>NC_061810.1:3995123-4633456 GCF_021462225.1 Girardinichthys multiradiatus | reverse complement strand
TGTTGCATGCAATACCGATTGAAGTATGTTATGCTGAGCTGTGTTTTGATTTGGTGCGTAAGCGCTGCTGAATTGTGCGTGGTTAATGTTTTGTTCGGCTGATCTCAAATCAGCCAGGAGTTAGAAGTTGGACTTTTAAAAGTTTTCATCCAAAGCAACTGCGGTCTGGGCCTCGCCCGACCACTCTTTGTTCCAGTTTTATTGCTGGAGATTTTCCACTGAGTTCCCGCTTCAGAATTTATTACTCTTTGTCAAGATTTGGGGCGTTCAGCTGATAGTGGCTAAAGGGGCGTGGCCCCACCGTTTTATCAGCTGATCGCTGCGATCGAGACATCAGCACGACAGGAGGATTTCTTTCCATTTAACCCAAATTACACATTTTGTCCATAAAACTACTGGTTTGATCTTCATAGACACTAAATGCGCATATATGTTTTTCTTATTATTTATAATTTTTCTTATTATTATTATTTTTCTTTATTATTATTGTTGTTAGGTAGTGTTTTTTAATCCCTTTGTGTAGAATGGTGCTTGTTAGTTAGGTGAAGGTTTTTGGACCAAAATAATGGTATATCAGTATTATTTGGCTTCAATAAATCGTCATATATATATAATTGAGAGAAAAGTTTGTGTTTATTTTGTGCAAGAGTGATTTATCTGTCAAAACAAGGTCGAAGTTCCCCCACCTTCGGTGAAGTGGTTGAATAAACGTTGACAGTTGGTGGTTTTGGTTACTAATTTGTAATTATTAAAGAGCTTTGAGCCCATAATCACAACACCAGAGGATATCTCTGATTTCTATTCGTAAGTAATGATTTTTGGTTAAGAAATAAAAAAAATTCAAATTAAGATTTTAAATTTGTTGGGGGTTATGATTATTGATTGATTAATCTTGATCAATAATTATAATTACAAATCATAATCTGACAAAATCAACTTCTTAACCAAAATCCTCATTTATGAATCGAGACCAGAGATGTTTCTGGTGTTGTAATTGTGGCTCAACGCCTTTGACAATTACAACCGTTAAATACTCCGTAATAATTAATAACTATTGCCGGAGATGTCACTGTTTAATCGACCGTTTCTGCCGAAACGTGTGGAACGTTAACCTTATTTTGACTGACGAATCACTTTCGCACACAATGAACACAAAACGCTCTCTCTTTATCTATGTGAACATTTATTAATCTTCACCTACTCAACATGCAAAATTCTACATAACAAGGGTAACACATCTAACTAAGCAAAAATAAAGAAAACAGCAGTGGGTGTTGAATCAACCAGCATTTGTGGCACAATTGAGAATATGATGAAAGGGTGTGGTGGTGAGTGGAGAGTGGGGGGGCGAGGCGCCACTTCGACTGTACTCAGGGCTCATAAAACTTCCCCCCAACTCTTGAGCAGACAAAGACTTATAAAACGTTTGGCGGCAAGCTAGCAAACAGTGAGGTGGAAGACAAAAGGGAAATGGAGATTTTTACCATGAGGTTGTTTTAACAGTCCAGTCTTACAACGCAACCGCGTTGACTCCCAGATAGTAAAAACACAAACAGAACTAGGAACGCGGAGGCTCCAGATATCAACACAACACATCAAGGTTTCAATAAGCCAGGTTACATGCACATATCATCCAGAACACATGAGATCCTAACCAGCGATTCTGATCGCTCTACACTTCTGACCCTGCCCAGGCCTTCTAATAAAGAAATAAAAGATTGAATAAAAGATGGGTTTTACTTGTTGAAGTTTCCTTCTGGGTCAGCGAGTGAGAGGGAAAACGGGGGGGGGTTGAAGCGTTGTGCGCGTCTGCAGTTACACTCCAAGAGAGCGGTCAGTCCCGTCCTTTGGTCTTCTTGACGAAAAGGAAAAAATAGGATCTTATCATCAGCAGTCGACAAGGGATGAAACACGATGGCGGTTCGTTTCCTCGAACTCCGTGTTTTTAGTTACGTGTTAAACTCACGTATTCGATCGGCAAAGTGAAATTTCTGGCCTTCCTAGTCCAGAAACCTCAGTTATGAATTGTTCGTTGGCCAACGAGAGAGAAAGAAATAAATGAAGACTCTTCTTCTCCAGAGGATGCCCCAGTTGCGTGGTAACCGTGTCAAGATTCCCAGCTGAAAGCGAGTTTCGAAAATGTCCGCCTACCTATATAGCGTCTTGTGACGTCAGACTTGGGACGCCCCGTTATATCAGTCGTGATGCTTGATGGGATATGGAGGAGCGGACTGTCCTGGATACAAAATGGCCGAAAGCATCAGGAGGCCTGGTGTCTGTGCAAGTAGTCCAATATTCAGCAACAAGTGGTCCAACAAATTATAATTCTTGATGCATATTAATTAATCAATAATCATAATCCTTACAATACTATGGCATCTGGTGACTCACATTTGTTAAAAGGAGCTGCGGATTCTACTAATCAGGCACATCCCTGCATGTCTAATATGCCTAGGAATCCTCTAAAGGATGCACCCCAATCAGATGCCTGTAAGCATCTCAGCGGACTCCATTTAAATTGGAGGAGCAGCAGTCCTACTGTGAGCTTCTCCTGGATGATGGAGCTTTACATCCTATATTCAAGAGTTAGCCTAGCCACCCTATCGAGGAAGCTCATTTCAGCCACTTCTCTGCTATCATGTTCTTTTAGTCATAATCCATATCTAATGGACACAGGTAGGAGGTGGAACATAGACAGACTGACAAATCAAGGGAAATCCATAGTAGGCCTGAGCAATGCTGATGTGGCAAGTAATGCATTTATTTATCTCCCACTTCATCCTGCCACCACTTGTAACCAAAAAAAATGCACTATACACATACATCTTCACTTAAGACAAAGACTGACCCCCAACCCAGAGGGTGGAGTTCACATATTTCCAGTACAGAGATATGTCCTTAGATTTAGAATAGCCGAGTGACATTCTGGCCTTTTACACATTGCCTGGGAACCACTCCAGAGCATACTGAAGGTCATTGCCTGAATATGCCAACAGAAACACATCATTTGCCAACATTAAATATAAGGTTTCCAAACTAGACAGGTTCAACTACATGACTACACCTCAAGATCTTGTTCATGAACACCACAAACTGGATTTAAACAAGAGGCAGTGCTGGAGGAATGGAACAGGCATTTGGGAGCAAGCTCTGAGTTGGTTCCAAAAATGTGGAAACGGTTCTTGGACTATGAGGTTAATAACCTCAGTCCAGTAGCACACCCATAAAATGCCTCAGGGAAAAATTTTAAGCCTTTTACAGATCCACAAAACACATATAGACTCGTCAACCAAACTCCTGTGACCCCTTAAAGTGAAACTAAAGCCGATGTAAAAGCATAACCCCGCACGCAGACAAAGTTTGAAAAATGCCACCAAAATGGGCGGGGCCTGAGACACTGAGGGTCATGACCAAGTGTGAGGATGAGCGGAGAGGGTTAAATGGGGTGTGGTCAGGAGGATGAGGGAAAGTGGCAGCTAGCTTAATTTCACATATTGAAACATGGAGACTGAGCAGAGCTACGCTGGTAGCTTATCTTTTCCTCCTTTACCCGAACACGAGGCTGTGACGTAAGCATGTAACTAGCTGTACCATTTTCAATAGAAAAATTCAACTGCAGTAACCACCATTCAACCCAAAGAGGGCAGCACTAAGATGGTTTTAGGACAAATATTGCAGAATTATACAAGTTAAAAAAAATGCACAATTCATACAATTTATTTGCAGTTGGTTTTGGGTTACGTCTCACTTTAATCAACTGTATTACTCTAAGACTGGTCATCATCTACTATTATTTATCAGTTGAAACAAAATAATTATTAACATAAAGATAGCTCACTTAAGACCCAGTTTATATAGTTTATCTGCAAAAAACTTTGATTTGTGGTTTAGTTCCTCTTTTAAGTAATTTCACTAGGGTAAAATTCTGACCTACTGTTCCATGGCTAGGATGAAAGACACAAGGTCTGGTGCAAAATGAGCCAGTTGGAATGAGAAAGCATTGTCTTGGGCGCACATGGGCCCTGCTTTCCTTTTCTGAGCTGTTGAACAGCTTCAAGGCCAACAAAAAGTCGTTCTGCATAGCTCCTCCAAATCCCTTGATGTTTTATTTTCTGCCTCCGCAACCACAAAAGCCCTAAAGCCCTCCCTCCTTCATTGGCTTAATGACTTCCATTAATGTTGGTGTCCACTAACAGTGATCACCATGACAAGTACCAGTGATCTCCATGCTGCAGCTCCTGGAAGCCGCATCTTCAAAGAAAGCTCTGAACAAGGTCTACCTGGTGGTATGTTTGTGCTATATTTGCATGTGCACTAATTTCTGAGCTGTAGACCTAAACTTCCAGAGTTAAATCTGTCCAAATATGACTCTTAGCAACATAGGACTGTTGGTTTTGAATTGGTGGATAGATCTGGGCCACAATCCAAGAATGACAGCAGTGTTAAGCCCGATGGCAATATTAGGTCGGCTCAGCCTCATCTCAACTTTAGACCTACAAGCCCAGCCCCAAATCCCCAGGCACATGTGTAAATTGCAACATGTCTGTAGATAATGAAGAATTAATTACCTGTGTTTTTAATCTTAACACCTCTCCCATAGCCAAAGAGCTGATATGGACAATAAGGCACTGGAATCTGATTCTGTGAGTATCCCCATGGAGGAGACTGTAGTGTGTAACGGAGGCAGCCAACCTTTAGCTCAGTCTCAGCTGCAGCTGGAGCCACCTATATCAGCCCATCTGAGCAAGGTAGAGAACCAGATTACAGATGGGCAGTGCTTTCCCCACATACCCAAACGCTCATCCGTGGATCTGGAGTTCATTGATGTCTCCTACACCATCCGAGAAGGACCATGTTGGAGGAGAACAGGTAATTTCTATATTTTACTTAATATTATTTATGAAGTATTTTCGGGGATATTTTATTGAGGACAAACAGGTAAATGCCATTGGAGCATTTTTATAAAAAAGGTGCCTTACTATTTGGGTGGGCCTGCCGTTTTCGGTTGGGTGTGGCTTATTGGCAGCCGCCTGGGGTGTGTTTTGTTGCCCCGCTGGCCTGGTAGTGGCTGCGGTCCAGTGCGAAGCTGGGGGACATCGGGGCCTGGGCGCTCTGCTTGCTCTGCCTCCTTTGTCTGGCGTGTTCTTGTTGCGCTGGGCCAGCTGGTCTGCTCTTTTTTTTGGAGTGGGGCCACAATCTTGGTCGTTGCTGTGCACTTCTGGCTGGCTCGTCTTCGTTGGGGGTCGTGGCTTCTATGGCCAAGGGACTGGGTGTCCGGGCTGGAGAATGGGGTTTGGGCGGTTCCGGAGGGGTGGAGGATGAAGCTGGATGTGTTGGTCCCAGTTTTCGGTCGGTTTTCAGGGCCTGGGGCCTGTCCCTAGCCTTGGGCCCGGTGGATGTGCCTTTGCCTCCCTCCTTTGTTGGAATTCGGCGAACGGGGGTGCCTATCGGGGTAAGCCGGGTCCCTGGGAGAGCATTTTGTCCCCCAGTTCTTCCCTCTCCATCCCGGACACCTCCCTCTACCCGCTCCATCACACTACCACTCATGTAGGGCCTTAGGGTGCAGGTTTGTCATTGGTGTCCCGTGGGGATTTTCCATCTCCATGGTCCCATGGCAGCCTGGGCCTCAATTGTACTGTACAATTTAAACACTTTCAATTACAACGTTGTGCTCGGCTGTGCTGGATTACCTGGCTAGCGCATGTTTCTCTCTCATGGACCGGCGGGCTGGGGCTGCTGTTGGAGGGCTTGGGGGTGTGCTGCTCCGCTGGCTGTCGTGTCTGGAAGGGGGATCGTGGTGGCAGGCTGGAGGGTGGCATGGAGGGTTTGCAGCACGTTAGGTGGGGGGGTTGTGTCCTCTTTTTGGATGTGGGGTAATTTGAATCGGCTGAGCGGTGATGGTGGAGCTGAGCTGGTTAATGTTTCTCCATGGGCTGTTGTTGCAGTGGCGGTACTTTGCATTAAAATTCAGATGGTCTTTAATAATTGTCTTAAAAGCTTGATCTGATTTTTCCAGGTTTCAAAGTTTTATTGAAGTCACTTTCTGGGAGGTTCGGCAGTAGAGAGCTGATAGGTATCATGGGGCCCTCTGGGGCCGGAAAGTCCACTTTAATGAACATTCTGGCTGGATACAGGTAAGAGGACAAGGTGTTTTTTTTGTTGCTTTTTTATAAAGTAGGGTGAAGCTAAGATGCCCTTCCAACAGGATTAAGACCATGCTGAATTCTCTACAACCTATTCGAATGCAGCTCTATTGCAGAAAATTTGGAAAATCTTTAGTGGAGGACAATCCTGATTTTACCATCCTCTTTGTGTTCACCAAGTATATATTTCAATGATGTTATCCGTATCCCTTAGAAGCTCCCCTTCACCATCGCCATGTTCTAAAGGTCAGCAGCACTGTTTTACAGTAATGCTTCCACATATCCCTACAATCACAGCATGTCAAAACACAGTGAAGCACTAGCATAATGGATAGACTAAATAAGGTAGCAGTAATGCACTAGAAGATTACTAATGATACATGACATAACACATGTATCATATCTGCACTTTAGGTTGTCTTCAAAGCCTTATCAGAATCCAGGAATTTGCCTGTATAGTTGTTTATACAGAGGTTTCTGTGTCCTCACCACCTGTTTTAGTTCCAGTGGAGAAATTAAAATCATTCAACATTCTTTGGGTATAAGTAATTTGATTGTTCTTTTGCATGCTCTTAGTCCTGTGTGAAAATGGCATGCAGTTCTGTGTAATTTATTTCCTGTTGTGTATCATGCTATATGTTCAGTTTGTGTACCCTGTTGAGCTGGCTGGTGTGTGTCATTCACGCTGCTCAGGGAAACAGGGATGAAGGGTCAGATCCTGGTAAATGGGAAACCCAGAGACCTGAGGACATTTAGGAAAATGTCCTGCTACATCATGCAGGAGGACATTTTGCTGCCACACCTCACTCCCAGGGAGGCTATGATGGTAAGCTGTGATGGAACATCTTAGTAATAGCATTTGAAATTAAACCCTTTCATATAAGCGCAGTACATACAGAGCTAGCCATCCCTACTCAGGAAGTATTAAATGTAAGATGAAGGCATATTTTTACTATTTGCTGCAGGTTTCAGCCAACTTAAAGCTGGATGAAACCCTGGAAGTGAAAAAAGAGCTGGTGAGTAAAAGTCAGGATATAAATCGATTTAAAGTACACAACAAAAGTATTTCCCCTTGAAATCTGAATCTGAAACCCAGCCTTCTTGAAGAGGTTCTGTGTGGTCACACGGTTGTTCTGCATCTGGGTTGTTTCATGAAACATTTCACTTGTCACATTCTGCGGCTTAAGTGGACCAATATGCAGATAAGAGCTGAGAAGCAGCATGTTAAAGGAAGGCTTCATCTTTATTCAAGGTTTCCCAAAAACGTAGCATAAGTCACTGCAGGAATTGACATGAGTTGAGCCCAGAACTTACATGAATTCATAGAGCAGGAGCGTAGCACGAACTGAACTTAATCAGGTGTAGTGAACGGGAGGAACCAGTGAGGAACAATGAAAACCAGAGAGCTTATAAACAGAAGGGAAGTGGAGTATGGACCAATGAGACAGGGAGGCAGGAAATCAGAGGAGACAAGAATCAGCTGTGGCCCGGGCTGTAGAGAACTGAGGGAATATGAGTGGTTGCTATGGTGACCAGACTGGAAGACAAAGGGAACATAAGAGGAGGTAGACTATAACATAACCAAAGGGAAAACTGACTACAAAACAAAACTATGAGTAAAGGAATGAATAACAAAACTCAGGGAAACAAATCTAAGCAAAACTATGGACAAAGATAAATATAAAGAGAACTATAATAATAATCATAATCATAATCATAAGAAAACCATACAAAGTAATAAGAAACCAACCACTAAAGGAACTAAGAGCGAGGGGAAAGAAAGCAACAAACACTAGGAGGCAGGAGAGAGAACAAAGCTATAAGAGTCCAAAAAACAAAAATTACCCATAGGGGAGACAACCAGAATCCATAATCCACAATTAGAACGAAACAAAAGTGCAGGAGGCCGGCGGCGAAGAAGATGACGGTCCTGGAGACCGGCTGCGAAGGAGCCAGCGACAAAGGAGCTGATGATCAGGAGGCCTGCTGCAAAAGAGCAAACGACGAAGGATCTGATGATCAGGAGGTCGGCAACAAAGGAGCCAGCGGTGAAGGAACTGACGGTCAGGAGGCATGCAGCGAAGGAGCCAGCGACAAAGCAGCAGACGATCAGGAGGTTTGCGATGACGGAGCCGGTGTCTAGGAGGTCTGCGACGTAGAAGGCAGTGCTCAGTCATTCTCCGGCGTAGGTGTTGGTGACCCTCGGTCAGGAGGTCGGAGGCAACAAGTAGAGGACCCTCGGAGCAGGAGGTCTAGAGGTCGGCCGCGCCGAGTAGAGGAACCTTGGAGCTTAGAGTCAGGCGCCCTATAGTCTGGCGCCCCATAGTCTGGCGCCCCATAGTCTGGTGCCCCTTAGTCTGGCACCTCATAGTCTGGCGCCTCATAGTCAGTCGTGGAGTCAGGCTGTGAGTCTGGTATCACATAGTCAAACGTAGAGTCTGGCTGTGAGTCTGGCGCCTCTGGCAAAACGTCGGTCAGTCCTGTATCGCAGTCAGTCAGGTCAGATACACAGTCAGGCAGGCCAGAAACACAGTCATTGGACCCTGGAGCTAGAATCAGAGGTAGTCCACCCACTGCCCTCTGGCACAGGAAGTCCACCCACGGACCCCTCTGGCACAGGAAGTAGATGCGGTTCGGCCTCGAACCCCTCTGGTACATGGATTAGAGGCGGTTCGGCCTCGAACCCCTCTCGAAACTCCGGAACATGGATCAGAGGCGGTTCGGCCTCGAACCCCTCTCGAAACTCTGGAGCATGGATTAGAGGCGGTTCGGCCTCGAACCCCTCTCAAAACTCTGGAACCTGGATGAGAGGCGGTTCATCCTTGAACCCCTCTCGAAACTCTAGAACATGGATGAGAGGCGCTTCATCCTTGAACCCCTCTCTAAACACTGGAACTTGGATGAGAGGCGGTTCATCCTTGAATCCCTCTCTGAACACTTGGATCTGAGGCGGTCCATCCTCCGACCCCTCAGGAAACTCTGAAGCCTTGGTTGGATGCTGTAGCTCCTGAGGCTCTGAAACAGGATACTTGGAGTTCTGCGCTGCTCCAACGGCCACAAGAAGAGGGTCGAAGGAGCCTCCAGCGGAGACTGGAGCTGGAGCGTCGAGCCATCCCTCTGCAAGAAACTCAGCCTGCAGAACTGAATGCACCAAATCCAAATCTTGTGGATGATCCATTAAATGAGCACAAACTCGCAGCAATGTGACTTCATGCACTCCAGTCCTGTCAGAACCCATGCCGGAGTTGGAGGCCTAACTGAAGGCTGATGACCACCAGAGGGCACTGGGTGACAGTTCACCAACTCAGGGGGAGGCATCCGCGAGCAGGCCATGGCGGACCGGCCCTCCGTAGAGGAGTAGGAGGCGCCCATCCGAACCTGCTTGGAAGGGACTACCCTTCGGAAATGGTGTGTTCCTTGGCGGGAGCCAAACCCTGCGGAGAACTCAGTCAAACCCGGTGCAGACGTGCAAAGTTCAACCGAGGCTGCAGCTGGCGTGAATGGCTCAGGGAAAGCTGCTGTGGACATGGTGAACCCTGACATCACTATATACAGTATCAAGTGTTTTTTACAGATAAATCACATTTCATTCGAAGATTCCTTTGTCAAGTCTATCTTGAATGTCTTCTTTGTACAAAGAAAGAAAAACAGGGGGTGTACACCTTTAAATAAACAAGAAACAGGTTCAGCCCATACCTGTCCAAATATGTGACAGTCACAAAGGTTAGATAATAACAGTGTTATGATTCTGGCACGTCTGCTCTACCCTGTCTCCCTGGCTGCAATCAGCAGATTAGATGCACCTGGTGGCTGCTGCAGTGTAGTGCAATCTGTGGAATGCCAAGCACCTGTGTCTTCCCTGATATATACTGACTCTGACAAGCAGACGGTGCCAGATTTTTGAAAGCCATTGTGTGAGTAGATATCCAGCGTTCCTTCCTGTCTGATCATCGTTCTTGACCTTGCCTTGCTTTTTGGATTTATGCCTCTGCCTGCTCCCTGCCGGACTATTTGGATTCTTGTTGTCGACCTTCTTTCCTGCATCTGGTTTATGCCTCTGCCTGCCCCTTGCCTGACGCCTCTTGTTCCGATCGTTGACCCTGTTTCTGTCCTTGGATTATTGAGCCAGCCTAGCCCTCGGATTATTCAGCCTGGAGTCACTTCTTACCTGTGCTGTGGAGATCACCGCCTGCCGCCCACTGAGGTTTCCCCTCTGGGTTTCAAGTTCCACTCAAGACAAAAGCAGGTTAGTGACTTTTCTGATCCCTGCAAAATCTGGAGAGACTACAAGTCACTAATCCCTCTTTCTGCCTCAGTGATTCCTGAAAGCTGTGAGGAGTGTTACCTGTGTGACGTTTTCCTGTGGCTGAATAAACCTTTTAAACTTTCAGTACTGTGTCTGGCTGAATCTTGGGTCCGCCTTTTTCTGATTCATAGCAAACACAGTCCTACAATCCTATATTTTATCAGAAAAATATAACCAGGCAATAACTGCTTGTTGTTTTGCAAGTAGGGGGGAACAACCAGAGATGCCAAATTAACAAACAGAAGAAGAAATTACCCAAAAGCTGTTCCCTTCTGCATACTCTGTTGTGGATCATAGTGCTGCCATTTTCATGTTTTTCTTCATCACCCTCAAAAACAATACAAAAATTGATTTTGCTTATGTGAAGTTTTTTCCTCTATTGTTCCTTGTTTTTTCATGGTCATGTTCCCCACACAGGTGAATGAGATTCTAACTGCCTTGGGGCTCCTTGACTGTGCCCACACTCGTACTAGCTCCCTCTCTGGTGGTCAGTGTAAACGTCTGGCAATTGCATTAGAACTGGTCAACAACCCTCCAGTCATGTTCTTCGACGAACCCACCAGGTACAAAAATGTACACCACCGTTTCACTGTACAGAATACTAAATTGATATCATACAGGCTTTGCGTTCAAGCAGACAATAGAGCAGACTGTGTGGTAGAAGTTAAGCCTTATTATTCTTATTATACATGAAAACATATGTCCTAATAGCATTGGTATAACTTCTAAACACAGCTTTAAGTAACTGTTTATGAACCATCAAAGCAGAGCAACATTTCTGACCAATAATCTGAAACAATTCTCCATTGAAACAACGATGTAACTATAAAAAAGTGCTAAAAGCCTGTTGAGTTTAAATACATTTTTCAATAATTTGCCTACTCTTTTTGTTTTGTCTCAGTTTTTTTTTCTTTTGCATTCTGAAGCAACCTGCACAACCACCACAAAATGTGAATACTTTGTATTTCTTCCGCAGTCTTTTTTTAATAAGTAACAACTTGGGTATCACAGCTGTAACCCTAAATAAAGTAATCTACTTGTCTACATGTTCAAACATTCATTTAGCCATATTTCTGTCCACTGACCTTTAACTTCTATCTCCTGTGAAAATAGACGGTGTGAGAAATTTAAAAATGCCTTTCCGATATAGTATATGTTACAATTAGTTTCTTCACCAAAGTGACTAAGCAGGTTTACTGTCAAATAAGGTTTTCCTTCTGAGGTACTCGTGGATTTTGTATTTGTTGTTTCAGTGGTTTAGACAGTGTGTCCTGCTACCAAGTGGTGTCCTTAATGCGCTCCCTGGCTCTCGGAGGACGTACTATTATCTGCACCATTCACCAGCCAAGTGCCAAATTGTTTGAGATGTTTGACATGGTGTGTATCTGTACACTTTCAGTGATTTCATGAGAAACTGAGAGGCCAGTCAGCATGGCAATGCTTAACGCATTCACGTCAACATTTCAAGACAAACTGCTTCCGTCAGTTTTTTTTCTTGTTTGCATTAATCTATCTTTGTTTCTCAGCTTTACATCCTCAGTCAGGGTCAGTGCATCTACAAAGGGTCAGTGCCATTCCTTATTCCTTACATGAAGACGCTGGGTCTCTACTGCCCAACCTATCACAACCCTGCTGACTTTAGTGGGTTCACATTTGTACCAATTTTTGTACCAGTTGAACTTGTTTCAGTTAATTCAATAACTTTGTTTCTATCTTGGTCTCTTTTGATTCAGTTATTGAGGTGGCCTCAGGAGAGTATGGGGACCTGAACCCCGTGCTCTTTGAGGCAGTTCAAGGTGGAATGTGTGCCTTAGAACACAAGAAGAACACTTGTGAAACCAATTTGACATTGGTTTGTGCAGCAAGCAGTTCCATGGTAGGTAGCAGATAATGTCCAGCTTTTGCATAAACAAGGTTTGATTATCTGCTGTCTAATGTTAATTGGGACATATCATGCTTTTAAATCCTTCCTTTTCACATTTAAATCATTCATTTGTAGTCTATATAAAGTTGAACTGCAATGATTTGGTCTGAATTCTTTGTTATTGTAACTTCACAAGCCCCTCTTTTACCCCTGTTCTGAGGTGCATCTGAGAGCAACTCACTTTGGTGCAGTTTCTTTAAGTGCTGTTGAGGCACTTCACACCCCGCTAGCAAAAACAACACCAAACTGTTTATGTAATAATGCTACTTAAAACATGCAGTATGGTTATGTTCTCAAGGAGCAAACAGCACTAACAGAAGCAGAAGGCACGATGCTACTGCTATCGGAACAATGGTCAGGATGTCATATCAACACACAATAAATTCATGTTTAAAATAAAGATTGTTGTCATTTTAGCATTATTTTCAGCTTACGGCTTTGCTGTGTCCATCATTTCTATAGACAGAAGAAACTGACCCCTTAATCAGATGAAGTCTTTCATCAAATTCTTCTTGATGCTGGCAGAGGTTGCTGAAGAACTCATCCTTGAAATGCTTCAGGCAGATGGATAGGAATTTCCCCACTGATGTGGGAACATTTCCATAAAAATTTTAATTTAACCAGGAACTTTGAAGAGGTTCTGATGCTGGGGGCAGGGTGTGGGTTGACATACCCTACAACCGAACATTTAGACTTGCAGCTTCAGCACACTAGAGCTTAGATTACAAAATCACAGCGAAAAATGAAAGTGGCAGATTCGCGAAAATGGTTATCAGGAAGTCCATGACCTTGTTTAGCTGTTCTGTAGCAAATACTGTGACATAACAGTTGGAAAAACCTTACAGATAATAGGGATACTGATACTGATAGAGAAACTGAACTGATTGAAAAATATGATACACACAGAATATGAGATATACAGATACATACACATCACCTGGAGAAACTAAATTAATCTTTTCTGCACTAGAGTCCTACAGACTCTAATAGACGACAAAACGTATTGAAGAGCTAAAAAGGTGGATTTTTCATGATATGTCCCCTTTAATGGTACATTGACTGGTGGTAATATGCATCATTAAATAAAACAATTACCTGTGTTTCAGCCAGGAAGAATAGCTCAAAGCTTGTCAAAACCTTGGGAAAATCTATGTTCTAATTTTCAAATTAGGAGACATTAATTACATAGGTTAAATGGTCTTTATCCAACAATGAATTGCCTGACTGATTATGCATTTGTTCAAGTCATTGATTGATTTCCTTCAAATGTGGTGTTGAATTTGTGCAATGTTGATGTGATGCTGATGATGAAGTGATCTTTCTGTGTTTTCCAGAATATTGGACACATAGAAAGCCATACTTTTGCCACAAGCACACTCACACAGTTCTGCATCCTCTTCAAGAGAACCTTAATAACTATATGTCGAGATCAGGTATGTGATGGTATTACTGCCTTACCTCATTAATAAAATTCATTGTCTTATCTGAAACAATCAGGTTGTTACTGTAAGTGACATGAGACTGGAAGAGATATCTCCCATTGTTCTGTTCTCAGGTTCTGACACATCTCAGACTGATCTCCCACATCACCATTGGTGTAATAATAGGTTTGCTTTATTTGAACATTGGCAATGATGCCAGCAAAGTGTTTAACAACACTGGATTTCTCTTCTTCTCTATGCTGTTCCTCATGTTTGGAGCACTCATGCCAACAGTGCTGACATGTGAGTATTATTAGGAGGATGTAAGGTTCTTTTGTTGCCATCCAAAGTCAGTATTGTCAGTAATCCATCATTTATGTAGTCTCTGTAGATGTATGTGTGTGACGTTGTAACAATCCACCCAACAGTTCCTCTGGAGATGTCTGTGTTCCTACGGGAGCATCTTAACTACTGGTACAGCCTGAAGGCTTACTACCTGGCCAAAACCATGGCTGATATCCCATTCCAGGTGAGCTGGCCACTTTGATATATGTACACTGGTTCAATGCCTGCTACACAGCATAAACTTTAACACTGCACTGTGGTCTTAGTCGAGGGCATTGATGTGCTCCCTTTGTATTTTATCTTGCAGTTGCTTCCCCTTTATGTTACCTCCAGTGTTGGTGAAGTTAGCAGTTTCAGCTAATTACTTTCTCTTTAGTTTCTGCTGCTGTCAGTAATTACAGGTCACTGTATAAGCTCACTTGGTTCTGTTATGCACCCTAATCATCCAATCAACCAACCTGCCCCGTGTCAACAGCCCTGGCTGCTGCTGCTGGTCTGTGTTGGAATGTTTTCCCATCACACTTCTCCATCATCCCCAATTAGACTTTGAATAGGATCATCAACCCTTTTTAATCATGGATACATTATACAAACTGATAAGGCTTGGGTTTTTATGTAGGAATGCTGAACAACAAATGGGGGGAACAGATACAGTTATGAAAAAGTTGGAACACCCTGTTAAATATTCAGTTTTTTCACTAGAAATGTCCATATATCAATGTCTTATCTAGTTGTTTTTTTTAAATATCTCTTTATTCACTGTAAAGCAAAGTGATTTATTACACGAACACACCAACAATTAATCTTGTTTTTGTCACTATACAAAAGATATCAACAATAGGCAAAAGTTAAAACACCTTAACTACTGAGAGCAAATGCTACCCTCTATGGTTAAAACAACTTCAGTCATTCAGTCATTTCTATCATTCATTTATATTTCTTATATTTTTCAGCATTGTTAAAATGTATACTGAATATTCATATGTCCAAATATGTACCTACAGTCTTTTTTGTGAGGCAATTTTTTCATATGACTGTATGTTGTGAGATGCACTTGGAAAAATTATCTGCTGGCTGGACTAATGAGCGGTCAGTCAGAAACTCAAAGGTTAAATCTCCTCTACAATCACTAACTGCAGCGAACCAGACACACTTCAATGATGCTCTTTGTTGCGAAAGTTGTGATTGTGGGAAGAAGGTAGCTATTTTCTGTATCAGTGAGGTTTTACATTAGAACAGCATTAAAATCTTCAGTAAGTGATAGATCTCCAGATTCAAGGAGTGAATGTCTCTTCTGATTTTGCTAAACCTGGGAGGAACTGTTCCGATATCCTGTAGAATCTTAACATAAAAAATTGAAGTTGATTATAAACAAAGATTTCTTCTAACCACATCAAGATTTCCTCTTTGTTGTAGGTAATCTGCCCCATCATGTACTGCAGCATTGTTTACTGGATGACAGAGCAGCCTCCTGAGGCCACCCGCTACCTGCTCTTCATAGCCCTTTCCGTCTGTACTGCCCTGGTGGCCCAGTCCTTAGGCCTGCTGGTTGGTGCTGCTTCCACCTCTCTTCAGGTGCCATGATTTCTTGTGCTCAGGAAAATGTGGGACTTCTTGGCTCACCGCGTGCCTATAAAACATATTCTCTCCTCTGCATGGTTCCACAGGTAGCAACATTTATTGGACCTGTCACAGCGATTCCAGTGCTGCTTTTCTCCGGGTTCTTTGTGAATTTCGACACCATCCCTAATTATCTGCAGTGGAGCTCCTACGTGTCCTATGTCAGGTGTGTAATTCTGGGTGATATCACGGTTATCATAATCAAAGTTTAATTTCACAAAGGCTTAGATGATCACACTATATGGCTAAACTGTTTATCTTTATTTTGTTTTATTTTGTTCTTTCTCTTGTTGGTTCTATATAAATATGTTGATGTTCTTAGTACATTAATTTAAATAAATTATTTATTTTTATTATTTTGAGCCAATACACAACATATATGTGTTTTCAAAAGGTCTTATTCTTAGTGTACCTAATCTTATCTCTAGTGACACCTAAAGCTATTCGAATAAGTCACTTTTCATTAGATATTGCCATAGCTTCAACATGCATGGCTAAAAACATGCTGGTATAAATATTTGCTTCGCTACAGAAACCCTTGAATTAACACACAAAAAACCCATCAATGAGTTTTCACATTATAAACAGCACAAGAACTGACTGAAGGTTTTTTAGTCAATACCACAAACACTGTGTCTAGTAATCAGCAATACTTTTCACAGAGACCAGTCATGGGTGGACTGATGCATCTACAGTAAACATTGAGTTTCTGCTTATAAAAGGAAAATCTGAACAGGAGTTGGCATAACTGGCTACGCTCACAGCACTAATACTGTAGATCTAATGAGAAAAAGGAAGCAATAAACTAATGAGTTTGTGAGGGAACCCACAGATAGCCACCAGCTCCCCCGTGACCCTGTACGGAAGAAGCGGGTATAGAAAATGGATGGAAGGATGGAAGGAATTAGACAGAAAAGAGTCAGAAATAAAACCATCTAAAATGAGGTGCAGCTTTGTGTATTGTGAAGGCCTGCAAGAGTTTTCATACTACCTCATTCTGAACCAAGTTTGTTTGTTGTCATTTGCCTCTTCAGTTCTAGTTTGTAATTTTGTTTTGCTTTTAAAATTTCAAGATTAAAATGTTTTCGGGCCGAATGTAGACCAGAGGCAGTTCCTTGTTTGTTATTAGGACATATTTTAACACACCTTGTTGGTATAAACATGTTCCTCTAAAAGACAATATAAGAATATGTCACATCGACCAGTGATTGCATGTTATGAGACCAGAAGCAATTTCCGTCTGAAATTACTTACTTACTTGAAATAAATCAAGTATAGCTCTACAGTTATAAAGTCTACATACAAACTTTTGGTACTTGTGCAAAGGTAAGACGTAGAAGAATATTTTTCAAGTGGAAGCACACTTTCATCTGTTACTATGACTGATTTATTTGTGATTAACAAAACAAAATCAAACACACCATACTGCTCGGGTTTAACAGGTTAAGTCCTCAGTGTCTGTATCCCTCTTACAGGTACAGCTTTGAAGGTGTGCTACTGTCTATCTATGGGATGAACCGCTCAGAGCTGGAGTGTCCTGGGAAGGTGTGTAAGTTCCAACAGCCTGAAGAGGTTCTGCAGCTATTAGATGTGGAAGATGCAAAGCTCCACATTGATTTCATTGTCTTGGGTATCTTCTTTGTCATCCTTCGACTGACCACCTACCTCGTCCTACGCTACAAGGTCAAGTCTGAGATATAGGTTTTCATATCCTCTTCATTTGACTCGTTCTTGTGCACAGAGAATAGAATGTCATACTGAAGTTTGCTTTC
This sequence comes from Girardinichthys multiradiatus, assembly GCF_021462225.1. NCBI lineage: Eukaryota > Metazoa > Chordata > Actinopteri > Cyprinodontiformes > Goodeidae > Girardinichthys > Girardinichthys multiradiatus. Next base: position 4,615,925 of record NC_061810.1, on the reverse strand, counting down.
TTTCCTTAGCCATTCAGTGATTAGAAAGTATACTTATGGGAGCAATTTTTTAGGGCAATTCAGTATTAGACTGGACTTGTTCTTACAGCAGCTGTCTTTAAGAGACACAACAGTGCATAATCTCCCTCCTTCACTAAGTCTGTGAACATTCACTGGGAAAAATTACCTTTTTTCCAGCCACACTTTTTGTGTTACAAACCACCCTCATACTCATCTCCATCCACTCCACCCTGCCTGCACCTGTCTTCAACTCCCTAGTATTTTACATGGTACTTTGGATGATTGACCCAAAATACTTCAACTCATCATCTTTTTGCACCTTTACTCAACGGCTTCACCTTCTCACGCATTCCCCTCATTATTCACATACATTTATTTTGTAATGTTTCAAAATGCAAAATGATGTGTGTTTGGTTAAACGATTCTTATACAGCTAAAAAAATAACTTTATGAATCGGTGCTGTAATGGTTCCCTATGTAAGGAAAACTTGCCATATCTTCTCTGCTATTACCAAAGATTTTATACTGCTAGTGACTCTAGTTTAATGTTTCTTAGACTGGATGAAGACATATCAGCAATGTAGCATTTATCCATGTGACAAACGGAGTCTCATTAGTATGTGGAAGAACTGCATATAGCCCTAATAGCCTAGCATCTCAATGCTGACCCATTTGGGATACACACCGCTGTGGAATGGCACTTGTTGCAAGTCAATCAATGTGGTTGAGTTGGTCACTCTGGCATGAACAGCATGCCCAAGCTAATCCCAGGGAGTATAGACTGGGCCAATCCAAGCCCTGACAAACTTGTCTGCAGGTCAGGTTCCAGAAACATAAAATAAGAGACATAAGCAGAAAATGCGATTTGGTTTATTTTCTTATTGGTTCAACCCACATTCAGATTAATTTCAATAAAATTATATGTAAAATTATTAAAAAGTTAATTTATTTAAGTAACTCCATTCACTAAGTGAAATACATTATATAGATTAATTACACACAGACTGATGTTTCGAAGCCTTTATTTCAGTTAACTATGATGATTTTCACCTTACAGCTACTGAAAACACATTTAAGATTGAAATATTACGTTGGGCCAGAAAAAACCCATTTAATTCAGAAATGTGGGCCTAATGAAAATTATGTTTAATAGCTGCCTGTACCTGTACTTTCAATTTGACAGACGAGCCTCAACAGAACACATATTCTAATTTACTGAGATATACCTGCACTCAACCTACAAGTGCGTTTTCTTTATAAATGTAACACCATTTAGAGGAAACAGGCTAAATGGCTTTCCAAAGGTATAAGATTTATTGCCAAGAAGCAATCTTACAAGAAAAAAATCAACCAAGCACAAACTTTTTTACTTTTTGTGCTAAATTTATATAACATATCTGATCTTATAATTATCCTTGATTGACAATGTATTTGTAATACATATTCCTCTGGCAAAGAAACAAAATTCAAATATAAATTGTTTTCATACATACTGATAGTTAAAATGTGCATTTATATATTATTTCCAAGATGAGATGATTTCTACCAACATTTACTTTCAAAAACCATTATTTAGCCTTAGCTGTTTTCTTACACTATGACATATTGTTAGCCTCATAGCATAATTGCCTATGTCATAATTTAGCTTACTGTTACAATATCAATAAGAAATATAATGTGCGTGCTGAAGAAATTTTTTTTTTCCTGTTTTCCGAAATGTTCAATATGATTTAGTCAATAGTATTTTTTTAATTTGCTGTTGTCTGTGTACGTCCTGCAGTGCCTCAAAAACACAACATGCTGATAATCATGTTTGGTGCTATCTGCTATCATGTTTAATGTGAAATTTTATGTAATACATTTTAGGCCTCTAGACTGCACATTTTAAAGGACATTAAATACTATAGACAGGCCAAAGATAATTAAATGTAAATGGAAGATTGTTCATATTTTATTTACAGTTAGTGAAAGTTTGTCATTTGTATTTGTTGTGTTCTGAAAGAACTGAGTTTTTTTTTTTTTTTTTTTTTGGTTGAATTCAATATGTACTTTTGCAGAGGAAAACATGAAACACACCATTTTTACTGAAATAAAAAATGGAATCCTGACAGTACAGTTCTAAGTATGGTTTTAATTTCTCATATTGCCTTGAAGATAGGGGTGAAGAATTCTGTTGTAGCTTTGGTGATAATCTGTAAATCTTCCACTAGATGTCACTGTATCCTAAACACTTGACCTTTAAATCGTGATAGGTTTAAACATCCCAACAACTTGACCAGTAAAAGTACTGTAGATTTAAAAACGGGCGGATATTTAAATAAACACCAAGCTGACAAATGCATTGAGTTTTTGCTTTATTTTAATGCAAAATCATCTTTTCATAGACATGTGTTAGAAGTACATTACTCAAAGAGCCTTCATTTCAAGATCTGAACAAATGCATGTGCTCTATTTCCAAACTGTTTACTATCCTGCAATGTTTTAGAATTAAAATGCAAATGGTGTAGGAAGTCATTTTATACATACAGTGATATTTTCACAGCAGTAATATGTCCCCTTTACAGCTTTCTTGTGTTTGTCTTTGGGTCCCACTAAAATGTTTCAAATCATCAAAAAAAGCTTAAAATCAAAGGTAAACTTAAAAACAAAATGCAAAAAAAATAAATATTTATTATGGGAAACAAGCTCTCCAAAACTGAGGTGGCCCATGTAAAAAAGTATTGCCCCCACCCTCCCCTTGTTAAACCATTCAAACCTATTTTTGGAAAACTATGAGCAATTTCACTAGCCAGCGAGACACGTACAAGGAACCACTTATAGCCAACCTGCTTGACAACATGAAGTCGGCCAAAAGGTCTCAAAAAGCAACACATCAGGCACCAATTTAAAGAAATTCAGGAACAGATGAGAAACAAAGCCATTGACATCTATCGGTCTGAAAGAGTTACAAAGCAATTTCTAAGGTTCTGGGACCTCATGGAACCACAGTGAGTTGCTGCTTCTTGAGCTGTATGACTTGATTAATGAAACGATAAATTCTACTTTCTACCAGACAAACTTCAAGGAGAATTAGTTTGCAGCCTTGAGATCAAGGACGCTTGGATGATGCATGAAGGTTTGTTTAGTTGATGCCACCAAGGATGGCATAAAAGTGAAATGGAAAGATGTAGAGACAACAGACGTTCTCCATCTGTGGTGCAATTACTCAGAAGACATTTTAAATTGCTTTTTTTTTTATCTCACCTTTATTTAAACTGGTAAATCTCATTGAGTTCATAAGCTTAAGCAGCAAAAACAACCAACTGTTTGATGTATAAAACATATACAACTAAAATAAATACAGGTAAGGTTAAGGCTAAGTTAGGTAGTAAGAACTTAAAAATTGGCCGGGCAGACAATACAGACATGACTGGACTCTATCAGGGAGACTGTAAAAAGATTTTAGATCTGACTATCATTCAGCCAGGGCTGTCTGTTGAAAAGAGGGTGGAAAATCTTTTCATATTGACTAAAACCAGGGCCGAAATATTGAATATATATTTTATTTCCCAATGACTGTGGTAGTACGCTGGCTAACAGGTATTTCATTAAATATTTGTTAACTTAATATTTATTTTAAGTTTATTCCTTGGTTTTATGAGTCATTTTTAAAGATCAAACCCTTAACTGACTTTATGAAGTCCCCCATCCTGCACTAACAATAGTAATAGTACTGACATTTAACTAGTGGATAGTTCTAAGTACTTGGGAGTTGTTCTTGATAATGCTGTGTCCTTTTAGTCATATTTTGCTGCCACAACAAAAGAAAGTCCAACACCGGCTGTAGTTTTTAAGGAAATTGAAAGTTTGTAATGTTTCATCTGAAATAGTTACACTTTTTTATTGTGTCGGTTTTGTTGTTTTGTATCATTACCTGATATGGTAATCTGTCCCGGACCAATAAAACAGGACTCTGTGACCCGGTAAAAGTGGTAGAAGTATAGCCCCCAGACCTCTTCCAGCAGCCTCAAGACTCTGTCATGTCAGGCTTCTAAAAAGTATGTTCATTTCTATGCACTCAATACTTGGTTGGTCCTCCTTTAATATGAATCTCTGCATCACTGTGGCGTTGCTTGGAGGCAATCAGCCTGTGGTTCTGCTAAGGTGAAATGAAAGCCCAGTTTGCTTTTATAGCGGGCTTCAGGTCATCAACATTGGTGGGTCTGGCATCTCTCATCTTCCTCCTGACAATACTCCATAGTTTCACTATGTGGTTCAGCTCTGGCCAGTTTGCTCTTGACTGTTGACTTCAGAGAACCCAGTGGACCAACACCAGCAGATGACATAACACCCCAAATCATCAGTGACTGTGGAAACTTCACACAGGACTTCAAGCAACGTGGATTCTGTCCCTCTCCACTCTTCCTCTAGACTCTGGAATCAAATGACATGTAAATGTTACTTTCATCTGAAAAGAGGACTTTGAACCACTTAGCAACAGTCCAGTTCTTTTTCTCCTTAGCCCAGGTAAATCCCACCATGTGTGGGATTTGTCTGCACGCCGTGGCTCTTGATGAAATGAGTGACAAAAATTTTTAACTTTTTCACAATGTCAATTTTTTTTTTTAGATGCACATGTACCTAAGAAACCTTTTTGAAAATCAATGTACTTCTAAAATTAGTTGTAATTCTCCATATTTTTTTTTTTACTTGAGTAATATTATTTTGAAGGAATTTTACAAATTCCATGCTCCAGGAGTACAGAATCCAGCGCCTTTTCTATGGGCCATCCAGTCAGAGTGTGGTTCACATTGCTGGCTTTAAGTAGGATCTGTTCCAGGTACATGTTGAACTCCGGCAGGGCTGCCGCAGTAATGCAGACCGGCGCCAGTCTGTTTTGGTGGACAGAAAGCTTAGCTGAAAGATGAGACTCTCTATTTACTGGTTTGTCTACTCTAACATGTGGTCATAAACTTTGGGTCATGAGATCCCGGATACAAGCGGCTGAAATTAGCCTTCTCCACAGGGTGGCTGGGCACTCCCTTAGGGATAGGGAGAAGAACTCGGCCATCTGGGAGGAGCTTGAAGTAGAGCTGCTGCTCCTCCACATCGAGAGGAGTCAGCTGTGTTCCAGGGGGTGTTTCTGTCACGTCCCACTGAGAGGAAAGCCAGGGAAGTCCTAGGACAAGCTGGAAGGACTATGCCTCTCAGCTGGCCTGGGAGTGCCTCGGGCTTCACCCAGAGGAACTGGAGGAGGTGTCTGAGGAATGGGAAGTTTGGGCAACTTTGTTGAAGCTTCTGCCCCACGACCTGGTTCTGGATAATCTGAAGAATTCAAAATGAATGAACAAAGCTACTCTTACTTGAGTTAAATTTCTAGCTCCTCTACCCACCTCATACATATTCAATAAATTAAAAGTTAATTTATTTCAGTAACTCAGTTCCCTAAATCAAACACATTTAGATTAATAACACACAGACTGGTGTTTTTAAGCCTTTATTTCTGGTAATTATGATGATTTTCTGCTTACAGCTAATGTAAACACAACATTTAAGTTTAGAATATTACATCAGACCAATAAAAAAAAACTTTTAATACAGAAATGTGGAGTTAATTAAAATTAAGTTTAATACCTGCCTAAAGGGTTTTTTTTTTTTGGTTTTTTTTTTAATATATAATCATTTTAATCTGTCAAACAAGCCTCATCTACTGAATATGACTAGATGAGAAATTGTTTTTTGTTTTGTCCATCCACCGTCCGAGACTCCAGTCCAGTAGGATGCGGTAATGCTGCCTGACGCTGGTGCCAACCGCCACATAACACAAGAAGAAGAAACATGCTCTCTGAAGTCTAATCCTGAACCTAGCATCTTGTTTTAAAGCGTTACAGTGTGACTTCGGGGAGTTAATGAGGATGCTGGATATCTGCTGACAGTCTGCCGTCCAGAACACAGTAAGCTCAGCTTGGTTCTGTTCGTGCTCGGAATGTAATCTCAGTGTAACTTTAAGTGTTGTGTAAATTGCTCCTGCATGCACATGTAAACACAATACCAGCGTATTTAAATACGGTACTTAACTATACGTAAGCATACTGTCAAGACGGTACATTTCAGACTGACTATAGTGTCTGAGAGACATTAAAACTGCGCTCCTTCCATGGCTTACACTGGCCGTGGTTTGTGTTTAAGAAAAAGGAAATCTGGCGTTGATTGCACTACGGTCTTTATAATAACAGATAATTAATACAGTTTATTTGTTGTTCAACCTATATCAACTAAAGAAAGTGTAGTTTTGCTTGCCTGTCAGGGAATTAATATTGAAACACAAACACTACAGGAAAACTTTGTTATTGCTACTTCAATATTTTGTGTATTTGAACTAACGAGCCCTCAGTTAAAACATGGAAGTAATGGAAACAAAAGTAATTCTCTATATCTTGACCTTAACATATAAAGTAAGGGTTAGGAATTGACACCAGAGGGCGCTATCGGCGGGCCGTTGGACTGAAGGACTACAGATGTTCTGTTAGACTTTAGCAGAATATGTAACGTTGGCCGGTGAAACATGCATATACAGTAGAGAGAGTGAAGTTTCAGTACAGACCAAAAGTTTGGACATACCTCATTCAAAGAGTTTTCTTTATTTTCATGACTATGAATATTGTAGCTTCACAATGAAGGCATCAAAACTATGTATTAACACATGTGGAATTATATACTGAACAAAAAAGTGTGAAACAACTGAAACGGTCAAGTCTTATATTCTAGGTTCTTCAAAGTAGCCACCTTTTGCTTTGATTACTGCTCCGCACACTCTTGGCATTTTGTTGATGAGCTTCAAGAGGTAGTCACCTGAAATGGTTTTCACTTCACAGGTGTGCCCTGCCAGGTTTAATAAGTGGGATTTCAAGCCTTATAAATGGGGTTAGGACCATCAGTTGTGTTGTTCAGGAGGTGAATACAGTACACAGCTGATAGTCCTACTGAATAGACTGTTAGAATTTGTTTTATGGGAAGAAAAAAGCAGCTAAGTAAAGAAAAACGAGTGGCCATCATTACTTTAAGAAATGAAAGTCAGTCTGAACAATTGGGAAAACTTTGAAAGTGTCCCCAAGTGCAGTCGCAAAAACCATCAAGCGCTACAAAGAAACTGGCTCACATGAGGACCGCCCCAGGAAAGGAAGACCAAGAGGCACATCTGCTGCGGACGATAAGTTCATCCGAGTCACCAGCCTCAGAAAACGCAGGTTAACAGCAGCTCAGATTAGAGAACAGGTCAATGCCACACAGAGTTCTAGCAGCAGACACATCTCTAGAACAACTGTTAAGAGGAGACTGTGTGAATCAGACCTTCATGATAAAATAGCTGCTAGGAAACCACTGCTGAGGACAGGCAACAAGCAGAAGAGACTTGTTTGGGCTAAAGAACACAAGGAATGGACATTAGACCAGTGGAAATCTGTGCTTTTGTCTGATGAGTCCAAGTTTGAGATCTTTGGTTCCAACCACCGTGTCTTTGTGCGGCGCAGAAGAGGTGAACGGATGGACTCTACATGCCTGGTTCCCACCGTGAAGCATGGAGGAGGAGGTGTGATGGTGTGGGGGTGCTTTGCTGGTGACACTGTTGGGGATTTATTCAAAATTGAAGACATACTGAACCAACATGGCTACCACACCATCTTGCAGCGGCATGCTATTCCATCCGGCTTGCGTTTAGTTGGACCATCAACAACAGGACAATGACCCCAAACACATCTCCAGGCTGTGTAAGGGCTATTTGACCAAGAAGGAGAGTGATGGGGTGCTGCGCCAGATGACCTGGCCTCCACAGTCACCGGACCTGAACCCAATCGAGATGGTTTGGGGTGAGCTGGACCGCAGAGTGAAGGCAAAAGGGCCAACAAGTGCTAAGCATCTCTGGGAACTCCTTCAAGACTGTTGGAAAACCATTTCAGGAGATTACCTCTTGAAGCTCATCAACAGAATGCCAAGAGTGTGCGGAGCAGTAATCAAAGCAAAAGTTGGCTACTTTGAAGAACCTAGAATATAAGACATATTTTCAGTTGTTTCACACTTTTTTGTTCAGTATATAATTCCACATGTGTTCATTCATAGTTTTGATGCCTTCAGTGTGAAGCTACAATATTCATAGTCATGAAAATAAAGACAACTCTTTGAATGAGAAGGTGTGTCCAAACCTTTGGTCTGTACTGTATATATGACGTAATAGTTTGGTTTGAGGTCCAAAGTGTTTCCTCTGAATTTCAGTATGGTTCTGTTTTCTGATTAACTATGTGACCAAATCCATTTTAGCTCAGCTGCTTAGCAGCACCCTTTAGAATCACAGTATCAGATGGTCAGGATCTGGTGCAATACTATCAAATCTAGAAAGTATTTAAAATAACCATAAATAAATGTTCTAGATAACATTATTGTAACTATAATAATCAATATGTTCAGCTATTGTAGTTGTGGAATAACTAATAATTGCTGTTTAAAATAAAAGCAGTTTGATCATGTTTTATATTATTGTTTAACATCTTGATGTGAACAGAGTATCATACTAAGAAAGTGTCACCACCTAATGCCTATTACTCAGTTATAAAGAAATGAAATATTTTAGATTTTTTACCTCAGCCAGAGAACATCAGGTTTGTGGGCTCTTCTGAACGACTAAAGATCCAGACTTGTAGATTTAAACATCAGATGCTGGCCGGTGATTGCGGTCCTGATTTGATGTACAAAAGCTGTACCCATCGAAAGCTCAGAGTTTGGAAAGCAAAGCTGGGCGGAGGACTCTGAACCTGACATATAATGTGTGGGCAAATCCTTGACCTGTTTTAATAAGTGTTCCTAAAATTAAGATTGGAAGTCATTTACAAAGTGCAGACCTTAAAGATAGCTGTCAGCTAAAACATTAGAAAACCCCTTAAAACAACTTGAAGTGGGGCAGAAGATGTTCGTTGTTTCTAGTCAGCTGGATTAAAAATTCACAGCCAGTGACGACAAAACAAGACGATTGTTCATGGGGGACATCCAGATAGACCAAAGAAGAGATCAAATCATCAGGACAGAAAGCTCAAAGCAATCTGACTTTAAAATGGAAAATACACAACAAAAACAAAATGGGTCAAAACAATAGACTGTTTGTCAGCAAACTGTCGGGAATGGTCTGAAAAAAATGGGTTTAGCTTCCAGAAGAGCCAAAGATACCAGCACTTACAGCTAAACAGAAGAAAGCAAGGTTCCTGCGGACTGAACAGAAGTAAAAGGGACTGAGTGATGAATCCAGAATTTGCATTTGTCAAAGAGATGATGCTGGAACTTTATTTAAACACAGTAAGATAACTGGCTGGAAAAAACAAACACATTTCTATAACTGTTGATCATGTGAGGGTTACACATCATGTCACAATTTAGTTTTCTGTATCTCTGCTGTGGTTAATTTAGCCCTCAATACATTTTTGTCATGCTAAATCAAACTGATGAATTATGTTCACTGTACCTGCATTAACGTCCTGTTAAGGTAGAAGAAATGGCGCCTTTAGTTGGAGTGGAGCTGATCCAGACACCTGTGCAGCTCTATCGATACCTGCTGAGATGCTGCAGGCAGTTACCGTCCTCAGCCATGCAGCAGCATTATCGGCATGCCATACGACAGGTGAGCCTTTGACGTGTTCTGATTGGTCCGATCATTTGCGGATCATATTGTCTTTACTCCGTTAGCTATAAATGGAATGGAATCCAGTAAAACCAGTTATATCCAAAAGTCTTCTGATTTGTAGAAGCTGATACGTCTAAATGAAATTCAGTACAACTAATTGCCTTAAGTCAGCTAATTGGTCCAGCTGTGTGTAATTTAATCCTAGTACAAATGCAGCTGTTCTGTGAAGGCATCAGGTTTGTTGGAGAACATGAGTGAATGAACAGCATCCTGAATACAGGAGAATCCTGGAAAAATATGAGCTAAAGGCTGAAAAAGCCTTGAAACTGTGGAAGTGGATCCTGTTCCAGCAGGACAGTGAACCTAAATAGCCAGGGTGACAATAGAATGGTTTAGATCAGAGTATATACTTGTTATATAGGCCCAGTCTAAATTTAGACCTAAATTAACAATTTGTGGCAAGACTTGAAAATTCATGTTCCCAGATGCTCTCCATCCCATCTGACTGATTTTAAGCTTTTTTGGTTGCTAGATGTGAAAACCTGAGATGTGAAACTTACCTGAAGTCCATAGAGTTGACTCAGAATGACTGAATACAAATGCATGCCACATTTTCCAGATATGCATTTGTAATGGATAGATTTCCTTTCACTTCACAATTATGACCACCATATTATCAACACCATAATCCCACAGACCCTGGTCTGTAAACTCTCTACTCTTGGACTGGGCTTCCCCCTGTGCAAATGGGTCCTGGACTTCCTCACTGACAGTCTGCAATCTGTGTTAATTCACTGGATCTCCTCCATATCATCAGTGAGATGGCACATAGGGGTCCAAATCCAATCGGTCCCTGTTTAGCACTTCAACCTACTCTTCCAAGTTGCAAGGCTTTGTGTTGAAATCAGCGTTTACAGTGTACATAAAACCAAGAACTGAGTCATTATGTGTCAGTAAAACCTTCTCTTAATTGCAAACACAAACTTTGTCGAGCAGCTGGATTTAATACCTGTTCCTCTGCTGTTTATTTCAAGGGTTACAATAGCCACTCAGATGAAGACGACCCAGAGAGGATCCAGATGATCATCCAGAGAGCCATCAAAGATGCAGAATGGATTTTACATCAAGTAAGAGTAGCAGAGCAAACATTCCTGTTTTGTTACATGCATCGTTGCCATTTTAAATTCTTATCTATTTATTTACAGTATACAAAGAAGTAGCAGTCTCCATTGGACATGAGGACATACGACATTATGTAAATATTCTGCTAATGTTTCCAATAAATTTTCAAATTATGAAGTAGGTTGTTTTGTTATTTCAAGGCAGCTGCTGCTGTGTGGCATTCAGGTGTTCGAGGTCTTCTAGTGCACAATGTTAACGTTTTTCATCTCAGATATTCGTCATACTACAATTCCAACCCCCAATGAACTGAATGTGACTGGCCAACACAAAGCAGCAATGTTGTGCATTGGAAGGAAAATAACAGATGGTTTAACATGTTTTACTAAGTGTTCTGGGTGGTATTTTTTTCACAACCAATAATTCATTTAAAGAGATGGCTCAGAATGTCAGAACCTGTCTCTTCCTGTTCGGTGGGTCCCCTCCACGACAGAAACAGCACGTTTGGCTTCATCCTTGAATAGTGTTACCATTCTACCAGGAAGGCCAGATTTGTGGAGGCATGACTAGTTCTCGGTCAACAGATTCTCCAACCTGAGCTGTGGATCTTTGAAGCTTCTCCAGAGTTACCATGGCTGCTTCTCTTAGTGATGCTGTCCTTGTCTGGCCTGCCAGTTTATGTGGACGTCTCGGTAAATTTGCAGATGTGCTATCTGCTTTCTGTGTTCAGGTGATGGCTCTGTGAGGTGTCCACAGCTTGGGGTATTGCTTTAGAACCTCACCCTGCTTTAAACTTCTCCAGAACCTTCTCCCTGACCTATCTACTGGGCTCCTTGGTTTTCATGATGTCTTTTCTTATAAACGTCTTTCTTGTCCAGTGCTGCTCCATTTATACTCAGATTGAGTTACACACGTGGGCTATGTTTACTGACGAGGTTCTCTTCTGGCAGCAGTTGGTTGCATCGGATCAGATTGAAAAGGTGCCCAATATGCATCATTTGCCTTCCACTTCCGTAATATGTTATTAGCATTAACTCCTCCTGGACGAGCATGCACAACAGCAGAAAGGAAAACTTCCCTCTAACAGGAAGAAACCTCTAGCAGAACCAGCGGCCATCTGCCATGACCGACTGGCGAGGACAGCATACACACGAGTACTTTCTCTGTTATTTTGTTACTAATGCAAAGTGAAGCAGCTTGAGAAAATGGCAGAAGGCTTGAAGACACCGCCTTACAAGAACATTTTCATGGCTTGTTGGTGAAAAACAACATGGTGAAGTGTGGACGTTTCAAAAAGCTTTATTCTGGATATGAAACATTACTTATGTTTTATTTCTGCTATGAACAACATTGAAGTATCGTCTCTACCCAACTGTCCTTGCAGGACCGCGGGAGGCTGGAGCCTATCTAGCTACAAGACGAACGTGACTGCCTGGTGTTTTACCAGAACAGTAGAATGCATCCTGATGTGCTTGTTTTAAATTAAACCTATTTACAAATGCAGGCAAATACTGTATACATTAGATGATAGAAAAGGTAATAAAACTAGATATACATAGCAATCTTTTGGTATAAATAATGTTTATCATAAATATTTTTTCTTTATATAAATAGCCTCCATTATAGTGGTGATGGATGTTGAGCTGCTTGATGTGAACTGAATGTTCTGAAGGTATTCAAGGACTCCTGGTTCTGTAAATCCCCTGGTTGCAGCAGTTGTTTCAGTCAGCAGCTGTCTGTTTCACACACACACACACACACACACACACACACACACGTCTGAGATAAGTGGTGTAAACAGGTGGTGTATATGTTTCCAGTCAAAACTGGAGCTTTTTGACTGCTTCAGAAGAGACGTTGCAGCAGCAGCAGGGACTCGAGGAGGTTACTCTGAACAGGCACTCTGGAAACGTGTTTGTTGTTCAGCCGTTTCATCACTTCTGCAGAATAAACTGGTCAATAAACTCGTTCTGCTCAGATTCCACTTTGGACAGGGCTTCGTACTCAATACGATACCTGAAACGTGAAAATGACTCACTTAAAAACAGACTACAGTGAAAGTTGCATCAACCTAAGGAACTGTCAGCCTTTTTCTTTAAAACATCACTTCATTTTAGTTTTGCTATTTTGTCACTCCTTGATTCGTTCAAGTGTGATAAAAAACTAAACCAGAATAACTGCTTTTTCACAGCAGTGTGATGATCAGCTAAAAACCATTTTTAACATTATGACTAACCATAATTTGCTTTCTTTTAGACCATTTCCCTGAAGCTTACAGCATCTCCTCTCTCTTACCTCTCAAGCTGCATTTTCTTCTCTGCTATTAGTGCCTGAAGCTGCTGCTGCTGGGCCTCTCTTTGTTTTGCCACCGACTTCAGCAAGTTTCTGGCTCCGATTGCCTGAAGCACAGTCAATTAGGATGGGAAAAAATGTTTTATTCTCATCAAGTACTGAATCATTTAGTAACGTATACCGGACAGGGACCCACAGTTCCTTGCAAAAATATTCATCGCCTTCGAATGTTTCTACAGTTTTTCACATTAAAACCACAAATGTCTGATTATGTGGTTGGGATTTTATTTGACAGACCAACACAAAGCAGCAGATTACTGCGGTGGCAGGAAAATGATGCATGGTGTTCGAAAATTCTACAGCCCCTTGATCTGAAACCCCTAAATAAGATTCTGTGCAACCAATTGGTTTACGAAGTCAGCTAATTAGTAAATAGAGTCCACCTGAGTGTAATTTTATCGTAGTGACAATCCAACTGTTCTGTGAAGGTCTGGGAGGCTTGTCAGAGCACATTGACAAACAAAGAGCATCATGAAGACCAAGGAACACAGCAGGCAGGTCAGGGAGGAAGTTGTGGTGCAGTTACATTAAACATACATTAAACAACATCCCTGGGCTATGATAAGTCCATCATCTGAGCATGGAAAGAGGATGGCACAACTGAAAACCTACCAAGACATGAACGTCCACCTAAACTGATGCCCATGGTAATTCTGGAGGAGGAGCTGCAAGGATTCACAGCTCAGGTGGGAGAATGAGATGACAGGACAAATATTTGTCATGAACTCCAAACTGACCTTCATAGAAAACTGACAAGAAAACTATTGCTGAAAGAAAGCCACACATAGTGACTTGGAGACTTATGTTCACAGACACGCTGAAGCTGACTGAGCTGGACATTACAACTTATATTTGGTGACTTCTGTAGGCGGTTGGTCGTGCTGCATTTCATTCAGGGGTATCAAAGAAAAGGAAACTATGTCTATGCACACCACTTCTCAAATTAATTTGTAAAACCATGTATGCTCCCACTTCACAATTATGCATTACTTTATGTTTAAAATGCCAATAAGTTTGTGGCTCTAATGTAGGAATACTTATAAAAACATTCTGTAAGTGCAGTTCTGAGAGATTCCCACGCGTTGCAAATCTTTTGCATTTAACAGAATGCTGCTTTCCATGTCCTCACCTTCATTTTTTCCATTTCTGCTTCTTTTGCCAGTTCATCGACCATCTCGATTAGACCACCGACAATCTTCTGAAACTGGCCAATTTCTGCACACATTTGGACACTTTGTTAGCTGTTTATGTTTAGCAGAGAAAAACCTGCACAGAATCAACACAGACTTCGTATCAGAAAAAAATATCACACGCTTACTGTCCACAAACTCTTTGCACTCCTCCTTCAACTCCGAAGTCTTCTGGCTGACCTCAGGCTCGAGCACCCGCAGCTTGTTGAGTTCATCAAAATAAAAGCCTGCCTCGGCTAAAGGGTCTTTTGCCATGGCCACTGGGCCTGTCACACATGATACAGCCAGAATGAGTGAAGAACAGAAACAGTGTTTACACACGAATTACTGGTTCTTCTAAAAGAACACACACACAAATAGTAATATTGCTTTTTAGCATTTAAACTACTTTAGAGTTTCTAACAAGGTCAACCTAAACTCCCTGCCAGTTTAGGTTTAATTCGGATGGATGGATGTTACACACATCATAGGTTGTGTTTAAAATAATAATTAAGAACTGTTGAATAATTTACTTCAGGTTTGACCAGTGTAAGAATTACAGTATTCAATCAGGATGCACCTAAGGTGGTCCAAGTACCTGGTAAAAAAGCTTTAAGCTTCCTTCTTTTTCTTTATGAATTCGTCTTTTCTTTTTTTCAAAATAAATTATTCATAACAAGTTTTTTTTAAACAAAACGTCAGCAGTGTAGAATAACTCAGTTCTTGAATGATCATTCTTAGTATTTTAGTTTTTGAGCTGTAGCTGATCAAGGGTAGTAAAACATCCCCTAAAAGCAGCGAACAAGCTCTTAATCAGGTGCTAACTAGCGTCTTAGTACTAGTTTAATACAATCTACTGAACTTGTATCCTGCTAATAAGACACCCTGTGACGGCGTCAGTTTCCAAAGGTAAACATAATGAACAGGGCCAGGAATTAGTTGACTAGATGATCCACAAGACTGAATATTCCGGTGATTATCAATAAAACGTGCAGCGATTCTTCCACAGTTTTCCCGAATAATGTTTCACTAAATTCGGCTTGTAGATAACAGCGTTACTTCGTGTCCTTTCCTTGACCAAGACCAACACCGAAATGTATTCATATTTAGAAACTGTTGTCTCTGACCAAGCTTTCACAGTTCTTGTTCCCTTATCTGCTAAAACTTCTTAGCTAGTTGATTCAAGTTCACTAGTTAGCTACATTAAGCTAACCGTGTACAATAACTGACAGGACGCGCGATGGAGTACAATTTCAAATCACAGCCTTTTTCAAATTAAAGCATCTTTGACTCCATTCAGTACTTTAGCTAAATTAGTCTCTAACTACCAGTTGGATGGACGTAATTTGACGTATTTTACCTGTTTGTGCAGTTATTGCTGCGAGAGAGCGGTTTCTGTGTGTTGTGATGTGGCAGAGCAAGTGATCCAGCAGATAAGCTCCTCCTCCTAGCGCTGTCTAGGAAACCAAACTCTGGGGGACCGGAAGTGGGGTGAGGGGGCCCAAATGCAATGATACTGGCGGCGCTGGTGGTGTAGGTGCGAAAGCGCGCGACCATATACAGAGGCTACAGTCCTCGAATAGCGGCTGTCCTGGGTTCGAGTCCCGGACCCGGCGACATTTACGAATGTCTCTGATACTCCCTGTTTGCTCCTAAGGTTAACAAAATTACCGGGTGTTTTTGACAATCTGGACTTTAAAATTTTTTAAAGATTTTAAAAAAGCAGAACTTAATTAGGCCGCTGGACTGAGATACAGATAGTCACATATTCTGGCAGCTTTTATCAGAACCACCTGTATTACAGCATCATTATTCAAGTTTTATTCAAGCACCAATACCTCTACATAATAGCCATCAAAATATGTGATTGTCTACATAACCGGTCTAGCTCCCTACCAATCTCCTCTGGAGTCACAAAATTGGAAGGCCACAGAGTTTGGCAAAACAGATGCTTCTGCTGCAGGTTTATTCCTATTAAAAGAATGACTTGGCAAAATAGACTGGGCTTCCTTATAGACAACTTTAACCAACTGCTGTTTTTAATTGAGTTTGTATTGTATTAGAACAAGAATCAAATTGGAATGTATAATTAAATTCAAATGTGTGTATATTATTGCATGGGTTTGGATTAATTGAATTGTTCATTTCTTAATTATTTGTTTATCTTGTAAAGTGAGTCAAGGTGACGTTTGTTAAGAATTGGCACTATATAAATAAACAGATTTAAATACATTTCTAAAGAATATGAAAAAAAGGAAACAATATAAAGGTTTGTGGGAGGAGCAGTAATAAAAGAAATGAACCCATAGGATGGAAACTAATTGCAAAGATTCAAGCTGACAGCTGGGGACAGCATTTTAATTTGCAGAATTTCAGTTCATGAGAAGAAAAAAGAAGTTGAAGCGCAAACTGGAGCTAGCAGCATTTATGTTTCTTTTAAGTGAGACAAATCTTTTGAATCTGCTCCTGTCAAAGAGCTGTTCAAAGACCTGGTTAATTTCTATATGTATTTGTTTTGAAGGGGTCAGTCTGGATTAACTCATTTTATTTGAGAAATAATAACTGGGATAAACAGTGGGCTAAGATCTGGATCAGAATCAAACTTAAAAACCCACCCATATATGTTCTATTTGTTTGAATGTTTCTGAAACGTTGATTGCAGCTTTATTTCACATCTATGGACTAGGTTTTAATGGCTGATCTTTTGTATTATTTCTTTTTTAATTTTTTTGTAAACCTGGACTTGAATGACATATTTTTCCAGCAAATATAACACTGTACTTCACCATTTTTGTCATCCGAAAGATGAATCCTGATGCTGGTGCATCTTCTTTGGCTCAGCCTAAATATCAATTTTTCTGAGTCACCAGCCACTAACTTCAAATTAAGTGACCCCTGCCTAGCAAGCCATTGTGAAGACATCATGGACAACTTGGTACCATTATGTGATATTTGCATAAAAATAATGCATTATAATAAGCACAGCTCCTGCACTTCTTCCCTTGTGCCTGTTCTCTGTGCCAACTAGAATTAGCAAAGGAGGAGCTTTGGTGCGCAAAAGAAACCCCGAAAATGGCTTGGTTCTTATCATTCATGTTAAAGATTTAATTTGTTCATGAATGTCACAACTGTAATGCAAAGAGGTTATGTAACATCATCAGATTTAATTCTGTAATGTAAATTTTTAAATAAACTTAAACCAAAAAAGCAGTATAGCACAATATTGCATTTTAAACGTAATTTGGAAAATCCCATGAAGAGCAGTTTTGTTTTTTAATGTTTCCTACACCCCAGTCCAGTAGGTGACGGTAACGAACCTATGCCGCCACCAAAACAACAACAGAAGAAGAAACCGCCTTAAAAAGTTAGCACATAATGACGTTTGCGGACTTTTGACGCCTGAAACATAATCTGAAAATCGTAAAAAAAAAAAAAAAAAAACGAGAGTGGACCGAAAGTACCGGGAGACTATGTGTTTAAGGTAAACTGTTATTTGCTGCTGGACATGCTAACGACTAGACACGTTCTCCTTTAAGGAGTTCTTTAACTTTTTTTCACGAAACAATATGTGCAAAAGTGTAGTTTAGTGTAGCTTCCGTTGATTCGGGGTGTGTTCAGTACCAACAGATCCAGGTATTTTATTACATTTCCAGATATTCGGATGTGTTCTCCTGCCCTAGCAGTGTAGCTTCTAACATGAGAAGCTAATGTTAGCAAAACGCCGAGAAAAGTGTAGACGGAAGGGAGGAAAAACACTTTAGTGGCAACATTTTTCGATGATGTGAATTTAGCACAGTGACACAGTTCACAACAGTTTTCGGCAAACTCTTTGCAATTTTGTGCTAAATGGTTTCTGTTTGCATGGAGTTCAGTTACTGAAAAAAGCAGCTCAACACACTATGGTGTCAGTCAGTCAACAGCTTTACCTAAAGTCAGGTCTGAAAGTAAAATGGTTTGATTACGTCATGATACATAAGCACATATCTTACATAATTTTCTTTCTGCCAGCAAATTAACATATATTTCATTCTCTTTGCTCTCATCCACATATTTTCATGCCTTGTTTGTTACAAAGTTGAGTTTAAGGTTGTTTTTGACGGTCAGCTTTTAAATCACAATGAAGATGGTGTTGTTTCTGATTCTTTTTAAGCACTTCAGCTGACAGAACCCCCACTCGCCTTAACTAAATATAACATTTGTAATGTTATTTTGGCTAACCTTACTGCTATGTTGCACAGAGGATAAAGTCGAAAGTGACAGAATATGCTCCCTGCCTGCAGCAGGCTCGCCAACAGAGAGGCATGTGCAGACACAGCTCGTTATAATCATTAAGTTATGATAGTTGGGTTAGGAGTCTTTGGTTTATGTCGGTTAATAATTTCTGCTCCTGTTTCCGTTGTGTTGTTTTTTAGGAATGGTCTGGAGCAGTGAGAGGTTGTGGCAGCCTCATCTGTAGCTGTCAACACGGCGGGGGACCTCAGAACCTCCGTTTGCAGGGTGGTCATCTACCTCCAAAGGGACATGTCTGGGGACCGCTGCCTACCACAGCATCACATCCAGGATGATCCCACCTTTCCCCATCCCCTTGTGGTTTGTCCCAAGACCAAACCTTGTGGTTATCGAGAAGCCATGAGTCTGGGCAACAAGTATGTCCGACTCAACGTTGGAGGAATGCTCTTTTTCACCCCGCTGCAGGTGCTAACCAGACAGAACTCCCTGCTGAAAGCCATGTTCAGTGGAAAGAAAGAAGTCTTCACTGATAAGGAAGGTTAGAGACTGAATCTCACTGTTGAACAGTCTTTTTATTCATAATTTACTTTTAGCAGGCCAGCATTTACAGTCCCCCCTCCCCTAGCAGATTAAGAATATGGAATATGATTTGTTAGCACAATCTGTTGTTTCTGCTCAGGTTGGATCCTGATCGACCGGAGTGGGAAACACTTCAACAGTATCCTGAATTACTTGCGTGAAGGTACCGTCACCTTACCCAAAGGTCGTCAGGCTGTCCAGGAGCTGCTGGCTGAGGCAAAGTACTACCGTATCCAGGGCCTTGTAGAGCTGTGTCAACATACCCTGCAGGTCAGTTTGACTTTTTCCTGATCATTGTCTGTCTGCATCCTTTAGCTAAAGCCATGGTTAGATGCGGGGTTAAACCCACTGTCGAAAAGGAATCAGCCACATTGTTGCACATACAGCATTGGACATTAAAGAAAGTCATCAATAACTGGAGACAATATGGGACAATGACATTACAAAAAATCAAAATCGTTCCATAAAACTGATGAAAGATAAACTAGTCAAGGGAGTTATGGTGTTCACAATGGTTCACGCATTTCTTTCTCAACGCACCTGAATCAAATGGCTCCTTACCAGGCCCCTGCAGAGCTGAATGACTGAATACTGATGAGGAAATTCAGCCATGTAATTCACGTGTGTTGAAGCAGGGATGCATCTAAAAGTGATGGCTATCGAGGTATGGAGCTGGGCACCCCTGTGCAGGTGCTACACATACACACTTCAGAACTTTATCTTCTGCAAAACCTGTCAAAATAAGGTCATACATTAATATTTAGATAATCAAGGTTTGACATCAAACTATTCAGAATTGTCCAAGTCTGCATTTCAGTGCATCAAAAACAGATTTTTATCTCTTGCCCCTAGTTCTCACAGAAACATGATAGTGGTTGCATCATGCTCTGGGGGTACTTCTGAGGTTTTTGTCAAGGTGGGTGAAGTTATGAACAGTTCCAGATACCAGCCAGCTTAACCCAGAGCTTTCAGGTGTCGGCTAGAAAACTGAAGATGAAGTAGGATTTCATTTTTCGGGTTCAAGTGAGTGCAAGTATACAGTTAACAAAAGAATAGCTTCCGCAGAAAAAAAGGAAAGTTTTACTGACAGTTACTTCCTTAGCAGTGCCATAAAGTAGTTAATATCTAGCTTTGGTGTGAGTGATCTGTGGCTCAGTAATCTAACAAAACAGGAACTTCATGTCTGCTTCTGCTTGACAGGACAATAAAGAGCAATCGATGTGTGTCATACCTGTGATTACTTCCTGTAAAGAAGAGGAGCAGCTCATCCAGTCATCCTCCAAGGTAAACAAGTTCTTTTTAACATTTGAAAGAAACATTCTGTGTGCTCACAAATAAAGTCCCACTAAATGGTTTTAAATAATATTTATATACATTTATTTTCATTCTTTGTCCTTTCTAGTTACTTATGTTTTCTTGCTTATAAAAAGCTTAATGATATACCCACATTAATTCCATTCTGATGAAAGTGGTTTGAGATAATTGTGGAACTGATACATTGACATATTAAAGCAGCATCAATAATCCATGATTTTCCCTGCCTGTTAGCCTGTGGTGAAGCTGTTGTACAACAGAAGCAACAACAAATACTCCTACACCAGGTGAGAACACTTTCTGAAGTAGATCACTTCTTTTATAACGGCCATGTACTGGATTCCTTCCTTCAGACTTTACTGTGACATAAGGGATATATACAACCCCAATATTTCAATGAAGTTGGAATGTTGTGCAAAATTTTAATAAAAACAGAATACCATGGTTTGTAAATCCTGTTCAGGGATCTGGAGAAATCTCTGCAAATAAGCGGGAAGGCTGGAAACGAGAAAAGATTTTCTTCTGCAGGCCTGTCATGATATGACGGTGTCATATCATGACATACCCACCCTTCGAAGCTGACATGCAAATCAAAGGCACATATCAACACCACCCAGAGACAGCGCCACTTCTCTGGGCCCAAGCTCATCTGAGATGGACTGACTCAGTGGAATAGTGTGCTGTGGTCTAACGAGTCCACATTTCAATTTGTTTTTGGAAATCACGGACAAAAGAGGAGAAGGATTGTTATCACTGCAAAGTTCAAAGCCAGCATCTATGATGGTATGGCGGTGTGTTAGTGTCCATGTCATGGGTAACTTGCACATCTGTGAAGGCGCCATTAATCTAAAAGGAACGTCCCTGCTTATTCCCAACAGCGTGGCTTCAAGTAAAAGAGTGCGGGTACTAGACTGGCCTGCCTGCAGCCTAGATCTGTCTACCATTAAAAGTGTGGCACATTATGAAGAGCAAAATATGACAATGGAGACCCTGAACTGTTGAGTAACTAAAGTTGTGCATCAAGCAAGAATGGGAAAGAATTCCACCTACAAAGCTTCAACATTTAGTGTCCTCAGTGCTCGTACTCGTACTCGTCGTCTTCCGCTTATCCGGGACCGGGTCGCGGGGGCAGCAGACTCAGCAGAGATGTCCAGACGTCCCTCTCTCCAGACACCTCCTCCAGCTCCTCCAGGGGGAGCCCAAGGTCAGCCCAGGCCAGCCGGGAGACATAGTCCCTCCAGCGTGTCCTGGGCCGTCCCCTGGGCCTCCTCCCGGTGGGACGTGCCTGGAACACCTCCCGAGGAAGGCGTCCAGGAGGCATCCGGTATAGATGTCCGAGCCACCTCAACTGGCTCCTCTCAATGTGGAGGAGCAGCGGCTCTACTCCGAGCTCCTCCCAGATGGCCGAGCTCCTCACCCTATCTCTAAGGGAGTGCCCGGCCACCCTACGGAGGAAGCTCATTTCAGCCGTTTTTATCCGGGATCTCGTTCTTTCGGTCATGACCCAAAGTTCATGGCCATAGGTGAGGGTAGGAACGTAGACCGACCAGTAAATTGAGAGCTTTGCTTTTCGGCTCAGCTCTCTCTTCACCACAACGGACCGGCACAGCGCCCCCATTACTGTGGCAGCCACACTGATCCGTCTGTCGATCTCCCGCTCCATTCTTCCCTCACTCGTGAACAAGACCCCGAGATACTTAAACTCCTCCACTTGAGGCAGGAACTCCCCTCCAACCTGAAGAGGACAAGCCACCCTTTTCCGGTCGAGTACCATGGCCTCGGACTTGGAGGAGCTGATCCTCATCCCAGCCGCTTCACACTCGGCTGCGAACCGCCACAGCGCCTGCTGTAGGTCTTGGCTAGAGGGGGCCAGCAGGACCACGTCATCTGCAAAAAGAAGAGACGAAATCCACTGGTCCCCAAACCAGACCCCCTCTGGCCTTTGACTGCGTCTAGAAATCCTGTCCATAAAAGTTATGAACAGGACCGGTGACAAAGGGCAGCCCTGCCGGAGTCCAACATGCACCGGGAACAGGTCCGACTTAGTGCCGGCAATGTGGACCAAACTCCTGCTCCGCTCGTACAGGGACCGGATGGCCCCTAATAAAGGGTCCCCGATTCCATACTCCTGGAGCACCCCCCCAGTCTGCCAGTCCAGAGGCACTGTCCCCGACTGCCACGCAGTGTTGAAGAGGCGTGTCAACCATGACAGCCCTACAACATCCAGACACTTGAGGTACTCAGGGCGGATCTCATCCACCCCCGAAGCCTTGCCACCGCGGAGCTTTTTAACCACCTTGGTGACTTCAGCCTGGGTGATGAAAGAGTCCAACCCCGAGTCCCCAGCCTCTGTTTCCACCACGGAATGCGTGATGGCAGGATTGAGGAGATCCTCGAAGTACTCCTTCCACCGCCCGATAATGTCCTCAGTCGAGGTCAGCAGTCTCCCACCCCCACTATAAACAGTGTTGGCGAAGCACTGCTTCCCCCTCCTGAGGCGCCGGACGGTTTGCCAGAATCGCTTCGAGGCCAACCGGTAGTCCTTCTCCATGGCCTCACCGAACTCCTCCCAGGCCCGAGTTTTTGCCTCTGCCACAGCCCGGGCCGCAGCACGCTTGGCCTCACGGTACCCGTAAGCTGCCTCAGGAGTCCCACAAGCCAACCACAGCCGATAGGACTCCTTCTTCAGCTTGACAGCATCCCTTACTGCCGGTGTCCACCACCGGGTTCTGGGATTGCCGCCGCGACAGGCACCGCAGACCTTACGGCCACAGCTACGGGCAGCAGCATCAACAATAGATGTGGAGAACATGGTCCACTCGGACTCTATGTGTCCTCAGTGCCCAAACGCTTATTGGGTTTGGTAAAAGGAAAGGTGATGCAACACAGTGGTAAATATGCCCCTGTCCCAGCTTTTTTGAACATGTTGCAAGTATCTATTTCGAAATGAGTGAATATTTGCAATGAACAATAAAGTTTATCAATTTTAACATTAAATATCTTGTCTTTGTAGTTTATTCAGTTGCATTTAGGTGTAACATTATTTGAAAATCACTATTCTGTTTTTTATTGATTTGCACAGCATCCCAACTTCACAGGAATTGGGGTTGTAGTATATGTGTTTGTTGAGTTAACTTTAACAAACTGGGCTTGGATAGCAAAGCAAACAACGTTACACTCATCGTTTGTTTGGGTTTGCTTCTGTCTCCTTAGTAACTCAGATGACAACCTGTTGAAGAACATTGAGCTGTTTGACCGGCTGTCCCTCAGCTTTAACAGCCGCGTCCTCTTCTTTAAAGATGTGATCGGAGATGAGATCTGTTGCTGGTCTTTCTACGGTCAGGGCCGCAAGCTGGCTGAGGTCTGCTGCACCTCCATCGTCTATGCCACAGAGAAGAAGCAGACCAAGGTAAACCTGTGCAATATTTAAACTGCTATTTTCTAAAAAGAGAAACATTGAGCTGAATAGAGCTATTTTCATATCGGAAGCAGGAGGTGCAGTACATTTGTTCTTGTCTACGTGTTGCTCTACACTGAGCAACTTGCAGGTCACAGATACGGCGATATAAAACTGCACTGGAATATGTGAGATGCAGAATTATCAACGAGTCATATCACAGCAGAGAGCAGAGATTCCTACAGAAGTCTGAGACTCCTCATTTGTCTCTTCAAGTCAACACTGTATTAAATTACTTTGGATCATTTGGGGAACAGTATAAACGTAACTTACCTCTGATTTTGTTTTGCTTCTAAGCTAGCTGCTACATTACAATGACACTTCCAACTAAAAATATCTAAATAAAAGCCCTTCCTTTTCTGTTCATTCAAATGTTTAATTATAATTAATTTACTCATCACACTTTGTCTTGTTCATTATATTGTAATTTAGAACTTAAATTTAAATATCTTTAGTTAGAATTGATAAAAAAGCTTTTAATGTGGATTTAAAAAATATTCCAATTTCTCCAGCTCAGAGTAAGAAGAAAATATCAAAATATGTCTTCATGCCACGAAAATGGCAGCTTCCTTACCCTAAAAGTTTTCTTTCTGCCTAAAAATACACCACATACTAAATCAAGTATAGTTCCACATTTATAAGGTGTAAATGCAAACATTTGGTACCTGTGTAAAGACATAAAAGAATATATTTTTTGTGGAACCCATATTGTAACTGTTAACGTGTGATTTATTTGTGATTAAACTTTTTTTTTTTTTTATCCTCGCCAAACCTTTTTTTCCCATATAAACAATGTAAAACACAATGAAAATCCATTTGAAAGCCTAGCAGAAGCCTCAGATTATATTCAGCATCATCTGGACTATAATAGCAGCAAATCTGGACTGAATTGGTTGAAACATATTTGTTCCACAATGCTTTTGTGGGCAATGTGCCAGGCAAAGCTAGGATTTGTGTTTTTCCCCTTTTACAAAAGGGAATCTGGTCAAATAAAAGTGCTGATTTCCATTCTAGGACTCCGTCTGCATATGACAGCCTTTGGTAATGACATTTATTCTGTGTATCATCAAAATGTACCATTGTGAACAGCATAAAATCAATAAAATGAAGAGAAAATAAGCTGAATTCTATACTTATGTCTCCAAATTGCGGAATTTTATTGAAAAAAAAAATGATCAATGAAAAACAAAGTGAACAAATGTGCAAAAACAATTATGTATGAAAAACTGTGCAAACAAATGTTAAAAAAAAGTTTACCAATAATAAACATTGTAAATAAAATACCAAAAAGTATGTACAAGTAGCCACAAAATAAAGAAACATGAATCCGCCAAACAAAAGGTTTGTAACCAAACTTGGTGAGCTTGTCTTTCATAAACTGACTGAATCCTATCCTGGCCTTGCTTGCCACCATGCACTCATCTAGGTGCTTGTGGCTCAGTATCAGGCTCACCTGGAATGTGCTACATGTCCTCGTCATCACCAGGCAGAGGTGTATCCTGACTTGCCACCTTGAGTCTTGTTTCCCTCTCTTTGTTGGCCGGAATAAGCTGCTCCTTTGTCTTGGGGCAGAAGCTATCTTGTGTTTCATAGTTCTTAAGGTACTACGTAACTGACGGGCAGGTGGCTTATATTCCTCATCTTCTTCCTCTGCACCATCATCACTGGAGAAACAGAGATAAATGCTGAAGACTATTTGACTCAGTTTTTCCAAATGACATGCTAATAGGAAGTTGCCTCTGACTCGGACTTGCATTAAGCTTAGGAATACAATGCTAACACTGTAATGACACATCAGGCTTATTTTGTAACCACAATGGTTTGCAGAATAGACGTCTCACCTCGAAGAAGATAAAGGCTCAACCGAAGTGGTGGGAGGCTGGGTCCTTTCAGTGCCAGATGGTCCTGCTTCCTCCTGGCTGTAAAAATACAGAAATAGGTTGTTCATTTTGGGATGGTGGTGCAGTTCATTGCAAAGTTTTCCAATTACAAGATAATAAATTGTCTCATAATTTATTATTTTATAATGCATGATTATTTATTATAAAGTAACAGTATAACTTGCTCGTGAACTGGGTCATAAGAAGAAATTCCTCTTCTTCCTCCACTTCAAAATTCTCGCTGCTGTCCGATGACTTCAACATCACTGGTGCGCAAAAGTTGTTCTAAGGCTTCGAAAACGGTCATTCTGCACCACCATATTGATGTTGCAGGGGGAAAAAAACCACTGAAAAGATACGTGAAAAACAGCTCGCTCACTGTGTCTGGAGCAGTGCGTAAAACGGACTGTGTAAAGCAACTGTGAATGCAAGTTTTATGACCTAAGATACGCACGGTAATTGTGTCACCGGACAATGTCTCCTTTTTCCTGTTTCCTGTAGCATTTTTCCAGTTGAGTTAGCAATGTCTAGTGGACCTTTTTAAATGGCATCTTGTGTGTTTACATTGATACAAAATCAAAAGTATTTGTAAAAACCTAAATTGGCGACTTGTTTTACAAACATTACAGACTCCTCTTGTGAGGGATTTAGACCAACTTTTAGAGACTGAAAAACGTCTCTGTTTTGGGCCCGCTGGCAGGCCTGTTGGGCTCAAGAGGTTAAAGTCATTTCTGGGTGAGTTAAGGTTTAACACGGTCACAATAAATCCTGACAGAACACAGCGTGTTATCCTGCAGTCAGTCAGTGATTAGTAGTTGGAACAAAATAGTCCTGATTGGGAGCTCCCTAGTTGTTATGTTTCAGTGCTTACTGGGTAGAATGTTTTAAAAGTACATAGTTTGAAGTAGTAGCATAAGAGACTAGACTGCTTTGTTAATTCAGTTTTCAATTATTCTGTGAAAGGTGGAGTTCCCTGAAGCTCGCATCTATGAGGAAACTCTCAACACATTGCTCTATGAGACCATGCCGCTGCCAGACAACTCCTTGCTGGAGGCCACACGGCGAAGCTACAACAACTGTGGTTCTCTGAGCGAGGAAGAGGAGGGGCCCGGAGGACCTGAGCCGCGTGAGCGCGTCCGAAGAATTCACGTTAAGAGGTACAGCACATACGATGATCGCCCGCTGGGACACTAAGACTGAAACCTATGGTGCACCTTGGACTGAGCTCAACCCTACTTTCATTTCAGCACAACAGTCTTTCCTTACTTTCTCTATGAAAATCTACAGGAGGTCCAGGATGTGAGCTCAGTGTTATTGTGTTTCTCCATGTGAACAACTGCACTGTCAGTCCTTCTTTATCAAAGACTCCACAGCAATACTAACTGTGGCCTATATTTTATGTAAAGAATGAAAAATGTCACTGATATGTATCATTGTTGGCCTCATCAGTTACATCAGCTGGAAAGCATATTTCCTAAGGAATGTATTTTTTCAAACACAGTTACACAGTTGATAAACATGTACATGTTGCAGCTGTGCCTCTGATACATTATAATGCTGCTTATCATACTGCCTTATGCCAGTTGTGAATATTAAAGTACTTTTATATCTCCCCAAGTGTCTCCTACATTTAATACAGAAAAATCATTACACAACTGTAGGACCAACAGTTACATACGGTTTTACATTTAGCTTTTGTTAAACAGTTCAAATTTTCAGTTCCTGTGTCAGATGCCAGAAATCTGGAGGTTCTGTTGGGATTGATGAAATTCTAGAATATTTTTTACCTTTAGTGTTTCCTTTATCACAGTAGATATCATTTCTTCAGAGTGTGTGGGATGAGCTGCTGATCAACTGGGTGACAGAACTAAAGTGTTTCTACTTGTTTAGCTTATTTATGACCTTGTTTGCTATAATCACTTACCTACTGAAGACAGATGGGCTTTATGGGGTCCGAAACCTGATCCTAATGTGGCGGACTCATATTGTTAGGGTTATTTTAGGGTTTGAGCTGTGGTGTGTGGGGAGTTTAGGTCAGACTTATGAATATACTGGTGATAGTTGGAGATGGGCACAGATGGGTTTACTAAAATGAATAGAAGGGAATTCAAAGGCTTTATATGGTTAGAAATAAAACTGAGAATCTGTAGTTCCACATTTCCAACGGGTCCTCCAGCTGTTGGTTCTTACTGGAAGGGCTCTCCCCTTCTGTTTGTGGTTCATCCACTGCTCTATCAGTGATTCCTCAGGAGTCGTTAACATATTAACTGTTGTCTGATTAATATCTGCTACATTTTGCTCAGTTATTGCTGTTTATGTATCATTTCTATAGTATCCAGTCTCGTTTTTCTTTGTTTTTATAGAACTGGTGGCTCCAAGTAATTCAGTTTGAGTTGTTTTAAAAGCCTTGACATAACCTATTTCTAGTTAGAAAAGTAAATATGCAGTAAAAACATTTTTTTGTTTTAGTCCCAAATAAACTTCCATGTATGCACGTACTTCGTTCTATATTACAAACAGGATTGAGCCACTTGAGTTTACACACACATAATCTTTATTGACATCCCATTATTTTTACAAAGGCTTTCAGATGATGATGACCCATCCTTTGCAGTTATCTTAGCTTCAGCTACCTCTGGGAACGCTGTCTACAAGGTTAAGGAGTGTCCTGTCAGAGAGATCGGGTTTTTGTGCAGGTCAGCCAGGTTCTTCCACACCAAATTCGCTCATCCATGTCTTTACTTTGTTTACTGATGTACAGTCTGATCAGAACAGGAAGAAGCCACCCAACAAAGATGGGAGCAGAAAAGTGTCCAAAATATTATGGTGTGTTGAAGCATTAAGAGTGTCTTTTACTGGACCTCAGGTCAATTCCTGAAGAACAGTCCTCAACACAATCCCCTCTGTACCAAGCTTTACGCCCTACGCAGTGCAGTCAGTTAAGTACTGTTCTGTTGTCCTGACAACCGGCAAAGTTAGGGTTACCAGACAGGGAAGCATGATTCATTTGGGTCCAATGGTGGTGCTTTACCTCAGTGCATCTGACGCTTTACATTTCACTTGTTGATGCAAGGCAAGTTTATTTGTATAGAACATTTTAGCAGCAAGATGATTCAAAGAAAACTCAGAAAAACGTACATAGCAGTGGCATAATAAAGGAGAGGAAAGGTGGACTACAGACTGAGACTAATGATGTTTTAGTTTATAATTTTAATAGAACAATCAAAAGCAACTCGAAATAGGTTTTTTAACGTTGATTTAAAAGAACTCAGGGATTCAGCATTTTTGCAGTTTTCTGGAAGTTTGTTCCACAGTAGTGGAGCATAAGAACTGAATCCAGTTCTCGATGTTTGGTTCTGATTCTTAGGATGTAGAGTGGACTTGAATCAAAAGATCTGAGTGGTCTGGAATATTCATACAGCAATAATAAATCTTTAAAATATTTCTGGTGCTCAGCCATTCAGAGATTTATAAACTAACAGAAGTATTTAAAGTCTATTCTCTGAGGTACAGGGAGCCAGGGTAAGGAGTTTAGAACTGGGGTGATGTGCTCTACTTTCTTAGTTTTAGTGAGGATGCAGGCAGCAGAAATCTGGATCAGCTGAAGGTGTCTGGTTGATTTTCTTTAGGCAGACCTGTCAAGACGCTGTTGCATTAATCAATTTGACTAAAGATGTGGCTCCTCAACCATGGAAACCCTTTCCATGAAGCTCTCTACACACTGTTTTTGAGCTAATCTAAAGGCCACCTAACATTACGAGAGGTGTGCATACAACTGGAGACCTCTGTGCACTTAGTGCTTCAGCATCCCTGACCCCGCTCCATAGTTTTTACACAGCTGTTCCACTTCATGGCAGAGTTCCACTGGTGTAATACCACCAACATTTGACTATGGAATGTTTAGTAGCGAGGACATTTCATGATTGGACCTATCTTGATATCACCCTGGAATTCACTGAGCTCCTAAGAGATCAATTCTTTCACAGAGCTCCTAATGGTACTTGTTATTTTGAGTTTTTTGGTCAGATATTTCCTGTAAAACCTATTAGTTAGCTCATCCTACATCACAGAACTTCAGTTCTTTTTCTGAAAAACTGTATTATACAATTATTAAATTGTCTGTTTTTTTTAGTTACTCAAAACCAAAAACGTGATGTAATATTCCAGAAAGCATGTTGAGAGAATGTGTGGTTAATGTAATTGTGAGAAATAAAATACTGCTACATTGTCTTGTCAGGAAAGTGTGGACACCCTCTTGGAATTGTGTCCAAAGGTTTAACTTTGGTGTCATCCCACCACAACATATTCTCCTACAAGGTTTTGGGGTATCTTATAACCATACTTTTGTCCAGACATTACGGAGAATACAGGAAATCGCTTCTCCTTGTAGAACAATGCAGGTACTTATTTGATATTACTGTAAGTCAGTGCTGCTGACAACATCTTGGACCCCTCCCTGACCAGCTTCAATCTCGCTTTTTATCAGTTCTTGTAAATGAGTGTCTCATACTTTCTCTAAGACATATAATGCTGTAGAGTTTTTTCTCCTGACTGATACCTTTGTAAAATTAGATTAGGAATTTAGCTAACGTTCTACTGGGACTTTCTTTCCAATTCTCTAACTGATGGCAGGTTTGAACACAAGAAGAGTGAATGCTAAACTTGAACTAAAAGTTGTTTCAACAAAGTATTTGTTTAAGGGTGGGCACTTATGTAACCAGGCTACTATAGATTTTAATCTTTTACATTTTTCTCAATAAGAATTGTTTTGTTTTTCTGTTGAACTTTATAGCATTATGTAAGAAAAAGTGTTTGTGTATGTCTGCTGTTTAGCCTCTGTGTTGGACTGGTTTCCAGAACTTGTAGTGCTGTGTTGTGGTGGCCCAAAAGTGCAGGACATGGATCTTGTCCTGCAGCTCTGACTTTGAGCATAAGAGTGGTGTCTTCACAGCTGATTCAGTTTTACTGTTGTCCTGAGGGTGGCCTTGTTATGATGTCTTGCGCTGAAAGTTCCAGTTGACTACATTTCTTGAGCTACTGGGATGTAGCTATATTGTGGTCCATTATTTAAATTATTTAAAACTTTGGGATCTTTTAGTGAACCAGATGAGTTTTGCACACAGAGTACTCAGAGCGATTTCATTCCTCATCACAATGTAGAAAACATGATGTTACACCATCCATAACCTTCCTGTGGTATGTAGGCCCAGGTCTGTCCATCCTTCTATTTCCAGTCATTTCTAAATACTGCACCTAAAATAAAAGACCATTGTTGGGTGCAGGTGCACAATCGGCCCACATGGAGGCACAAGCAGCAGGTCTGGTGACTCCAACGGAGGAGATTTTTCTTCATCGCGGAGCTGTGACGTCACCTATTTTGAAGCGAACAAGCCCAGCTTCAGAGCAGACCCCAGATCAGATCAATGTGCGTAAGGGAAAATGGTTTCACACACACAACCTTGTTCTGGGAATCTCACTGCGTGTAAGAACTCTTCCATTTCCCCCTGCTTACATCCCATAGCAGTGTAGTGACGAGCTATAAAAATCTTATTGCTGAATGAAACAGCAAAGCAAGACACGTATGTTTTTCAGCATTTTCACGCCTTTCACGGTACATGAGCATCTCCTGCTTTGCCGATGAAGAAGGAGGGAAGGAAGAAAGGAGGGAGAAGCTGCTAAAAATAACTCAGAGGATCTACAGGTTGCTGCGTTGGATGCTGAGAGGCTGCAGGTTGGGGCGGAGCTGAACGCTGGGAGGCTCTCAGAGTTCTTCCTTTCTCTGCCTCCATTGATCAGTTTGGTGAGGAAGGCGGGTCCTCTGCCGTCGCCGTCAAGCAGCTCGGCTGCGTCAGAGTGCAGCTGAGCAAGGAAAGAAGGAAACAGGTAATAAAAAGGAAAGAGGTTCTGGACGGCCAGGGAGAACGGATCCAAGCGGAGCGTCAGTGTGACTAAGCCGTTGTTGAACGCACCGCAGACAGACTGACGGACATGGAGGGCTGCACGGAGGAAGAACACAAGGAGAAATTATTATGGAACGTCAAGCGGGAGGTAGGCGGTGCTGCTGTTGCTGGCCGGCCTTTAGAGAGACATATACAATTTTACATTCATATTTTATATCATTATTCGCTTTAAAATTGAAGCAGAAATATCGGCCTTGTTGCGTCAATTCTTAGTTTACTTTTAAAGTATGTGTACTGTACTGTAGGTCTCATAATGTATGTTTAAGTTATTAAACTGAAGTAAATTGGGCTAAACTGTACCCTATTAATTTTTGTTCCGTTAGATTTATTATAGAAATATTTCCCCAATTTATTTTGGGAAATTATAAAGTAAACCGTCACTTTTATTACACCTATAAATAATTACGCTGACATACAGGAGTATTGCGAGATGTTTGCCAATTATGCAAGTTTTCCTAAACAGAGGCGGATATAGATATATGTAGGGCCCAAGGGAAAATGTTCAGGCACCCCTCCCTTTTTCAAACTTAGACTCACTTGCAGCTTTATCTCGCTCTGTCTCATTTGTCAAAGTCTTCCTAAAATCCTATTCCTGCTTCTTCTTCCTATTCCATACCTGTTTTGAGATTTTCTTGAGTTTATATATTGATTTTCTTGATGCATAAATGCCAGGGACCTGTTGTAATTTCTTATGTCTCACACCGCCATCTTTCAAATCATACTTTTGTTTCGTGATCTGCAGATGTTTATAACTTCTTGCAATAAATTCAAAATTCCTGATACAGAATGGGAGGTTGAAGTCTGTCCACTAATATTACACATCCATGTCTCGAGGTAGCAATAAACCCGTAACTGGTAAGAATCGTAAGGGGTACTATGCGATTGTGGAACGAGTGAGATGTAGTAATATAATATAGTGCAGCAGTATTAAGTTCAAGCTTTGCACAGAGCCGAACCATCACATTATCTTCCTGTGGTCTCTGACCTCTGAAATACGTTGATCCGTAAAATCTGATGCAAATAATGAGATGTTGAGGATGCCACACAACTTTGATTGTATGTAAAGCAATGAATGCAATTCAGACAGCCTGCATGAGGACCACAGCACAGTGCTCAGGCAGATATAGGGGAAATCTCCAACACATTCACAAATTGCTCAGGTGAATGATGCAAGTTGTAAAGCTGAAACCTTTGGCTCTGCAATCCTAGCTGCATGCATAGAAAGCACACAGGGCCCTTGATCTCTTTGGATTCGCTTTTATGACATGACAGGACAAAGGGATCCGTAATGGGGCGCGCTTGTTTGTTGTGGAACCATAATCTTAAAGGAGTTAATGATGCACTGAGAAATTAACTCTGCCTACTTTTAGCTTGATTTACCCTGACCATTGTCTGGTCAGAAACTCGAAAATCCAGTCTTGTATGAGTCAGTGATTGCTTCACACATAAGCGCAACATGCTGGATTCGGAAATGTTGGCAGCCACTTGGAAATCTCAAATTAAGTCTAAGAGCCAAATCAGTGGTTTTAGTGCAGTCCTAGAGGGCCAGCGTCCTGCAACTTTTAGATGCAAACCAGGTCCAAGCACCTGGATCAAATGGCTGAATGACCTCCTCGTTGAGGAGTCAGTTTCCTGCTAATGACCTGTTTATATACTCTTACTTGGCCTGGCACGATAAATTGCTGGATGATAAACTGTTCTAGAAATTATTGCGATAAACAACAATATTGTCATTTAGCAACCTCTCAACGATCAATAAACTTTAATTTCTAAAGAAAATTTAACCTAGTAACTTGGAGACATTTTAAATATCCCAAAAAATAAACAACAAAACAATAAATAAAATGGATTATGAAAAATTGCCCTTCAAAAAATATTAATCATTAGGAATACAAAGTGCTCCCGCACTGCAGCCGTCTCGTTTGGTTTTGAAACCAATTCCATCTCTGGTTTTCCAATTCTCAACTAGCGTTTTTCTGGCTCACTACTTCTCATGGGGCTCTCATTCTACACTCTGAGGTACTTAACGAGACCATGCACCTGGCAAGTACCTGACGCAAGAGTTCACTCCTCCCTACACAGGAAATGAAAAGAGGAGGGGTGAGCCGAGACTGATGCACCGGAGTGAAATATTTTGTCATCCAGTCTTTTTGGTAGAAAGAAAGGGAGGCACAAGGAAAACAAACAAGCATGCAAACGGAAATTATCTGGCTCATTTTAAATTAGCATGAGATTAATTTAATTCATGTGGTTAATAGATTTTTTACAGATCGCGACAGGCAAAACTCTTACCTACTTTTATACAGGTGTGGTCAAGCCAAGACACATCTAGAAGTTGCAGGACACCTTTCCTCAAAGACTGGAGTTTGAGACCCCTGGACTTTATCTTCTGGGGAATACCCATAGAGTCTAGAGATATCTGCTCAGGATTTTCTGTCCACAATCCGAGTTATTTAAGATACTGAGCTCTGGTCCAATTGATTAATAAAAGTATTAAAATCAAACTTGGTGGCTTTACGGTGTAGTGAAATAACAAGCCACATTTCATCAGTACGGAACTTACTCATTAATCAGTGGCATCCTGGATGCTGCAGTCTCTCTTCTCCGTGGTTCTTGACAGCAACAGATATTTGATCTGAGACAAAATTTCTGTAGGTCAGTCTCAATATCCTGCTAAAACGAGCTAATCTGGTTAGGAAAGCTACTATAACCTTCTGATGATGTGTCCTTTATAACGCTCAACATGCAGCTGTAGTCTTTAGTAAACCCACACCCTGCTCCTGTTAAAATGTTACCTCAATGTTAAAACCTGGAGCACTTTCCTCTGTTTTATGGACTTGTTCATCTGTGGGTTTGTGACATATCTCGGTCCAGGAAAAGTATCTTCCTGCTTCATAAACGTAGTTCTATGCTGTTTAACTTGTAAAAAATTATGAATGATTCTTAAGCTATGCTAATCGCAGCATTGTGTGCTGTAAAGAGAGCTGTCTGTGTATGCAAGTCAAGTCAAATCAAACATACTTTGTTAATCACAAAAGGAAATTAAATGTTGTAAATTTCTCTAAGCATTAAAGCCTATCGAGATTGAGATCCAATACCTGGGTGATTCCCTTACAGAGACTAATTTTGTTGCTAACAGTGACTTCGTTATTTGCTTATATAGGATGCTACAGATTGTTTAAAAAAATCATGTCTATCACCATTTTGTCTTTCTTTTATCGCAAATGCTCTCTGGCTGCTGTACCATAACATCAACTCAGCTCCTAAAGCAAATAATTAATGACCGCTCACAAAAGGAAGACTAGAAAAAAATATTTTCAATGCATGTCCTGTTATCTCATAGTCCTTAAACTGGAATCTGAATCCGTTAAAACTGTTATCAGCAGGTCAAAGCTAAAAAAAATCAGATAGTAATTTCAAATCAGCCAAAAATAAGGATTAGTGCACCTTTACTATTTATAGCGGCCAAACATAGATTAACTAGCGTAGCCCAGTGGGTATGAGGTTGAGGTGAGACATCAGACACATTAGAGAAAGGCATGGTCAGTACAGCTCATCCTGCTGTTTGTGTTTACCAACAGCGAACATCCACAGCTAAAACAAAACTCCAGGCTATATGATGCTGATGATGAATGCCTCACATGTCCAGCAGGGAATAAATCATTAGTCCTTTCACCTCCACACACTCCCACTGTAATCCTAATGCTGTAAAAGCTGAGTGCAACAAGTGGAAACGTTGCCTGCAACCAAAATGCAGATGGGCAGTCGTTAAAGTAGGTGAGGCTCTCTCACTAAAAGTCAACCTAAGGCTCCGATCTGTAAAACAAGGAGGACACATCAACCTGATTGATCAAATAGGTGGTGGGGTAGATTTCATCCCTTCCTCCTCATGTTGTGTGACTTAGAAAGCTTTCTGTTTCTTTCAAATTAGTAATTATTAACTTGCTTTAACCCCACAGATCTCTTCATTAAATCAGGATTCCATGAATAAGATCAGATTTATATGCCAGGGCACGCCAGCAAGTGAAACCAATGTAGTGGTAAAAGTTTTATGTTGTGAAAGTGTTTTACCAGTGCTTAGTATCTTGGACATTTTTTTTACATGCCTGAGTTTTCACTTATTAAATTATTCTGCAGGTTTCCTACATATGCACCTACAAGTTTTTGTACTAAACGTCAAATGAGAACTGGCAAGCAGGCGATTGAATTGTTATTGTCTCCAAATAAAAGCCTTGTAGACCTCCAACAAGTATGGGCCTTTAATAATCGAGTCACTTCTGTAAAGCTGAAAGTAGTTCCAGTTTTTATGTTGTGGATAAATCTGCGACTGCTAAATAAAGATCTCCAGGGTGATAACACGGAGTATTACACACTGTCTCCTGTTTATTCTACAGATACTTCTTCACCTCAAAGAATGCTGCATGTGAAATAAATTAATTTGCCTATGGTGTTCTTTTTTTTTGCTTCTGAAGATCAGAAAAATTAACAGGAAAATTGTTGAACTTCAAGAGTAGCTGAAAGAGGAAACAGAAGTTAATTAACACATAAAATTCTTCCTTAGAACATAAATATTATTTCATCTGCCAAATCTTAGATCCCAGCTAATAGAATATCCATCCTGCTACCTGCAGCCAAGGTAAAATCATTTTTAATTATGTGTTGGTACTAGGGATTCAATGATATGGACATTCTGTGTCATGGTTATTGTTTGCAAATTACGCGTGGTTATCAAAATTATCATGGTTTTGTTGAAATGTGTAGAAAATTTGCCAGAAGTGTTATTACAGCCTAAAGTTAAAGTGTAAAGACAAAGCCTGCAGCATAATAATCAGAATCAGCTTTATTGCCAAGTTTGTACAGCCAAACAAGGAATTTGACTCCAGTAAACTTTGCTCTCAGTGAGGACTTTTTATTTATTTTTTGTATATATAACAGTGGAAATAAAGGATATCTTTTTAAATGTACATATATACACAATTGACATTTACAATAGAATATAATGTCAGATCAGTCCAGGTATGCATGGTGTTGCTCTGGAACTCTCACTGTCAAGTGTTCATCAGAGAAACAGCCTGGGGGAAGAAAGTGTCTTTGTGACGGCTGGTTTTAGTAAACAGCGCTCTGTAGCGCCACCTGAAGGTAAAAGCCTAAACAGTTCATGTACAGGGTGTGTGGGGCCTGCAGAGATTTTAGCTGCACTTTTCCTGACCCTAGACCTGTATAAGTCCTGGATGGAGGGAAGGTTAGCCCTGATGATTCTCTCTGCAGCCCCGATTGATCGTTGCAGTCTGGACATGTCCTGTTTTTTGGATGAGCCAAACCACACTGAGATGGGTGAAGACAGGACAGACTGAATTATGGCAGTGTAGAAGATGACCAGCAGCTCCTGTGGAAGGTTGAACTTCTTGAGTTCCCTGAGGAAGTACAGTCTCTGCTGGGCCTTTTACTGAACATTGTCTATGTATGAGGACCATCTCAGATCTTGAGAAAAGGTGGTTCTTAGGAACCGGAAGTGGTCCACAGTAGATACAGTGTTGTTGAGGATGGTGAGGGGGAGAAGATGAGTGGGAGGAGAACACCCCTCGGGGGGCGCCGGTGCTTGACTGTTCTTGTGCTGGAGAAGATGCTCCCTACCCTCACCTGCTGCTGCCGGTCCTTTAGGAACCTGGTGATCCACTGACAGGTGGACTTTGAGCTGGGTGAGCTTCTGGTGGAAGATGTCTTGGCTGATAGTGTTGAAGGCCGAGCTGAAGTCCATAAACAGGATCCTGGTGTACATCCCTGGGTGGTCAAGGTGGTGCAGGATGAAGTGTAGTACCAAGTTAACTGCATCATCTGCTTGCCTGGTAAGCAAACTCCAGGGGGTCCAGCAGGGGGCCTGTGATGTCCTTCAAGTGCTTTAACACCAGTCACTTAAAGGATTTCATGACCACAGAAGTCAGGGCAACAGGCATGTAGTAATTTAATCCTGTGATGGAGGGTTTCTTGGGTACTGCGATGATGGTGAAGTACTTGAAGCAGGTGGGAACCTCATACAGCTCCAGTGACTTGTTGAAGATCTCACTAGGATGGGTGCCAGACTCTCAGGCATGATAGAGAGGCATCATGTTTGATATATGGCAAGAATTTCTGTGTCTGAAGGGGATGTGGAGGAGTTGGGTTGAGGTGTGAACTGCTGCTTTTCATACCTGCTTTAGAAGCCATTTAACTGATTTGACAACTGAGGATTCTGCTCAGGGTTGGGGGTATGGCTCCTGCAGGCAGTCAGGTTTTTCAAACAATTCCAAACAGCAGAATCATCTCCATGTGATAAACTTTTCTTTAGCTTCTCACTGTAGATTCTTTTAGCTGAATCTCCTTTGTTAGTTTGTTCCTGGCCTGCTTATACAGGGCCCGGTCCCCACTGCTGTGAGCCTCTTCCTTATCCATGCGTACCTGCCTCAGATGAGAAGTGAACCAAGGTTTATTGTTATTGTTTGTGCAGAAAGTCTTGGTCTGCACATGTCCTCACAGAAACAGAGGCATGGTGTCACCACCTCAGTAAGCTGGTTTAAACCAGTGGTTGAAGTTTCAAAAACAGTTCAATCTGTTCAGTCAAAGCAGGCCTGTAACATCTGCTTTGATTCATTAGTCCACTTCTTATGGTGCGTTCACACCGAACGCAGATTCTGTGAATATTTCGCGTCATTTGTGTGCTGCTGCTTGCTTGACATTCCACGTGAAGTCCGCGTTACCAAATGTCAACAAACGGCAATGCTTCGCCGCGTCATCAAGTAGGAGGAGCTTCCATCTGCTGCTTGCTGGTTTCAACTGACCATGGCGGACATGGATTTCACGGATAATCACGATGTTTTACCTGTGGAGAGCCAAAAAACGCCGCCGACGTCTACGTCTCTGGGTTCACCAGATTCTTCAGGGACGGAAACAGTTCGGAGAGTACCACCTCCTACTCCAGGAGCTGCATCTGGATGACAGTCGATTTCAGCGGTCCTTCCGTCTATCGAGGACCCAGTTCGAAGATCTGCGTCCTGCGTTGGGAGACGAATTGGCCTCCGGGACACCAACTACTGGCGCTATATCCCCGCTGCTGAACACCTGTCCATCTGTCTTCGGTGAGTAAATACATCTCAGCTAGTTAGTTGAGTCATACAACTCAGGCTTGCCGCACACTGAAAACAGCTTCTTCTCCACTGCGGTCCTTCACCCTACATCACAGCCACATCCAGTCCCTGATTGGTTGAAGCGATGCAAATTTAGAAAAAAGTTCAGATTTTTCAACTCGTCCACCACTCTCGCTTCGCTCTGTGCACCTTTCGCAGCGGGTCCTTCGTCTCCTTCGCACCGCCTCGCGCCTCTCCGCTCCTGAACGCGCCTCTACACATGTAAATCAGCTGCTCCTATCGCAGAATCCACGTTCGGTGTGAACGCACCATTACAGGCCAAACCACAGGCTTGGAAGATTTTAATTTCTGCCTTTAGTTTGGGATGAGCTGGACCAGAGAGTGGTCAGAAAGTCCCACAGTAGCCCTGGTGACAGCATGATATGCACCCTTTAAAGTTGTGTAGCAGTGGTCCACAGTGTTTTTGTCCTTGGTGGGACACCTAATGTGCTGTCTGTATTTGGGAAGTTTATTGGAGAGGTTTGCACTTAAAATCCCCAAGAACAATGGTATTACCAGCTCAGCCAGTTGTTTTTCCCGCATCTGAAGTGTAGAATTGAGGAGGTATATAAGCACCAACCAATACAAACTAGGAGAACTCCCTCGGTGAGTAAAATGGTTTACAGTTTATGAGAAATGACTCCAGGTCATTACTACATGGCTTCAACACTTCGATATCTCGGCACCAATCTTTGTTTATATTAAAGCAGATTCTGCCTCCTCGCTTTTTCCTATGATGTCATGGACCAACTTACAAAACACCCAGCATTGAGACTGTTGTGTTTTCATAAGTGACATATATACTATGAGCTACTTTAATTAGCTTTAAGATATATAGATTAGCCCCAAAACTATTCACACTCTTGTCAGATTTAGGTTCAAAGTAATTTTTTTAAATGTTATTTTTATTTTTGTAATCTTTTATTTGACCAACATTTATTGCTGACTGGAACCAGCCTAGCTAGAGTCCTGACAAAAGATCTGTGGAGGATACTATAGATTAGGTTGATATAAAGACCTTCAAACTTCAAAGACTTGGAGCTCATCAGCAAAAATAAAATCATTAAAATATCAGTGGAAATCTGCAATACGCTGGTCAGCAATTATAGCAAAGGTTTGATTACGGTAATGCCAATAAAGATTTTTCCACTGTTTATTGAGAAAGGTCAAAATAATTTTCAAAATGTTATTTTTGCTAAAATGTCATTAAAAAAAAGATTTTTTTGTAATGGATACTATTTTAAATTGTTTTATTATCTTTTGAAAGATAAAAGGGGGCGACGGTGGTAGAGGTTTGTCCTGTAACTGGTGGGTTGCCAGTTCGAATCCCTGCTCTGTCTGTCTCAGTGGTTGTGTCCTTGGGCAAGACACTTCACCCTCCTTGCCTGCTGATGGTGGTCAGAGGGCTCGGTGGTGCCGATTGTATGGCAGCCTCACTTCTGTCAGTCTGCCCCAGGGCAGCTGTGGTTACATTGTAACTTACCACTGTCAGTGTGTAACTGTGTGTATGAATGAGTGGATGACTGGTTGAGGTGTACAGCACTTTGGGGTCTCTGGGAACTTGATAAAGTGCAATACAAGTGCAGGCCATTTACCATAGCTGTCCCATTTCCTATCAAAAATAAACCTCTTGGTTGAATTAAAAAATGTTAAATCTAAATTTTAGGCTTAACTCCATTTTAAAGTTGACAGTGGCATATATCTATACTTTAGTCTGGTTCCTCTGCCGGATTGGCACATATAACCCTAGACAGACACTGAGCTGCATAATAATAAAAAGCCAGGTATTATTATTCTGGCTGTCCTGCTGATAATACATATTGGTAACAAAGACTAAATGTACATCTTTCAATCAAACGAGGTGTGAAAATGTTGACAGGTGGGCGGGACTTCCAGTGGCTGGGACATCCTAGGGCGGGACTTCTGGTGGTGGGCCTTCCGGTGACGTAACCGGATATCGTCATTAACCGGAAGTTGTCATTAACCGGATGTTGTCATTAGTCGGATGTTGTCATTACAAGGAAGCGAATCTTTCTAATTGTATGTTTTTAGATGTTTTTTACATCTAAAAACAAAACATGTTGTTTATCCACTTTAAAAGGTCACTCAGGTTAATGCAGGCACATCACACAAAATTCTGATAAAAAGAGAACTTGACAGAATTGTAAATTCATTTTGTTTTAACACAGGGGTTATTTAGATGGATGTTTTTACATCTAAAAAACAAGGAGACAATAAGTAGATACAGAACCTTTCTTCCTCTGCTCAAAATTTTTGAGTAATCTAATCTGCACCAGTAACTTGTAGAGATGATCTAAAAAACAGAGAAACAAATGAACTGAAAATTTTTTTTTTTAAAGTAAGCCAAACATGGAATTATCTAAAATTTTATGAGTGCTCAGTATGCTGTTTCCAAATTAGAAATGTATTCTATAGCTAAAAGACCTTGTTTGGAATCATGAGAGACTCCATTTGGTAAAATGGATGATAATGTTAGTTACCTTAAGCTTTTCTTTTTTCATCTTACAGCAATAGTTATTGAGGATTTAGAGAAAACAGTTTTCTCCTCATCCCACGTGGGAGCCAGAGGTTGTAACCTGTATGTCTATGTAAATCGTCGCAAGAAACTGAAAAAATAAAAAATAAAGGTTATAAAGTCCTCAGACATGTCACTGTTTAAGTAATTAAGAGGACTGTGCTCTTTTCCCGGCCATAAGTCTCGAGCATTGCCTCTGACAATTCCCATCCCCTGTTTATTGAATTAACACGTCTGTGCTGTTGCTGAGGTGTCTCGGGGGGGTGTGGCCAAGGGGCGTAACTATGCACACTGATAGGATTTCGTCATTAGAAACAGAGAAGGCGGCGTAGTCAGTCAACCTGGTTCTATCGAGAGACACAACGCAATCTTTACTGGGAGATCGGGTTCAAATCTGGTAGCCAAAAGTTTATTTTTAACCAATTACACTGAAATATGTTTAGAATACTTGTAAGGAGAAGCAAAAAAAAATGTCGGAACATATTTCAGGAAACGGAGAAGGTGGTGAACATTCTGCTTCTACCGAGAGATACAACGCAATCTTCAGTAGTAAGTAATCATCTTTAAGAATTCTTTACGTGCTTGTGAATGCTCGTTGGATAATAATAATGTTTAACTTATATTCTTTAGAGCCCACGAGTGACGAGCTGGATGGTAT
Source organism: Girardinichthys multiradiatus (assembly GCF_021462225.1). Lineage (NCBI taxonomy): Eukaryota > Metazoa > Chordata > Actinopteri > Cyprinodontiformes > Goodeidae > Girardinichthys > Girardinichthys multiradiatus. The sequence goes on along the minus strand of NC_061810.1, from coordinate 4,573,868 downwards.
CGTTTTTACACAGTCCAGCTATGGTAATTATTAACTGCAACAACATCTAGTTTAGTCAACTGGTGAATGCTATTTTGTGATTTAAAAATTTAATTAAATAAATTCTACTTACAGATTTAACAAGAGACGTATTCCTGAACGTTGGAGAGGTCAGCGTTTGTAACCGTTTGCCTCCGAAAAAATCAAAGTTGAGACAGAAACTTGTCTTTAAAAAAGACAATCCGATCCCAGCTAAACATGAAATAGAGGGTGAAGCCATTCACGCGCCACAGTCCCCTGACCGTGCGCCGGAAAAATTAACATCTCCAGGAGAGGAGAGTAAGTAAAAAAAAAAAAAAAACCAGAACCCAAGCCTGGATAACCAGTTCAGTGCAGGAAGAGTTGGAACCGCCCGGAACCGTTCAAATACCCCGTGTACGGAGTAAGTTATAGTATTTCAAATACTGTTCTATCCAAATCTTCACAGAAACCAGATTTTTGATTTTTTCTTTTCAAAAGACCTGCATTGTAAGGTAACTTTATTTTGTTTTGCAGAATATCTTAAATTGAGGAAAAGACGGCGACTCTGCTCTGTATACCAGGGCGAGGCTTGTTAGAGGTTTATTGAATGGTAAGTTTAATTCTTCTTATACTCATTTACCTACTGAATTAATTCGCATATTTCATTAATTGATTTTTTTCTTTATCTTTCCAGAGGCAACATTGATGGTGGAGCAGATTTCATCGAGACCTGGACAGCAACAGCGCAGACAGAGAGTTCCCCTATCCTTACGTGACCGTTGTAATAAAGCATCATGTTTAACGCTTCTGGCTGCATGTCAGACATTGTTAGTGAAACATTGCGCTGATATCAAGGTAATTTAAACTGATCCCTGGGTCTTATTCTTATTCTTCTTCTTCTTCTTCTGATACTCATGTTAATATGGATAGCCAGATCACACATGCGCTGAATGAGATAAGGAATGTTGTTGCTCAACTTAATGAAATTCCTGTTAATGCAGAAGTAGCAGATAACATCGGGTTAAATGCATCTCCTGCTAACAGTGAAAATGTAATAAATCAAAATCTGCACGGTGACCTTTTACGCTTATTAGAACAGGCTGTTGAAGATTTAAATAGAACACCGTATCCACCCAGCATTCAGCAAAATGAATCAGCTGACTTACAAATTCCTTCAATGTCACACGCCGCTGATCATACTGGGCAGCATGGCGGTAATTTCAATCCAGAGGTTGCAGTCAACCCTGATCAGATTGAGGGAGATCCTCCTGTGACTGTTGAACGTGAACGTTTTAATAACATTGAAATAAGGAGACCTTTTACTATCCCACCTCCCTGCCCTGGTAATGTCCCTGATCTCACTGCAGTCTATATAAACATTATGCGTATTCTCACTGAATTAGCCGATACTGCAAGATCTTTAGCCAGACGTAACGATGTTGTGCACCTAGAATTAGTCGGGGAAAATCTGAACCGTAACGTCACGTTTACCATTAACGAAGATGGGAATATGATTCTGCCTGCTTTTGAGGATTTTTTAGATGAGTTAGTACAGTCCAACGCTGAAATGCCTGCAGATAATAACCTGGAATTTGTTCTACAGGTAGTTAATGACCCTGCAGGAGGGTCAAAACGTAAGGTTAAAGGAACGTTAGACTCTGAACTGATTAATAAGAAAAAGCGTCACCTGTATATTGTAGATAATACCGGTAATCAGTTATGCTTTGCCATAAGTCTCGCACACGTCTCTGACTCTAACCTTACTGATAATCAGGCTTTAGAGCTGGGGAGGGAGTGGCAACACAGGGCTGGTTTAGATGATCAGACAGCAGTAACTTTCAGTGACATTGGTAAATTTGAAAACATTCTAAAGAGAAAAATTGTAGTGTTTCACACAACCGTTACAGGCTCCGCAGCTCTGTGTAAATTTGAGACCAGTTTCCCTGATCGATCAAACCCTCTCTTTCTGCTGTTATTTCAAGGTCACTACTATGGGATAAAAAATCTCAAGGGTTTTATAGGATCGAGATACATCTGTGCATATTGTTACGGGAGCTATGAAAAGCCAGATACACACCATTGTGAAGGCTATTGTCCGGTGTGTCACTCATACCAGTGTATGCGTGAAATTAACGAACCTGTCGCCTGTGCAGGTTGTCACAGAATCTGTCGTAACTCTTCATGTTTCAGCAGACACAGGGAACCCCGCAAAAGATCTAGTGCTGACAGGCCTATGAGTGACTGTGAGTTGGTAAAACTATGCAAGGTGTGCAAAAGGATATACGTTATTCCAATCAGCAAGCAGGATAAACCACACGTGTGTAATGTAAAATGCCGTATTTGCGGTGAGAATATACCTCCTGATTTAGATGTGACGTGCGATGGTCATCTGTGTTACATTCAAACCGCCCAAGCCTGTAATCAGTTAGATGATAAACTCTTTTTTTATGATTTTGAATGCTTCATCGACGAGAACGGTATGCACATCCCCTATCTGGTCTGTGTTAAAACGCTGAAAGGAGTGGAATGGCATGCTTACGGATTGAATTGTACCCAAAAATTACTTCTCCATTTCAGGAGACCGATGTACAGAGGCTTTACCTTAATAGCTCATAACGCGCGTGGGTATGACAGCTACCTGATTCTCACAGCTATGCTGCAGTTAAGCATTAAACCTCATCTCATCATGCAGGGAAGTAAAGTTCTCTGTTTAACCGACCCTGATTACAGGTTAAAATACATTGATAGCCTGTCCTTCATGTGCATGAAGCTTAGTGCGATGCCGAAAGCATTAGGTTTTAGTGATCAGACCAAAGGTTTTTTCCCCCACCTATTCTCCTCTGAACAACATCTCCAGTATGTGGGGTCTTTTCCTCCTCCATCCTCCTACGCTGTAGAACGCATGAGCCTTCAAGAACAACAGGTGTTTAACAGCTGGTACAGAGAAGCGAGCAAAGGGGTCTTTGACTTTGAGAAGGAAGCTCTTCGTTATTGTAAAAATTATGTGGACATTCTATTTCAAGGTTGTGTTAAATTCAGGGATGAGTTCTTTAAGGAGACATGTATGGATCTGCTTAAATGCGTCACAATAGCCTCAGCCTGCATGAAGGTTTTTGTAACCAATTTCCTTCCTCCTAAAACCTTGGCCATCCCCTCACCTCTGGACTACAGGCGTAGTAGTAAGACATTTTCCAGCACGTCCATTCAATGGCTTGGCTGGATTTCAGACAGCAGAAAAATTGACATCGAACATGCATTAAACAAAGGGGAAAAGACAATTGGTCCATATTCTGTGGATGGGTATGCAGAGATTAACGGTGTCAAAGTTGCGTTGAATTTTACGGCTGTTTTTTCCACGGTTGTAAAAAGTGTTACATGCCTCATGACAAATGTCCGTTGAGAGGGGTAGCATTTGAACAGTTTTACTGTTGAGAGAAGCAAGGTACTCCAAACTGTGTACGGCCTTCGTATCGACGTCATCTGGGAGCATGAGTGGACTGAAATGAAAAACCCGGGGTGATCAGCTTTCTTGAGAAAGTTAATGCACCCGAACCGCTATCACCCCGGGATACTCTGTATGGTGGACGCACCTGCCCTATGAGGTTGAGGTATACAGCGGGGCCAGGTGAAACTGTACACTATGTGGATTACACATCTCTGTACCCTTATGTAAATGCTAGCTGCGTCTTTCCCCTCGGGCACCCCACCATCATTTACAAACATTTTGATGACCCCAACAGCTACTTTGGCCTCGTCAGAGCTGTGGTCTACCCCCCACGAGCTCTCTTTTTCCCTGTTTTGCCTTACAAAACATCCCAAGGTAAACTGGTGTTTACTCTCTGCTGCACATGTGCTGAAATAAATAACCAGTCAGGTCCCTGCAGGCATAATGATGAGGACAGAGCTCTGACAGGTGTGTGGGTGAGTGTAGAGTTTTGTAAAGTGTTGCAGTGTGGTTATCGCCTCGCCAAAATCACTGAAGTTTGGCATTTTGAGAAGACCAGTGACACAATCTTTAAAGGTTACATTCATTGCTTTTTAAAGGGTAAGCAGGAGGCTTCAGGCTACCCCTCTGAAGCGGTGGATGAGGAGAGCAGGTCAAAGTATGTAGCAGACTACAAACTCCACCAGGGTATCCAATTAGACGCAGACAAAATCGAGGTGAACCCTGCTAAAAGACAGGTAGCAAAACTGTGCTTAAACAGCTTTTGGGGAAAGTTTGCACAGCGAAGTGATCTGTCTCAGACCACAGTCATCCCTAACCCTGATGAGTTTTTCAGCTTCATGTTCTCGAATAAATACAGGGTTAACTACTTCCATTTCTTCAACCCTGAAATGTGTGTAGTGCAGTGGAACTACAGCAAACGTGTCATCTCTCCCCCAAGCAAGGTAAACAATGTGTTTATTGCTGCATTCACCACCGCTTATGCACGTTTAAAACTTCTCAGCAGCATGGAGCAATTGCAGGACAGATTGATTTATATTGACACGGACAGTTTGATTTATGTGACCAAAAGTGGTGAAACTCCTTTGGAGCTTGGAAATTATCTGGGTGATCTTACTGACGAGCTCGCGGGAGACAGCATTTCGGAGTTTGCATCAACAGGACCCAAGAGTTATGCATATCAAACCAAAAACCAGAAAAAGCTAGTGATACGTGCTAAAGGTATCGCTGAATGCAGCGAGAGGGTCAATTTGGACAGCATCAAAGGGCTGGTCGAGGGTGTCATTGAAATTCCTCAGCACACGATCAGGAGGGATAAAAAGAGATTCCTCTTAAGAAATGCTACATTTGTCAAAAGGTTTCGGTTGGTGTATGACAAGAGATGCCTTTTTTCTGATGGGACAACTCTGCCTTTTGGTTATTAGAGCATAAGAACAAGAAGAAAGATACAATAAAAAAATAAAAATGTTGCATTCTGCCGATTTATAGGAGGTTGATTTTGATCCTAGATTTAGCGCCTTTCTCATGTATGATAATAGGACCCAGCGGTTGTGGAAAAACCTTTTTTGTAAAAAGTGCTTTGTAGAACTGTAACCATGTCATGGATGTTGTTCCAGAAAATATTGTGTGGATTTACACATCTTTTCAGCCGATGTATGCTGAATTGCAGAAGATGAATAAAAATATAAAATTTGTGGAAGGATTGCCTCATTCTTTTGAAGATGAAAACCTGTTTCCTCCTGATCAGAATCGTCTGATCATTGTAGACGATGTTATTGCTCAAGCCTCAGATGATGAAAACGTGATGAAGGTCTTTACCCATTTTCGTCACCATCGTAATATGAGCGTCATGATGTTGACTCAGAATGTTATTCACCAGGGAAAGTTCAGTCGCACTATTAGTTTGAACTGTAACTATATGGTGTTGTTTAAAAACCCGAGAGATAAGCTGTAGTTGAATATACTAGCGCGCCAAATGTTTCCATCACAAAAGGGTGTCTTCCTGGAGAGTTTTGAAGACGCAACGAGCGAAGCTCATGGTTATTTAATCATCGATTTCACGCCTACCTGCCCAGAACATTTCAGACTGAGAACAGGCATACTTCCTTACCAGTGGCCTGCTGTGTACGTGCCCAGAACAAAGTAAGTCATCATGTTTGCACGTATAAAAAGGAATGTCCCATTATTCAGAGCTTTGTACCAAGCCAGTCCACAGAAACGTAAAGATATTCTCGCACACTGCTCTCCCGACTTTCTTCAGGCTCTGTGTGAGATTGCTCTGAATATTTTAAAAGGTAACATTAAACTATCACCCTCTCAACACCGGAAATTGAAGAAGCAAAGAAAAATCATCAGATTGTTGGCTGATAAAAGAACTGGTATCAAGCGGAAACAGCTGACTCTCAAAAGTCAAGGAGGTGGTTTTATTCTCCCCATCTTAACGGCTCTTGCTCCCTTGATCGGTGATCTAGTGGGTGGTATAATCAGGAGATAATGTCTCTAAGAACATCGCAGAAGATGCTTCTCATTTCCACTCATCAGTTCAGGCGTCTGACCCAATCAGACCCGTCCATCAGACAGACGGCGGAGGAGAATTGGGATGCTGAAATGAGAGCAATATTAAACGAGACCGGTTTGACTTCTTATGAAAAAATCAAGAAATACAATGCACTTTTGCAGAGGTATCTGACTCTACTCAAGCAAGGTGTGAAAGAAGAACAGCGGGTGAGTTTGACGTCGTTGTGGGTGAGAGTACACAGAGCCAATGATCCATTAAATAACTCGTCTTGATCCAATTGATACAGGCAGAGCTCTCCAATTTCGTACATAAAAATATACCCCCAGCTACCACTCAGGCCATATGGTTCCAAAGACCACTCTTCCTGCAGAGTGTCGAACGGAGGCCTTTGTACCTTGCATAGTAATCTGTTGATTTCTTCGGGGCATACAATTCACGGCGCGTATGCCTGTAGACGGTTACTGGGGTTTCACACAGAAGAGACGTACATCTTAGCTGACCTGAGGCTTGTTTTTCATCCATTGTTGTTGGTGAAGTTGGATCATCATCTGCAGAGTATGTTACGATAGGAATTCCGATAGGTATCTCAGACGAGGAAATAGATGATGTAGATGGTTGCTCGTCATTTTGGCACACCTTGCTTTTCTCCCCGGTTTGATGAAAAACTCTCTTAACTCTAACCATTGTTCAACGAGTGTTCTTTTCCAGCGAATGCTGCAGGTAAATTGTTGCGTTTTCCGCTGGTATTTAAAACAAACACTGAAGAACGCCCCTCTGTTTTTTTAATTCATTGATTCTAGATTCGCCCCATAATGACGAAATCCTATCAGCGTGCATAGTTACGCCCCTTGGCCACAACCCCCGAGACACCTCAGCAACAGCACAGACGTGTTAATTCAATAAACAGGGGATGGGAATTGTCAGAGGCAATGCTCGAGACTTATGGCCAGGAAAAGAGCACAGTCCTCTTAATTACTTTGACTACAGTTGGTGTGAAGACTGTCTGAGACAATACGCAAGAAACAGCTGCGGATGTCTGCCTTGATTCAATAAACAGTGGATGTGTATTGACTGAGACAATGGTCGAGACTTTGGGCCAGGAAAAGAGCACGGTCAGTGTGAAAACTTTGTCTGAGACAATACACAAGAAACAGCTGTGGATGTCTGCCTTAATTCAATAAACAGTGACATGTCTGAGGACTTTATAACCTTTATTTTTTATTTTTTCAGTTTCTTGTGACGTTTTACATAGACATACAGGTTACAACCTCTGGCTCCCACGTGGGATGAGGAGAAAACTGTTTTCTCTAAATCCTCAATAACTATTGCTCTAAGATGAAAAAAGAAAAGCTTAAGGTAACTAACATTATCATCCATTTTACCAAATGGAGTCTCTCATGATTCCAAACAAGGTCTTTTAGCTGTGGAATACATTTCTAATTTTGAAACAGCATACTGAGCACTCATAAAATTTTCGATAATTCCAAGTTACTGGTGCAGATTAGATTACTAAAATATTTGAGCAGAGGAAGAAAGGTTCTGTATCTACTTTTTGTCTCCTTGTTTTTTAGATGTAAAAACATCCATCTAAATAACCCCTGTGTTAAAACAAAATGAATTTACAATTCTGTCAGGTTCTCTTTTTATCAGAATTTTGTGTGATGTGCCTGCATTAACCCGAGTGACCTTTTAAAGTGGATAAACTACATGTTTTGTTTTTAGATGTAAAAAACATCTAAAAACATACAATTAGAAAGATTTGCTTCCTTGTAATGACAACATCCGGCTAATGACAACATCCGGTTAATGACGATATCCGGCTAATGACAACATCCGGTTAATGACGATATCCGGTTACGTCACCGGAAGGCCCACCACCGGAAGTCCCGCCCTAGGATGTCCCAGCCACCGGAAGTCCCGCCCACCTGCCAAAATTTTCACACCTCGTTTGATTGAAGGATGTACATTTAGTCTTTCTGGTAACATATTAAACAGGCACACCAGACCATTCTAAAGGCCAAAAAGTTGCTTTACAAAGCATTAGCTCCTAGGTTGCTAGAGGCAAAGCACTACTTGTGTCGTTTCCTTCTGCATTTAGTGAGAACAAAACCTCTTAAAATGCCTTGCATGTCCAAAATATACAGTGCCTTGCGAAAGTAGGCCCCCTTGAACTGGTCAACCTCTCGCCACATTTCAGGCTTCAAACATAAAGATATAAAATTCTAATTGTTTGTGAAGAATCAACAAGTGGATACAATCGTGAAGTGGAACGAAATGCATTGGATCTGTCAAACTTTTTTAATAAACAAAAAACTGAAATGTGGGGCGTGCAATATCAGAATCAGAATCAGAAAAGCTTTATTGCCAAGTACGTTTTTGGACATACAAGAAATTTGTTTTGGCGTGGTCGGTGCAATACAATACAAATTAAACAGTATAAACATATCTACAATATAATATAAATATATGTGCACAGTTTTAAGTGAGTGAGAGTAAATGTAGAGCAGTATAGGATGCCAGAGCGGTACAACAGTGCAGGTGATCAGTGTGCAAGTATGGCAGTGCGAGTAAAGCAGGAGTCCAAGCTGAGCATTAATGTAAGGCATAGAGTTGCAGGTTACAGGTGTCCTGTCAGCAAAATAAAAGGGGGGTGTGGGGGAAAGGGAGAGTGTCAGGGCGGTTTCCGGGCTTTGTTAACAAGGCTGGTGGCAGATGGGAAAAAACTGTTCTTGTGGCGTGAGGTTTTGGTCCGGATGGACCGCAGCCTCCTGCCAGAGGGGAGAGTTTCAAAGAGTCTGTGACCGGGGTGGGAGGGATCAGCCAGAATCTTCCGTGCCCGCTTCAGGGTCCTGGAGGTGTACAGTTCCTGGAGCGACAGTAGACTGCAGCCAATCACCTTTTCAGCAGACCGAATGACACGCTGCAGCCTGCCCTTATCCTTGGCTGTAGCAGCAGCCTACCAGAAGGTGATGGAGGAGGTGAGGATGGACTCAATGATGGCTGTGTAGAAGTGCACCATCATAGTCTTTGGCAGGTTGAATTTCTTCAGCTGCCGCAGGAAGAACATCCTCTGCTGGGCTTTCTTGATGAGGGAGCTGATGTTTGGCTCCCACTTGAGATCCCGGGAGATGTTGGTTCCCAGGGAGCGGAAAGATTCCACGGTGTCAATTGTGGAGTCACAGAGGGTGATGGGGGCAGGTGGGGCTGGGTTCTGCCTGAAATCCACAACCATCTCCACTGTCTTTAGAGCGTTGAGTTCAAGGTGGTTCTGGCTGCACCAGTCCAACAGATGGTCCACCTCCCATCTGTACGCGGACTCGTCACCATCAGAGATCAGTCCGATCAGAGTGGTGTCGTCCGCAAACTTCAGAAGCTTGACAGACCGGTGACTGGAGGTGCAGCTGTTGGTGTACAGGGAGAAGAGCAGAGGAGAGAGAACACAGCCTTGGGGGGAACCGGTGCTGATGGTCAGGGAGTCAGAGACGTGCTTCCCCAGCCTCACGCGCTGCTTCCTGTCAGACAGGAAGACAGTGATCCACCTGCAGGTGGAGTCGGGCACACTCAGCTGGGAGAGCTTCTCCTGGAGCAGAGCTGGGACAATGGTGTTGAAGGCAGAGCTGAAATCCACAAACAGGATCCTGGCCTAGGTTCCTGTGGAGTCCAGGTGCCGGAGGATGAAGTGAAGGGCTAGGTTGATTGCATCATCTACAGACCTGTTGGCTCTGTAGGCAAACTGCAGGGGGTCCAGGAGGGGGTCGGTGATGTCTTTTAGGTGTGAAAGCACAAGGCGCTCAAAGGACTTCATAACCACAGAGGTCAGGGCGACGGTTCTGAAGTCATTAAGCCCTGTGGTCCTTGGCTTCTTGGGACCCCTTGTTATTTGGCCCCCTTGCGTAAATACTTTGTAGGGCCACCATTTGCTGCAATTACACCTGCAAGTCGCTTGGTGTATGTCTCTATCAGTTTTGTACATCGAGAGACTGAAATTCTTTCCCATTCTACCTTGCAAAACAGCTCCAGCTCAGTGAGGTTGGATGGAGAGCGTTCGTGAACAGCAGTCTTCAGTGCTTTCCACAGATTCTCGGTTGAATTCAGGTCTGGACTTTGACTTGGCCATTACAACACCTGGATACATTTATTTGTGAACCATTCCATTGTAGATTTGGCTTTATGTTTTGGATCATTGTCTTGTTGGAAGATAAATCTCCATCCCAGTCTCAGGTCTCTTGAAGACTCCAACAGGTTGTCTTCCAGAATGGTCCTGTATTTGGCCACATCCATCTTCCCATCAATTTTGACCATCTTCCCTGTCCTTGTTGATGAAAAGCAGGCCCAAACCATGATGCTGCCACCACCATGTTTGACAGTGGGGATGGTGTGTTCAGGGTGATGAGCTGTGTTGCTTTTACGTCAAACATATTGTTTTGCATTGTGGCCAAACAGTTCGATTTTGGTTTCATCTGACCAGAGCACCTTCTTCCACATGTTTGGTGTGTCTCCCAGGTGGCTTGTGACAAACTTTAAACGAGACCTTTTATGGATATCCTTGAGAAATGGCTTTCTTCTTGCCACTCTTCCATAAAGGCCAGATTTGTGCAGTGTACGACTGATTGTTGTCCTATGGACAGACTCTCCCAACTCAGCTGTAGATCTCTGCAGTTCATCCAGAGTGATCATGGGCCTCTTGGCTGCATCTCTGAAAAGTCTTCTCCTTGTTCGAGATGAAAGTTTAGAGGGACGGCCAGGTCTTGGTAGATTTGCAGTGGTCTGATACTCCTTCCATTTCAATATGATTGCTTGCACAGTGCTCCTTGGGATGTTTAAATCTTGGGAAATCTTTTTGTATCCAAATCCGGCTTTAAACGTCTCCACAACAGTATCTCGGACCTGCCTGGTGTGTTCCTTGGTCTTCATGATGCTCTCTGCACTTTGAACAGAACCCTGAGACTATCACAGAGCAGGTGCATTTATACGGAGACTTGATTACACACAGGTGTATTCTATTTATCATCATCAGTCATTTGGGACAATATTGGATCATTCAGAGATCCTCACTGAACTTCTGGAGTGAGTTTCCTGCACTGAAAGTAAAGGGGCCAAATAATATTGCACGCCCCACTTTTCAGTTTTTTATTTGTTAAAAAGGTTTGACACATCCAATAAATGTCATTCCACTTCACGATTGTGTCCCACTTGTTGTTGATTCTTCACAAACAATTAGAATTTTATATCTTTACGTTTGAAGCCTGAAATGTGGCAAGAGGTTAACCAGTTCAAGGGGGCCGAGTACTTTCGCAAGGCACTGTAGATCTTCCCTGGATCAAGGATTTACTGCATCTCTTTGTTCAGGAGTTAAAGCTTCTCTTGGTACTTTGTAACTGAAAAAATCCTTCTCCTCAAAGAATACTGAGATATTTAGATTTTTATCTGCAGACAGCGACAATGAAAAGCCATGTGATTTCTGTGATCTTCTGTTTTATTCATTTGTGTACTGTAAAGTGTATATGCTGTCGCTGTTAAAGAACCTATTTTCTTCCACCGAACTACTCTGTTTTTCATGATATCTACCCAAAAGTCTATAAAGAATTTGATTTTAACTGAGTTTGCAAGACTGGATGGAGCACTTTGATTCTGCGGATTGGTCAGAACATTTAAGTAAAAGCCAGGATGCAGAAGTATAGCAGTGCCTGCAAATTACTCTTACTTTGTCATTTGGGAGAAAAATGTGCAGCGAAGATGACTGTGCAGATAAGAATCTTAATACTGGGGATCAGTTACAATTGAGTTTTCTAACTGGACTTGCTTTGTGTAAAAGTCTTAGGTTGGCTGATGCTGAATAAAAGGACAGAAAATATGGTTTCAGACGATTTTCAACTTGATTGACCCTGACCAGAGACTGGCCACCCGCATACTCAAAATCTGATGTGTTTCAGTCAGTTTATCATGCGTTTCATACGAAAGTACTATTAAATTGTAGCAGCAGAAACACTCTTTGGTGGGGAGGCTGTTACTGTGGAAATGAGATTTAAAATAGTCTGTTTTCAAGCATTTTATTTGTGTAAGCTATCTTGAAGGAAACTTTGTTTTTTATGGAGGCATGTGGACTGTTCATATAGGCTGCCTCATTCCTTAGCTATTCAGTGTAGGAGTATTGTCTTGGGGGGGAGGGGGCTCCCCTAATTGATACAAAGACATGATTTTTATTAGTTTCTTTTAACAACAGCAATATAACAAATTGATTTAATCAATTTCAAAATTTCTGACAGATCATTGCTCTAAAAATAGTATTATTCCTAATAACATTATCTTTATACATCTTTATTTATGTATTTATATCTGTTTTTTTGTCACTATCTTCTTTTTTTTATTTTGTGGGACTAGTGGCCTTTATTTTGTAAGTTGACCGACAATGGAAAGAGAGGAGAGACATGCAGCAATGTTTGACGGACTGGGACTTGTACCAGTGACGACTGCCTCAAGGACTCCATACATAGCTCTCTTTCTATCTTTAACTGTTTCTCTCCATCTCTAGCTTTATCTGTACATACTTACTTACTAAGATATGTCTTGTACAGCCAGGTGGAATATTCCTCTCTGACAGCCAAGATGGTTCAACACCGGGTGATGCGTCAATTTTTGCTATTAAAGGAGGATGTGCGGATATTTTGCAGGTGCTTTGGTCAGCTGTGTCTATTGGTGAAAATGTGTGTTCACCTGTGCTCACACACACGCTGCACATGTTGTTTGTTTCATAAAAGGACAATATACAGGTCCTTCTCAAAATATTAGCATATTGTGATAAAGTTCAATATTTTCCATAATGTCATGATGAAAATTTAACATTCATATATTTTAGATTCATTGCACACTAACTGAAATATTTCAGGTCTTTTATTGTCTTAATACGGATCATTTTGGCATACAGCTCATGAAAACCCAAAATTCCTATCTCACAAAATTAGCATATCATTAAAAGGGTCTCTAAACAAGCTATGAACCTAATCATCTGAATCAACGAGTTAACTCTAAACACCTGCAAAAGATTCCTGAGGCCTTTAAAACTCCCAGCCTGGTTCATCACTCAAAACCCCAATCATGGGTAAGACTGCCGACCTGACTGCTGTCCAGAAGGCCACTATTGACACCCTCAAGCAAGAGGGTAAGACACAGAAAGAAATTTCTGAACAAATAGGCTGTTCCCAGAGTGCTGTATCAAGGCACCTCAGTGGGAAGTCTGTGGGAAGGAAAAAGTGTGGCAGAAAACGCTGCACAACGAGAAGAGGTGACCGGACCCTGAGGAAGATTGTGGAGAAGGGCCGATTCCAGACCTTGGGGGACCTGCGGAAGCAGTGGACTGAGTCTGGAGTAGAAACATCCAGAGGCACTGTGCACAGGCGTGTGCAGAAAATGGGCTACAGGTGCCGCATTCCCCAGGTCAAGCCACTTTTGAACCAGAAACAGCGGCAGAAGCGCCTGACCTGGGCTACAGAGAAGCAGCACTGGACTGTTGCTCAGTGGTCCAAAGTACTTTTTTTGGATGAAAGCAAATTCTGCATGTCATTTGGAAATCAAGGTGCCAGTTTCTGGAGGAAGACTGGGGAGAAGGAAATGCCAAAATGCCAGAAGTCCAGTGTCAAGTACCCACAGTCAGTGATGGTCTGGGGTGCCGTGTCAGCTGCTGGTGTTGGTCCACTGTGTTTTATCAAGGGCAGGGTCAATGCAGCTAGCTATCAGGAGATTTTGGAGCACTTCATGCTTCCATCTGCTGAAAAGCTTTATGGAGATGAAGATTTCATTTTTCAGCACGACCTGGCACCTGCTCACAGTGCCAAAACCACTGGTAAATGGTTTACTGACCATGGTATCACTGTGCTCAATTGGCCTGCCAACTCTCCTGACCTGAACCCCATAGAGAATCTGTGGGATATTGTGAAGAGAACGTTGAGAGACTCAAGACCCAACACTCTGGATGAGCTAAAGGCCGCTATTGAAGCATCCTGGGCCTGCATAAGACCGCAGCAGTGCCACAGGCTGATTGCCTCCATGCCACGCCGCATTGAAGCAGTCATTTCTGCAAAAGGATTCCCGACCGAGTATTCAGTGAATAATTGTACATGATTATTTGAAGGTTGACGTTTTTTGTATTAAAAACACTTTTCTTTTATTGGTCGGATGAAATATGCTAATTTTGTGTGATAGGAATTTTGGGTTTTCATGAGCTGTATGCCAAAATCATCCATATTAAGACAATAAAAGACCTGAAATATTTCAGTTAGCGTGCAATGAATCTAAAATATATGAATGTTAAATTGTCATCATGACATTATGGAAAATAATAAACTTTATCACAATATGCTAATATTTTGAGAAGGACCTGTACAGAACTGTTTTATATAAGAAAGGTAACTTTAAATTACTTGTGTTGTGATTTACGTTATTACAAAATCAATTTTAAATAATTATTGACCATATAGAGAGGGTGGAGGGGGTTGTTGTCCAATATAACGACATTTCATATTTGTGCACTTTTGGTTGTTTGACTTCTGAGTATGAAAAATGATTGGGGATGTTTAGTAAAATCTGTAATGAAATTGACCCTGGCTGACCTAAGCAGATAACAGGAAGACTAAACAGAGGTGGAATGTTAAATGTGCTCTGTTTAAAGTGTTAAAGCAACCAAATCCTCAAGTAGCTTCCTGCAACATACGCAAGAAGGACCTGCATCTTCTCGCTATGGGAGAGTTGGCGCTCTCGAGCCATGCAACAGATAAGCCATAGTAGTTGGAGGGAGTCTTAAATTTAAGCTAGCTTACAACTTTGCAGGTAAATTGCAAGTTGATTGTATGAAGAATGGATCAAGCTAGGGCTTTATGTCACCTGCTGAGCTTTAAAATGTGCAACAACAAAACATTTGTAGTGAAAATGCTGGTAAGGATGGTTAGCTAGGTTTAATTATGCAAAACGTTGCTGTAGCTTGGCAATGTTGTGTCATGCCTGCTGGGCCTCAGATGTGCTGTGCCTCAGATGTCTATTAATACTATATGGTAGTGAATTGAAACTGTTTTCATCAGTTTTAATCTATTTTTTATGTCCATAGTATGGTGCTGGAAAGGTTTGACAGTTTACCTTGAAAATGCTTGAAAAGTGCTTGAACTTTACTGTTGGAAAGGTGTACGAACCCTGATGAGGACACCTCAGTTTGACCTGTTTGGAGACAAAGTTAGAAAGGCAAGGGTGGTTTTGAGATGTGCAGAGAATGGATAGTTGATATATTGGACAAAGAATACTGAATAAGCATCTGCTAGGCAGGAGGAAAAGAGGAAGACCACAGAGAGGTTTTATGGATGTATTAAAGGAGGATGTGCGGATTAATAAGGTGACAGAGGAGGATGCAAAGGACAGGGATGGAAAAATCTCACCCATAACCTTTTGTGTACTTAAAAAACATACTCCATGATGATACTCACAGCTGGTGTGAATACACTGATCTTTTTTACACAAGATTTAAGATAAAAATCACAGTGACCCACAGTCTGCTCAGTTAACCTAAGATCTTTATAGCTCATATCTTCTTCCTCAGACAGGCACCTCCATCAGGTCATAGGAATCACTTTCTGCAGTATTCCTATTATATAGCCATTGCTTCATGAGTTTCAAAGGCCAGGTCACTCTTTTAAATTGAGATGATCAATATGACATCCACTTCATAACTGTTGGCACTGTTCCAATGAATAATTAGAGGGTCATAATGAATACAACATTCCTCCTGGTGTATATATAACACATCGGACCAGGACTGTGTTAGGTGAGAGTTTCAAGCAGAACTACTAAGTATGTAATATTGTTCAAAATCTTTTTGACTTTCTTTGAATGGTTTTGGAGAAATTCATTCCCCTCACTCAACTGTGCCAGACCAATTTTCTACTCTGAGTGTAATCTCATTTTTACAAACTTGCCGGGATTGGCAGCCTAGACGACATCTTGAAGTAGTGATCATTGTGTTGAACAGTAGTTTCACTGGCTTTTCTTTGCACTGAAGGGAATGCGTGTTATCAGAACCCACAGGAGACTAACTGCTGATGCCATCGTTTGCCTTTTCCTGAATATGAGTCAATGGGAAAAGTTAATGTGTCCTTTGTAACTGATGGTTGGCTAATGAGCCATAGAAACCATTAACTTAGCAGATAGAGATGATGTGTTACTTCTAAAAGAAGTTAACTGCTCAGCTGAAAGGAAAAGAATTAATATGTTTTTCAATTAAAATATATACATTTAAATGTCTCACTGTGTTCTTTTCATTGTATGCAGCAGACAGATAACAGCTATTTACCACTATAGAAATATATGCAGATCCACATATGATCACCCATCTTTGTGCATTTGTGCCGCTCTATGTTTAGGTTTTAGTGCTCCTCTTGACATTACCCACCTCCGAGGCACTACTTAGGAACTAAATATGTAAGTGTATTGTCCATAATTTTTGCTGTTGTGAAGAGCAAAGGCTAAATCTTGGAAATCCATGCAGGGTACATTTTGGACCAGTCTTAGCTAATTGCACAGAACTAACACACAGAAGAGAGACCTGCAGGCTTGCATGCAGTTGTTTTGGAGGTAGTAGTCAACCAAGCAGGAACATGGAATAATGGGATTGCAAAGTTTTTCATCTGAAAACAGGGAGAACATTGGAACAATACAGCAGAAATGCCTCAGCCGGCCAGTGTAAAATAACTAGTGTCATTTTGTTAATAGGTTTGAGTTCCTCAAAATATTGTTTATACCTACAAGAAAAATGAAGACTTGACTGCTCCTTTAAAAACTTTCATATCCAGCTAAAGTTTTATTGTTTTAAACCTCCAGATAATTCTAGACTTCTTCTGTAGGAGTGAGTTTCTTGCTTTAGAGTTTCCTGTCCCTGGGGGAAATGTCCTGTAGTGGAAATGGACTTGTACATCTGTTAAACTGGTTTGTTTCTTTTAAACCAGGTCATGATTTCTTATCTCACAAACTTCGAAGATTCACATTTGGTTTCTATTTTCAGCAAAAAGCTTTCTTTATAAATTTGAAATCCTGCTAGCCAATGTTTGAGAACCAGTGATGGGATGTAACTGATTGGATTTGCATAGAGCTGACACTTTTGCTAGCTGCCTCTGACACTTTAGGCAACTTTTGTGTCTGCTGACCTTCACCCTCTGTTTTCACACAGCATAAGATGCTCCTGCAACTGCCTGTAAAACAGTCACTAGACTCTTGTTGCCACACCTTTTCTAGACATCCCAGTTTCTTCCCAATGTATGTTGTCTATAATCATTGTGAAGTGCTCTCCAACCAGCCTTTCTGCATTTGACTAATTCTGTTCACGCTACAAATGATGGATTTCCCGTGCTACCTCATCATCAACTCAATTTGATCCAATTCAATTCAGTTTTATTTATATAGCACCAATTCACAACACATGTTGTCTCAAGGAACTTCACAGAGTGAATTCAATCGAATCATACAGATTTCAAGTGAGGTACATACATTCCAATTAATCATAACTATTAAACAGTGCAGTCAGATTCAGTTATTTATTCAAATTGGTTAAAATGTTTTTCTATCTAAGGAAACCCAGCAGATTGCATCCAGTCAGTAACTTGCAGCATTCACTCCTCCCGGATGAGCATGTAGCGACAGTGGATAGTCACTGTCGTTGACTTTGCAGCAATCCCTCATACTGAGCATGCATGTAGCGACAGTGGAGAGGACAAACTCCCTTTTAACAGGAAGAAACCTCCAGCAGAACCAGGCTCAGTGTGAGCGGCCATCTGCTCCGACCGACTGGGGGTTTGAGAGAACAGAGCAGAGACACAAAGAGAACACCGACGTGCTGATCCAGAGTACTTTCTACGGGAAGGAAAAGTAAATGTTAATGGATGTAGTTCTAGTTCATCTTGAAAGAAAGAACAGATAAACTCTGAGCCAGTTTTCAAGGTTAGAGTATGAGAGAGAGCACATACAGTGAGTCGCAGTAGAAGCTTAGTCAGTAACTATGTCTAGTAGAAAAATAGGGTTAAACACTGAAAGACAGGGCCAAGTGTATCATCGGTAGAGTGGAAAATACAATACAAGATAAATGTTAATTTGTTTGTCCAAACACTTAGAGCAGTGAAAGTTGTAAGGCTGTTATAATAACTTTGGAGCTCTATAGTCGAGCTACAAGGAGCTTCAGCAGCAACAAGAAGGCTAACTGTGATACAGACTGTTGCTTTAATTTATTCTTTTGCTATTTCAAAATCAAAAATATTTGGAAATGCTGGCATACTGTTGTTTCAAATATCTACCATGCAGATAATTAACAGAAATGCTGCTGTTAGTTACCGATGCTAATGGTGCTAATTGCTAGTACAATTTGTTGAAACAACACTTAAAAAAATGTCGCCATCATATGTTTTGACTTTCATTAAAATACTAAACTATCATTTTTTTGAGCTGTTTGCTGTTACTTCTCTCTGTCTCCCAAGTAGCTACACACACGATGTCGTCGCTGCTCATTAAATATTTATGACAGTTCACTGCAGGTAGGCTATTCACACGGCTACAGTATAATAATGTTGCATGCTCTTGTGGCTTTTTTAGATTGTTTTACAGCTCAAAAAGTCTCAGACCACACAGCAGACAGCCTGACAGCTTTTAAAACCACGCGTTCTAATGGCTGCTCTGCAGCTGACAAAAGTAATGGCAAAAAAGGATGATTCTGAGGCTTACTAATCATTAAATAGAAAGAAAAGTACTGCATTTGCAAGTTTTTTGTAGATCTATGACGTCACTGGGATTCAGGTGTGACTCCTCCTTCCTGGGAGCTGTACATGAGAATGGGTTAAAACTGTGCATCCAGGGATTCAGAGTTTTTACCAGTCTTTTGTTATCTGTGTCTGTGTAGTTGAGTGGTTGTTCCATCCCATGGCTGGCCCAACACCATGTATTCAATGAATATTTTCTGTGCTGAAATACAGAAATTAAAAGGTAAAATGTGTGGGGAAACAGTTGAAACTAAATTCTGATAAGAATCAGTGGGCACAGTGCCACAGCACAGACAGAGAAACAGTTTCAGTCAAAGAACAGAGTGATGTGGTCTGAAGCTTTATTATCAGACTAACAAGTTAATAAATTCCTCCTGTTAATGAATTAGACCCAAGCAAGGCAGAGATGTCAGACAGGCTGCAAATTAAATACTGAAGCCATTTAATTCTGTGGAGAGAGAGAAAACCTAGACAGCAGACAGGTCTGTTGAACTCTATAAAGCTCTCTTCCCCAAAGACTCTACAGATAACAGTTGAAACACAAATTAATGTTTTCAGGACGCCAAGATATTAATTGGAAATAAGTGGTGCGGAAGTTCATTATTTTGTTGTTAGGAGGTGACAAAATATTAGGAGACTGCATAACTCGTACATTTCCATATTTATAATAAGGTGATTGATACTCTTACATCACAGTATTCATGGCAACATTAGGTGCTATGGCTGTTGATAATAAATCATTTCACCTTCCTGGATGATGTATTTAACCATTCCTGTTTTACAGGCAAATGGCAAGAAAAACAGACTAAAAAATTCCCTTCAAGCACTTGTAGAAACACTTTGCGTGAGTGCAACATATAGCTGTAGTACAAATAGTGACAACAGGGCTGGAAATTCATTGAAACAATCCGTCAAAGCTTCGATGTTAGGCAGTTTGCCATGAATATTGCAGTAGAACTTCAGCTCAGACATTTGCAGGCCATTTTTAAATCTCTGATGAGCTGATTGTTTTTACTAGATACAATTGCATTGTTCTAATTAGCTTTCCTCACATTTCTTGTAGTTTAATAAAAGCATGTTGCGTTACCTAGAGTTCAGGCTGCGATGCAGAAAGAAATTGCAAATTAGCATTAGATGGTATTGGAACAAAAAAAATGTTTTTTATGTTTGCTAAACATCCCTTTTTGATTGACAGCAGTTCCTGCTTCAGAATCAAATGTTTTGTGATTCCTCTTCTGGTACCTACATTTTCATTGTACATCATATCTCCAAGAGATGAGAACTGTACCACATCGACAGTGTTTATATAAGATGAACACCTTTGTTGATGCAATCCACTTTTTGGATCGAGATTCTGTCGCTACAGATTTAGCAGAAAGTTTGAAGCTCATTTACTTCCTCAGTTACATTCTTCAGTGAGGTGCCAAAGATCACAGAGATTTCCAATGGTGTTACTGCAAGGAAGTTGTCAGTAAGACTTGAACACTTGTAAAATTACAACAGACTTCTTAGATGATGCCAAGTTTGAAGGTGTAAGTAGAGATGCATTGAAAAATTGTCTGCAGACGGAATTTGACCAATTTTATGTTTGACCAGCATTAATCAGTGATCAGCTCATTGGAAAAATCCACAAATGTATTATACCTGACTTGAATGCCAACAGGTCAAGCTCACAGCACGTTTTCTGCATGGTAGTTGTTACTGCAGAGAAAGAACTAAGTTAGCTATTTTTATTATCAGTGAGGGGTTCAGAAAAAGACAAAGGAATCACAAATGCTGTAAGAATCTTGCAGAAAGGGAACAGTTTTCTATGAGGGGTCAAAGTAACAAAAATTAACTTGAAATGAATTGAAGGTGTGAAATACTGAACATGGTAAAATTCAGTGCTGTAAAATATCGCCTCTGAAAATTAGAATCTGTGAATTTGAAGGTCATTAAAATGATAAGATGGTAAATATTAAAGTTATAAATTTTAAGGATATCAAATTTAACGTTGCCTGTTTTCATTCACTGCTTTGATTTTAGCGCCTCCATTTTTACCACTTCAGTTTTATCATTCTTCATGTTCAGTGTAATTTTTGTTACTTCTGTTAGATCGGAATACGGCAGCAGCCCTGGCGCGACAGTGGAGTACTTGGGCCCTGTCCCAATACCCACACTACACCCTACGCCCCTCTATGAAGTGTGTACTTTGTACAAATGCATGTAGAGGTTGAAGTGCGCAGGTTACAAGTGTGCAAAATTGGAGAATTGGGACAGTAGGGGTTACGTCATCGACTTGCACCTCTGCTACATAACTGCAACGTCAAAAAGGGCGGGACACAGCGCTGTTTTCACAATCTTGCTGCTAAAAAAACTATTTAAAACTGCAACAAGCAATTGTTTTGAGGAGAAGAAAGTGCAGGAAGCGAAGGAGGCTTATACACCAGACTCTCGCCGCGCCAGTGTTTGTTTGAAAGGTAACTTCAGTGTCATGACCTACTGACTGCCCAGACTCACTCTGAACCCAGTGGTATCTTACAATGTTGAGCCTGGAAAACCAGTAAAAAAATATATTTGTTGGCTTGCTGTCTAAAGTTTACGCAGTTCTTATTATTCTGATTTGATGGCTGGTTACATTGACGGTTGTGATTGGTTTTTGCTCAGAACGTCATCTGCAGCAGTGAATTGTGGGTAATGTACTTCGGCGAAGTCCGCATCGAAGCGGACTTCGCCGAAGGGCGGATGTGGGGCACAAAGGGGGCGGGGCTAAGGACCACTCTGGAGAATTGCGACACACTACGCACTCGAACCTCTCAACGGGAACGCGCAATTCAGGGACACAAGGGTGGAAGTGCGGGTATTGGGACAGGGCCCGGTAGTCCATAGCCATTCGCAAGCATTTTCCATACAGCAGTGATTTGCTGGAAGTTATTTAGGGTCGGTCCAGAACTCGGCATAGAGTGCTCTCAAAAATTGCCAGCACCAATGGGATGCCATAGAATTATTTTTGGGCTATGTGTGGTGACTATTTGTCAAAGGAAACAAATCTACCAAACTAAGGACTTAACTTAAATAATCACTGATGTGCAACATGGGTTTGTGGTTTAGGCAGTTGTTGGAGTTATCCCTAAACTTCTGCATGCTCATTTGTTTGGTAAAGCTAAGACCTCCTATACTGTTATTCATAAAAAACAAAGTAATAAAAGAAAAACACCGAGACTGCAGTCTTTAGATGCCTGTACAGGGAGAAGATCGTCCGAATCCTTCTGAAACTTCCGAAACTTCTGATTACTTCCCCAAGAACAGCAGTCTTTATTCAAAAGCTAGGCGTATACTTGTACATGAAAAAACATACATTTTAATCGAATGTCTGATTTCATATCTGGAGCTGTCTGACATCCATTCAGCTGACTTTTCGACACTTCCTGTTTTTCAACTTTTGACCTTTATTTACATATGTAGAAATATAAAAATATCTGTTGTCACTGGGCAGAAGTCTTGCATATAAAAATATCTTGTTGTCACTGGGCAAAAGTAAGTCTTACATACAGAAATATCTTATCACTGGGCAGAAGTTATCTAAGTCAAACACACGCAGGAGCCTGTTAGCAGACCTCCTCTAAATTACACAATACATTTTATTTCACACATTATTAAACATACTTAAGCATAGCCATACCAATCCTATAAGCATAGCATGAATATTTTCCAACAATTTCCCCTTTTTGAAGTCTTAATAATGACTTCACCCTAAAATGCCCCACAGGTTATTTTTAAAATCAATGTAACAATAAAAAAGGAAATAATGCATGAACCTACCAAAATCCAACCCCTATGGGGTAGGGTTTTTGCCTTTTGGCTCATACTTTCATCAAAACACTTACTACGTCCTGGAATATACAATGAGCGAACAAACCCTGTAAATAGAAAAATAGAAAGTTTTTTAGTTCAGTTCTGTTCTGGGTGGGAGAGCAGCTACAACCACCCTGTGAGAGGGAAGCTCAATCACTACCGCCTCTTCTGCTGTATGCTGTCCTAGTCTTCAACTCACAGGTGTAGACTGACCTGGAGCCTGGGATTCATACCAGGGGATTATTCTGCCCCTATGTGGGTATGAATACTTTTGCAGATCGTTGAACCCAAGGTGTAGACTAACCTATGGGTATGATGACTTCTCCTCACCCCTAGGGGATTATTCTGCTCCTTCTGTAGGGTGAGAAGGTGGCTCTTCTGTTGTCGTGTTTTCTCTCAGGTTTTCCTGGACCTCAGCGAGGGATCTCTGCGGAGCGTCTGTCGCTGTACACTGACTCCAGTGGTACCAGGTGTCGCCTTTACCCTTGAGTCTCACCGCATGTAAGGTTCTTTCTGTGACCTGGAATGGACCGGTCCACCTGGGTTCTGACCACTTCCTTTTGATCACCTTCAGCAGGACCCACTCAGCGTCAGACGTGGTTGGCAGGGGTCCCTCGTTTGGTTTCTCTGGAACCTGTTTTGAGAAGGCTGCAACCAAACTGTGGAGAGATTCAGGTTTTCCTTCTAAATGATAGATACCGTATTTTCCGCACTATAAGGCGCACTTAAAAACCTTTAATTTTCTCAAAAAATGACAGTGCGCCTTGTAATCCGGAGCGCCTTATATATGGATCAATTGGTTAATTGGTTGATCCATACTGGTTGTACACGGCGCTCTGTCAAAATGTTTCAGTACGACTGGTAAACTACAAAGCTGCACCGCTTGCAGCATTACGGCTACCGTAGTCAGGGGCGTCGCCGAAGTAATAGCGGTAAACACCTGTACTGTGCTTACTCCTAGTCCAACACCACTTGTGTGTGTATAACGTTTGAATGTACTGTTGCAGGAATTGTCTGAACTACAGGTCCTTCTCAAAATATTAGCATATTGTGATAAAGTTCATTATTTTCCATAAGTTAATGATGAAAATTTAACATTCATATATTTTAGATTCATTGCACACTAACTGAAATATTTCAGGTCTTTTATTGTCTTAATACGGATGA
Organism: Girardinichthys multiradiatus; assembly: GCF_021462225.1. Taxonomy (NCBI): domain Eukaryota; kingdom Metazoa; phylum Chordata; class Actinopteri; order Cyprinodontiformes; family Goodeidae; genus Girardinichthys; species Girardinichthys multiradiatus. Next base: position 4,550,125 of record NC_061810.1, on the reverse strand, counting down.
TTTTGGCATACAGCTCATGAAAACCCAAAATTCCTATCTCACAAAATTAGCATATTTCATCCGACCAATAAAAGAAAAGTGTTTTTGATACAAAAAAACGTCAACCTTCAAATAATCATGTACAGTTATGCACTCAAAACTTGGTCGGGAATCCTTTTGCAGAAATGACTGCTTCAATGTGGTGTGGCATGGAGGCAATCAGCCTGTGGCACTGCTGAGGTCTTATGGAGGCCCAGGATGCTTCGATAGCGGCCTTTAGCTCATCCAGAGAGTTGGGTCTTGAGTCTCTCAACGTTCTCTTCACAATATCCCACAGATTCTCTATGGGGTTCAGGTCAGGAGAGTTGGCAGGCCAATTGAGCACAGTGATACCATGGTCAGTAAACCATTTACCAGTGGTTTTGGCACTGTGAGCAGGTGCCAGGTCGTGCTGAAAAATGAAATCTTCATCTCCATAAAGCTTTTCAGCAGATGGAAGCATGAAGTGCTCCAAAATCTCCTGATAGCTAGCTGCATTGACCCTGCCCTTGATAAAACACAGTGGACCAACACCAGCAGCTGACACGGCAACCCAGACCATCACTGACTGTGGGTACTTGACACTGGACTTCTGGCATTTTGGCATTTCCTTCTCCCCAGTCTTCCTCCAGACTCTGGCACCTTGATTTCCGAATGACATGCAAAATTTGCTTTCATCCGAAAAAAGTACTTTGGACCACTGAGCAACAGTCCAGTGCTGCTTCTCTGTAGCCCAGGTCAGGCGCTTCTGCCGCTGTTTCTGGTTCAAAAGTGGCTTGACCTGGGGAATGCGACACCTGTAGCCCATTTCCTGCACACGCCTGTGCACGGTGGCTCTGGATGTTTCTACTCCAGACTCAGTCCACTGCTTCTGCAGGTCCCCCAAGGTCTGGAATCGGCCCTTCTCCACAATCTTCCTCAGGGTCCGGTCACTTCTTCTCGTTGTGCAGCGTTTTCTGCCACACTTTTTCCTTCCCACAGACTTCCCACTGAGGTGCCTTGATACAGCACTCTGGGAACAGCCTATTCGTTCAGAAATTTCTTTCTGTGTCTTACCCTCTTGTTTGAGGGTGTCAATAGTGGCCTTCTGGACAGAAGTCAGGTCGGCAGTCTTACCCATGATTGGGATTTTGAGTGATGAACCAGGCTGGGAGTTTTAAAGGCCTCAGGAATCTTTTGCAGGTGTTTAGAGTTAACTCGTTGATTCAGATGATTAGGTTCATAGCTCGTTTAGAGACCCTTTTAATGATATGCTAATTTTGTGAGATAGGAATTTTGGGTTTTCATGAGCTGTATGCCAAAGTCATCCATATTAAGACAATAAAAGACCTGAAATATTTCAGTTAGTGTGCAATGAATCTAAAATATATGAATGTTAAATTTTCATCATTACATTATGGAAAATAATTAACTTCATCACAATATGCCAATATTTTGAGAAGGACCTGTATATGTGATTAGAAGCTCAGTGTGTGGGGTGTATGTTTCGTGTGTGTGTATGGAAGATGTTGACATTACTCCTCCGGACAGAGGTGGCGCTGTGTGCTGCCGTAGCTGAGAATCAAGAGTGAAGGAGTGACGTCGGTATTATTGTGTGTGTGGGGTGGGTAGAGACGGCGACCGGAGCAGCGGTGTATGAGTCTGTAAGCCCTGTGTTTTTACGTGCTGCAAAGTCATTAAAAAGAACCCCGAATCTCGTCAACAACTCATTGTTTTGATGCTGTTTCTTCATGCTCAACTCAGCAACGTATGAGTGAGGGAGTTAACCCCGAGGAAACTAGTAACTTCGGCCCTGGAGAAAGCGTCTCCCCTGTGTCATCAGACTACGGTCAGGGGACAGAAACAGGAAAGGTTAACAGTACTAACGTTTGATTTAGTGCATCAAACTGTTTCTTTTACGTGTTTACTGAATCAGGGAAAAGTTCCCTTTCACGTTTTAACTAACGTTTGATTTCAACTTCAACTTCATAGACTCCAATGCATTCCTAACGTGCGGTTGGCTCTATTCAATAGAATTCTATGTAGAGGAGACCTTACCATGAGAGTGAATGGAGTTATCAGAACGCTGGTTTGTAGTGTATTAATAAAGTTTGACTGACTTATCTGTTTTGTTGACATTCTCTTTAGCACAGCTCCATCTAGTGGATGCATAACGCAACCCCAGTCAAACGTTTGACTGCAGTAGCTTCTATTCTATGCGCCTTATAATCCGGTGCGCCCTATATATGAAAAAAGTTCTAAAATAGGCCATTCATTGAAGGTGCGCCTTATAATCCGGTGCGCCTTATAGTGCGGAAAATACGGTATTCTGTTTAACAGGTCCACTGTTCAGCCAAGTTTTAACTTCTGTTGCTGCTGTCAGTGTGAGTCTTTCAGCACGTCCGCATCTATAAATAACAGATCTGACATGTTCAGTGTGAGGGGAAGTTTAGATGCAGCCTTTTGCGGAAACATATGCAAAGTTATTTCCTCTACTTTCAACAGTGTCAGTGCTGTTCCTGCAGAGGTTTTAAGCCTCTGTTTTTCCGAATTCTTATTATTCTTTTTTATCATATTTTATTTTATCGGGGACTTTATTTTTATTTTTTTTAAAGTAAGTCCTTATTACATTTAAAAAGGAGATCACTATTTTTGGTAGCTGCTATTAATTTAAATAGTGCTTGGTTTAGTTCTTATTAAAAAATAAAAGCTCACTCACTGATGAACACAAAAAATGAAGGGCCTATTATATCTTAGTTTGTCTTACCCAGTTTTATAGATACACCGTACAGTTTCAGTCAGCTTTGTATTTACTTCAAGTAACTAAAGTTTGTTTCAATTAACTCAAGTTTTCTCTCTTTCAGTCCAGTCCAGTAATTCTGTTAAGGTTCATTTCATCTTGTGTTAAGTTTGAGTCTAATTCGATCATTTTGAACCTGACAGGAAAAAGTCTAAACGTCTGTTTTACTATAGAAAACTGACCTAATATTATTATGGTAATGTTGAGGACTCTAATTTTTACATAACATGAAACAGACATTTATTTCACAAAAACTGAAAGTCAAACACAGACATTTGGCCACATGAAGGTTTAAATACTCTGTTTGTAAAAGAATTGTGAAAAATTGAAGACGGGTCTATGAACTTTCTTATGGTTATCAGTATTTTCAATACAGGTAGAACCTTTGCTATCTTTACATGATTTTTCAGAAAAGATTTTGGAAACCTTATTAAGATATAAGTTTGGCAATGATCATCAGAACATCAGACCTTTATTAGCACTTTTAAAGTCCCTCAAAGATGCATTACAATGAAATCAGTCATTCCCATTCACACACATTCACACACTACTTACTTATTTCTCTGTCAGAGTAATTTTATTTGCAAAAATTTGAACATAATTTGACTTCTATTATTCTTAAAATGCACATGGTTTCCTCATAACCCCTTTTGTTTCCACTAGGTCTGTTTTGGATGCTTAAATTCTTTTTTTTTGATTCACCAAGAATCAATAAGGTGGTCTTAGTGGGGTCCACCTTAAAGGCGTTGTCTGTTGGGTGTCATGTTATCATTGTCAGGTCAGTGAGGTTCATAAGTCAGTCAGAACCTCTGTGCACATAATGTTTCATAGATCCAGCCTATGATTAGTCAGCAAAACGTCCACCTATAGGAGAAAAATTGATTGTTAATGAATGAGCTGCATTTCCTAGGAACACTGTCTTCCTCCTGGATGAGCATCACCTGTTGAAAAATTTTCATCATTGTTTGTTTCACATATTCAATCAGATCTTTATATTATATCAGTAGGTGAAGTTGTTAGTATCTCATGTAGACTGACATATACTGTTGCATTTGGAGAGGGTCTCAGATTAAATAAACATAGTTAGAGCTTCAATCCAGGTTAATTTCGTGTCTGCAGACTTTAGCCAATTTCTCTTTTTTTTTACATAAAGAGCAAGATTCAAAACATTTTCAAAAAGACAGATTGTGGCAGAATGTAGACAAAACTGCTTATTGATTGACAAAATAACATTCAAGCACACAATCACCATATCGAAGGTTCTACTTCTAGAGAATCACTAAACTTCTGGGGGCCGGTTTTGGCCCGCGGACCTTGAGTTTGACACATGCAGGGTAGAGTTACAATCTTCATCTCTCAGCAGAGACATGCTTCTGCTGTTTGCAGAAGTGTTATCTTTGTTTTCAGGCAGCTGCATCTCTGTGTCAAGGTCGTTTCACAGAGCTGAAATTTAACTTCTCTGAAAGAAAAAAAATCAAGAATGCACACAATCTGAGCCAAATATGGAATTATTGTGTCATGCAACATATAAACAAACATTCATTCCAACAAAACAAACACAAAACATCAAAGGCAGACAAATGGCCAAATTTGAAACTTCAAGAATTCAAAGAAATTTTTAACAATCTCTTTTCAGAATATGTTTTCTCAGCCATATCTTTTAATGCTGTAATTGATCAATTTTGTTATGACAATCTTCGGGATCCTTTTTAAGATGAGTGCACATAGTCCAAAGAGATCTCAAAATATTTAGAAGCACAGCAACAGTTTTCTCTTAAATGAATCCAAGTTCACTGATGCTGAAACATTTTGCCAATTCTTTGTACTGTAACTCTGTAATAATAATAACTACAATCCTGAGAGTTATTGTTATAATTCTCTTTTTGTTTTGCTCAATTTGATTGCAGTGGCATTCAAGAATTTCTCTGCTCAGGTTAAATGCAAAGAAGTATTTTAAGCCGGCGTTGACATTTTTTTTTATGTTATACCCAAACAAAACAAAAACTGCAGTGTTTGACTTAATCAGAAATTAAAATAAGAAGCTTGACTCCAAACTGGACTTTTTCCACATAGTGTTTCAAAGGGAAGACACATAATTTTTCTTAATTTGGCTATTTAAATTTTGAGAGTTGGGGAGAAAATTATTACTAGAACCCCTCTTTAATAATCCAAATGCTGATAAATGTTCCAATATTTTATGATTTAGTAATCTGAAATTACCCTGTGTACCTTTGTACTCCTATGTATTCTTTCAATCTTTAAACCCTAAGAAATCAAACAAGGAGACTGGAGTTTGAGCCGACCATCCTCTTTAGTATTGAGAGAGCCTTTATTTCTGTTCTTTTCCTAAAATGAAGGATTTTACTTATCTTTATTCCGTTATAAAAATCCTAACCTTGGTTCCAAAACAAAACTCTTCAACCCCAATCTGTGTTCCCCAGAGTAGAAATTTTGAGTATTATTGTATTTCAAAACCACCAAATGACTGGAAAACCCTCATTGGCTTAGATCTATTTTAATAGGTAATCGGTCTACCTTTAATTAAATATTATAATTTTATGGACCAAAAATCTATGGCTTGCGGGCTTCAGGAGTCCAGGAACCACAGGTTGAGTACTACTGCATTGAACAATGATGTTAGCTCTCTTGAAGGATTGGCTGAATATCCCCAGACCTGTTGGTGTATTATTTCTGCTTAGACAATAATCAGATTTAAAATCACTAGTTCACAGTAGAGGCTGACATTTTTTCGGGAGTCCCACGGGTCACGGGATTCCCATGGGAATCCCGCGGGACGGGAGACAGCATCAGTAAAGATCCCGTGATTGGGACGGTACAAGATAAAAAATGAACGGGAGCAGACGGGAGCGGGAGCTAACTAATAGGAGGGAAAATAAACTAGGATCAATTGTCCTTGGAAATGTAAAACTGAGACTTTGTTATAAACTTTAAGAAAAAAAAACTTGAATCGTCGCCGCCATTGTGTAGTTTTTTTCCAAGAAGCCTATACTATAATGCGAGTCAAACGAACTACAGGACCCACAAGCCAACAGTGCTTCTGATCGATGTTTTCCACCTGCGTTCAGAATGGAGGGAGCAAACGCAGGTGGAGAATTGGACGTGGTAAAATTGGATTTGTAACGTAAAGGCAGAAATAAGGACTTATCTATTAAACTCATAGAGCTGACAGGAAAGTCGCAAATATGACCGAACTTCAGGAGAGTTGAATGTAGCGGTTTTAACACGCAGTCTGCTGCTTGTAAAACGTGTTTAGTCGTAATCAAGGACACCAGTGATTAAGGAACACTTGTAAGGCAGATTCTGGATTAAATCAACCCTGCATCTCTTCATTCATCAAACCAAAAGTACCAACATGTGTCAAGTCTCATCTGACCAACAAAACTGCTGCATGTGCACTAAAGATTTAAGAGGTAAGGTACGGAAGCCCGTGAGGGGACATGGGGAAATTTATTTATTTTGCGTCCCCACGCAATATTTTTGCGTTCGGCATTTTGGAACAGCAGCACAGATGACAAACTGCTCATAAAACAAACAGCACTGATATGTCATTGATATGGTTTATTTGTCATATGCAGGTTAACACGCAGTAAACAATGTGATGAAATGCTTAGGATAAGAAGAACCGTTCAAATCACGATAAAAACAAAAACACTAATGGCGTACAAAAAAAAGTACACATCATGCAGCAGTAATAAGGAAATAAAGTGTCACAGATGTGCTTTCATGCAGTATTATTGTTCAGTAGTTTGTTTGACAGCTTGTGGATAAAAACTGTCTTTTAGTCTGATTGAAGATCATTTTATTTAATGCTGATTTCAAAATAAAACTCAATAAATCTCAAAACGGGTGTAGTGTTTGTTTCATTTTTGCAGTTATCTGGTTTGGAAACTATCCCACAAAGTATTGCGAAATAACGCAAAGACTATTGCGTGAGAATGCAAAAGAAAACAATTCCCCCATGTCCCCTCGCGGGCTCCGTATAGAAAGGCTTCATCAAGGGAAGATATTAAATAAATATGTTGTGAAATAGAAAAAAATTGAATGTACCATTAAATGTACAATTTATTTAATACATCATTAAGTGTACCACTAATTACGTCATGTCGTCTTTAAAATTATACAGTGGCACATTTAATTGTATAATAGTCCATTTCATGATATAATGGTACATTTATTGTTTCTAATGATGTATTAAATAAATAAATGGTACCTTTAATTTAATGGCACATTTAATGTTACATTTCTTTCATGTTACATTTACTTCACTTATGGGACATTCACAACATTTATTTATTTAATGATGATTTTATTGTATTAATTTTGTCCAGTTTGACCCTCCATTCTTGATGCCTGTATAGGAGGTCATGTCAGAATTTAAATCAGGTGTTCTGGAGCAGACACACATCTAAAGCTTGCAGGGAAGGGGTCCCTGAGGACCAGGGCTGTGAACCATTGAGGTACAGTTTCTAAATTATGAAGGTAATGCCTTTTTGGCCTTCTGTTCAACAAGTACAGTTCTCTTACTAGGTGCATTTTTCTTTCGTTTCAGCAACTTGAAACATAAAAGTAATGTCATTGTTCAAAGGAAACAATCACTTAATAAATAAGTAAAATACAACTAGGTACATTTTTGTTTTTTCAACTAAGATAGACATGGTCTGTTTCCTTGTTTGATATTTTATTATTTCTTCATTATTATTCTTTTTACTTTAACTGGCCTTTACTACAGCTAAAAACAGGGACCTAACTGGTCCTTCAAACAAAGAAATTGCCAAAAGACTAAATGAAGAAAACAAAAATGGGAGTGGCACAGGAGTGGGAGTCGTTCTGAATGGGAGCGGGGTGGGAGTGGGAATCAATTTACCAGGAGTGGGATGGGACAGGATTTTTTTCGTTATGCTGGCCTGGGATTGGGACGGGACAAGACATTTTTCTGTGGGAGCGGGATGGGACAGGAGAGAAAATCCACTCCCGTGTCACCTTCTAGTTCACAGCTCCTAATTTACCTCAGATCATATTTGCTCCTAACCCAGTTCATAAGAAGCTTCAGACATCATTATGCTAAAAAGCCAAAAACAAACAAAAAACACAGATCTGTTTTAAAATAAAGAAAAAGCATGCTTAAAAAATTAGGTACTGTGGTGGAAAATAACTCCACACTTCTGAAGGCCTTTTCTATGCAGTCTTTTAGGAAACATGAGATTAGTTTAATTTTTGTGTGGTACCACCGTCCAATCAGAATCTTTCTTACCTCCAAAATAACCCAATTTTTTCCATTCTCATTTTAAAGGTTTGTTTTACCAAGGAAAATGTGTTTATGTTTTATGCAACTTCTATCTGTTATTGGAGTGCACTAAATGCGCTCCAGTTTCTAACTAGTCTTCCTGAATTATCCTATTCAGCTCATAGGTTATCATGCTGGTCTTGTTACAAATGTTATTTATAACTCACACTCACACTCTGACTGTTACTGATCTCACAGGCTCACAGCCTGCTCATAGCTTCACGGGACGTTTGACTATGTGTTTTTAAGTTTTGCCGCATCTGTAATCTGGTTTTATTGAGACAGAACTCAAATAAAACACAGCATTCAAACCTTTGTGTTTTTTGCCCGGTCTTAGCTTTCTGACTCCAGAATACAATGAACAACAAACCTTAAGAAAACTGTTTACACTCCGGGCCTTCAACCCAGCAAAATCATGAATTCTCGTCAGAAAACATGTGGAGTTGCCAAACTCAGGAAACACACACGCACACGGGCCTCGAACCCTTACTCAGAAGGGCCTCTAACCCTTTGGGCCTCTAACCCTTTGGGCCTCTAACCCTTTGGGCCTCTAACCCTTTTTTCACAAAAACACTTCTCAGTTTGCTTTTCGTATCCTCTTTTACAGTACCGTAATGCATTACTTTACACGTGTTAAATTTAGCAGAACATTTCACTTACTCAGACATCTGACACCAAGAATTTAGGCCTATCGACAATGCCAAAAGTGCAGAGTTTCTTTAAACAGGTTTCTGCTTACCTCGCAAGAAGTGCGGGGGTACCGAGGTGTCAGAGTCTTTTGGTGAAGTTCTGATTTAGCCGAAAGTCCTCGCTTTTCCCAAATCACGTCGGGATCACCAAAAATGTTGGAGTTATCCCTAAACTCCTGCATGCTCGTTTGTTTGGTAAAGCTAAGACCTCCTATACTGTTATTAATAAAAAACAAAGTCATAAAAGAAACACCGAGACTGCAGTCTTTAGATGCCTGTACAGGGAGAAGATCGTCCGAATCCTTCTGAAACTTCCGAAACGTCTGATTACTTCCCCAAGAACAGCAGTCTTTATTCAAAAGCCAGGCGTATACTTGTACATGAAAAAACATACATTTTAATCGACTGTCTGATTTCATATCTGGAGCTGTCTGACACCCATTCAGCTGACTTTTCGACACTTCCCGTTTTTCTACTTTTGACCTTTATTTACATATGTAGAAATATAAAAATATCTGTTGTCACTGGGCAGAAGTAAGTCTTACATACAGAAATATCTTATCACTGGGCAGAAGTTATCTAAGTCAAACACACAGGAGCCTGTTAGCAGACCTCCTCTAAATTACACAATACATTTTATTTCACACATTATTAAACATACTTAAGCATAGCCATACCAATCCTATAAGCATAGAATAAATATTTTCCAACTCCGTAGCCTAGGATTCAAAAGAGTCCAATATACAAACAAAATATATATTTTCAAAGGTTTATTTCAAGAAAAAAGACGATGACAAATCTGGGTTCCACCGTTCCACCCAGTGGTTAAACCCAAGCGGTAGGTTCAACACTGGAATCTGGCATCTTTTCCGGAAGAGGGAAGGAAAATTGCTCGGTGGGCTGACAGCTGCTGAAACGAGCTGGCGCAGAGAAGCACCGAACCTCTTTTTTTAAATTAAGCGGAATCTTAATAAACCGAATACATACTGCATTTGAGTTCAACAAACCTACATTCTTGCCTAAAAACATCTTAAAAGTTTATTTGGGGTCACAGAAAGCGTATTATTTAAATTTTTATTCACAATTTCTGCTGCCCGAGCTCGACCAATCCGCTTCGACCCGCAATGCATCATGCGAAATTGTGGGTCACATACTACAAAACTTTGCAGGGACTACAATAATTTAAAGGACCGCATTTACTGGAGCAGGTCAAACCAAAATAGAATTTAACTATTTACAAATCATAAACCATGCCTGAAGACTGAAAGAAAAAGGAAACATCCGCTTTCTGAATTACACGCAGGTAGGGGACGCTGTATTTATCAACATCCTAAATCAGCTGATTGCACATAAAATCAGCTGTTCAGATGCACAAACATTTCCCCTAAAACACACAAAACAATACTACTATAAAACAGCCTGTTTGGTTCGGAAATGTATTGATGGTCCTTAAGCGAACCCGTGTATGCAGGAGGAGGGAGCAGGCAGAGAGAAGCTGCTTGTATCAGACTGCCTATATTGGATCAAATAGGAGAAGGATACCCTTCAATACACTGAGCACGAATGTCCAATATCCAACCTAAAACTAGCTTCACAGCGTTTAGAAGTTTGTGGTTTTGGCGCTTTAAAGTCCTTATCCTCTTTATTGCCATGACTGAGACAAACAAATTCCTCATGAAGCCCAAAATTGTAACTTCTTCAAGCAAACTCTGCAGCATTTCCAGTCCAGACAGTGGCATCTTTCCTCTCTGCTTCTCATTTTATCTGCTTTTGTTGTAGATCCTGTTTAACCCCAGAGCTGTGTAACATTGACAGCTCTCCCTCTAACACAATATGACATTCCTCTGCCCCTATGTAAATTAATGATTGTTCAGGACAGAGTTTCCTGAGAGCTTCTTTATAGTTACAGTAAATTAATCAAGGATTAAAGAAATCTAACACATACATAAATGTAAATCACGGTTTTTTACATTTCTTTTAAGCTGGATCTCTCTTATTTATTTTAACTTTAAATTGATCCTGTAGAAAAAAGTTGTATGCGTCTACATTTTGAGGTGCATATAAAATATTACTGAGCTATAATCTGTTTTGCAAAGGAGAAATACTACAGTTCCTTTTATTAGAGGTTTATTTATTGATACCTCTGTCCCTTGACCTGAAGGATTTTACTAGATTATTATATTTTCAGTGATGCAGAGACAGACAGCTGTTATGTTCTTTGGGTGTTAGGATATGGTTCTCAAATATGTTTGTTTTCATAATTTCCTTGTTGTTCATTATGTTCTATATTCTCGCCGTATTCTGTTCATTTCTGTGTACTATGGTGTCAGTTAGTTCTTGCCATATTAGCTAATCCATAGTTTTGAGCTTAGTTTCTTGGTTTATTCCTGTTTTTCAGTCCCTTTGTATTCTAGTTTATTCCCCTTATGGTCGGCAAACACTGTCTTATTTTTGGCCGCTGCAGGCAAATGACAAGGATTGTGAAAAAATTGTGGAGAAATCTTTAGTTGTGGCTGAACTCAGGTGTGTTATGTAGCACTGTCAGATAGGTTTAAGGATGGCCGTTGTTAGCGTCTTGCAACCAAAGATACCTTGTGATATATATCTTGACAGTATCTGACATTTAGAATGACTATCTCAGAGTGTGACAGCTGCTACAACCTATGTCTACTAATCCACCAATAGAATTGCAGCAGGAAATGACGCAGTGGTCCGTTGTTTAACCGGCATTCCAAGATGACCTGTTTTCCCTAGCCAGTACTGTATCCACATTCTCCTCTTTTTCATTGTGTATTTGTTGTGGTTGTCTCTGGCAGCACAGATGGATGGCATATGGTTATGCAGCACATGCTGATGACATTGCTTATTGTTGCATGTTGTTGATTTAGTGGTAAACGGTCATCGTACAATGTGCACAGATCAAACCTGTCGTCGTACCAAAGTTTAATAAATTACACTGCGTAAGAGGGCCATAAGGCTAGTGTTTGTCTTTTCCGCTATAGTGTTTCCTACGTTGTCTGTTCAGCTCTGTTCATGTTATTACTCTCCTTTCTTTAGCTTGCCTCCATACCTTCTGCCTCAGCTGCTCTATATCATCCTCTGATTACACACCGGCATCCAATGTTATTATATTATGTATATCATCCAATGTTCCTGTCTGCCCCTGGGTCCTACTCCAAACACTCGACACATGACGATGCTGTAACTATGGGATGTTTTTGGGGAAGTCATAGTTTTAGTATACCATAAATGTTTGTTGTTTCAAGTTGTGTGCAAGTTTATTTTTTAAGAAACAAAAACTGATATTTTGATGTTATTTATTGTTGGGTTTTCTTTTGGTAAGGTTTGGCAGGAAGTACTTAAAAATTATTTCTATAGTTTGTACTAACTGTAAAATGATGTTTATGATTAAAAGACTAAACCTTGCTGACACATTAATTTCTGCAGTTAGACCAAGATGCAGTTGTAGAGTTCCTTTAAATGTATCCATGACAGGTGCAACAGTGACACCGAGTGTGTACCATCACGAAATAACTTAGATTTTCTGTCCTGAGAAAATACAGCTCTGTTTTGACAACTTCTTATTGATGGAGAATATTTCTAGTTACAATAACATTTCTAGATTCTCAGAGGCCATGCTAGTACAGCCAAACAAACAATTTAAAGGTATTTTCACAATTCAGCATTTTGTATAGCCCCTTGTAACAAAAAACAAAAGCTTGTTAAATGCTGTGACAGGCATCATATTTGAAACCTCTTGTGAATGATATGGGAGATCAAGATAGTTAAGGTAGTTGTGGTTTATGTAAATGGAGAATGACATCCTTTGAGCTGCTTTCTTAACAAAATGGTGTTGAAGAGTAAAAATATCGAACTCTTGCCACATAAATGCTTTTGGCAGTTTAACAGTTTCCTTCCATGAGTCTTCCTTCCAGTCTTTTCTGCAGTAAAGTGTATAAGTTGCAAATATGACCATTTTTGACAACAAATAAAGGATCAGGATCCAACATGATCAAATTCTGGAGCCTCTTTGTGCTTATCAGGTGCCTCTTTTAGTGCCTTCTGCTTGTAGTTTTTACCTTTGCTTATTGTACTGTATGATATAACCAAATGTCATCTTGTTGAGTGTTGGCTGTACACATACAGTTTCATTTGAATTTGATCTGAATTTCAAATTTTATAAGGGTTGCTCACTTACAAAGAAATCAGCTGTCCCTTATGTTTATGATAGTTTCATTTTTATTAGAGACAGAATATCAAACTCCAATACCAATATGGATTACATAAAAGAAAGGAAATATGTGCATGTTGTTCAGTGAAACAAGTGTTTCATCCCTAAGCAAAACGCAGCTTAGTGTTCAGAAGAGGAACCTTTGTTAGAAATCATACTTGTAAGATAGTTATGAAAGCTAGTCACCAGGTTTCATCAGAAGGGATTTTGGTCCACTCTTGTTTACAGGAACTCTCTAAATCCTTAAGGTTTTTCTGCTTCTCTGTAACTTTTTATTGTTTTGTCTTTAAACCGTAAAGTGGAGCAAATATTAAGTTTGAAGCATTTTTTGGTTTCATCACCTCATGTTTTGGTCCTTTTTTTTCTTTGTCTGATATTAAACTGATTATGATTGTATTGACTTTGAAATGGTTACTGTCTTCTAATTGTTTCTCAGCAAGCAATATTTCCATCATTTTTTGAGATGAACAGCTCTGTCTTTCTTTGTGCAGGTGAAACAGATTATGGAAGAAGCAGTAACTAGGAAATTTGTGCATGAAGACAGCAGCCACATCATCGCTCTCTGCAGTAAGTACACTCCTGTATTTGTCAGTGGTCAGACACACACACACACACATTGTCTGCCTCTCTTCCTTTTAGCCTGACACACGCACTTGTTGAACTCCTCATGACTGAGAAGCTAATGGAAACTGATGCCAGAGATGGCCTGTACACAAGCCAGGGTTAGTGAGTGTGTTTGGGCACTCTCTGTTGACCAGATGGTGGAGGTTTCAGCAGCATGAGGGTGAAAGCATCCAGATGACCATTACACTGCAGATGTATTCCTGGAATATATATATATATATATATATATATATATATATATATATATACGGTAACCAGATCAGATGATTTGTCCTTTTTCTTTTCTGTCAGCCTTAAGACATGGTTTATGATCTGTAAATGGTAAAATTACATGTATGACCTGCTCCAGCCACTGTGGTCTTTAATATTATTGTAGTTTCCCTTGAGTTTTATTAAGTTTTCCCTGCACTGTCTCAAAGGAAACCTTCTCACTTCTCCCCCTACCACGGACAACCAGTGAACAGCAGTCTGTTCATGTCACATGTAGTCCCTACTCAGCCCTGGTCTGACCTGCACAGGGACCAAAAAAGTAGGCACCGGCACGAAAAAAACAGTTATGGAAACGCTCGCAAAGTTGAGTAGGGCCCAAATCGAGCCAGTGGAAAAGGGGCAATTGGGAATAGCCAGATTGAGGAGAGGTAAGAACATAGGAGCATCATAATCATGTAAAGATAGAAAAAATAATAATTCAGACTAATTTATAGATGAATGTCTTTGTTTCCAGTGACAGAGGAGCTTCTAATGCAACTGAGAGCAGAAATTGAGAGAGGGCACATCTATGAAATACAACAAAATCTGTTAAACAAAGTACCACCATATTAATAAAAATGTTTAATACAAGAAAAAGCTATACATTTTATACACTAGGGCCTATTTTTCTGTAGAGACCCCTAACCTACACAAAGGTTTTGGCCTATTTTTGAGTTTTTCTTTAATTTCTGCTCTGTGTGTGCTATTAGTATAGAACAACCTAATTCAAGTTTGGAAAGTTTAACTATTGACGTTTTTGACCTAGACCAAATCTAATGTGGTCCAGAAGCAAAGAAAGCACTAACATGGCCCCTTATTGAACTTGCACAAATTAAATAAAGCTTTCACAAATCACAAACTGGGTTTAAAAGAGTCTGCTATTAGTGTCAAATCTATTCCAGGTTTCAAGAGTCAAGGTATTACAGTTTTTAAACTAGAGCAAATTAAATATGTTCAAGGTAGAGAAAAATTCCCAAATCAAAAGCCAACTTTAGCTTTGTAGGTTTCTCCGGCCATGAGTTCTGTCCCTCTCTAGGAGCTTTAGGAACTGTTCTGTTGAGTAATGCCAGAAAGTGCTGTAATATTTAATCACATAGCAAAAAGCATAAAACAAACTGATAGACTATTTCATTCATGTATGCATAAACATTGATAAAAATGACAAAAATTGTGTCAAAATCTTAACTCAGCCCAGGATCTGCCATTTTGGTTTTCCATTCTGCATTGGGAAGAAAATATATGTAGTTATGACTTACATATTTCACTGCATTGATTATGTGGTTGAGAAAGAAAGATAATTTGTTATGACACTCACTTCAGCATCTCAGGTGTAAATTAACGTGGTTCCAATGACACACCGTGCCCCAGCATTATAGAGTTTTTCAGCTTTAGCATCGCTGCTAGGTAGTTAGTAGACATGGATGCATCACAGAACAACTTATTACATGATGCCTACAGCTAAATTCGACATTCTGGCACTCTCAATTCAATTGAATTACAGTGGTTCCAGTAGGTTAAATATAAAGTCAGACGACAATTACACAAGTGTAGTTTATGTACTTTACCTGATGCTAACTTTAGCTAGCATGTTATAATAATAATAATAACTAGAAACCTGCAAGCAGCTTTGAAGGCCCTCGCACCCCTCAGCGCAACTCGGGCTGTTGAGCGACCGCAGGAGCCTGGCCTCACACGCCACATACGATGACACCGCGTCACTTCAACACGTCGCCAGTAGGTGGCACTTTGAGCAACATGTCATATGATCTTCGGTCATGCAGAGTTTCGGTCTGGCAAAAAGCATTGAAAATTTGGAGTAAATCGGATCTTCCAGAAGGACGCTGCAGTTGCTTGTTTGTTTGTGGGCGGGGCTAAAACAACATCATCAATTAACTGTGTCAAAATGTCCATCATTAACTCAGGATCATGTATACTAACTTTCAAGTGGATCCGATGATGTATGAGGGAGATATAGCCCTTGAAGTGTCCTAGGGGGCGCTGTTGATCCAAATTGAAATGTAATCCAATAGAGCTGTTTGGGGTCTGACAAAGATGAAGCATATTCATTTTGGAGTGAATCGGACCATGCATGTGTAATTTATCATACCCCTCCTTGAACCGCCACCTTAACGTGGTGGAGGGGTTTGAGTGCTCAAATGATCCTAGAGGCTATGTTGTCTGGGGCCTAAATGCCCCTGGTAGGGTCTCCCATGGCAAACAGGCTCTAGGTGATGGGTCAGACAAAGAGTGGTTCAAGAATCCCTCATGAGGACCAAAATATCGAGGCACGTGATGTCGCCCGGTACGGCGGAGCCGGGGTCCCACCCTGGAGCCAGGCCTGGGGTCGGGACTCGTCGGAGAGCACCTGGTGGCCGGGTTGCTCCTCGCGGGACCCGGCCGGGCCAAGCCCGAACGAGAGACGCGAGGCCATTCCCCAGTGGGCCCACCACCTGCAGGGGGAACTATGAGGGACCGGTGCACAGAGGATTGGGTGGCGGACAAAGGTGGAGACCTCAGCAGCCCGATCCCTGGATGCTTAGGCTGGCTCTAGGGACGTGGAATGTCACCTCGCTGGGGGGGAAGGAGCCTGAGCTTGTGCGGGAGGTCGAGAGATATCGACTAGAAATAGTCGGGCTCGCCTCCACGCACAGCGTGAGCTCTGGAACCCATCTCCTTGACAGGGGTTGGACTCTCTTCTACTCTGGAGTGGCCCACGCGGAGAGGCGGCGGGCTGGTGTGGGTTTGCTTGTTGCCCCCCAGCTCAGCCGTCTCGTGTTGGGGTTTACCCCAGTGGATGAGAGGGTTGTATCCCTGCGCCTTCGGGTTGGGGAGAGGTCTCTGACTATCATTTCAGCCTACGGGCCCAGTGGTAGTGCAGAGTACCCGGCCTTCTTGGCGTCCCTGTCGGGGGTGCTGGATAGTGCCCCTCCCGGGGACTCCATTATTCTGCTGGGAGACTTCAACACCCACGTGGGGAACGACAGTGACACCTGGAGAGGCGTGATCGGGAGGAATGGCCTCCCCGATCTGAATCCGAGTGGTGTTTTGTTATTGGACTTCTGTGCTAGTCACGGATTGTCCATAACGAACACCATGTTCAAACTTAAGGGTGTCCATCAGTGGACTTGGCACCAGGACACCCTAGGCAGGAGGTCGATGATCGACTTTGTTGTCGTATCATCAGACATTCGCCGCATGTTTTGGACACTCGGGTGAAGAGAGGGGCTGAGCTGTCCACCGATCACCACCTGGTGGTGAGTTGGATCCGCAGGAGGAGGTGAAAGCCGGACAGACTTGGCAGGCCCAAGCGCATAGTGAGGGTCTGCTGGGAATGCCTGGTGGAACCCTTGGGCAGGGATGTATTCAACTCCCACCTCCGGGAGAGCTTCGACCAGATCCCGGGGGATGTTGGAGACATAGAGTCCGAGTGGACCATGTTCTCCACATCTATTGTCGATGCTGCTGCCCGTAGCTGCGGCCGTAAGGTCTGCGGTGCCTGTCGCGGCAGCAATCCCAGAACCCGGTGGTGGACACCGGAAGTAAGGGATGCTGTCAAGCTGAAGAAGGAGTCCTATCGGCTGTGGTTGGCTTGTGGGACTCCTGAGGCGGCTGACGGGTACCGAGAGGCCAAGCGTGCTGTGGCCCGGGCTGTGGCAGAGGCAAAAACTCGGGCCTGGGAGGAGTTCGGTGAGGCCATGGAGAAGGACTACCGGTTGGCCTCGAAGCGATTCTGGCAAACCGTCCGGCGCCTCAGGAGGGGGAAGCAGTGCTTCGCCAACACTGTTTACAGTGGGGGAGGGAGACTGCTGACCTCGACTGAGGACATTATCGGGCGGTGGAAGGAGTACTTCGAGGATCTCCTCAATCCTGCCATCACGCATTCCGTGGTGGAAACAGAGGCTGGGGACTCGGGGTTGGACTCTTTCATCACCCAGGCTGAAGTCACCGCGGTGGTTAAAAAGCTCCGCGGTGGCAAGGCTTCGGGGTTGGATGAGATCCGCCCTGAGTACCTCAAGTCTCTGGATGTTGTAGGGCTGTCATGGTTGACACGCCTCTTCAACATTGCGTGGCGGTTGGGGACAGTGCCTCTGGACTGGCAGACTGGGGTGGTGGTCCCCCCGGAGGGTGTGTTGCAACTACAGGGGGATCACACTCCTCAGCCTCCCTGATAAGGTCTACGCCAGGGTATTGGAGAGGAGAGTCCGGCCGATAGTTGAACCTCGGCTTCAGGAGGAGCAGTGTGGTTTTTGTCCCGGCCGTGGAACACTGGACCAGCTCTATACCCTCTACAGGGTGCTCGAGGGTTCATGAGAGTTTGCCCAACCGGTTCACATGTGTTTTGTGGACCTGGAGAAGGCATTCGACTGTGTCCCTCGTAATGCCCTGTGGGGGGTGCTCCAGGAGTATGGAATCGGGGGCCCTTTATTAGGGGCCATCCGGTCCCTGTACGAGCGGAGCAGGAGTTTACATAACTTTTATGGACAGGATTTCTAGATGCAGCCAAGGGCCGGAGGGGGTCTGGTTTGGGGACCAGTGGATTTCGTCTCTTCTTTTTGCGGATGAGGTGGTCCTGCTGGCCCCCTCTAGCCAAGACCTACAGCATGCGCTGTGGCGGTTCGCAGCCGAGTGTGAAGCGGCTGGGATGAGGATCAGCTCCTCCAAGTCCGAGGCCATGTTACTCGACCGGAAAAGGGTCCTCTTCAGGTTGGAGGGGAGTTCCTGCCTCAAGTGGAGGAGTTTAAGTATCGGGGTCTTGTTCACAAGTGAGGGAAGAATGGAGCGGGAGATCGACAGATGGATCGGTGCGGCTGCCACAGTAATGGGGGCACTGTGCAGGTCCGTTGTGGTGAAGAGAGAGCTGAGCCAAAAAGCAAAGCTCTCAATTTACCGGTCGGTCTACGTTCCTACCCTCACCTATGGCCATGAACTTTGGGTCGTGACCGAAAGAACGAGATCCCGGATACAAGCGGCTGAAATGAGCTTCCTCCGTAGGGTGGCCGGGCACTCCCTTAGAGATAGGGTGAGGAGCTTGGCCATCCGGAAGGGGCTCGGAGTAGAGCCCCTGCTCCTCCACATCGAGAGGAGCCAGTTTACGCAGTTCTTATTATTCTGATTCGATGGCTGATTACGTTGATGGTTGTGATTGGTTTTTGCTCATGTGCAGCAGTGAATTGTGGGTAATATACTTCGGCAAAGTCCGCTTAGATGCGGGCTTTGTCGAAGTGTGGATTGAGGGCACAAAGGGGCGGGGCTAAGGACCACTCTGGAGAATTGGGACACACTACGCACTCGAACCCATCAACGGGAACGCGCAATTCAGGGACACAAGGGTGGAAGTGCGAGTATTGGGACAGGGCTCTAATACTTCGGCTGTGCTAGCCATGTTAGCATCTGTGTTGTACGTTGGGCTCGGTGGGGTTGTTTTAGCACCTGTCTTCAGGAAAATAATTTTCACAGATGGGCCCCCTATCGGAAACTATCTCAATGGGAAGATTCTGAACACATGATGAATCAATAATTTGGCTGTAACAGCCGCAGATGGGAGTCTGGAAAGGGCAACCAGGTGACAGGCCTCAGAAAAATGGTCAATGATGGAAAGAATGACTGTGTTGTTGTTAGAAGTAGGTAAGCCTGTAACAAAATCAAGGGCAATGTGTCTTTACTGAGAGATGGCCACCGGAAATAACAATGCCGGAGGCAATGGTACGACTGGATCCAGAGTGGCCTGAGATCTTTGAGGAATGTGCCCATGGGATAGTCTGTGACCTGATGCTGGATGGAACGTAGAGTCAGTTTGGAGGTCCTCCACCTGGATCTGGTTCCTGTTGTTAAGCTCTGTGGATATGATCCTCCAGGTTCCAGGAGAGAGCTCCAATGATGCAGGATTGCGGGATGATGAATTCAGGTTCCTGGGAATCCTCCTCTGGAGAAAACTGATGTGATAGTGCATCAGGCTTGATATTCTTGGAGCCTGGGCGATAAGTAATGGTAAAATTTGATCGAGAGAAGAATAATGACCAGAGGGACTGACGAGAATTGAGGCGCTTAGCTGACTGAAGATAGGAAAGATTCTTGTGATCAGTCCAGATTATGAGGGGGTGCATCGTGCCCTCCACCCACTGTCACCATTCTTCCTTAGCAAGTTTTATAGCGAGAAGCTCCCTGTCACCAAATTCCTTTCAGTGGGAGAAAAACCTTTGGAGAAATAAGCACAAGGGTGGAGGTTACCATTGGGAGGGGACTTCTGAGACAGTACAGCTTCAACCCTGGTGTGAGATGCACCCACCTCCAGGACAAACTGGTTCTTGGAATAAGGATGAATGAGAGTGGGTGCTGTGAATTTTTTCATAAGTTCTAAGAAGGCTAATTCAGCTTCAGGTGTCCAGATGGAAGTCTTTTTAGTGGACGTGAGAGTGGTGGTCCTGCTGTAGTCCCGGATGAACCAAAGGTAAAAGATAGCAAAACTTTGAAGTGTCCTCATGGTGATAGGAATAGGCCATTCGAGGACGGCTTCAATCTTGCTGGGACCTGACTTCACCTGTCCACCCTCAAAAATGAAACCAAGAAAGGTTATTGAGCTTATGTGAAATTCAGAACTCTCTGCTTTAACAAAGCCGATTTTCTAAGAGACGTTGAAGAACCAGCCTGGCGTGTTTCTTTAGATCTTGGAGATTGTTTGAAAAGATGAGGATGTCGTCCAGGTAAACAAAAACAAAGATGTTAATGAAATCCCTTAGAGCGTCATTAATGAGAGCCTGAAAGACAACAGGGGCATTGGTAAGGCCATGGCCAGATACTCATAGTGGCCGATAGGGGATTTTAAATGCAGTTTTCCATTCATCACCTTCTTGGATGCGGAAGGTGATAAGCTTTGCAGAGATCTAATTTGGTGAAAATAGGAGCACCAGGACTGACTCAAAAGGAGAGGCCAAAAAGGGGAGAGAATATTTATTTTTGATCATGATCTGATTAAGTCCTCTGTAATTAACGCAGGGTCTTAAGGTTTTATCTTTTTTTTCAACAATGAAAAACCCCGCACCAACTGGAGAGGAGGATGGGCGCATTATACCTGCTCTGAGGGAGTCGTGAATATACTGTTCCATAGTTTCTTGTTCTGAATCAGAAATGTTGTAGAAATGGCCTGAGGGCAGCGGGGCACCAAGGAAGAGATAAAGGCTGCAATCGTAAGGCCAATGAAGGAGAGAGAGAAAGAGAGAGAATTTTTGCTAAAAACCTTTTGAAGGCTGTGGTAGTCAGGGGTAACATGAGACAGGTCGGGAGGTGTTTCAGGGTTATGGTTGTCTTGATATCTCAAAGGGACAGCTGAGCGGAGGATGAATTATGGCAATTAGAGCTCCATGCTTCAATGTGGGAATCAGTCCAGTTTATTTGTGGATTACGGGTCTTAAGCCAAGGATGTCCCAGAATGACATGGGCCTCCTTACTAAGAAATACAAAAAAGAGACAAATTCATGGTGGTTACCAGACGTGATAAGATGAAGAGGAGTGGTTTTCTGATGCGTGGTCAGGAGTGCACTACCATCAAGGGCAGAAACACAGACAGGAGTAGGGACATTATGGACGGGTATCTGAAACATCTGAACAAGATCATGATTGATGAGATTTTGTTCAGAACCGGAGTTGATCAGGGCTAATACAGGATGTTGTTTATGGTTTATGCAAATTATGGAAGCTGGAAGCGGGGTAATTGTGGTGATAAAGTGTGCCCGCCACTACCCCTGGGACTACTGACAGGCTGGGTCTGTTGGTCGCACAGGACACTGTAGGCGGAAGCGGCCGGGCTCACCACAATAAAGGCATCACCCAGATGTCAGCCGTTTGCTTCAGGAAAAAGTTTGTTTAAAATGTTCAATAAATCAATCAAAAGTATAGAATCGAATGGTGGTTTCATCCACTATGGATTCTGGCCACCTTAACACTTGTCCGCTGTTGGAGTCATCCATTTTGGTCGCACAGTTGAACATGCGCAGCTTAACAGACATCGCAGCTCTGACGTCACCCGGGATTGTAAAACCCGCAGATAATAAAGTTTCGTTGCCATTTCCGGCATGTCTCACGGGACGATGCAATGGAGGCGCATATCTGGAGAGACAAAAGCTCGCAGGCGAACTTTTGCTCCACAAGATCATTCCCGGAAGAGCTTGAAAGCTGGAAATCTGTTTGATACAAGAAGATCAGAAGATTCATATGCCGATCAAAGACCACGCTGATACCCGGCGCAGATGAAAAACCCACAGCGGTTTTATTTTCAAGGAGATGAGTTTCCTCCTTGTTAATTCAGTCGACTAAACGGTTCTTCATATTTTTCCCTCCTGGACGGATGAGAAGTTTACCGTTTTTTTTCTTGAGTTGATCACTTACGCGTGATCCCCCTCTGTCGTTTTTCTTCAGACCTGACCCATCCTCAACCGGTGTAGAGAATAAATCAACGTCAGCGTAATTTTGTTCTTTTCATATTAAATTCGAGAGGTACATTTAGAAGTCTGGGCAGGATGAGGCATAGTTAAGGTGATTTAGAATCACCAGTAGTTGATCCAAGGTATCAACTTGTTGCATGCAATACTGATTGAAGTGTTTTATGCTGAGCTGTTTTTGATTTGCTGAGCAAGCGCTGCTGAATCATGCGTGTTCATGTTTTGTCCAGCTGATCCCAAATCAGCCAGGAGTTAGAAGCTGGACTTTTAAAGTTTTCAGTCAAAGCAACTGCGGTCTGGGCCTTGCCTGACCAGTTCTTTGTTCCAGTTTTATTACTGGAGTTTTTCCACTGAGTTCCTGCCTCAGAGTTTTATGACTCTTTGTTCGAGATTTGGGGCAATCAGCTGCTAGAGGCTAAAGGGGCGTGGACCCACCGTTTTAACAGCTGATCGCTGCAATTGACACATCAGCACACCAGGAGGACTTCTCTTTCCATTTAACCCAAATTGCACATTTTGTCCATAAAACTGCTGGTTTGATCTTCATAGACACTCAATGCACATATATGTTTCTTTTATCATTATTGTTAGGTAGTCATTTTTATCCCCTTTGTGTAGAATAGTGCTTGTTAGTTAGGTGAAGGTTTTTGGACCAGAATAATGGTATATCAGGATTATTTGGCTTCAATAAATCTTAAATATAATTAAGAGAAGCGTTTGTGTTTATTTCGTGCAAGAGTGATTTATCTGTCAAAACAAGGTCGAAGGTCCCCAACCTTCGGTGGAGCGGTTGAATAAACGGTGATATTTTGTGGTTTTGGTTAATAATTTATCAATTATTAATGATGAATAGCTAATTGTAATTATTAAAGAGCTTTGAGCCCATAATCACAACACCAGAGGATATCTCTGATTTCTATTTGTAAGTAATGATTTTTGGTTTAGAAATACATTTTTTTTCAAATTATGATTTTAAATTATAATTCTTGATAAATATTAATTAATCAATAATCATAATTCTTACACCGCGTAGTAATCCGATAACGTAGGCAATCCGACTGGCGTCGTCAGTGAATGCAGGAGGGGATCATTGAAAAACTAACGCACACTGTAAGTTTCCAGTTCTCCTGAAAAAAGGCTCCACCAGACATGAGGGAGTTGCTGCAGTTGGCATAGGAGCTGTAGGCACAAAACCAGCAGAACTAAAAACAGGGGGGTTAGTGATTTCAGGAGGAAGTCTGGCATTGAGGGCCGTGATTTGACGGTAGATGTCAGCCAATGTGTGCGCTGTTGTTGTTTGTTGTTGGTGTAAAGAATGAAATGAGCTATCACGCTGCCCGAGTAGAATGCCCTGCTGAGTGAGGGCCATCAATAATTGCGCCACAGAGTGTGACTGGTCAGATTGTTCTGTCATTACGATTAACCAGGAGACTATAGAGCAGGCAACAATTACAGAGGCAGAATTCAGATTTTACAGGTATATTGAAAAACTGGAATTCACTGAGAAGTTGTTGTGGGGCCCGGGTATTGCAAGGAGGCTCACTGAGGGAGAGAGATACGTGAGTATGACTGGTAGCAGAAGAAGAATCGATATGGACGGAAGAAGGATTCTCCTTACTGTTTTGTGAGGTTGATGTCTGCCGGAGAGATGATGAGTCATTGCCCATGTACTGAGGTTGACAGGAGACAGGCGATGGTGCAGGGACTGAGGTTCTCTCTGTTCCTCATTAAGATGTTGGACGTTTGGGACGGGAGGGTGGACAGACAGGGAAGTATCAGGCGGTTTAACTGATGAGAAGGTAAGAGCTTTTCCTTTTACACGGGTTCCAGGACGCTGGAAACAGCTTACGATCGGGTGAGCACAGTGAAGCACTTCTTTCAAGCTCAAAAAAAGTGGACCTCCAGGTCTGGATCCACAGACAATTTCCACTCTGGGAGAGAGAAGGACAAAATCACAGGTCAGAGACACGATCAGAAAAAGGAAAGAAACAACAGAGGTCGTCTGCAGGTCTGATTACCACTCTTGGTGAGATAACAATCTGATGCCTCCTGCTTCCTGCTGGGTTCCTGCTGCTTTAAAGCTCTTCCTTGATTAGCCTGATGATCTTCAGCTTTGAGATGCCCCTGCAACACACAATGCAAACCTGTGCTCAGTTCTATGGCATTAGATCTTCATGTTTAATCTAGTTTATAAATGGATAGTTTACTTTGGGTGATGCTCTATGGATTGGATGGATGGATGGATGGATGGATGGATAAAGCTCCATGCCTTAGAGAAATCCTTTAGAGCCAATGTGGTGTCAAACTGAAGCTAGCAGCACTTAAGGCGCGATGAGGGCCTCTTATGTCTTTAACCCTCTTTATGTTAGCTACCCGTTTCCATACAGTTTATGCAGGTTTATGTTTTGACATTAGGCATATCTGAGTATTTATGTTGGAAATACATTTGCTTTTCTGTGTGAGTTTATCTTTAGCTCTTCTGTGTATAATCATACATGCTGTAAAACTGTGGAACCGCCCAATGTTTAATGCACAGACCGATGTTAAAGTTAACTAATTAACAGGAATTATTTTTCCCGTTAATTAGTTAACAGGAAAAATAATTCACTAAGTGTTATATTTTAGGTACCTATTGAAAGGGTAGACATTAACCTTGAGTGAACTGAGGCACAATCTTGACTCACAATGACTATAATAGAAACTGACCTCAACCACAGAACACTCGTTGTAACATTAGTGATTATCATATAAACTAAAATTAAACTAGGCTGCACGGTGGCGCAGTTGGTAGCACTGTTCCCTTGCAGCAAGAAGGTCCTGGGTTCAATTCCCAGCCGGGGGTCTTTCTGCATGGAGTTTGCATGTTCTCCCCGTGCATGCGTGGGTTCTCACCGGGTACTCTGTCTTCCTCCCACAGTCCAAAGACATGCCTGTTAGGTTAATTGGTGACTCTAAATTGCCCTTAGGTGTGTGAATGAGTGTGTGCATGGTTGTTTGTGTGTTGCTCTGCAATGGACCGGCGACCTGTAGACTGCTGGAGATAGACACCAGCTCCCCCGCGACCCACTATGGAATAAGCGGTAGAAAATGACTGACTGACTAAAATTAAACATAAAATACTTTTTTTTACCTTTGGCTAGTTAAAGTTAACTCATTTGGGTGTAATAAACATTTTTCGAATGATCTGTTTGGATAGATGTATGCTGGTTAAACGGGAGGAGTAGCAAAATATGAAGTAAACAAATGGAGCAAGAGGATGAGAAACCAGCTTTTAGTCTGCAGATTGATATGGTGCAAGGCTTCTGTTCTTTGCTGCACACAGAAATCTTCTGCTCAGTGATTCATTAATTATGGATATCCTGAAGGTATAGGGGATTTAATTTAAATTCCACTGGAAGCTCTTGCTAGCATCACTTCATGAACAGCTTGATGACTGAGAAAATTATTCCATTATAAAACAATAGAGGAAATCATAAATCGATCAATGCCTTGTGGAGCACCTATAATCCACAAGCTAAATCCTAAAGCTTGTCTAATTCTAGCCTTTGTAGTAGACGTTTCTGTTTCCTTTCTGATATTTGTGTTGGCTGGCTTTCATGAGACAGATAGCTCTGAGTCATTGCATAAATTCTGCTTGATGCCCACATGACCTCTTCAAAGAAATTACAACATGGCCTTCTTGAACCTTCAGTTTGTGCTCTTCTTACAACTAAGCCAATTGAGCTGTGTAAAAGGAGTGTGTTGAATGCAGCCACCCATGATTTCTGTCATCATCCTGCTATCACCTTCTACTCCTGGTTCAGCTCAGCTGATTCTCAGTCAGCTGCTTCTCTTTGTGTTTATCTGAATTGTAGACAGGACTGCATGCTGAAGCTCAAAAGATGGAACGTCTCCACTAATTAGAGTCAGAGTTAGCACATTACCTTTGATTTGCCAAATAAGAGGAAACCACGCCAGTGATCCACTAACTGGAACACTAATCAGGAGGCTGCTTCATTTGTCTATCTAGTATAAAATTGCTACTTAACATCGAAAGGATTGAATCGTTTATTTTAATTACTTACCCTGTGAAATAGAAATTTTAAGAATATTGAGATTTCATTCTCACATTAGGAGGGAGTTTGTATTTTTTCCTTTGTTCATATATAGGTTTTCTTTGGGTACTCTAGTTTCCTCCCATGGTCCAAAACCATGCTTATAAAGTCAAATGGATCTTTTACATTCCATGTGCCTTCCTCTGGGCCCTGTGATAAACTAGTCATCTGTACAGGGCATACCCTGTTGATCACTGTTGAAAGGCACTAGCCCAAAACCCTGACCATGTTTAAGTTGGTTTGGAAAATAAATAGATGTTACAAGCCACTAACGGTATGAAGCTAAGCACCCAAATGTTAGGCTAATCTCAGTGACTTGAAGAAGTATTTGTCCAATTAAAGATTTCTCCTGTTTTTATACAAAGCAGAAAATACAAAGCTAAGTCTGAGTTAAAACAATTAGCAGCTTTCAAATTATGATTTTGTTTATTATGCAAAAAGAATGTATCTAAACCAACCATATGTAAAAATATGAATACCTTCCTTCTTAAATCATGAGTTGTCTGTGACTTACCACATATTTTGGTTCAGTTTTCCAAGCCACACCCAGACCAGATTACTCAGAGACCTGTAGTATTATTAAATGCCCTAAATAGTACCTGACTGAAAACATGAAGGAGGCTAAAAGATCTTAGAAAAGAATACATCATACCCCATTCTAAATATATTTAGGAGCAGAGGATTTACAAAGTCACTAACATTTATGAGTTCAAAGTTGAAAACCATTGTTGACTTAAAAGAACACAAAGCCAGTCTCACATTTGGCAAAAAATATCCTTATGATCTCCAAGACCTTTGGGAAAATTTACTGAAGACTGAAGAGGCAGGTGTGTGTCATGTTACATGTAACGTAAAGCGTTTCAGAAAAACAACATCAAACCTCCAGTTTAACATTGTGAATGTAGTGTAATGGTCTAGGGCTGTTTTAGTGCTCCAGGACTTAAATGACCTGCTGTAATTGATGGAACCATAAAGTTGGCTCTCTACCAGAAAATCATGAAGGAAAATATCTGGCCATCTTATTGGGGCCTTAACCCTAACTGCACTTGAGTGAGTATCAGGACAATGTTTGGAATCACCCTAGCAAGTCCACCTCTGACTGGCCAAAAAATCCAATTGGTTTTAAAGTGGCCTAGTCAATGTCAAGATTTAGATCTTATGCTGATGCTGTGGCATGGGCTTAAATTGTACGTTTATGCTGGAAGCCTGTCTAATACTTCATTTACATCACTGTGCATGTGATCAGAGCATGTTCTCATTAGTCCTTTAGCAGAACCTCGCAAATCAGCTCTACTGTGGCATCAGTTCAATGCGAGCGAATTATTACCCTTTAGAGCCTGAAGGCTTTGCAGAAATATGAAAGGTAAAAGGTCATTTGATAATAATGAGCAATGATGTCAGAGTAGAAATGACTCATTCGGCCTCATCTTTACTCAGTCCCAAATGCTATAGCACATTAAGCAGAGTCTTTCAATGGTTAAGAGTCATGATATTTTAGGATGATAGTAGAGCCAATTTGAGAAGATCTATATTCTCATGTATAAGCTTTTATGAGGTATACATAATATTTTTTGTTGCTGTTGTTTTTGTTTTCAGTACAGATAAACCTTTGCAGACAAAAACCTTTTAGGGGGAAAAAGTGCAAAAGATTTACACTAAACAGCCCTGAAAACACTGAGCTGCTTGGGAACATGAATTGTGAAAACAGGCTACAAAGCAGCATTGACCATGATACTCCATCACTCTCTCTGAAATGAAGGTCTGACATTTTCAACATCAGATTACAACATAAGCTGACCTTCATTATATTGGTTGCAGTTTTCAGACTAAATGAGCTTCTCTGCACTCAGACTTAAATATGTTTTAAGTATATAGGTAGCCTGCATCTCAAAAATCTTGATAAAATTCCAATATCTTTTTGTCACTTGTTTCAGAAAGTGAAATTCATACATTATATGAATTCATAACACATATAGTAAAACAGCGCAAGCCTTGATTTCCTTTCATTTTTATTATTATGGCTTACACCTAATGAAAACCCACAATTCAGTGTCTCATAGTTCACAATTAGAATTTTGTGAAACATTAAATATCGGACACTCATAGCATCACACCCTAATCAGCTAATTAACTCAAACACCTGGAAAGGTTTCCTGATCCTCTATGGTCTCTCAGTCTGGGTCAGTAGGCGACATAACCATGGTGAAGATTGCTGATTGGGCAGAAGTCCAGAACACAGTCACTGACACCCTCCATAAAAAGGATAACCCACAAACGGCCATTGCTAAAGAAGCTGGTTGTTCACAGAGTGTTGTATCCAAGCATATTTATAGAAAAGTGAGTGGATGGAAAAAGTGTGGTAGAAAACTGGAGCCTTGAGAGGATTGTCAAGTAAAATCCATTTAAGAATTTGGGGGAGCTTCACAAGGAGTGGACTGTGGCTGGGGTCAGCACATCAAGATCCATTGTGCACAGACATATCCTACACATGGTGCTACAAACAAATCATGCTAAGGAAAAATATGACTGGATTGTTACTCAGTGGTCCAAAGTTCTCTTTTCAGATGGAAGTAAAGTTTGCATTTCATTTGGAGTTCAAGGTCCCAGAGTCTGGAGAAAGAGTGGAGAAGCACACAATCCATGTTGCTTGAACTCCAGTGTGAAGTTTTCACAGTCAGAGATGATTTGGGGTGCCATAAAATCTGCTGGAGTTGGTCCACTGGGTTTTCTAAAGTCCACAGTCAGTGCAGCCATATACCAGGAAATTCTAGAGCACTTCATGCTTCCCTCTGCTGACAAGCTTTTGACATTTATTTTTATTGAAATTGCAAGCCATTTATAGATGTCATAGTGAACCTGGAGTCCAGTCTTTCGGCACCTCTACTTGGCTTTTCAGTACTCCCTTTTTTTACTTCTTACTGGTGGAACATTTCTCCCTTAATATTTTTTCTAACCAAAGACAACTTTTATGGGAGCAATGTCATCAATGATGCCTGAAATTTTAGAATGGACGTTATCTACCAGCTCATCCTGAGTTACAGGACAAAATGGAAGTGGAAGAGTAAACTTGGTTAAATATTTCAGTTGTACTATCCTTAAAAAAAAAATTCTTATAGCATCTGTTTGGCTAATTGTGTCAATGGAAAAGACGTTATCAAAGATAAGATGAAGTGATCAGAATGGGGAACATCAGTTACAAAGGCCTTCGAGGGGTTGATGATGTGGGTTGTGTGGAGAAAATATGTGATTTATGTGTGGAGTACGTTGTATTCCGATCTAGACAAGGTTTTTCATGTTGTCAGTGAAATCCAGGAGAGAGGAGTCTGTGCTAAGTGGAAATAGTGGAGAGGTGGGTGGTGTCTGGGGGAAAGGAGGTTTGTTTTTTGTTTTTTGCTGGGGCTTGCGTCTGTCTTCATTCAGCAATTTCTTCTTGGTGTACCTGCTTTCCCTGCACTTGGATTCATAATGTCGAGGCACTCAGCTTGACTGACCAAGTCAAATGCAGTGGGAGCAGGTATACCTCTTGGAAAAGCTATAGATAGGCTGCAGGAGGTTTTTGGGTTAGTTTCTGTGCAGTGTTGGTTTTAACTGTTGTGTAACTGTGTCAGTATGTAGGAGTCCAAAACCTTTCCTCAACATTCAAACTGATCAAATAAATCCTCTTCATCAGCCTCACAGCAGAAGGCAAGGATGCATGTTGTAACTTCTTGGCTGTTTATTAAGCATTACTGGTTACCAATTATGGAACTGTGGAATACCAATTATTATAGAACTAGATGCAAGGGTATTATTCTACCAGCCACTTGGTAAAGATTAATAAAAATGTGGAAAAGGGAAATTAATAATTGAATAAATCATTTATTAAAATAATTAAATTTAAAAGAAAAGACGAACGTTACTTTCTTATTATAAATGCAGAGATTGCAGAAAAGGTAGTTTTTCAAGTGTTCGTTGATAAACGTTTTTCTACATCCATGCTAAGGTATTAAAATGGAAATAGGAGACAACATGCAGCTGATGCCAGTGTACTCAGAATTAACTCAGAATCAGAACACTCAAAAGCAACCACAAACCCTTCTCTTCCAGATCATTTGGTTTTTCCCATCATACAAGGTCCGGCAAGAATTTTAAGATGGGATTTTTCTGAACATGCAGCTGGGACCTAAGAATCAAAGGGGCATGGGATATGACTTTGCAGCATTCAACTGACCAATATGCATAAAATGTGTGTATGCCAGTCCTCATATACTCAACAATATCTGGCTGAGCCCCATGCTTTCTATTTCTGTGCTGCTTGTCCAAAATCTCTTTTTCATTTTTGCCAAAAACAAATAGAAGTTCAATTCCTGTTTGGTTAACTTTCTCGACAATACACTGGTACCACGAAAACCTTTTTTTTTTAGGATTTCTTTTTTTTTTTTTTGCTGCACTAGTGGCCTTGATTATTACAATATTTTTCTTCAAAGTGGGCAGAGGAGACATGCTGCAAATGTCACCTGGGTTGGGACCCGAAACCTGGACGGCCGCATCAAGGGCATGCACTGAAATTTGACATTTCTTATTATTTTTTTATTATTATTATTTAAAACATCAAAGGAAACATTTTTAGTGCTTTTCTTGCATTAGGACCAACTTACAAATAAACAAGCATAACAACTTTATGATGGGAAGCCAAGACAAAATTATTATGTACTGATTACACATTCTTTAAAACACAGTTGTCCCTCTGTAAAACCTTTATTCTTTTTGTGTAAAAAGGGGGATTCTTAATTTTCCATCAAATGAAGGTGATCTCATCTTTTCTTGTTCTGCTGAACTCAACATTCTGCATTGTCTCGTGCTGGATGCATCGTGATGCCTCGAAATGACAAGCATACCCAAAACTACTGGAAAACTATACTCATAGAAGACCCTTCTGTTACTTTCTTTATGTCATTTAGTACTGCAAAAATGCATACAGTCAGATTAAAATGAGATAATTAGTAATAGGGTTTGAAAAAGTACCTAATTGGAAAAAATGGGAAAGTTTGGAGGAGTCAAGCAGAAGGAAATTGGTGAGATAAAGAGAAATGGTTGGCCTGAAGCAACTAATGGGCTCATTAGCAAACTCATGATCATGTAATGACCTGCCAGCCAATGGATATCTGGGGTGCTATACACTGCAGACAGAGGAACAGACAGAAATAGAAAGGAAAAATGTAGGAAAGAGATAAAAGAAGGCAGCAAGAAGAAAGAAAGGGGACTGTTCCTAACTAGTGAAAACAATTAAAGGCTTAAGTCAACCCATTGAAAATATACTATTATCAGAATAGTAAAGTGTACACTCAGAGAACATCTGTTTATTCCAGTATTAATCAGAGCAGAGTGATTGTGTTTAGAAAAGAAGTCAAAAATATTTAATATCAAGCCTAAAAACAAAGTTCAAAATCATCTAATTTAATAAAGTATGAAACTGAAGCATAATTGATTTGTTATCTGTATGTTCTTCTCAGCTGACGTAATGTATCCAAGACAGGTTTGGATACATTCTTCTAAATGCTACAGAGCCTATTGTTAGTTCATATAAAATGCAGTTTTCATAATGCCACCTTTAACTGAAAAACATTTAATTGATAAATTAATTAAAAATATATATTTCCTTGTGGTTTGAGGTGTTGGTTTTACTGGAGTTTCCTGATTGGTAAGAAGCAGTTTTATCATCTGTCCGCAGTGCTACTGATTACTGGAAGTGCTTAGGAATTTGGTTCTAATGTAAACATTTTAATTATAGTTGTTCATAAAGTTTTTGAATCTGATGAAATCGGTATCTGCAACTCAAAACTTTACAGAAAGTGAAGATTGGAAATCAGCCACCAAACTCTTTTTGAAGAAAAGAACCCAGTGTCTTTACCACCTCCCCATCAAGAGACAGTTGTTAACATTTCAAAGAAATATAGGGAAGAAATTTCACACATGCATTCACTGTATGACTGTAATGTGTTGCTTCTGCTTGTGGTTATGTTGATGTTGATTCGAGGAGACATTTTTGCTGCAGCACCAGTGACCGTAGGGATGCAGCTGTGATGGGACTTGCAGTGGCCTCAGGGATAATGTCTGTGTTCCTATATTTCTGATTTATTTCAAGTTTAAACACCTGCCATGTGTCAGACCTCAGGCTGGACTGACCTGCTGTCAGATGGATGGCTGTCTACTATCTATGGAAACAAACTAAACATAGCATCTTTATGCCCAGTTTGAATCTTTTGCTCCAAGATTCTGCAGTAAGGACTGTTTTTTTTTAGTCAAAAGCACAATGTTCTGAAGCTCATTTCTTCCACAAAGCAAAGTTTACAATCAGCATATTCTGCTGATCATCAAAGCTATGAGTCACTGTACTGTTTCACAGGTAAACAGTATGTGCCAGTACAGCATTATCAGTCAGATATTCAAAGCCATCAAACTCTTTGTTTTTTAGAATGAGAGGCTTTATCTATGACAGTGCACATTAGAACCAGTCTCATATATATTGGTACATTTCTGATGAAGGTGTCAGATGGCACCTGTATGTGCTGCTGAACACAGTTCTTGTTCACGTCAGCACACAGACTGACTTTGAAACTGTTGAATTATGCTTTCACAGAGCTCATGAATGTGTTGCAATTAAAATTATGAGAGCTTGCTTTCATGTTTCAAGATTAAGGATGTTCATTCCAGTAAAAGTTCTTCACAAAGCCTACACAAACTTTTTTTTCTCTCTTCCTGTTTCACTTCCAAAGGAACCAATTAGGCAGCTTTAGCATACAGCTTTATAGTTAATTAAATTCTTATGACCAAAAAGCATTTCTTTCTCTTTCTTGAAATTTTTACCCAAAACAATGTGCTAATATGTGACAATCTTTGAAATGTAATGGGTAAAGGATCTTTAAACATACAAGGATCCAATTAAAAATCTAAATGTGGTTAAATCCAATTCGATTTTCTGACATCCAGTATCGGTCCTCATGGAGTTAAAGTTTGTGTTATTTTCTTCATTTCAAGAAACTTCACTTGTGCTGTTTGGGTTTGATCTTACAGGGGTGCTTCAGAATTCACAGCACCTCAAGGTTGTAGAGAATGGATGCTATGGAATGTAGGTGAGGGACCACAGTTTGAGAAAGGTGGGTTTGGATAATATTTTCATCAATTTTTTTATAGTCAAAGTATAAACTTTGTTCCACCTTGCAGTTAATTAAGTACAATGCGTGGGAGCATTTGATCCTGTTGAATGGTATACAATTTCTCTCTAGCTGACTAACATTTAAGATGCATTGAGGAACACTTGAATGATTAAAAAGGAAGAAAAAACTTTACTACTGTAAGAATCGTGACTGTAAGGCTTGTATTTAATATAAACATAATGAAAAGCTCTTTGCAAATTTTGCATGATTGCTTGGGTTTTATGAATCTTTTATTTAATGCATCACAGTCTCATTTGTAAGGTTTGTTACCAGAAAGAAAACTTCAGAGAAGTAATCAGCAGGATTTAGACTTTTAAAGGCTGTAGAAAGATTATGAGGAGACTAACAAAAAGTTTTAAATTCGGTTTTGTAATATCCCATGATTTTCAGTGTCAGAAGAACAGAGTTTCTCTTATAATCCAACCCCACTCCCTCTGTTCTGTGGTCAGCACTGTATGCATGGTGTTTAAATATTGATTCAGATCCAGTATGAGGGTAGGAAATACGAAGAACAGTGCTGATTTATGTTTTTCTTTTCCAGATAAAATCAGTATTGGAGGTCCTCTGATCATGCAGCTCATCTTAATGAGAGCTTCACCTTGTTGTTGCAAGTCTTAACAACACAAATACATGCATATTTTAGCACAGTTTGTGTGTTAATGCTTTATGGAAGCAAAGAATTTAAAAATAATTTAATGTTTTGTGCCATTTAATTATGAGTTATTTTTACATTACCAATCTGCAAATGATAGCGGAATTACGTACAAACAAAAAAATTTTCAGAAAAAGTTTAAAACATGAAATCAACACTTTTGAACTAAATCCTACATAAAGTTTTAGCATTTTCATGAATATTTATCCTCCTAATTCATTACATTGCATTCATAATTGTGCAGTAGTTAGGATTGTTGTGATGGTCGGTTTAAATCCTAGTCGCAGCTTTTCTGCATAAACTTGCCATGTTTTCCCTGTGCATGGGTTCTCTGGGCACCCCAGCCTCCTCCCACAGTGCAAAAGCTTGGATGTTAGATAATCTGGTATCACTAAGGGGTATTTGGTATTGCCCTTAGGGTATGTGGATGGTTGTCTCTTCTGTGTGTCTGTGTTCCCTTGTGATGTACTGGACCCTGCCTCTCCTAAAATAACTATAAGGATTAAGCAGGTATAGAAAATGAATGGATTGTTTGTACATGACCATACAGGAAATACTGCAAAAAGCAACAAAACAAAAAGAAAACACACTAGAACCATAACTGGCCCAAATATGGTGTTATATAAAATCTTTAGAAAAGCGCAATGCAAAATTAAAAACTGAACTTAAACTTTTGAAATAAATTATAGGTGAGATATGAGTATTTTGTCATTATTAATCTCCATAATTCTTTAAAACAAAGTCAAGATGAGATTTTCACCGTACGATAAGCCTGAGTAAAAATACCCGTTTTATATATACCTTGATACTGGTAGCCGGCTGTCACCTACTTACTGACACGCAATATGTAGATTAGGCAACATGTGAATCAGGTGTTCAAATTGGCTAAGTAGGTAATTAACACAGAGCCATTTGCTTCCAGGAACATCTTTAGCTGCTTGGTAGCAACTACTTCCTGGTGGAAGAGGCACACGAATCCAGGGCTGTCATCTCACTTTCCAAGGACTTAACTGGATAGCCGTCATTTTTCTAAGCTAGTTGGGGTGGTAGCAAGACAAAAGGGGATTTCTACCACTTTAAAATCACTCCAATCTCAAAACTTGCAAACCAGTTAATGCATGTACTACTTTATAAACCTTTAAAACACATTATGTTTGCATTGGATGAGTATTTACATAGAAGTGTGTTATTTACAACAAAGACTGTGGCAGGTTAAAGTGCCTATGACACGCTTTTCCCACAAATCCAGAAATTGAAAGAAAGAAATTGACATGACATTAGGATTAAAGACTCAATAAAAGACAATTGTGACACAAAATAGGTATATTTCGATGTTAATTTTTGCAAGACCAGAGTCGCCCAAAAATGCCATCAAAGGGGAAGTCTCTGGTCATTCATTGTGTGAGCGTCAATGATAAACAGTTCAGGTAGAAGCCAAGTTACGTTAAAACAGCGTTGGTGAATCGGTGCATTGCTGGTGGTGGCAGCAATACTACGACAGCAGCTGTTAGTCTGCACTATTTTCCTGAAGTGAAGAGGATCAGAGCTGCCTGGATCAGAGATGGAAAACTGACGAGGGACTGATCCCACTAAGCACAGCTAGTTGTGATCGGAGGACTTCTCAGCAAACTGCTTCGAACACGAAAACTTTGAATTCACAAGAGAAATGATGTCAAAGGTCAGGATATCTGACAGATGAAGGAGAATGTTGAAGAAGAGTCTATAGCCATGCTGTTTAGAGCATCTGATGGGAAATGGTTGCCAAAGAAAAGGTTGTTGTTGCTGTTGCTAAACGGATCGAGGCTCAGCAGGTAAGAACACTTTTGTGTCACAAAAGTATATTTAAATATTGGCAATTATTGTTAATAATTAATAATAAAAAATCCAAAATTATTATTTTATTATTAATAATAATAATCCAAAAGTATTATTATTGTTATTATTATTAAAATAAGATAAGTTACACAAGCATATGATATATTTAAACAAATGTTTTTCTAAAGATTCTAATATAAAGTAAAAAAAAAATGACACCAGGTAGTCTTCAGATCTTTAATCATCCCTTGTGTCTGCTGCTGCTGCTCCATGCTGCTGCTGCTTCGCCTCCGGTTGTTTCATTCCGTGCTGTATTTACCGTAACCCTGAATTTACACTGTAATCTGCTCCAGTCCGGTCCCCTGAACCATAGGCAGATTGCGCAATAAAAGCCAGTGATAAATGTGGTATCAAGTCCAAACAACTCATTCTGTGGAAGTTAAACCAGTTAAACTGCTTCATTTTTTGTTTTATGCATCCAGATATTTTCATGTGTTTTTGTTCTACAACGGTTGAGTACACTGAGTGCAGAGAAGCTATATTTGTTGCTTAGTTTGGTGCATTTAGTCTTTTAACTGCTTGGTTTATAATACCTTAGTTAACCGGTAACTGATCTAATTGATCTACTGTTAACAACTGCTAATAGATACACCTGTGTAGATATAAATATATGTGTGTATTTATAAATATAGAGAGATCGATCTAGTCTGTCTTTAGTGAATTATTTTGAAAATGGATGTTTTGCTCGTTCTGTTTCCTGGTGGTGTGGTATAATTCATGCATATTGACTCCGGCCGTGCTCCGGTTTCCAGCAACAATAGACTCTGGTGGAATTAGATGGTCCGCATGTTGCAGCACTTGTGCTCTGCACTCTGGTGAAAGCTGACTTTCTTGTCCTGACTCTGCTACGTCTCAGTGATATTGACCGAAATATATCGAAATAAATATCCAATTCTTTGCTACTGTCTGTGTAGCTGGCCATTGTAGCAGCAGTCAGTTTACATGCTGGGGTTCCCCTCTGAGGTCATAAAAGAGCTCAACAGAATTGCAAAGGAGTAGTCTGGAAATGCCTTTTTATACCAAATATCTCAACAACTGTTCATTTCAGTGGCATAAATTTACTTTTTATAATATTTTATCAGTGTTCCGTTTCCATAAAAGTATTTGGATTTATCATGAAAATTCGATGTCACAGGCACTTAAAGGTCCATACCAATAACCTCACCAATTAAAACATGTCCTGCTAAACAGAAGGTGTTAGGCTTATCTAACCCAATAACTGTCTGCTACAAAAGACATGCAGTGTAAAAAACGAACAAAAAATGATAGCAGTTCAAGTGAACACTACTGTATTGATTCTCATAGTGACGCGTTTTTATAAGATCACTTCATACTGTTCTAGTTTAGTTAGTTTAGTTCTAATTCATATTCTAGTTTCATCAGATTGAAGACAATGACAGTAAGCCATTGAAGCTACAGGGGTTGGACAATGAAACTGAAACAGCTGGTTTTAGACCACAATAGTTTATTAGTATGGTGTAGGACCTCCTTTTGCGGCCAATACAGCATCAATTCATCTTGGGAATGACATATACAAGTCCTGCACAGTGGTTAGAGGGATTTTAAGCCATTCTTGTAGCAGGATAGTGGCCAGGTCACTACGTGATACTGGTGGAGGAAAACGTTTCCTGACTCGCTCCTCCAAAACACCCCAAATTGGCTCAATAATATTTAGATCTGGTGACTGTGCAGGCCATTGGAGATGTTCAACTTCACTTTCATGTTCATCAAACCAATCTTTCACCAGCCTTGGTGTGTGTATTGGCGCATTGTCATCCTGATACACGGCACCGCCTTCAGGATACAATGTTTGAACCATTGGATGCACATGGTCCTCAAGAATGGTTCGGTAGTCCTTGGCAGTGACGCGCCCATCTAGCACAAGTATTGGGCCAAGGGAATGCCATGATATGGCAGCCCAAACCATCACTGATCCACCCCCATGCTTCACTCTGGGCATGCAACAGTCTGGGTGGTACGCTTCTTTGGGGCTTCTCCACACCGTAACTCTCCCGGATGTGGGGAAAACAGTAAAGGTGGACTCATCAGAGAACAATACATGTTTCACATTGTCCACAGCCCAAGATTTGCACTCCTTGCACCATTGAAACCGACGTTTGGCATTGGCATGAGTGACCAAAGGTTTGGCTATTGAAGCCCGGCCTTGTATATTGACCCTGTGGAGCTCCCGACAGACAGTTCTGATGGAAACAGGAGAGTTGAGGTGCACATTTAATTCTGCCGTGATTTGGGCAGCCGTGGTTTTATTTTTTTTGGATATAATCCGGGTTAGCAGCCGGAACATCCCTTTCAGACAGCTTCCTCTTGCGTCCACAGTTAATCCTGTTGGATGTGGTTCGTCCTTCTTGGTGGTATGCTGACATTACCCTGGATACCGTGGCTCTTGATACATCACAAAGACTTGCTGTCTTGTTCACAGATGCGCCAGCAAGACGTGCACCAACAATTTGTCCTCTTTTTAACTCTGGTATGTTACCCATAATGTTGTGTGCATTTCAATATTTTGAGCAAAACTGTGCTCTTACCCTGCTAATTGAACCTTCACACTCCATACTGGTGCAATGTGCAATGAATGAAGACTGGCTACCAGGCTGGTCCAATTTAGCCATGAAACCTCCCACACTAAAATGACAGGTGTTTCAGTTTCATTGTCCAACCCCTGTAAATATTGACTTGACAACACAACCCACATAAAAAATCGGAATTATCTCTTTAGGATGGTTACAGTTTATGATACTATCCTGTTTGAGGGACTCAGTCCCCTTCCTGGCTTGTTGAACACTGCAAATGGGTCTTCTTGTGTTTTTTTCCTTCAATAATGATTTTGTTCTCTTCCTCTCCAAAGACTGGAATATTGTTTTACAACCTAAACCTGCTTTCTTTTTTTATGTGTCCTGTCCGGCAGAGTAGCACTCATAATTGTTGTCTGAGTGCCAAGAACAGATTTACTTTCACAAGTAAAGCATTACGGCCAACGCTATGATGCTCTGCTTGATATATATATAAAAAGCTTTATTAGAAACTGCTTTGGGATTATCTCAATTGCAATGGACACAAAGACAGAAATGAAAAGGAAAAGAAGCAAGAAAGAGAGAAAGGTGGGGAAAAAAGGACAAAGGAAGAGAAAGAGAAAATAATAGAGAGAAAGGATGAAGAGAATACAAGATAACACCCTAGAAGACTGCTTCTACACCTGCAGAAACGCATATATAACATGCACGGTACAAAGATGTATTTAGTGGTAACTGAGGCCCAATATAGAACTTCTGTGTATGTGTCAACACCTGAATCCGAACACCTGTGGGTGTAAGTGTGAACATGCTTCTGTATATAAGGCTTCTCCATAAAAATATGCAACAGCGAGTCTGAGGAGTCACAGACCTGCCCTCCTGGACCTGAGACAGATACAGAAAGCAACCTAAACCTGCTTTCATCTTTACAACTTTATCTCTGACCTGTCTGCTGTGTTTCTTGGTCTTTGTCATGTTTTCTTACAAACCTCTGAGACCTTTACACAACAGCAGGATTTATACTGATATTAAAACACACACAGCTGGACTCTATTTACTAATAAGGTGATTTCATAAGGTAATTGGTTACACCGGGTTTTATTTAGGAGCATCATAGTAAGGGGGGCTTAATAAATTCAGATAATTAAGCATCCATTCACAACAAATGTTCCCTCAAGGCATTTCACAATGTAAACAGATCCAATTCATACTCAGAGATGTATTATCAAATCAGTCTAATCAAATAGACAGATGTGTGACTCTAATTGTGTTCAATGGATTATGGTAAGGGCTGCATGGTGATGCAGTTGGTAGCACTGTTGCCTTGCAGCAAGAAGGTCCTGGGTTCGACTCTCGTCCTGGAGTCTTTCTGCATGGAGTTTGCATTCTCTCCCCGTGCACGCGTGGGTTCTCACCGTGTACTCCGGCTTCCTCCCACAGTCCAAAGACATGCCTATTAGGTTAATTGGTCTCTCTAAATTGCCCTTAGGTGTGAATGAGTGTGTGCATGGTTGTTTGTCCTGTATGTTTCTGTGTTGCCCTGCGATGGATTGGCAACCTATCCAGGGTGTACCCTGCCTCTTGCACATAGACTGCTGGAGATAGGCACCAGCCACCCCGTGACCCACTATGGAAGAAGCGATATAGAAGATGAATGAATGAAAAGGATTATCAAAGTAAGGGAAATAATAAAAAATGCAGATCACTGTTTTTGTTTTATGTTCGTAAAGAAAATGTCAAAACCATGTATCATTTTTACATCGAAGTGACAATGTGACATGTTAAAAGGTTTAAGGCACTGTATGGTCATGCTTGTGTAACTGACATGTATCATCTTTATTGACTTATCTGTGATTGGCTGTTTGAAATGGACATGTCATGTTTTTACTAAGAGCAGGTGCATTTGTATGTTCATAAAGGTCTGGCATTGTTTGGCTGCGGCATCAGGAGCCTGATGCACTGCAGCGGGTATCAGGAGAGGGCCTGCGGACATCAAAGACAGGAAGAGGTTGTGAGAGCCAGTGTGTACTTTGACCTCTCTCTCTCTCTTGTTTTAATCCCCTCATCCCTACTTTTTCTTTCTTCTACCATCTCTCCCAGTTCTGGCAGCCAGTGGCAACCTTTCTCACTCCTACGTAAACATGGGTTTGCACTAGAGTAAAAACAACAAATGAGAAAAGATTCAAGGGCTGAAATATCTAGAAAATAAAATCATCTAGTTTTCACTGTGTGTGTTTAATGTATAAGTAACCCAGCAAACACATTTCCAGATGGATGATAACTCCATTTCATACTTGGATTTTAAACAAAGGAATCCCTATAGAGAGATAGCATGATCAAACAGCAGTGTTTCATGTTAGGCTAAGGAGGATGCATGTATATCAATAGCATTCAGAACTTTATGTTATTGATGCTATTAAATGAGAATCGGGAATTCACAAGGCTGGAGGTTTTCGAAAGGATCTCCATTTGAGGAAAAAAAACGTTTGAAATAATGAGATTTATACTCACCAATCACTATAGAGTATTTCATGTCTCGCAAGTTGCTGGGTTGGATTTGTTCTTGTGGTTTTTGTTTCTGTTACATCTGCTAATAAATGTAAGACAATACAAACGAGTTGCATAACATACAGTGCCCTGTATTCATTACAATTTTATGAGATCGTCCAACATAAAGTACAGCATAGTTGTGGAACGAATATAATACATGGTTTAAACATTTTTTTTTTCAGGTGTAGTTTTTGGAAGAATTTTGTTTTACCAAAAAACTGGCAGCATAAACTGAATTTGATGGCACTGTATTTTAAAGTGGATTGAATTTGTTACTGAATCTGAATCTGTGCATATGAATCTAGATATTAAAGTGTATGTATTTGCAGTTTTATATGACCTACATGTTGTCTAAAGGACATAGCAAACATACTCTGGTCAGATGAAATTAAAACAGAACTTTTTGGCCCACTCGCTGTATCTATGTGTGGAAAGAACTAACAGTGCACATCACCTCTGTGACACAGGGTGGTGGCAGCATTATGCTGTGGGAATGCTCAGCAGGGACAAGGAAGCTGGTCAGAGTTGACTGAAAGTTGGATGGAGCTAAAAACAGGAAGACAACCTGTTTGTGGGTGCAAACGACTTGAGACTACGGAGGAGATTCTTTCAGTATTATAATGACCTTAAACATATTGCCAAAGCTACAATGAAATGTTTTAGATCAAAGTATGAACATGTTAGAATGGCTCAGTCAAAGGCTGGACTCAAGTCCAATAGAGAATCTGTGGCACGAATTAAAAATTGTTTATTGTTGTTCTTCACTCAGTTTAGTCTCTAGCAAGTCGAAACATGCTCTAAAAGACTTGCATCTATAACTTAGCTAAAACGTCATCCTACAATGTATTCAGGTGGGGGTGGGGGGTGGTTGGTGTTTTGGGGGTGGGGGTAGCAGCTATGAAGTAAACGAGTTACCCTATTTATAGTAAAAGTCATTCTTTTTCTGGCCAACAACATGGTGAGATATAAAACTGGTTAAACTCATTGAATTCTGTAAATCTCTACGATCAGCCCAAGATTCAAAGTGCAGGGCCCATTTGTAGCTGGCAATCAAACTAATTCCCCTTATAAAAACAGTTTCAGGTTTTATATGAGGAGGACTGGGTTGTAAAATGTTTAGATTTTTCTTTTTTCTACAATATGAAACAACTGAATAAATATCCTTTAGAAGCTGTGTGTTTACTTGTCCTGAGTTTGTTTATTTATAACTGTTTTTCAAGTATTCATAAAGTATTCATAAAATAAATACATTTATTTGTCCTTCATGAGATACAGTAAAGCTGATATTAAGGTAAAAATTGTTCTGATTTGACTGCACCAAGCTGCTTCCATGAATAGCAGCGCTACATCGAGCTCCATTTACAGCCTCTGGCATCACATCTTTAACATCATGAACACTGCAATGTGGCAAAAGTTATGGCTGAATACGAAGCATCCTGATCAGAAAGCTGATTTTTATGTGCTTGGTTTTCCTAGTTACTTTATGCTGCATTCCCTGCTGTGCACACCGGAATGTCAGCCTCCATATGATCAAGCGTTTAATCAGCTCCAGCTCTCTCTGACACTCACCATGATTAGTTCCCCTCTCCAACCATAATGAGCACATCTGTCTTCTCACACGGAAAGCATCCATTCTGTGTAATGTGACAATGCAATATGATGGCAGTTAGGAGCTGGAGCGCTCTAAAAGTCTCGAGCTTTCTGCTGTTGTGGCACATATGGAAACCATTGGCTCCTCATACTGAATGAAGCTTTTTTTGACAGCTGACGGAGTATTGAGGCTTCAGAGGCATATTTTAAACATGTTCACCTTAATCTGTTATGTAACTTTTAGCAGTCA
This sequence comes from Girardinichthys multiradiatus, assembly GCF_021462225.1. Lineage (NCBI taxonomy): Eukaryota > Metazoa > Chordata > Actinopteri > Cyprinodontiformes > Goodeidae > Girardinichthys > Girardinichthys multiradiatus. Next base: position 4,507,057 of record NC_061810.1, on the reverse strand, counting down.
AACACAGTAACTGCTTAAGGAAGTGAAGGTGATTGAAGCTCCAGTTTGTGTTCCTGACCAGCAGGAGAGCTGTCTGACCTCGCTATTCACAGCTTAAGTGCTTACAGGTTTAAGTTTGGTATAGGTGACATAAAAAGGCTTGGCTAAATAAAGGATTATCTCTTCGGCCTTCTAGTACAGCGATAGCGTACTAGAAGCGATAGTGTTGCTTCTTCCTTTTTATGTGTAATGTATAGTATCCAGGTACATCTAAAAAAATTTGAATATTGCGTAAACATGAAATATTTCTTGCCACTCGTCTCATAAAGTGAGACTGCTGTTGTCGGACTTCCTGCTGTTCAGAGCGGATCGCAGCGCGGAGCTATCGGGGAAGAAGCGAGGTGGCGGAATCTGCTTTTATATAAATGAAAGTTGGTGCAGAGACATAAAAGCGCTGGGAAAAACATGTAGCCCGGATCTGGAGTCATTTTCCATAATTTGTAAGCCGTTTTATTCACCGAGAGAGTTTTCCTCGTTTATAATAATCGGCTCATATTTTCCACCGCATGACTGCACTTCTGCCGCGGAAAAACATTTTGCTGAGCTGATTACAGACCTGGAGAAAAAATACACGGACTCTTTCATCATAATACTGGGAGATTTTAACAGAGCAAACCTCTCAAATGAACTCCCCAAATACAGACAGCATATTAAGTGTCCCATCAGAGACAAAAACACACTAGACCATTGTTACACAGCTTTAAAGGACTCATATCATGCTGTTACCAGGGCTGCTCTGGGTTTTTCGGATCATTATCTAATCCACCTCATCCCAACCTACAGACAGAGACTAAGAGCTTCCAAACCCAAGGTTCACACTGTTAAGAAGTGGACTGAGGAATCAAAGCAGATGCTACAGGCCTGCTTTGAATGCACAGACTGGACTGTTTTTGAAACCTCAGCCACTGACTTAAACCAACTAACTGATGTGGTGACATCATACATCAGTTTCTGTGAGGACACGTGTGTGCCGACCAAGACCTTCTCCACCTTTGGGAACAATAAGCCATGGTTTACTCCACACCTCAGGAATCTGCGCAGGGAAAAGGAAGAAGCTCACAGCAGTGGAGATTGGGCGCGGTACAGGTAGGCCAGGAACAAACTAACAAAAGAGATCAAAGCAGCTAAGAGAAGCTATAGTGAGAAGCTTGAGAACAGCCTTTCTACTGGTGATGCTTCGGCTGTATGGACTGGTCTGAGAAACCTGACTGCCTATAGGAGCCCCCGTACCCATCCTGAACAGAGTCGTCTCCTGGCCAACCGTCTGAATGGCTTCTACTGCAGATATGACAAGAAGCCATTCACACCTCAAATCATCCCCTCTACATCCCATTCAGGAACAAATTCCTCCCATAAAGCAACCAACCCCCCACCATCAGATCCTCTGTCTGCACTAAAGATCTCCGAGGAAGATGTAAATAGGCTCTTTCAGCGCATGAAAACAAAGAAAGCTGGAGGACCTGATAACGTCTCCCCATCATGTCTGAAAGCCTGCGCACATCAACTTGCTCCGATCTTCATAAGGATCTTCAACAAGTCACTGGAGAAATGTGAGGTCCCCTCCTGCCTCAAACAATCCACCATCATCCCGGTTCCCAAGAAACCCACCATCATAGGATTATATGACTACAGGCCTGTAGCCCTGACGTCTGTGGTCATGAAATCCTTTGAGCGGCTGGTGCTGAAGCACCTGAAAGACATCACAGGCCCCCTTTTGGACCCCCTGCAATTTGCTTACCGAGCAAACAGGTCGGCAGATGATGCTGTTAACTTAGGTCTACACTTCATCCTGCAACACCTCGACCACCCAGGGACGTACGCCAGGATCCTGTTTGTAGACTTCAGCTCGGCCTTCAACACCATCATACCAGACATCCTCCACCAGAAGCTCACCCAGCTCAACGTCCCAGCCTCCACCTGTCAGTGGATCAACAGCTTCCTGACAGACCGACAGCAGCAGGTGAGACTGGGGAGCATCTTCTCCCGATCCAGATCAATAAGTACTGGTGCCCCCCAGGGGTGTGTTCTATCCCCACTCCTCTTCTCTCTGTACACAAATGACTGCACCTCATCGGACTCGTCCGTGAAACTCCTTAAGTTTGCAGACGACATCACTGTCATTGCACTGATCCAGGACGGTGATGAGTCTGCATACAGACAGCAGGTGGATCGGCTGGTACACTGGTGCGGTCAGAACTACCTTGAACTGAACCCACTCAAGACTGTGGAAATGGTGGTGGACTTTCGGAGAACACATCCCCCATACACCCCACTCACCATCCTCAACAACACTGTATCGGCCGTGGACCACTTCAGGTTCTTAGGAACCACCATCTCTGAGGACCTGAGATGGTCTTTGCACATAGACACTGTTCGAAAGAAGGCCCAGCAGAGATTGTACTTTCTGAGGCAACTCAAGAACTTCAACCTTCCACAGGAGCTGTTGGTCATCTTCTACACTGCCATCATTCAGTCTGTCCTGTCTTCATCCATCTCAGTGTGGTTCGGCTCATCCACAAAACAGGACAGGTCCAGACTGCAACGAATAATCAGGACTGCAGAGAGAATAATCAGAGCTGACCTTCCCTCCATCCAGGACTTATACAGGTCTAGGGTCAAGAAAAGAGCTGCCAAAATCTCTGCAGACCCCACACACCCTGCACATAAACGGTTTAGAGTTTTACCTTCAGGCCGTCGCTACAGAGCACTGTTTACTAAAACCAGCCGCCACAAAGACAGTTTCTTCCCCCAGGCTGTTTCTCTGATGAACATTCAATAGAGTACAGAACAACAGCATACAGATGTTGCAAATGCACCTTTTCTATTAGATATGTGTATATTGTACATTGTAAATTGTAAAATTGTATATTCTGTAATGCAGAATATTGCATTGTACATTGTATATTGTACATTGTAAATTGTGAATTTGTATATTCTGTAATGCAAAAACAGAACAAAAGAGCAAAGTGTACCGGAGTCAAATTCCTTGTTTGCATGCACGAACTTGGCAATAAAGCTGATTCTGATTCTGATTCTGATTCTGAATCATTACGCATAGAATGATATATTCCAAGCTTCTGTTTCTTGTAATTTTGAAGATTAGGCTTACAGGTATAAAAACACCAAAATTCAGAGTCTCAGAAAATTTGAATACTGTGAAAAAGTTCATTATTGGAAACTCAAGGTGTCACACCCTAATCAGCTAATTAACTGAAAACACCTGCAAAGGTTTCCTGAGCCTTTAAACAGTCGCTCACTCTGGGTCAAAGGCAACACATTCACGAGGAAGACTGCTGACTTGACAGATGTCTGGAAGACAGTCATAGACACCCTTCACAAGGAGGGGAAGCCACAAAAGGTCATTGCTGAAGAAGCTGGTTGTTCACAGAGTTCTGTATCCAAGCATACTAACAGAAAATTGGAAGGAAGAAGTGTGATAGGAAAAGGTGCAACAGGGAGAACCGCCGCCTTGAGAAGAATGTCAAGCAAAATCCATTCAAAAATATAGGGGAGCTTCACAAGGAGTGGACTGAGGCTGACGTCGGTGCATCAAAAGCCACCACACACTGACGAATACGAGCCATGGGCTACAAATTACTCGTGTCAAGTCACTTCTGAACCAGAGATAAATCAGAGACGTTTTACTTGGTCTAAGCAGAAAAGGAACGAGTCTAGTGCTCAATGGTCCAAAGTCCTGTTTTCAAATGAAAGTAAAGTTTGCATGTAATTTGGAAATTAAGGTCCCAGGGTCTGGAGGAAGAGTTGAGAGGCATATAATCCACGTTGCTTGAAGTCCAGTGTAAGTTTCCACAGTCAGTGATGATTTGTGGTGCCATGTCTTCTGCTGGAGTTGGTCCACTGGATTTTCTAAAGTCCACAGTCATTGCAGCCATATTCCAGGAAATTATAGAGCACTTCATGCTTCCGTCTGCTGACAAGCTTTATGAAGATGTTGATTTTATTTTCCAGCAGGACTTTGTACCTGCCCACACTGCCAAAGGTACCAAAAGTTGGTTAAATGACCATGGTGTTACTGTTCTTAATTGGCCAGCAAACTCCCCTGACCTGAACCCAATAGAAAATCTATGGGATGTTGTCAAGAGGAAGATGAGAGACACCAGACCCAACAAGGCAGATGACCTTGAGGCAGCTATGAAAGCAATCTAGGCTTCCATTACACCAACGCAGAACCACTGGCTGATCGCCTCTATACCTTGATGCATTGATGCAGTAATTTATGCATGCCCAACCAAGTATTAAGTGCATAGAAATGGACAAATTTCTCTGGAGCCTGACATTTGTGCTTACAACATCCTTTTTTGATCGGTCTAATGTGATATTCTAATTTTCTTAGACACAGAATTTTGGGTTTGCTTTACCTGTCAGCCATAATCATCAAAATGACAAGAAATTAAAGCTTGAAATATTTTACTATATGTTGAATGAATCTCTGTAAAATAACCGTTTCACTTTTTGAAACGACTCTCAAAAAATATTGCACTTTTACAAAATATTCAAATTTTTAGATAGTGCCTGCATGTAGTTTTAATAATACAGCCAATAGACACTGATGTTATTATATTGTATTCTCCCAACTGTGCACAACTAGGGTGACCAGATATCAAAACACCAAATGCAGGACAACAAGGATGCTTATGAGGGACATTATGGGGCACATTACCAACATAAATATGAATTTAACAAAGATCTCACAATACATTCATCAATCTCTGCTTTGTCTGATAGTGCACAGCAATGAATTAGAACAAGTTTGAAAAAACCTTTACAAGCTTTTATAACACTGGTAATCTCAGCTGCTGTTGTCTGTCTGACATTCATCTCTGGGTCTGAGTAAAAATGGGTCCATAGATCAGCAGGCGGCTTTTCAGCTGTGCATTTCTTCTGCAACTCACTTTTACAGTGTCGCTTCACATCGTGCTCCCCTTTGTGTGAAATTGAAAAATACCTTTGTGGAAAACTTCACAAAAATCCATCAGAGATTACCTTTCACTGGCCTCACCCAGCTATAAAACGTTTCCCAGTCTTTGTTGTACCTACAATGGTTGGACAATGAAACTGAAACACCTGGTTTTAGACCACAATAATTTATTAGTATGGTGTAGGGCCTCCTTTTGCGGCCAATACAGCGTCAATTTGTCTTGGGAATGACATATACAAGTCCTGCACAGTGGTCAGAGGGATTTTAAGCCATTCTTCTTGCAGGATAGTGGCCAGGTCACTACGTGATACTGGTGGAGGAAAACGTTTCCTGACTCGCTCCTCCAAAACACCCCAAATTGGCTCAATAATATTTAGATCTGGTGACTGTGCAGGCCATTGGAGATGTTCAACTTCACTTTCATGTTCATCAAACCAATCTTTCACCAGTCTTGGTGTGTGTATTGGTGCATTGTCATCCTGATACACGGCACCGCCTTCAGGATACAATGTTTGAACCATTGGATGCACATGGTCCTCAAGAATGGTTCGGTAGTCCTTGGCCCATCTAGCACAAGTATTTGGCCAAGGGAATGCCATGATATGGCAGCCCAAACAATCACTGATCCACTCCCATGCTTCACTCTGGGCATGCAACAGTCTGGGTGGTACGCTTCTTTGGGGATTCTCCACACCGTAACTCTCCCGGATGTGAGGAAAACAGTAAAGGTGGAATCATCAGAGAACAATACATGTTTTACATTGTCCACAGCCCAAGATTTGCGCTCCTTGCACTATTGAAACCGACGTTTGGCATTGCCATGAGTGACCAAAGGTTTGGCTATAGCAGCCCGGCCGTGTATATTGACCCTGTGGAGCTCCCGACAGACAGTTCTGATGGAAACAGGAGAGTTGAGGTGCACATTTAATTCTGCCGTGATTTGGGCAGCCGTGGTTTTATTTTTTTTGGATACAATCCGGGTTATCACCTGAACATCCCTTTCAGACAGCTTCCTCTTGCGTCCACAGTTAATCCTGTTGGATGTGGTTCGTCCTTCTTGGTGGTATGCTGACATTACCCTGGATACCGTGGCTCTTGATACATCACAAATACTTGCTGTCTTGGTCACAGATGCGCCAGCAAGACGTGCACCAACAATTTGTCCTCTTTTGAACTCTGGTATGTCACCCATAATGTTGTGTGCATTTCAATATTTTGAGCAAAACTGTGCTCTTACCCTGCTAATTGAACCTTCACACTCTGCTCTTACTGGTGCAATGTGCAATCAATGAAGACTGGCTACCAGGCTGGTCCAATTTAGCCATGAAACCTCCCACACTAAAATGACAGGTGTTTCAGTTTCATTGTCCAACCCCTGTATTTTCAATAGAACGGGAGTGATATTGTTGGCCACGGGGTGGAGCCGCGGGGAGTCACAAGCGAAGGGTTCCCAGGTTGAGTCTCCAGACTCTCTACTTCAGTCTCTCTTTAACACGATGAGCCGAGAATCAGGTGCCCTTTCTGGAAGAGGGAACACTGGCGAGCTGGCACCGAGCAACGCCGAACCTCTTTTTTTAAATTAAGCGAAATCTTGATAAATCCAGAAGATATTTGAGTTAAACAAACCTAAATTTTTGCCTAAAAACATCGTAAAAGTTTATTTGGGGTCACAGAAAGCGTATTATTTTGATTTTTATTCACAATTTTTGCCACCATCTTCTGCCATTGCTGCCCAAGCTCGACCAATCCGATTCGATTCACAATGAATTATGGGAAATTGTGGGACACGGACTACAAAACTTCTCTGTTGCGCTGGGGCTGCTGCCATATTTTGATCTACCGGAAGTAACAAAAATTACACTGTGAACGCGATGAATGATAAAACTGAAGTGGTAAAAATGGAGGCACTAAAATCAAGGCAGTGAATGAAAACAGGCAACGTTAATTTGATAACCTTAAAATTTATAACATTTAAATTTACTATATTTTCATTTTAATGACATCCGATTCTAATTGTTACAGTTTAAATTAATCACATGTTGGTATTTACGGGACTCAAATTTACCATGTTCAGTATTTCACACCATTTCTTGTTTATTTTTGTTACTTTGACCCTTCTTAGAGGAGTTGTCCCACCCCTGTATAGAGAGAGCAGTTGCTGCAAGACATACTTGCAAGACTAGTTTGCAAATTTTATTTTTAGCTTCCTAGCACCAGATGTTGAATTGTCCTTGAGCAAGATGTCCATTGGCTTCCACTTAGCTGACATTTGGTTGTGAGGGTAACAGGTCCAGGAGGGAGATCCAGATATCCCTATTCCCAGCAACATTCTGTAACACTGTTGCCTTGCAGCAAGAAGGTCCTGGGTTCGACTCCCGGCCGGGGGTCTTTGTGCATGTTTCCCTGTGCATACGTGGGTTCTCACCGGGTACTCTGGTTTCCTCCCACAGTCCAAAGACATGCCTGTTAGGTTAATTGGTCTCTCTAAATTGGCCTTAGGTGTGTGCATGGTTGTTTGTGTGTTACCCTGAGATAGACCGGCGACCTGTCCAGGATGTACCCTGCCTCCCACCCATAGACTGCTGGAGATAGGCACCATCTTCCCCGCGACTCACTATGGAAGAAGCGGTATAGAAAATGACTGACTGATGTGCGGCACCCGGGGAGCATTCAGGGGCCAAGGGTCTTGTTCAGGGACCCAGAGTGGCAGGCTGCAGGATTCGAACCAGGGTACTTGTGGCCTGTCCAGGATGCAAATGCTGTGCTCTCAAACCACTAGGCCACCACAGTCTTCTTCAATAAATAGGAATGCTATTGAAAGGATTATCTGTTTCAGTAACTCATTTCACTAAGTGAAACACATAATATAGATTATTCACACACAGACTGATGTTTTCAAGCTTTTGTTTCTGTTAATTATGGCAGTTAACATTTAAGATTAGAATTTTACATCAGACCCATAAAGGAAATTTAATAAAGACATGTGGACTCAATCAAAAGTATGTTTAATAAACATTGGTATTTACAAAAGGTTCTTTTAATCTGATGAACCTTATCGAAATGCATTTTCTAATTTATTCAATATGACTGTAGTCCTTCAACAATGTTCTTGGTCTCTTCTGGGTCTCCTATAGAGGAGGATTGCCAGGAGGCATCCTGATAACATCTAGAACCACCTCAACTGACTCCTTTCAATGTGGAGAAGCAGCAGCTCTACGTTGAGCCTCCCCCTGGATAGTGAAGCTCCTCAGCTAATCTCTAAGGCCCAGGCACTCTATAGAGAGAAAATGTATTTCGGCTTTCCTTTATATTGTTCTTTGGTAATTTGTTTATATCTCATAATCATAGGTGAGGGCTCGTACATACACAAACAGACTAGTAAACTGAGAGCTTTGCTTTTTGATTCAACTTTTTCCTTGCCACATATTGTTTTTTCCTCATGATGGCATTTATTTTGTGAAGTGCACCAGTCCCTCCTGTGGCAAATCACTCACGCAACACGACGCTGCCACCCCGGTGCTACACGAACTAAACGTTTGTCTTTTTGATATCTTTCCTGATTTCTTTTGATTTATTTCATTATGGCACACAAGGAAGTTCTGTTTGAGGAATTGCCATAAAATACATCCAAAGGTGTGCTTTTGGGTTGCAGATTAGAAGCTTAACAAACCATGACATCATAATCTGGGCTTTTCCTAAAATGTTTGAAGGCTTGATAATCTTAATAATGTATGTAAACTTTTAAATTTGAAGAAAGTAATAGCAAAATGTCTCTCTAATTATACAGCTGTATAGCATATAGAAATAATTTTCTTAACTGACCTATATCAGGAAAAGTATGGTCTGATAAAAAATGACAAAATGTGTCTTTGTATATAGTGTATGTAAATTTCTAATTTTAAGTGTTCATAAGGATTAACTGATATTGTGGCTTGGGCATGCGATGCCGCGATGACTGATTATCTGAGCGACCTGAAGAATTAAAGCTAGAAACAATCTGGGGTCATTGCAGTGCAGTACGATTTGTTGACGCACATCATTTCTGCCATTAACACACTTTATGGGCTGCAGTGAGGTATGCAGAGATGAAACAGATCTCTGGAGTTCAGCCATTGATAATTACTTTACTACCAGTGAGTCTTGAGAAAGGCACAAGACAAATAAAGCTTCATACACCACTGGTATGTTTAACCCTTTAAAATAAAAGCTGTTTGATGTTCATTTTGGGTGTAACACTATATCAACCCAGCTGATCGCCGGCTCACGTCCCCTTTGATTCTGTGACGCCGTTAAGTCTTAAGAGTTCACATGTGCCGGATATTTACAGCTGTATGAAGGAAGTGTTTTATGAATGATTTGTGTTTCAACAATAATATGACTCGATGTGCAGTTTAGCCTCCATTGGTAAAGATTTCAGGCAGTTCTTCAAGCTATTAAACTGTAATTTAATTCCCGAATTTCCTGCATTCTGGCATTTTTGTCAGAAATGAAAAAGCAACAATGTTAGGTATTATTTAGTCAACTCAGAGGCAAGAACGATACAGTCAATTTACTTGCAAGGGTAGCTCTGCAGTACAGACTACGAAGTATTAGCACCCCTCTCTCTTTATTTATACATGCTGGTTCACACACAGTTTCAACAAACATTCAGGGTGTGTGTGTGTGTGTGTGTGTGTGTGGGTGTGTGTGTATGGGGAAGGTTAGGGTTCATGTGTCTTGATCTTAAGCAGAAAGAGAGAGAGAGAGAGAGAGGACTCGTACCAGTCCCTAGATGTTACTGATAAAAGCATAACTCACTCTTCTGACCTATCTCCCTTTCTGTGGCATGTAAGGAGGGAAAAGCACTTAGAGCAGACATGAGCGATAAACAATACAAAAGTTTTCAAACCCTAACAAACAATTAATAAATGTGATAAAAAAAACAGAGGAAAGAGGAGGAACAGACAGAGAGGAGGTGTTGAATGTTACAAGATGAATAGAGGAACACTGTATTAGAGTGTGGAGGAAGAGGTATAAAGACTAGGTGTGAATCATGAGGTGATAATGTTTGAATATAACACATAATAGAGAGATATTAAAGGCTGGATGATAAGCTGTTTATATCGCCTGTGAAAACAGGGAATGTTCATTAAAAACTGATTAATATAAGAGGATACAACGATTCTCTCAAAACACAATAACATTTATTTTACTGTAGTTTTGTTACTCGTCCTGTGTATGTCCTGATCTGTTATAATGAAGTCTTGCAGCAAAACTAACCTGATTAAATTCTGTGTTATCCCAAAGATCAGCACATCAGGTGAAGGTGTAGCACATCTGCAGTCTGGACTGCTGGCCTCTGCTTTCCCTTCAATCACATCTTCCGTGTTTATTCTCATACTCTCTGCTCCTAATACCCTTATTTCCACTCTGACTCATCCTACTCATAATTGCATTTTGCTAAGCCGTGTCCAGAACCAACCAGTTCCAACATACATCCATTATAACGTTCAGCTCCATTTCAGCAATGGCAGTCTTAGTCAAAGCAGAAACGACATCTTTTTCTCTGGAAAGCTTTCATGATTCTCCTACTTTCGGAGCCAAGGTTGCAACACAGCGAGGTGCTGAACAGCGAGGCTAAATCTGTTCTGTTATGAAGAAAGCTCTGCACAAAGACACTGCTGTAGCAGTCCATATCCAATGGCAACAAAAAGCAGATGCAGAGAGTGGTCGCCATGCCAACCCACCTGACCCCATGACCATCTCTGCTCGCTCCCTTCATCCAACCACTCCTCCTGTGGGATGGAAGGGCATCAGAAGAATTTAGCTCCCTCCCATCCCACACAGGAGAGCAGAATGGGGTACAAGAATAAAAACCGGTCGAGACTGAGGTAATTTACACTGTATTTCCTCAAGCCTATTAAGAAACCCATCATCCTGTTGTCAGGTTTTATCGCCTCATCCACACCTTTGGGAAGCAGAAACCAAAGAGCAGTCCTAGTCCTTTACTATATACACACATGATTTATGTTCTTTTCTGCTGTCATTTATCTTCAGATGGCAACTATCAAATATTTGAAACCACCCAGGCTTTCTTAGCTTAATGTGCATTTCCATTTATTTATTGGCTTCATATACAGGAAATCAATGACACACCAACTTAATTTTAAATAATCTCCATTTGCAGAAAGATCTTCTTTCAGATCTACTGGCAGTGTTAGAGGGATGACCGAAGAAATTTATCTTGAGTTTTTTTCATGAAAGTAGCCTGGAGCAGCTCTTATTATAACTCAGTCCATTTAATTAATAGCTGCTATAAACTGACTCTTTGGCCTGCTCTAGATGGAAGAGGTTTTAAATATGTAGCTTCTCCAGAGTTAACATGGATGTCTTCGCTGCTTCTCATATTAATGCTGTCCTTTCCCAGCTTCTGACTTTAGGTGGAATGCAATATCTCAGTATGGTTTTAGTTGTGCTATGCTTAAATCATTTTCAGACAATAAACTAAACAGACTTCTGTAAGATCTTCAAAGCTGGGATATTGATTTCTAACCTAACAGTGATTCAAACTTCTCTACAACCAGTGCTGTGCATAAAAGCTCTCAAATAAATTCATTCATCAGTGGTGTTAACCTTATGGAAAGGTTTGAGATTTTATCTTGACCTGAGAGCAGCTCTCCCTGACTTCACTAAACATCTATCTCTCTCTCTCTCTCTCTCTCCGTACATACGTACGTGGCTCTGTGCAGCGAGCATTTTCCTCTTGGAGGATAGAATAGAGATATAGGATTGTCAATGGTTACAGAATCTCATATTGATATGTATATCTGCCTTGGGATTGTCACTAATATTGATTAGTCATGTTATTCCAATGAGGAAGATGCTGCCCCACATCATCCGACTGATTTACTTTGGGCACGGTAGGCAGGTAGTAGAATTAAGAAGTGGTTGTTTTAACGAATTCAGACTCAGCTGTTATTTTAGCATATTTCTGCACCATCATGTTACATTTTGCTTTGTAATAACTTCCATCTCTCTCGGGACAGTGTTCAGTGTTTGGTCATTGCCTCAGAATGTCTCTGTTTCTCTTTCCTGCTGCACCTGCCTCAGAATCAGCATTATGATTCATAAAGGCAGACAGGTATAAAGCTTCTTATGGATAAAAATAGCTCACAGGAAGAATCTATTCCAAGCATTTGTTGCCTGTTCTAAAGTTTATCTGAATATTCCCTAAACAGAATTATTGACCTGCCGAAAAGGGACAATTCAGTTTATTTATATAGAACCAATTCCCAACACGTTTTCTCAAGGCACTTCACAACAGTCAGGTACATACATTCCAATTAATCCTAATCATTGAACAGCACAGTCAGATTCAGTTATTTATTCAAATTGGATAAAAAGTTTTTCTATCTAAGGAAACCCAGCAGATTGCATCGAGTCAGAGATTTGTAGCAGTCTCTCCTCCTGGATGAGCATGTAGCAACAGTGGACAGTCACTGGCGTTGACTTTGCAGCAATCCCTCATACTGAGCATGCATGTAACGACAGTGGAGAGGAAAACTCCCTTTTAACAGGAAGAAACCTCCAGCAGAACCGGGCTCAGTGTGAGCGGCCATCTGCCACGACCGACTGGGGGTTCGAGAGAACAGAGTAGAGACACAAAAAGAACTCAGAAGCACTGATCCAGAGTACTTTCAATAGGAAGGAAAAGTAAATGTTAATGGATGTAGCTCCTTTAGTGGTTTCATCTAGAAAGAAAGAACAGATAAACTCTGAGCCAGTTTTCAAGGTTAGTCTGAAAGAGAGCACATATAATTAGTTACAGTAAAAGCTCAGTCAATTGCTATGTCTAGGAGGGAGAAAGGGTTAAACACTGAAAGACAGGGCCATGTGGATCATCTTTAGAAGGTGAGCATTAAGTTGTTGCCAGCAGAAGCTTGGACGATGCCCTTCTTCAGTAAAGTGTCACAGGTAGACACAGAGTCAGGCCAGGTGTAGCTTCTAGGGAGAGAAAAGAGAGAGAACATAAAGTTAAAAACTGAAATAACAGCAAATCATGCAAAATTGGAGAGTAGTGTGAGAATGTAGCAAAGAGGGTGAAAGTGGTCATTGTGTCCTCCAGCAGCCTAAGCCTATAGCAGCATAACTACAGAGATAGCTCAGGATAACCTAAGCCACTCTAACTATAAGCTTTATCAAAAAGGAAAGTTTTAAGCCTAGCCTTAAAAGTAGACAGGGTGTCTGTCTCACGGGCTAAAACCAGGAGCTGGTTCCACAGGAGAGGAGCCTGATAACTAAAGGATCTGCCTCCCATTCTACTTTCAGAGACTCTAGGAACCACCAGTAAACCTGCAATCTGAGAACGAAGTGCTCTATTAGGACTATATGGAACAATCAGATCTCTGATGTATGATGGAGCTAGATCATTAAAGGCTTTATATGTGAGGAGGAGAATTTTAAATTCTATTTTGATTTAACAGGGAGCCAATGAAGGGAAGCTAAAATAGGAGAAATATGATCTCTCTTTTTCATTTTCATCAGAACTCTTGCTGCACATTTTGAATCAGCTGAAGGCTTTAAACTGCATTTTTATGGACATCCTGATAGTAAAGAATTACAATAGTCCAGTCTTAAAGTAACAAATGCATGGACTAGTTTTTCAGCGTCACTCCTGGATAGGATATTTCTAATTTTGGCAATGTTCCGGAGGCGAAAAAAGGAAATCCTAGAAACCTGCTTAATATGGGATTTAATTGACATGTCCTGGTCAAAAATAACACCAAGGTTTTTTACTTTATTACCGGAGGTCAATTTAATGCCATCCAGGTTAAGTGATTGACTAAGTAGTTTCTTTTTTAAAGACTCCGGTCCAAAAATGTCTTCAAGACATGCTTGTAGTCTATCTAACTGGTTGGGCTCATCAGGATTTATGGATAAGTAAAACTGAGTATCATCAGCGTAACAGTGAAAATGTATCCTATGCTGCCTGATAATTTTACCCACTGGAAGCATAGATATAGTAAAGAGAGTTGGCCCAAGTACTGAACCTTGTGGTACTCCACAAGTAACCCTGGAGTTTAAAGATGATTGTTGGGACCTACAGCCATGGATTTCCACATTAAAACTCCGGTACAGACTTTTCTGGAACTTTTCAAAATAAAGTGCATTAACCTTCTTCCAGCACAGCCAGGAAAGGGGATAACTGCGGACTTCCTGTGGCGCCATTACCCAAAATAAAGCACAACTCCGAAGGGGGAAGGGGGGTAGCAGAGGACGTCCCAGTGATGCCACTGCCCGTATAAGACCCCCACCCTTCCCATATATCGTTCTCTTCCACGCGGCCTTGCAGAGGGACCGGATAGGAGAGGAAAGCGCGCTGATGTCTTTTGTTGGCAAAAAGACATAAATTCAACTGGATTCAAAGCCATACGATCACCGATCATATGCAAAGTTAAGTAGAATGAAATACTGTCTGTGAATCCGGTATTTTCATTCAAGGGGGGGGGAAATTAAGGTGTAAGAGTTGCTTACATTTTCTTTCCGAAGCTCCGCAGAAGCAAAACTGTGTCAAAGAGATCCCCGGCAGAGAAGCTGTTTCTACAAGCCGAGTCTGAAAGACGGACTACGGCTTGCACCACCGTGTTACGGTAACGAACAGCCGCCCAGTTCTCCGGAGCTAACGCTATTGTTCACAGAGCGAATGCAGAGGTTAGCTGAAAGCCAACCGCTTGTTGACTGTGGACGTTTATTCGAACTTCATCGCCCTTGGACAACGTTTACTCACCATGGTCAGAGGTTAGGTTTGGGCAGATTAACAGATAAGTTTAGGATGAAATGATCTAAACGTTTTCATGTTATGAAGTTTTGTTTTGTGGAACTTGGCTATCTTTAGCGCTAATATGCTAGCTACGGCACGTGCCGGTTCTGTCTTCTTTGTATGTTGTAAAGTTAAGATAAGCTTTATTTAAAGGGTGATTTTAAACAGAAGATCGCTCATAACGCGCCGTCCGCGCTTATGCATTTTAACCCTTTTATTAACCCTGGTATTTTAAAGGTATGTGTAGATTCAGGTGCTAAGCTATCCGCTTCTTGCTAGCTTAACTGCTAACGGTAAGAACACGTGTGTGCTAGCATTAAGGCTAGTCAACAGAAAGGTTGTTGGTTTTCAAGCTAGTGAATAATAGTCCCTGAACATCATTTACTAGAGTTGATAACTAAGTAAACACCATTAAGCCCCATTTCTCCAGAAAGATTTGGCTCTTTTCCAAAATACTCAGTAATATTTCTTCAAATATTATTTCAATAAATAAACGCAGTTAATTAGACACCGTTGAGAATTAGTCATCCAGGAGGTTGGTTTTATTCGGCAGATCATTATTTAAAACATTATTTTATTAAAATAATATTTTACCTGATCTTGCATTGTGAAGGGTTGTCTAAACGTTTGCTGATTATTTCCTAAGTTAGTTCCAAGACTAACTTAACTTCACTTCCAGATTCTTCAAGATAATCCTTGTTTCTCAAACATAAACATTGCATGGTAATGTTGCATCACTCTTTTGGTCATGGTTTTAACCATCTTTAATCAACTTGTTTATATTGTACATAGCCCATTAGTCTTGATTATTCTTTAATTCTGCTTGGTAGTTTAGTTGGATTGTTTTAGCATAGTAAAGAGTTTGTTGATTGAAATATGTTTGACTTTGAGTTGACTTATTTTTGTTAATAAATTCTTGTATTTTAAGAAATTGTGTGAATTCATTCCATATATGTGCAGAGTTTATGCTGTTCAATAATGCCAGAGCTCGTCTCACACCTTTCTATTCTGTCCTAATACCATCGCCTTAATGGGGCTGGTATTCACAGGACAATCCTTAACACACCAAAATATTATTTGATAAAATATTAAAATATTCATATTAAAATATTCATATTAAATATTAAATAATATTCTCAAATTCATATTTACAACAATGATTTATCATTTACATGAACAAACTAGAATCTGTCAGACAGATAAGATTTAAACCAGCCTAGTGCTGTTCCACTGATCTCTACAGCGTATTCCAGTCTTTCTAAGAGAATATTGTGATTGACTGTATCAAATGCAGCACTGAGATCTAACAAGACAAGTACAGACACAAGTCCGTTATCTGAGGCCATAAGAATATCATTAGTGACTTTCAGCAGAGCTGTTTCAGTGCTATGATGAGCTCTGAAGCCTGATTGAAACTCTTCAAACAGGTCATTACTGTGTAAATGCTCACACATTTGATTAGCAACTATTTTCTCAAGAATTTTAGATAAGAACGGAAGATTGGATATAGGTATGTAATTTTTTAAGTCATCTCGATCAAGCGAAGGCTTCTTAAGTAAAGGTTTAATTACAGCTACCTTAAAAGCCTGTGGTACAGATCCATTTACTAAGGATAGGTTAATCATACCTAAAATGGGGCTGGTAATCAGAAGGAACACTTCCTTAAATAATTTGGTTGGGATTGGGTCTAACATACAAGTTGAAAGTTTAGATGAAGCTAATATTTCTGATAACTCAGAAGATCAAAACAGTCCAAACAAAGATCAAGTTCTACAGTTACTTCCAATGTTGTCTCACTTGCTGAGGATGAAGTAATCATCTTTGGGAGTATGTCAAAGATTTTATTTTTAATAGAATAAATTTTATTTAAGAAGAGTACCATAAAGTCATGACTGCTGAGAGCTAAGGGAGTGGATGGTTCAACAGAGCTATGACTCTGTATAAGTTTAGCAACTGTACTAAACAGAAACCTAGGATTATTCTTGTTCTGTTCTATTAATGATGAGAAATAAGCTGTTCTGGTTTGGCGAAGTGTCTTTCTTATACAACAGTAGGCTATTTTTCCAGATTAAGCAGGAATCCTCTAGGTGTATAGAGCGCCATTTTCTCTCCAATTTTCTAACATTGTGCTTTAAAGTACGCAGCTCTGAATTAAACCAGGGAGCCAGCCTCCTATGAATAATTACCTTCTTTTTCAAGGGGGCTGCATTGTCTAATGCACCCCGCAATGATGAAGTAACACTATGAACAATTCAATTCAATTCAAAGAGACTTTATTGATCCCCGAGGGGAAATTAGAATTCCAGTAGAACCCATCCAAACAGACATCATGACACAAGACAAGGGGGGGACGGGTCACCAAGGCTTTGCTGCCCACTCACAGGCGCTGCCCTTGCACAAGAGGAATTTCAGTTCTTCAAAACAATCAGAATGAAAGTAACACAGCTACTCCAACCTGCTGCCATCTTGAGCTGTGCAATTCTAGAATGAATAAGAGAATCAATTTGTGAATGGAAAGAAACAAAATTATTGCCCTCCACTGTACTTTTCTGTGATAATGAGGAAACTAAAAGTGGAATAGATTATTTAAAGGTTGTTACAGCATTGTCTGATAATGATCTACTATAATGAAATTTTCTTTCACGTGTGGAGTACTTGGTTAAATTAAACTCAAAGGTTATTAAAAAATGGTCAGACAAGACAGGGTTATGAGAAAATATTGTTATGTCTTTACACTCTTTGCCATATGTAAGTAGAAGGTCCAGAGCATGAAGACAAAGGTCGGTAGGTTTGTTAATGTTTTGAGCAAAGCCAATTTAGTCTAAGATAGCATTGAAGGCTTTCAGTGTCATAATGAATGTTAAAATCCCCCACTATAATAACCTTATCTGTATTTAACACTAAATCAGATAAAAGGTCTGAAATCTGATCTAAAAATTGAGTATGGGCCTGGTGGATGGTACAAAACAACAAACAAGTGGTTTTAGTGCTTTGCAATTTGGATGAGGAAAACTAAGGATTAAATATTCAAAAGAGTTGTAGCTATTGATTGGTCTGGGACTTATCAATAAATCGGACTGAATGATGGTTGCTACTCCTCCTTGCCCAGTATTTCGAGAAATGTGAAAATTTAAATAATTAGTAGGAGTTGACTCATTTATAGTAACATAATGCTCTTGCTGCAGCCAGGTTTCTGTGAGGCAAAATAAATCAATCTGATTGTCACAAATCAGGTCACTAACTAGCAAAGTCTTGGAAGAGAGAGATCCTATGTTCAGTAAGCCACATTTAATTGTTTTATTTTTCTTTTCGGTCTGAGTTGTGTTTTTATTCTTATGAGATTTTCCTGATTTCCTCCTTTTAGATCATTTTTTAATCTATTCAATTTTGGCCGAGGGCGAGACACTGTCTTAATAGGGTAATGGGTGGGTAGCAGTACAGAAGCTGCAGAGAGGAATGTTAAACTATGACCCTGCTTCCTGTTCTGAACCCTGGGTTGTCAGAGTTTTGGATAACTAATAAATTCGGCCGGATTCCTAGAAAGAAGAGCTGCACCATCCAAAGTGGGATGGATGCCGTCTCTCCAGATCAGACCAGGTTTTCCCCAAAATGTTCGCCAATTATCAATGTAGCCCACATCGTTTTCTGGACACCACCTAGACAGCCAGCGGTTGAATGACAGCATGCGGCTAAACATGTCGTCACTGGTCAGATAGGGGAGGGGACCAGAGAAAATTATGGATTTCAACATTGTTTTGGCAAACTTACACACCGAAGCAACACTAACTTTGGTGACCCCCAATTGGCGTAACCAGGTGTCATTACCACCAGCATGAATAACAATCTTATTGTATTTACGCTTATCCTTAGCCAGCAGTTTCAGGTAGGATTTGATATTGCCAGGTCTGGCCCCTGGCAAACATTTGACTATGGTGGCTAGTGTCTCTAGTGTCACGTTTCTGACTATGGAGCTGCCAATTACCAGAGTTGGCTTCTCAGTGGTTGTGTCGCTGAGCAGAGAAAATCTGTTAGAAACGAAGACTGGTTGGTGGTGACCTGTGGGCTGGGATCTAGGACTATGCTTTCTACGTACTGTCACCCAGCAGACCGGAGGCCCCGGCTGTGCGGGCTCTGCTGAAGGACTGCTACGGGGAGCTACCCTCGGTGGCTAAGGGGCCTTGGCTACCTGCTGGTTTTTCAACAGCGCGGAGCCGGGCCTCCAATTCCGACACCCTCGCCTCCAAAGCTACAAAATGCTACATACACGTACCATTATCACTAAAGGAGGCAGAGGAGTAACTGAACATCTGACACAGAGAGCAGGAAAGAGGAGGAGACTCAGAGAGAGAAACAGCAGAACGGGTAGCCATGGTGGAGTCAAAGCTACGCTAAGCTAGCGACCCCTTACCACTACTTGAAAAATCGTGTAAGACACAAATCCCACATGTTAAGTCCAAAGAGTGCCCAAACGTTAAATGCAGCAACAGAAAGTATGTGTTTTAACTTGCTTATGTATTAGAACAAGTAAGAGATATCACAATAGAGAGAAATCAGATCAAAGGAGAGAGCCTTCACACACCAAACAATCCACCGAGTACAACAGTGAAAACAGGAAGTGACGAATACGCCTTACCACGCCTTCCTAAACAACCACATGGTACATTTAAACCAGCTGAACTCCGTAGCAAACACAGACTCTGATTAGTTAATTTCTGACAACAGTCAGGAATCTCAATTCCTGTGACAAACTACATCACTGTCTGCCCAAGGTAATTGAAAAAAGGAAGGCATAACGATTTCTATCATTTTAAGTTTGGCATGTTTAACTTCAATTGTTGTACGTAGGTGCTGCTGGCACAACCATATTCATTAAAGTACAATCTGTCGTTGTTCAGCTGTTCTAAGTCTAAATCAACTAGTTACACAAGTTGAAGAGATTTTACCCTTCAGTGGGGAAACTGAGCCATTACTACTTCCAGACCCTTCTTTTAAGAATACATCCTGTGACCAAGGCACATATGTTCATTTTTATAGATTTACATATTTTACTGGTGTACTAGAATATGTGGTCTGTAATAAAATTGTAGAGCTCAAGCTAAAGATAAAGCTGTGAGTTGTATTTTAGCCATGTTGATGGATGTGAGGAGTTCTTCACCTTGAGGGCATAAAACAGCAGCAGCTACACATTCACCATTAGATTATCCACCACCAGATATAGCTGCCTTCAGCACAGTAATAAATGGTTGTACATGTAAATACTTACATACCGACACAACTCAACAAATACAGATTCTGTAGAGACGCAGATATTCCCCTGCCTGTCAGCTGTCAAGGCCTACGGTTGCAACATTATTACAGTCATCAATCACAGCTCAAACATTGATTCACATGGATAATATTATGATGTTGAATTACAGTAGATTATTTTTTCCTCTTACTGTACAAACACAGATTCCTGTCTAATCTGTTTATGAGCAACAGCCCAAAGTAACTATAAAGGCTTTGAATAATGAGTGAGCTACTGCTTTGTTGTAACCAGAAAGATGTTACAGAGGCAAGACTCAACAAACAGATACATGATTTAGGAATTGTTTAAGAAAGTTTTGATTGGAAAATAATAGCTGCATTGTTAAATATAGTAAATGATTAAATAATACCATATAATATATGCATGTTATAGAATAAGTATGGTCATTGATTTTTGAATTTCTGAATGGTCTTTAAAATGTAGGTATTCGATGAGTGAAAACGATTGTTTTTATATTATCACTTTTTTAACCATATAAGCATAATATATATACAGGACAATGAAACTGAAACACCTGGTTTTAGACCACAATAATTTATTAGTATGGTGTAGGGCCTCCTTTTGCGGCCAATACAGCGTCAATTCATCTTGGGAATGACATAAACAAGTCCTGCACAGTGGTCAGAGGGATTTTAAGCCATTCTTCTTGCAGGATAGTGGCCAGGTCACTACGTGATACTGGTGGAGGAAAACGTTTCCTGACTCGCTCCTCCAAAACACCCCAAAGTGGCTCAATAATATTTAGATCTGGTGACTGTACAGGCCATGGGAGATGTTCAACTTCACTTTCATGTTCATCAAACCAATCTTTCACCAGTCTTGCTGTGTGTATTGGTGCATTGTCATCCTGATACACAACAACGCCTTCAGGATACAATGTTTGAACCATTGGATACACATGGTCCTCAAGAATGGTTTGGTAGTCCTTGGCAGTGACGCACCCATCTAGCACAAGTATCGGGCCACGGGAATGCCATGATATGGCAGCCCAAACCATCACTGATCCAATTCAATTCAATTCAATTCAATTCAAAAATACTTTATCCACCCCCATGCTTCACTCTGGGCACGCGACAGTCTGGGTGGTATGGCTCTTTGGGGCTTCTCCACACTGTAACTCTCCCGGATGTGGGGAAAACAGTAAAGGTGGACTCATCAGAGAACAATACATGTTTCACATTGTCCACACCCCAAGATTTGCGCTCCTTGCACCATTGAAACCTACGTTTGGCATTGGCATGAGTGACCAAAGGTTTGGCTAAAGCAGCCCGGCCGTGTATATTGACCCTGTGGAGCTCCCGACGGACAGTTCTGGTGGAAACAGGAGAGTTGAGGTGCACATTTAATTCTGCCGTGATTTGGGCAGCGGTGGTTTTATTTTTTTTGGATACAATCCGGGTTAGCACCCGAACATCCCTTTCAGACAGCTTCGTCTTGCGTCCACAGTTAATCCTGTTGGACACCAGCAAAACGTGCACCAACAATTTGTCCTCTTTTGAACTCTGGTATGTCACCCATAATGTTGTGTGCATTTCAATATTTTGAGCAAAACTGTGCTCTTACCCTGCTATTTGAACCTTCACACTCTGCTCTTACTGGTGCAATGTGCAATCAATGAAGACTAGCTACCAGGCTGGTCCAATTTAGCCATGAAACCTCCCACACTAAAATGACAGGTGTTTCAGTTACATTGTCCAACCCCTGTATATATATTTACAATACAATAATAATACAACATGAAACACTGTAAACCTTTCTTTCACTGTCTGACATAAAATCCAAAGTTTCCTGTTTTAGGTCAATTGAAACTGCCAAAAAGTTTTAGATTTGCCAAATGGCAGAAAACGTTTTGTGTTTATTATTATTTTTTTTACTTTCTTTAAAAGTACAGAGAACATACAAACTCCATGCAGAACGATCCCAGTCCGGGACTGAACCCAGCACCTCCTCGATTCAAGGCAGCAGCGTTCACTTCCTAATTTGAAGAACGTAATACAAATCTTTCGGATCAAATTCTCATACTCATTATTTTGGCATTTAGCAAATAGAAATAATGTTGGTAATCCTTATTGACCTGAAACAGGAAACCTTCAGTATGATTTATTCTCAAACAGTGGAAAATAAGTTATGTGTCTATGTAAATATTTTAATTCAAATGTACATTAGAGAGTTTTATACATACTATAACTGAAATTATAAACAACTGAAATTACCAAACAAAAATTTGTTAAAGGTGATCCTGATTATCAGACAGCTAATTTCTTGCCACATTTGTTGGCAAACAAAACAGATGCATTAAGGCTGGGCTTCACATTATCAGGCTATTGTCAGATATACAATATAGTACCATTTTACATATTTGTAAAATATGCATTTCTTCTTAAATAGATTTTAGAAGAAAACTTTTTCTTCTAATTTTGTTTTCCTTATTTAATCAGAGGACTTCTTAAGAGTTTAATGATGGTTTAGGACATATATGTGACAAAAATGCAATGTAATATCCTCCACAAATGTTTAGGTATCTGGGAAAGTAGATCCACAGAAAACGTAGTCCAAACAGAAGACACAGACCGGGAATCCACATTGAGCTTTCTTGACATATCAACAGAACGGGAGACAAGCTTTGCTGCCCAATTACCTTAGTTTTTATTAGATCAGTTAATGATCTCATTGGAGAGCTACAGAACAAACTGCCACTAGCTCATGGATGTGTAGCCCCAGTGCTTCAAAACACAATTATGGATGATTCACAAAATGGGACTTTTATGGCTTTGTGTCTGTTTTTTACTGTAATATATTTACTGAAATAATAGAGTGCATGTTTTTGGTTGATTCTAGTTTTTTTGTTTAATTCTATATCTCCGCACACATATTTATAACACATATATATATTTCAGCATTATTCCGCAAGAAAGGGAAGAGATTGCAAAGAACTCAATAAATCTGCAGGAATTCTTGCTGGGAAATGTACCAATGCTGCAATAAGCCATCCCTTCCACTCTGCTGGTCCCAGTTATGTCAACATTAAGGCATCTAGTTGTTCATGCTTTCTTCTTCTTTCTTAGAATGAAGCCAATTATGTGCATATTAGATAGGATCTGATGATTCATCAGAGCTACAAGCACCCAAAACATGAATTAGTGAGACAGCCGAGAGAAGAAAAAAGAGAGCAGAAGAATTAGAGGAGTGGGTGGAGCTTCTGTCTTGGGAGAGCTGCTTACATTCTGCTTCATTCTGGTGACCTAATGTTTGATCTAACCCTCCTCTTCAACTTACATTTTACAGTGCTAATCACTGATTCCTTTCTGATAGTTAAAGTAAGACTTTACACACACACACACACACACATGCAAACAAGGGGCACATTTAGATGGAAAAACAGAACATAGAAGCAGAAGTGATGAGGATAAAGATTGTCTTCAGAACTTAAACTAGTACAAGTCTGTTTATATTCCATTTTAAAATTTTTCATTTTATTTCATTTCCTTTGCACCAAAGTTCATCTATTATAAATGCTCCATTCTTGTGCTGTTGCCTTATTTATGTGACATGCACACCAGTTTGGAATTGAACATTTGATCACCAGCACATTTAATCACCGTTAGAAAAGCAAACCTTTTTGTAGTCTGCTGGTCTGGAGCTTATATGTGTATTTTAACATAATGTCAGGAAGAAAAGGCATCAGTATTGACATTGTTAAATATTCTTCTATATGTTTATGCATATGTGTATAGATATACGTGCATTTATTTGTTGTACAGTACTGTGCAAAAGCTATTAATCTTTTTTATTTTGCTTCAAAATAATTCCACATGTAAAAAAAAATGCATTTGTAGGTGAGTACGTGGGTTGCACTCCTGAAAAATTGGACAAATCTGCTCTGTGATTTCCAAAGAGCTTGTTCTGTTATTGACTGTTATTCATTCATTTAACAAACAGCAGCCTTAGCAGTTTATGGGATAACCATACACCACCACAACAGCCTTGGCCCCTCTCCCTGATGCCGGGCACTAGACTGATCACACACTGCTGTGGGATGGCACTCCATT
Source organism: Girardinichthys multiradiatus (assembly GCF_021462225.1). Lineage (NCBI taxonomy): Eukaryota > Metazoa > Chordata > Actinopteri > Cyprinodontiformes > Goodeidae > Girardinichthys > Girardinichthys multiradiatus. The sequence goes on along the minus strand of NC_061810.1, from coordinate 4,482,923 downwards.
CCTCAACCAACATCTGTCGCAAGTCAGCCAATGTGGTTGTGGTGTTCACTCTGGTATGAACAGCTGATCAAAAGCTGATCAAACAATTGCTCTATGGGGTTGAGGTCTGGATTTCAGGCAGTCTATTCCATCCGCTGCAATCTGAAATTCTGCAGGTAGTCAGTGATAAAGCCTGCTCTGTGTGGGCTGGCATTGACATATTGGAGGACAGAGATCTGTCATATACTGTAGAGATCTAGGATAAGCACTGGTTGTAGATACTCATCTCAATATCTTTCTGCATTGAGATTGCCTCCAACAATGACTCAATGCGGTCTGCTCGTTTTCCTTAGATAGAAAACCTTTTAACCAATTTGAATAATAAACTGAACTTGACTGCATTGTTTGATAATTAGGATAACTTGGGATGGATGTAATTGACTTTTATTCTCTCTGTATGATTGGTTTGACTTTTTTGTAAAGTACCTTGAGATAATATTTATTTTGATTTGATCGAAAGCTTTTTATCATTAGCAAAGAGGATTTCGCAGTTTTTCATGGTCGCATCCCATATGCTCATACTCTGTAGCTTAACCATCAGATTTTCCTTACGAATGTAGCAATATTTGCAGCACGATAGAGCAAGATGTAATAACAGTGAGCAATTACATCAAAAAAGCCCTCTTTATTTCAATATCACACAAAGGATTTCCATGGAGTATTGTATTTTACTGTGGTATCGCCTGGTAACCTCCCAGAAGCAAAACAAGCAGACAGGTGAAAAGCTTCAATCTGATATGTGTGTCCATGCAAATACACTTCACTTCTGTGAAACAATCAAAACATGTTGTTGCTGAAAGCTTTTAATTATATTGAGTTAATCAGTATTTCAAAACATTATTGAAGCTTGTTCATTATAATGAATCTGAAAACCTGTGCTGAAATGAGCATGCAGCCAGACCATTTTGTGTTTGCTTGATAAAACACAAAGTTGCTTTCACATTCAGCCCCCCAAAGACTCATTATGCCTGAGCATTACTGCAGCAATTACCGAACAAGGGAGACAGCTAATGGATGGGTACCCACTAAACGTTTTCTACATATGAGTCACAGTCATTCTCAGAGCTCTTTCTGTGCCACACATAATACTCTAAAGTCTTCTTGATCTGCAGAAATGCCTTGTAATGCCAGTGACATCAGTCAATACTTGGACTTAAACTGTGCAACAGCAGATCTCCCCTGGTTGTAACGGGGCCTCAGTTTCCTAATCATCCAGGCTGCTGTGATTTTACAGATATATCTGTGATATATCTGTAAAATCACAATTACTGAGTAGGAGTTATTGCACAATTTCTCATTATTACCAACATGTTTTAGGAAGCTGTTATGTAACAGATGCAATGTGAAAGAAGTGAAGTCAGCATGAAATAAGCTGATTTGAGTAGTATCAGCACACATCTTATGTCTAAAACGACACAAACTGAAAGCTTTTGCACTTGCACATGAAGCAAACCCCTTTGACGGCACACAAATCGACTTTCTCCTCTCTTCAAAGCTATGCATTTCATTTAGCTGTGTTACATTACAGTTTAGAAGGCAGAGAAACCAGACAGAAAAATGTCCAGCCTCCTTAATTTGCAGGTCCAGCATCTTTGTTGACTGTCACAGTAAGGGTCAAACTGATGTAAAAAACAGGAGTGTCCAGGAGCTTTGGAAAACAAATTCCACTTAAATACACTGCAGAGAGTGATTCCTCCACCCAGTTTTCTTGTACAGCCCACACATGCCAAACTCATTAAAAATAAACCATTCTCTCTGGTTATTCTGTGATTCATATTAAACTGGATGATGACGAGGATGGAAGTTGTTCGTTGAGCTTACCCGTTAATAATTATTAAATTATTTGTGTTTTTTATTATATGTAATAATTTGAATTTGATTGTAAATACAGGTCCTTCTCAAAATATTAGCATATTGTGATAAAGTTCATTATTTTCCATAATGTAATGATGAAAATTTAACATTCATATATTTTAGATTCATTGCACACTAACTGAAATATTTCAGGTCTTTTATTGTCTTAATACGGATGATTTTGGCATACAGCTCATGAAAACCCAAAATTCCTATCTCACAAAATTAGCATATCATTAAAAGGGTCTCTAAACGAGCTATGAACCTAATCATCTGAATCAACGAGTTAACTCTAAACACCTGCAAAAGATTCCTGAGGCCTTTAAAACTCCCAGCCTGGTTCATCACTCAAAACCCCAATCATGGGTAAGACTGCCGACCTGACTGCTGTCCAGAAGGCCACTATTGACACCCTCAAGCAAGAGGGTAAGACACAGAAAGAAATTTCTGAACGAATAGGCTGTTCCCAGAGTGCTGTATCAAGGCACCTCAGTAGGAAGTCTGTGGGAAGGAAAAAGTGTGGCAGAAAACGCTGCACAACGAGAAGAGGTGACCGGACCCTGAGGAAGATTGTGGAGAAGGGCCGATTCCAGACCATGGGGGACCTGCGGAAGCAGTGGACTGAGTCTGGAGTAGAAACATCCAGAGCCACCGTGCACAGGCGTGTGCAGGAAATGGGCTACAGGTGCCGCATTCCCCAGACCTGGGCTACAGAGAAGCAGCACTGGACTGTTGCTCAGTGGTCCAAAGTACTTTTTTCGGATGAAAGCAAATTCTGCATGTCATTCGGAAATCAAGGTGCCAGAGTCTGGAGGAAGACTGGGGAGAAGGAAATGCCAAAATGCTAGAAGTCCAGTATCAAGTACCCACAGTCAGTGATGGTCTGGGGTGCCGTGTCAGCTGCTGGTGTTGGTCCACTGTGTTTTATCAAGGGCAGGGTCAATGCAGCTAGCTATCAGGAGATTTTGGAGCACTTCATGCTTCCATCTGCTGAAAAGCTTTATGGAGATGAAGATTTCATTTTTCAGCACGACCTGGCACCTGCTCACAGTGCCAAAACCACTGGTAAATGGTTTACTGACCATGGTATCACTGTGCTCAATTGGCCTGCCAACTCTCCTGACCTGAACCCCATAGAGAATCTGTGCGATATTGTGAAGAGAACGTTGAGAGACTCAAGACCCAACACTCTGGATGAGCTAAAGGCCGCTATCGAAGCATCCTGGGCCTCCATAAGACCTCAGCAGTGCCACAGGCTGATTGCCTCCATGCCACGCCGCATTGAAGCAGTCATTTCTGCAAAAAGATTCCCGACCAAGTATTGAGTGCATAACTGTACATGATTATTTGAAGGTTGACGTTTTTTGTATTAAAAACACTTTTTTTTTATTGGTCGGATGAAATATGCTAATTTTGTGAGATAGGAATTTTGGGTTTTCATGAGCTGTATGCCAAAATCATCCGTATTAAGACAATAAAAGACCTGAAATATTTCAGTTAGTGTGCAATGAATCTAAAATATATGAATGTTAAATTTTCATCATTACATTATAGAAAATAATTAACTTTATCACAATATGCTAATTTTTTGAGAAGGACCTGTATATAGGTGAGTTAGAATCACCAGTAGTTAATCTAAGGTATTAACTTGTTGCATGCAATATTGATTGAAGTGTTTTATGCTGAGCTGCTTTGATTTGCTGTGTGAGTGCTGTAAACCGTGACTTGCGGCTACGTGTATGTTTTGTCCAGCTGATCCCAAATCAGCCAAGAGTTAAAGTGGGACTTTTTAGAAGTTTTTCATTTGAAGCAGACTGCAGCTGTGGTCTGGGCCTCGTCTGACCACTCCTTTGTCCCAGTTTTATTACTGGAGTTTTTCCACTGAGTTCCCGCCTCAGAGTTTTATGACTCTTTGTTCGAGATTTGGGGCAATCAGCCGTTTGTGGCAAAGGGCACAGCCCACCGTCTACAAGCTGATCAACCCAATCGAGATATCAGCACACCAGGAGGGCTTCACTTTCGACGTAAACCAACATTGCACATTTTGTCCATAAAACTGCTGGTTTGATCTTCTTAGAGACTCAATTTGCATGTTTCTTTTATTATTAGTTTACATAGTCATTTTACTCTTTTTGTAGAATAGTGCATGAGGTTTTTGGACTAGAATAGTAATTGTATTGCTATATGGTTTCAATAAATGTTCACATATATATAAAGAGAAGACCTTGTGTTTATTTTGTGCAAGAGTGATTTATCTGTCAAAATAAGGTCAACGTTCCCCTCACCGGTGGAGCAACTGATTAAACAGGGACATTTAGCGTGTTTTTGGTTAATAATTATCACTTAATAATGATAATTAACTAAGTGTAATTATTAAGAGCTTTGAGCCCATAATCACAACACCAGAGTGCATCTCTGATTTATATTCATAAGCAATGATTTTTGGTAAAAAAACAAATTTTCGGAATTATGATTTTTAACCATACTTTTTGATAAATATTAATTAATCAATAATCATAGTTCTTACATTATTTATTTAATTACATTTATCTGATACATGCATCTCAAATTTATATTCATATTTCAGGCTACTGCTTATACTGCGTGGCTACTGCTGAGGGCACTGCTTGTGTGACACCTCCAGCTAGGATCTTATGTGCAGCGGTGAGGATGGGCGTGATAGTAACATCAATCTAGAGCAAGTTATGAAACAGCGCAGCCATTCATGTTTACTAGCCTCAAAATGTTACCTTTTGGACCTGTTCTAATTATAACTTCCTTAAGTAAAAATACACAAGTCCCTGACAAAAACTGCTGAGTTTGTTTGCGCCTTTAGAGCAGAGAACACAGAGATGAAAGAAGTGTCTATAGTCTCTATGTGACAGTGGAGCCAGAGGGAGAACCTAATGCAGGCTTTTCCTTTGGTTTGAGGTGTGTTCCTTAGGTGAAAGACACGGTACCGTTTCTCCACGTCAAAGTGATGGAGCAGCTGGATGACCCAGAGCAAAGGGACAGCTTGAAGCTGCACATTCTCCTACTGTATATTTTACTGGAAAACTGGAAAGCAGTGACCTCAAAGTAAAACGTTGTAGACAAACCATTTTGTGTGATTAGAAATGGGGTGGGGGGTTCTGGACCACCTGGTGGAAGGACAATTAGGAAGAAAAAGTAAAGTTTTTTTGTATTTCTATATTATATATTATGTTTATTATATATTATGTTATTATATTAGGCATACTTTTCTTCACAAACAGGCCTATTTCACAACATTTTCTTTCACTATCTGAAAATAATTCAGACTAAAGACATCCTCTTTCAGGTCATTTAGGATTACCAAAATTATGTGTATTTGCTAAATGTCAGAATAATGAAGGAGAAAACTTTCTCAGTGTATCTTTTTCTTGTCAGAGATTTCCATACATTAAGATAATTATAATTCCCTAATTGGGAAAGGCCAAGTTGTGATGCCATAGCTTTGTAAGGTTCTGTTAGGTTAATTGGCTTTGTTTTCCTGAATTAGAGGCACACCTATGGATGTGTTTAAAGGCAAAACCTCCAACACACTGCTTCCTTGCAAGAAATCATAGAAAAATCTTATCAGCCAAGATATCAGAAAAATGAATGTGGACCACAACACGTTTTGTTCATCTTTGGGTACAGTTTTCAGATGCCTGAACGTGCCACATTAAACTGTTCAAACAATCATATGAAAGGATACAAGCATGGGAATGTCCAGCCATCATACTGTTCAGAACAAAGACAGGTTCTCTGTCCAAGAGATGGTTGTGTTTTGGTGTGAAATGTTTGTGTCAAACCCAGAGCAAAGACAGGAAGAATCCATCCATCCATTCATCCAGTGTACAACCTACTGTAAATAACTCAGGATGTAAGATCACGAGCCACTGCTCTTACAGTGACCAATGAGAGTAGTGGCTTTCGCTTCTAACCTCTTTCATGGCTGCAATTTTTGCCTAGTCTCTTGCTTATTGTTGACTTTACTTCACCGAGGCAAGTGAGGTCTGCCGAGCTCTAGATTTTCTGGGTCCTTTTGTGATTTGAAACATCAACTTGGTATTTCAGGAAATTAGGCCTGCCAATCATGGGAAGGTTCTATGTTAATGTATTAGGTGATAATGATTCTCACTGTGGTTCACTTGAGTCTGAACGTCCTTTAAATGCCTTTATAACTTTTTCAGACTTTCAGTGTCTTTGACTCTGTTCCTGATCTTTATTTAGATCAAGGCATGCTGTGTTGCTTTTTCAGATCTTTTAGCCTCACAAGTTTCAAGCTTTCAGACTGGTTCTGGTTTTAATGGAATGTTCTACACGCATAAGGTTTATACTCTGTGTTTTTAAAAAGCTGCGTTAGAATAATTACATTATTTTTTTTAAATACGAGGCGTACCTCACTAGAGTGAATAAATTCTACCTTTTGTGACATCCCTTGACAATTTTTTGTAATGCCATCAGCACAAAATGTGACATTTTCTCTTTTTCTTCTCCTTCGCCAACATAACAACTAGCTTTCAAAATACATAATCTTTTCTTGCAGTCTACATTACACAAACCATTTTCGTTATTTGGTGTGGCTAAATTTTACACAAATATACAAAAAGTATGGGCTTTCCCTACATGTATATATAATGCCTCATTTAAATATGGGAAGACTGCATTAGAAGAACCCTGTGATAAATGCCTAACTAGCTACCTAACTAGCAACAATAAATGACAAGTTGATACTAGTGACATCATTCTGTTGAAAATTTTATATGTTTGTGTCTTTTCCCTTTTGTTGCTATAAATAACACACGTCCTATGTCTGCAGCTGCCATTGAGGCCTGTCTGAGTCACCTCCTAAAGAGACGTGCAGCCGGCTTTCTCCGCAGTGACAAGATAGCCGCCCTCTTCACTAAGGTTGGCAAAGTGTATGACACCGCTGGTGAGGTGTGTCGGAAAGTACAGGAGCAGCTCCAGCAGCAGGCTGATCTCACCAGGTTGGTCGCACAGATGCCTTTCCCCTAACCCCTTCCCTTTCATGCTTGTGTCTGTTCCAGTGGTGACAGATTGATCACAAAACTATATTTAGGATCCACTTTTGATTTCACATCATCATGCTTTATTTAAATGGTAAACAGACTGTATTTCACCAAGCTGTAATCACACATTCGCACAGATTGGCTTAGCCCGGGGCTTATGGATATGTGGTAGTGGAGGAAGCTGAATTCAAACCTAAAACATTTCAATTGCAAGACAACTATTTTTCCCACTGAGCTACAGTTGGTAGGTAGACTACACCTGACATAACAGCCAGTAGTTATGTAGTAAATCTACTTCACAGCTGACAGTAGGCATGTTTACATGGAAATAAGCATTCTAAATAAAGGGACGATTGGAATAAAATGCGTCATGTAAACCCGCCACTTGAAATATTCTGATTGGATTGATCTCAATCGGAAAGACATTGTATTTCAAATAAGATCGGTGGTTTATTCCAATCCAGTACAATCCGGTTATTTTGGGGAAATTTGACAACTCTGCACATGTTAAAGTGATTCTAATCTGAATAAAGCTAGATGCATGTAAACACACGTCATGATTGGATTATTTGATGTTGCGTTCATTTGTATTTTTATTATTATGCTCATGTCCCTTATTTATATATCAACACACTGCTCAGTTCTATAGCATTTTTACAGTTATTTGAAGCCATTGTGGAGAACCTAAACTGTCAGGGAGCAATAATAAGAGAAGCAATCACTAGGCCTATGGTAACTCTGAACACAAATGCATGCCACACTTTGGAGATTTCTATTTGTCTAAATTAAGTTTAGCAAGGCGTTGTATAACCGTGATTTATGACTATATGTTCTAATCTTTCTGCCAGTTTTATTCATAATTTTCTGGGTATACCTTATGCACCATGAGATTTTCCCCATGGAACCTACACTCACCTGACAACTGAGCAGACTGTTTTTTAAGCTGAACAATTTGTGTACACACTGAGATAAGCCTGGTTACTGTTTCTGGGTTATCATGTCCATGAGAGGCGTCTATAATTGTAACTTGCTGTGTGTGTGCTCACAAAGAATATGATAAACTGCTTGATCTGCTGGCACTTAGCTACCAGCTGAGCTGTGTAGGACCCCATTAATTGTCCATTAGCTTGTGCCACATGGCTCCCACAACTCTCCAGGGCTGTAATGAGATAGAGGACAGACTACTTTGGGTGTCAAGCTCACAAACAGCCCCACATCTCTGTGGCTGCAGCCGTGGACCTCCAGCAAATATTTCAAACAGTAAAGTACAAGAAGAATATGGATGAAGATTTTAGTGTGAGATGCGTGTGATGTAAATCAGTGGAGTTAAGTCACGGCAGGTGCCCTATCACAGCTGTCACATCTCGTTGACCTTTGTTTCCTCAGGCGGACTGCACACAACATGAAAGCCTGTTAATGTCTGCAGCTCTGCTTTGCACAAATCACACCCTTCCTCCAGAAACACACGCACACACGGGTAAATGTCCACACAGTGTTGGTCTTACATCAGAGGTTGTTCCACACAAGGTTAGCTAAACATGAAGAAAAACACACACACAGACATAGACACACACACACACATACGTGCAGACACACACTCAGTCATATTGACTCCCATCTCCCTGTCATTCTACCTCAGGGCCCTATTTCCCATTTGCCCTGGTTTCCTTGGTAACATGGTGTGCTCCATTAGCAGCACAAGAGGAGTAAAAAAAAAAGCAAAAAAAACAAAGGGTTTGATGGGATAAAGAGCAAAGATCAACAGAAGAAAATAAGGGAATGTAATCATGGAAGAGCAGGTGATTTTGTTTATGTGTGTCTGGGACAGGGACTTGTTGCTATGAGCCGTTTGGGTGAAGAGGCTCAAATAAAATTTTTGTCGGGGGACACCCTGCAGCTAGACAGCCTCTTTTCTCATTTCTCTACAATTCTCTGTTCACATGTACAGCAAAGAAGGCTTGAATAACATCTACATTGCTAGTTTATTTAAATCAGAGGTTTGGTCAGTCTGCTATGGAGCATAAAGGTGCATAATGTGAAGGGGGAAAGACATCAGCAATGACCTTAAAGAAGCAACTGCCCATGATTCTGCCATGACAACAGTTGCATCTCAAATTTAGCAAATTCAAAATTTAAATTTATATCAACATAATTAGAAAAAACAGAGATGTCTGACCATAATACACTATGCATAAAACCCCATACCGACTGCAAAGCATGGTGGGGAAAGGTGATCATTTGGGCTTATTTTGCAGCCACGGGTACTCAGGCAATCATGACCTCATTTGTATACCAGAGTATTAAATACACTTATATTCACAGTCTTAATGGATCATAATCAGGCTGTAAGCTGGGCAGTCAAAGCAGATGTTACAGGCCTGCTTTGACTGGACTGTGTTTTTGAAGCTTCAGCCACTGACCTAAATGAGCTTGCTGAAACTATGACATCATTTGTAAGTTTTTGTAAGGACGTGTTTGTAGACCAAGATCTTTCACACATACAACAATAAACCAAGGTTCCCTTGACATCTGAGGAAGCTGTGTTGGGCCAAGGAAAAAGCTGACAGCAGTGGGGACCAAGTCCTGTATAAGCAGGCGAAAAAAGCACTTACCAAGGAGATCAGGGCAGCTAAGAGAAGCTACAGCTAAGAAACAGATCCTTAGTTTATGACCCAGCAGCAGTTTAGAGGACCCTGAACAACATCACTAACTACAGGATCCCCCCAAAGTGTGATGAACCCCCGACTGGGGGATACAGTGTCTTCCACAGCACTTGTTGCAGCTTCTTATACAAGTTTCAACAACAGCCATTCACAACCATTCACCCACATCCCTCTACCCTCTGACCCCCTCCAATTCAATTCAGTTTAGCACCACTTCCTTTTCTAGAAATGCGCCACTCAAGGTGGCAGCAGGTTGGAGTAGCTCTGTTACTTTTGATTCCGATTTATTCTTTTTTGGGAACTATTCCTCTTGTGGTGGATACAGTTGATTTTTTTTGGATGACTGTCCACTCCAGTGTTGGATGCTGTGCAGCTTGGAGGATTTTTCTTAATACTTTCTATTTTTGGACATTTGTTATCATGCATTGCCATGGCAACGAGGTTGTTTCTTACAACCGGGAGCAGCTGATTAATATCTCAAAAGCTCAAATAATACTTCAGCTACAACCCCAAATCCCTGATGAGTTGAAAAGGAGACGCCGAGGATGCAGAGCAGGAGCTAAGAGAAGAGAGAGAAGGAGGAAGTTCAAACCATCTCTTCCGTCGATTTTGATGGGCAATGTGAAATCGTTGGGAAACAAGTTGGATGAACTCCAAGCCCTACAAAGGACCCAGCCAGAGTACCGGGCATGCAGTATCATGTGTTTTACTGAGACATGGCTGCAGGATCATATCCTCGACTCCAGCGTCTCTCTGCCGGGCTTTTTAACCATACAAGCAGAAAGAGATTTAAGGAGGAGCGGCAAATGTAAAGGAGGTGGACTGGCAGTACTTGTGAACAACAGATGGTGTAATCCAGGACAAGTTACTGTGAAGTGTCATCTCTGCAGTCCAGATATTGAACTGTTGGCAGTAAGTTTTCGTCCATATTATTCACCCAGAGAGTTCACCAGTGTTATTTTGGCAACAGTTTACGTTCCACCTTCTGCTGTTGCCGACACTGCATGTGATGCCATCAGCTCAGTTGTTGCTAAGCTACAGACACAAAACCCCAATGCTTTTGTGGCAATTTCTGGTGATTTTAACCATGCTTCACTCTCTGCTACACTTCCAACGTTTCAACAGTTTGTCAACTGCTCTACCAGAGAAAACAAAACATTGGATTTGTTTTATGCAAATGTCAAGGACTCATACATCTCTACAGCAAGACCTCCTCTAGGCAAATCAGATCACAATCTTGTTTTTCTCTGCTCGAAATATAAGCCCCTTGTTCAGAGGCAACCTGTAATAAAGAGGACTGTGAGAAAATGGTCACAGGACGCTGAAGAAGCTCTGCAAGGTTGCTTTGAGGCTACAGACTGGGACGCACTGTGCCAGCCACATGGAGAGGACATCAATGCCTTGACTGAGTGTGTAACCGACTATATAAACTTCTGTGTGGATAAGGGAGACAGAGAATTATTGAGGAGTATACAGAAGCAACTTCAAGTCAAAATAAGAGACAGCAAGGAGGTGTACAAGAAGAAGCTGGAGAGCAAGCTCCAGCAAAACAATATCAGAGATGTGTGGACAGGGATGAAGAAGATCACAGGCTTCAAGCAGAAGGATGATCAGACCGATGGAGGTCTGGACAGAGCTGAACTGAACACATTCTTCAATAGGTTCAGTTCAGAAACAAGCTTCGCATCCTCCTCTCCTACTCACAGCCAAACAGACATTCCACCTTCCTTTGACCCACAGGACCCACAGCTGTCCAGTAACACCTCACATTTTTTATCTTCCACCTCAGCCCTAGACCCTTCTGCTTCTACATGTTTGCCTTCAACCATATCAGAAGATGCTGATACTTCCTTTGCTTCCCCCTTCCACCTGTGTGTCTCAAGAAGTCAGGTGATGAGACAACTGGAGAGACTGAATAGGAATAAGGCTGCAGGTCCAGATCATGTCAGCCCTAGAGTCCTGAAGGCCTGTGCAGAGCAGCTTTGTGGGATTCTGCAGCACCTCTTCAACCTTAGCCTGGCCCAGAAGAAGGTTCCGGTGTTGTGGAAGACCTCCTGTCTTGTTCCGGTACCAAAGAAAACTCACCCATCAGTCCTCAATGACTATAGACCTGTTGCCCTGACATCTCACATTATGAAGGTCCTAGAGAGACTCCTGTTGGCCCACCTGAGTAAGCAAACAGTAAACCATCAGGACCCCCTTCAGTTTGCTTATCGCTGTGGAGTTGGAGTTGAAGATGCCATCATACACCTGCTTCAACAAACCTACTGTCATTTGGACAAAGCCAGTAGCATTGTGAGGATCATGTTCTTTGATTTCTCCAGTGCATTTAATACAATCCAACCTGATTTTCTTTGTCAGAAACTCCAGAAGACTCAGGTGGAGGCCTCAACAATCTCCTGGATCAAAGACTACCTGACAAACAGACCACAGTTTGTGAGACTGAAGGGTTGTGAGTCTAACCAGGTAGACAGCAGCACAGGAGCACCACAGGGGACTGTACTCTCACCATTCCTTTTCACTCTGTACACCTCAGACTTGCAGTACAACACAGACTCCTGTCATCTGCAGAAATACTCGGATGATTCTGCAGTCGTGGGGTGGATCAGAGATGGACAAGAAGCTGAGTACAGGAAGGTGGTGGACCGCTTTGTGGCATGGTGTGGAAAAAATCATCTCATTTTGAACGTGACTAAAACAAAGGAGATGATTGTAGATTTTAAGAGAAACAGGAATAAGTCAAAAACTATTTCTATCATGGGAGTGGAGGTGGTGGAGGAGTATAAATACCTCGGTGTTCACCTGGACAACAGACTAGAGTGGAGATGCAACTGTGAAGCCATCTACAAGAAGGGACAGAGCAGACTGTACTTCTTGAGGAAGCTTAGGTCCTTTGGTGTTTGTAGCAAGATGCTGCATATCTTCTATAAGTCTGTTGTGGAGAGTGTGATCTCTTCTGCCATCATCTGCTGGGGAAGCAGCATCAGAGCCAGGGACTTAAAAAAGCTCAACAAGCTGATAAAGAAGACTGGTTCTGTTCTGGGGTCTCCTCTGGAACTTCTGGAGATCATTGTGGAAAGACGGATTCTTCATAAAATGAAGAACGTTATTGAGAATCCTGAGCAGCCTCTTCATGAGATTGTCCTACAACACTAGAGTGTCTTCAATCAGAGGCTTCTTCAGATCTGCTGTAAGACAGAGCGCTACAGGAGATCCTTCCTGCCCACAGCCATCAGCATCTACAACGGCTCTTTGAAGCAACCTTCATGATATGTCGCAGTCAGTTTGGTTTTCATAACCTTTTATTTATTGAATGAAATGATAATTCTAAAGTAGCTTTTTATGTTTACTCAGGTTATCTTTGCCTGAAAAAAAACCCACATTTAATTATCTGAAGCACTTAGGTGGGGCAGAAAGCAGAATAAATCTGTAAAGGGGTAAATAGTTTTCAATATTTAATGTACATTGTTCTAATATACTAAACCCATGTTATCTTCAGGATCTAGATATACAGTATCTATGTCAGGGATAGGCAATTCCAGTCATTGAGGGCTGGTGTCCTGAAAAGTTTAGATGAGACCCTGGTCCAACAAACCTGACTCAAGATAACCTCTTCAGTATGCAGTCAAGTTCTCCATAGTCCTGCTAACCATTTGATTTAGGTGTGTTGGAGCAGGGACACATTGCCCATCCCTGATCTATATTAATCAGTGTTTTATGAGATTTGTATTTCCAATTCAATCTACCAATTATACACAACACAAGCCCAATAAAAACATCAAAACTACATCATACATGTTTATTGATTAAAAATAAACCTCCTCCTGGATGAGCATGTAGACAGTGGACAGTCCCTGGCGTTGACTTTGCAGCAATCCCTCATACTGAGCATGCATGTAGCGACAGTGGAGAGGAAAAACTCCCTTTTAACAGGAAGAAACCTCCAGCAGAACCAGGCTCAGTGTGAGCGGCCATCTGCCACGGCCAACTGGGGGTTTGAGAGAACAGAGGATAGACACAAAGAGAACAAAGAAGCACAGGAGTCCTTTCTATGGGATGGAAAAGTAAATGTTAATGGATGTAGCTCCTTTAGTTGTTTCGCCTAGAAAGAATGAACAGATAAACCCTGTGCCAGTTTTGAAGGTTAGAGTCTGAAAGAGAGTACATAGAGTTAGTCACAGTAAAAGCTCAGTCAATTGCCATGTCTAGGAGAGAGAAAGGGTTAAACACTGAAAGACAGGGCCATGTGGATCATCTTTAGAAGGTGAGCCTTAAGTTGTTGCCAGCTTGGACGATTCCCCTCTCCAGAAAGGTGTCACAGGTAGACACAGAGTCAGGCCAGTTGTAGCTTCTAGGAAGAGAAAAGAGGGAGAACATAAATTTTAAAACTGAAATAACAACAAATAATGCAGAATTAGAGAGTAATGTGAGAATGTAGCGAAGATAGCGAAAGTGGTCATTATGTCCTCCAGCAGCCTAAGCCTATAGCAGCATAACTACAGAGATAGCTAAGGATAACCTAAGCCACTCTAACTATGAACCGTTTGTCCATCTAGAGCCCACTGATGGTCATTGTTATACTAAAAACCACAACGATTGGGATACCTCTCTCTGTCAGATTGATTATAACCATTGGAAAAGAGAGGGGGTCATACAGGTAGTAGAAATCAGAATCAGAATCAGAAAAGCTTTATTGCCAAGTACGTTTTTGGACATACAAGGAATTTGTTTTGGCATGGAGGGTGTGTTTGCACCTCAATCATAACTGAGCCGGTTTAGGCTAAACCTGACTCCCCCTTACTCCACCCAACAGGGAGGGAAGAAGACGGAGGTAAAAAATAAGGAAGATAGCTCAGGATAACATAAGCCACTCTAACTATAAGCTTTGTCAAAAAGGAAAGTTTTAAGCCTAGCCTTAAAAGTAGACAGGGTGTTTGCGTCACGGACTAAAATTGGGAGCTGGTTCCACAGGAGAGGAGCCTGATAACTAAAGGTTCTGCCTCCCATTCTACTTCTAGAGACTCTAGGAACCACCAGTAAACCTGCAGTCTGAGAACGTAGTGCTCTGTTAGGAACATATGGAACAATCAGATCTCTGATGTATGATGGAGCTAGATCATTAAGGGCTTTATATGTGAGGAGGAGAATTTTAAATTCCATTCTGGATTTAAAAGGGAGCCAATGAAGGGAAGCTAAAGTAGGAGAAATATGATCTCTCTTTTTAATTTTCATCAGAACTCTTGCTGCTGCATTTGAATCAGCTGAAGGCTTTTAACTGCATTTTCTGGACATCCTGATAGTAACGAATTACAATAGTCCAGCCTTTACTAAAGATCACTGAGGAAGATCTAAATAGAGTCTTTCAGCGGCAGAAGATCAGGAAATGTCCAGGACCTGATGGTATTTCACCCTCTGCCTGAAAGCCTGTGCTGACCAATTTGCCCCCACCTTCAGTCAGATCTTCAGCACGTATCTGGAGCCATTTCGGGTTCCCTCCTGCTTCAAGTATTTGACTGTGATTGCTGGTCTCCAAGATATGCACCTTCACAGGGACGTACGCCAGGATCCTGTTTGTGGACATCAGCCTGGCCTTCAACACCACCAACCCAGGTATCTTCCACCAGATGCTCACCCAGCTCACAGTGTCGGCCTCCACCTGTCAGTGGATCACAAGCTTCCAGTCATTGGTCTAATCAGGACAATGACTACTCTGCATACAGCCAAGACGTGGATTGGCTGGTCTACTAGTGTGGTCAGGACCACCTGGAGCTTAACCTGCACTGTGGAGGTGACCTTGGACCTCCAGAGGACACCATTGGCTGACTGACTGACCCACACTGACCCACAACAGGTTCCCCTCACCATCCTCAACAACAATGTGTTTTCTCTGGATCACTTACAGTTCTTAGAAACCACCCTTTCTTGGGACCAGAGCTGGCCCTCACACATAGACACTGTTTGGAAAAAGGCACAGCAGCAACTGAAGGAATACAACCATCTTCTACACTGCCATTATTCAGCCTGTTTTATGTACATCCATCACTGTGTGGTTTGGCAGGTCCAGACTTCAATGAACAATTAGGTCTGCAAAGAAGGGTCATCAGGGTTGACATTCCCTCTATTCAGAAATTGTACAGGTCTAAGGTCAGGAAATAGACAGCTAACGTTTCTGTAGACACCTCACATACTGGACACAAACTGTTTAGACTTTTACCTTGAGGTTGGCAGTAGAGAGCGCTATTTGCAAAAAACAGCCACTACAGAGACCGTTTCTTTTCCCAAGCTGTCTTGAGCTACTGCTTTTGTTGAGATCCCAGCTATGGGTTACAACTTTAAAGGCCAGTAAGAACTTTTCTGGAACTTTCAAAATAAATCGCATTAACCTACTTCCAGCATAGCCAGGAACAGGAGTAACAGCGGACTTCCCATGACATCACTGTTAAATAAAAACCCCGCTTTGCAACAAACAGACCTCTTCCACGCAGGTCCCTAGCGGAACTGGATGGAGGGACGCAGCACGCTAATGTCTCTTTGCTGGAAAACAAACATTCTTCTTCAAACTGGATCCAAGGGTGTCATACGATAACGTGATCATATGCACTAAGTTAAGTAAGAATGAATTGCTGTTTCTGTATCCGGTATTCATTCATGAATAGGATAATTAAGGTACAAGCGTGGCTCGACTTTTCTCTTTGAGGTCTACAGAAGCAAACTGTGTACCAGAGAGTTCCCAGAAGAGACCCTGTCTCTACAATGCAGAGTGTAGCAATTTTTCCCGGTCTGAAGGAACGACAACGGGACTGCATCCCCGTGGCTACAGCAGTAACATGCATTCAGCGGCCCGGCAGAACGAGTCGTCCCCCCTTCACAGCTACGGAGGTTAGCTGCCAGTTAACCCTTTGTTCACTGTGGATGCTTTCCTCAACTTTGTCGCCCCGGACAACTTTTCCTCAGCACGGTTCACCTAAGAGGTAGTGTTTTGGGCGTAGAGTTTAGCTTAGAATGAAATAATCTAAACATTTTTTGTTTTATGACATTTGGTTTTGTTTGTGTGGAAAACTCAGCTATCTTAGTGCTAGCAGATTAACTGTGAAGCACATGTGCTCAGTTTATGTGTTCTGTATTTGTGTTTTTAAAGTTAA
The DNA here is from genome assembly GCF_021462225.1 of Girardinichthys multiradiatus. NCBI lineage: Eukaryota > Metazoa > Chordata > Actinopteri > Cyprinodontiformes > Goodeidae > Girardinichthys > Girardinichthys multiradiatus. Next base: position 4,466,189 of record NC_061810.1, on the reverse strand, counting down.
GACAAACTTTATTTAAAGGGTGATTTTAAACACAGAAGATCGGCCATAATGCGCCGTCCATGCTTATGCATTTCAACCCTTTTATTAGTGGTATTTTAAAGGTATGTGTTTGAGTCTGATGATAAGCTATAAGTTTCTTTTGTTAGCTCTAACCGCTAACTGCTAACAACACAGGCTTGCCTACTATGAGTTAGCTGAAGATCATTTAGCCAAAAAGGTTGTTAGTTTTCAATCTAGGAAATAATAATTCCATACATATTATTTTACTAAACTTGATAACTCAGTAAACACCATTAAGACCCATTTATTCAGAAAGAGTTGGTTCTTATTCAAAATAATATTTCCTTAAGTATTATTTTGATAAATAAAGGCAGCTAATTAAACACTGTTGAGAATTGGTCATCCAGAAGGTTGGTTTTATTCAGCAAATCATTCTTTGAAATATTATTTTATTAAAATAATGTTCTATCTGATCTTCTATTGTGAATGGTTTAATGCATAGTTAGTTCCAAGACTAAGGTAACTTCATTTCCAGATTCTTCAAGATAATCCTTGGTTCTTAAACATAAATATTGCCTGGTAATAGTGCATCACTCTTTTGGTCATGGTTTTCTATCATGGTCATCTTTGATCAACTTGTTTATATTGTACATAGCCCATTAGTCTTCCTTATTCTTTCATTCTGCTTTTTAGTTTAGTTGGGTTGTTTTAGAATAGAAAAGAGTTTGTTGATTAAAATATGTTTGACTTTGAGTTGATTTATTTTTGTTAATAAATTCTTGTATTTTAAGAAATTGTGTGAATTCATTCTGTGTGTGCACAGAGTTTTGCTGTTTACTAATGCCAGATTTTGGCTCATCCCTTTTAATTTTGTCCTAATACCACTGCCTTATTGGGCTGGTATTCACAGTACAACCCTTAACAGACCAAAATATTATTTAATAAAATATTAAAGTACTCGTACTCGTCGTCTTCCGCTTTATCCGGGACCGGGTTGCGGGGGCAGCAGACTCAGCAGAGACGCCCAAATGTCACTCTCCCCAGACACCTCCTCCAGCTCCTCTGGGGGGAGCCCAAGGTGTTCCCAGGCCAGCCGAGAGACATAGTCCCTCCAGCGTGTCCTGGGCCGTCCCCTGTGCCTCCCCCCGGTGGGACGTGCCTGGAACACCTCCCGAAGAAGGCGTCCAGGAAGCATCCGGTATAGATGCCCGAGCCACCTCAACTGGCTCCTCTCAATGTGGAGGAGTAGTGGCTCTACTCTGAGTCAGTAGTGAATTGCTTGGGGGCCAACAGGTAATCCTTCTCCATGGCCTCACCGAACTCCTCCCAGGCTTGGGTTTTTGCCTCTGCCACAGCCCGGGCCGCGGCACACTTGGCCCCACGGTACCCGTCAGCCGTCTCAGGAGATTGGTGATCTCCTTACTGGATCGGTTGAGGCCCTGGTTAACATCGACCGCCATTGGTGCTGGTGACCGACAGGGTACGTGTCCATAGGAAAAGAAAGAAGAGGAAAGGCAAGAGTCTAAGACTGAGAGTCGGGACTTGGAACTATGACAGGAAAAACTAAAGAGTTGGCTGTAGAGGAGGAAGGTGGACATACATTCTTGGTCAGGAGACCAGATGGAAAGGTAGCAAGGCTAGAAGCTTAGGATCAGGGTTCAAGCAGTTCTGCCAGGGTGTGGATGGAATGAGTAATTGTGAAGGAGGAGGCTATCAGAAGGAGAATGAGTTTCAGATAGTGTGATGAGTCTGAAGCTTGAAATTGAAGGTGTGATGTTCAGTGTTGTTAGTGGTTATGCCCCACATGTAGGATGTGAGTTAGAGAAAAAGAAGAAACTCTGGAGCAAGTTAGAGGAAGTGATGCAGAATACCCCCAGGGGTGAGAGAGGGATGATTGACGCAGATCTTAATGGACATGTTGGAGCAGGTAACAAAGGTGATAAGGAAGTGTTGGGCAAGTTTAGTACCCAGAATAGGAATGCAGAAGGACAGATGGTGGTAAACCTTGCAAAGAGGATGGAAATGGCTGTAGTGAATACGTTCTTCCAGAAGAAGTGCGAACACAGGGTAACTTACAAGAGCGATGGTACACAAAGGAGCACAAATGGAGCACATAGGTGGATTACATTTTGTGTAGACGATGTAATCTGAAGGAACTCAGTGACTGAAAGGTAGTGGTAGGTGAAAGTGTTGCCAGACAACACAAGATGGTGGTGTGCAGAATGACTGATGGTAAGGAAGATGAAGAGGACAAAGGCTGAGCAGAGGATAAAGTGGTGGAAGCTAAAAAAAAAAGAAAGTTTTGTGTCTTTCAGGGAGGAGTTGAGAGAGGCTCTGGGTGGCCAGGTGCTTCTAGATGACTGGACAACTACAGCTAATGCTATCAGGGAGATAGGTTAGTACTGTCAGGAACATGGTGTTATGGTGGAACCCAAAATGCAGACAGGCAGGAACCAGCGTGGCGTGGTGAGTTGAAAAAAGATTTAATAAATAAAAGTCACTTCAGCAGGGAGTGGTAGAAACAGGCATGAACAGGCTTGGTATGATCACAGGCAAGACAGGCTTGGCATGAACAGAGGAACTGAAACTGTAATGTTTCCACGAGGAATGAACAGAATAGCAGTGTATTTATGGAGCGTAGTACAGGTGAAGCAAGGAGACTGATTGCATGGTGCAGGTGGACTGAATGAAGCTGATTACTGGCTGACAGAGGCAGGGAGTGGAAACAAAACAGAAATTCAAGAACATAATCAAACACAACTGTAACAGAACATAAACCAAAAAGTACTATGAACTGGAAACCACAAGAAAACAAACCTAAACAAGTACAGCACCACCTCTAAAACAATAAACAGAAAGGGATTCCAGAACTCAACTGTGAGAACAAAAATGAGAAAAAACCCAAAACCAACAAACCAAACACCCCCCAAATCATAACAAGTACTTTGTATTTCTGCGAGGACAGTTGATTAAGAGACTTCGTGGTGGAATGAGGAAGTACAGATTTGTGTACGGAGAAAGATATCAGTTAAGAAAAAGTGGAACACTGTAAGGACTGAAGAGAGTCATCAGGAGTCCAGGGAGACTCAGCGTAAAGTAAAGGTAGGGGGAGCTAAAGCCATACAAAGGCCATATAGTGACTTATATGATAGGTTGGACAGTAAGGAGGAAGAGAAGGATTTATACAGGTTGGTGAGGCCGAAGGACAGAGATGGGAAGGATGTTCAGCAGGTTAGGGTGATTAAGGATCAAGATGGAAATGTCTTGACAGGTGTGTTAGGAAGATGGAAGGGGTAATTTAAAGAGTTGATGAATGAGGAACATGGGCGAGAACAAAGAGCAGAAGAAATGGATCAGGGAGTAGAAAAGATCAGTAAGGATGAAGTAAGGTAAGCCCTGAAAAGGATGTAGAGTAAAACGGCAGTTGTTCCTGATGATATACCGGCGGAGGTATGGAAGTGTTTAGGGGAGACAGCCGTAGAGTTTTTGACTAGGCTGTTCAGTGAGATCTTAGAGAGCGAGAAGATGCCTGAGGAATGGAGCAGAGGTGGGCGGGTACAAATTTTCAAGAACAAGGAAGATGTACAGAGTTGTTAATAACTACATAAGAATGAAGTAGATGAATCATACAATGAAGTTAAGGGAAAGAGGAGTGTAAGCTAGACTGAAGTCAAAAGTGAGCATTTGTGAGCAGCAGTATGGTTTCGAGCCCACAAAAAGTACTAGTCAAGTCAGACTGTCATCAGCTGGTTAAAGTTTAATACTTCAACCCCCCAAAACTACAAATCAGGACCAAAGGTTTAAAAAAACATACTCAGTAGTGAGTTACCCCTCTGCTTTTGTTTTGGAGTAAGCTGGTAGGAACTTTGCTGTCATAAAGATGTCTTCATGTACAGATTCTACACACAGGATCTGACATCTGATTTTGTAAACCATTGTCTTCAACCAAATCAAATGCTGATGCTCCCATTACCTCCCTGGCTTTCTGTTTGTAGATGTCAGGTAATGAAGCAGCATGAGAGACCGAACTGGAACAAGTCTCCTAGCCTATGCAGACCAGCTACGTGGGATCATGCAGCTCCCCTTCAGCCTTGGCTTGACCAATAATAAGCTTCAAGTGCTATGGAAGACATTGTACCTAAGAAACCCACCAATCAGTTTCTAACAACTATAGACGTTTGTTAGATCTTCCTACATCATAATGAGAAAAAAACATTGATGTGGACAAATATTGATGTGAACAAAAGAAAGAGGGCGATTTACTATATCTGGAGGAACAGGATGAGGTCGAACTCTATTTTTATCATGGGAGAAAAAGTGGAGGTGGTGGATGAGAATAAATTCTGTGTTCACCAAGACAACAGACTGGACTGGAGACACAAAGGTGAGGCAGTCTACAAAAAGGGACAAAGCAGACTGTACTTCTTAACTAGGCTAGGCCCTTCTGTGTTTGCAACAACATGCTGCATATCTTTTATAAGTCTATTGTGGAGAGTGCACTGCCATCATCTGCTGGGGTAGGAGCACCAGAGCCAGTGACTTATAAAAGCTGAACAAGCTGATGAAAAAAGGGTATTTCTGTTCTGGGGACAGTTCTGGAACCTCTGGAGATGATTGTTCAAAAAAACATGCTTCATATAATGACGAACATATTGGACAACCAAGAGCATTATCTTCGTGTGACTGTCATTCAACAACAAAGTGTTTATAGTCAGAGACTTCTTCAGATCCACTTTAACAAAGACCCTTAGAGGAGATCTTTTGTGCCCACAGGCATCAGCATCTGCAAAAAGAAGATATTTGTATTATATAAATGACAACGTTTGTTACAATTTACAATTTATTACAATAAATGTAAAAAAAAAGACTGACATCATGATGATGTGAATGTTCGAGGGATTATGACATTAAATCCATCCAAGCACACACTCATTCACACACCTAAGGGCAATTTAGAGTGACCAATTAACCTAACAGGCATGTCTTTGGACTGTGGCAGGTAGCCGGAGTACCCGGTGAGAACCCACGCATGTACGGGGAGAACATGCAAACTCCATGCAGAAAGACCCCCAGCCAGGAGTTGAACCCTGGTTATGATCCACCAGCACAACGTGCGAATACTTTTAATTTCTTCAGAACTTAAAATGTCTTTAAAAATTGTGTACCTTTTTGGGGTAATCTGGGCTATATTTTACTACTTTATGATTGTTTCTAAAACAAAACAAAAATGCATCTTAGGGGAATAAACTTTGAAAGTGAAACATTTAGCAATAATTGTGGTTATGCTTTTGTTTAACAGCTTTTAAATCTTATTCTATCTGATTGCTCTTGAGTTATAATCTAGAAAATGTTAAGATGCAGTGAGTCCTCTGGTGGAAGTCACATCTGCAGTGTAACTCGCCACAGAGAGTGGGAAGAAAGTTTTTGGTTGTTTTATCGCCTTTAATGTAGTTTCTTGGTTGGACTTTGTTATGCTATTACAGTTTACAACAGAACTCTTCTTCTTCCACCAAGCTTAACCCTAATGTTCAAGAATGAACAAGGAGGCCCTCACATTCCAGTTCATCCACACATAAAGTCCACCTTAGATTCCTTACACGCTGCAAAAGTCCAAATTTTTAACATTTTGTCTATCCTACATCTTCCTCCACACCATCCTCTGAAGTACAGTACACACACACACTTGCACACACTTCTTGTGTGAGGGGACTGTAAAAATCGTGACTTAGCTGAAGCCCCACTTGCATACGAGCAGGCACACGCATGCACGTGCACACACGCACGCTTTTGCGCACACGCAGAGTTTCTAACATCGTGACTGCCGCAGCTGAGCCCCCCTCGGCACAGACTCATTAACTTGTTGAAGTTGGTATGTGTTGGAGCAGGGCAGATCAAACTCAGTTGGGAATCAAAGACTTCATCTATCCACATGACATAGGTTATCTGCCTACAAATCCATACCTGTCTTCTGCCAGCTGACATCTGCTTGACATGAGACATTTTGTCTGACATGGGACAGATCCTGAATAATCGATGAGTGATTGAATGGTTTAAATATTGATGACTTCTGATAAATTCAAATGGGTAATGGACTGCTATATTGGTGCACACTGCCCCCTGATGGTCATGGATAAAATGTCCCTCTTCTTTTTCTGCCTTGACATAGATAGCTGAACATGCTTTGCCTTTCTTGAACTTTTGTACTTTGTGTGGATTTTATGTGATTGACCAGGGGTCCCCAACTAAAAGAATAGAAGGTCATCCAAACACTTTAAAGTCAACTGTCAAAAATATTTTCTTTCATTTTTATTTAGCATTTAATTAACACTAATTCAATTTCAGTTTATTTATATAGCGCCAATTCACAACATATGTCGTCTCAAGGCACTTCACAAAAGTCAGGTACATACATTCCAATTAATCATAACTATTAAACAGTGCAGTCAGATTCAGTTATTTATTCAAATTGGATAAAAAGTTGTTCTATCTAAGGAAACCCAGCAGATTGCATCGAGTCAGAGATTTGTAGCAGTTACTCCTCCTGGATGAGCATGTAGAGACAGTGGACAGTCACTGGCGTTGACTTTGCAGCAATCCCTCATACTCAGCATGCATGTGGTGACACTGGAGAGGAAAAACAGGAAGAAACCTCCAGCAGAACCAGGCTCAGTGGGAGCGGCCATCTGCCACAACTGACTGGGCGTTTGAGAGAACAGAGCAGAGACACACAAAGAATACAAAAGCACTGATCCAGTACTTTCTATGGGAAGGGAAAGTAAATGTTAGTGGATGTAGCTCCTCTAGTCGTTTCATCTAGAAAGAAAGAACAGATAAACTCTGAGCCAGTTTTCAAGGATAGAGTCTGAAAGAGAGCACAAATAATTAGTTACAGTAAAAGCTCAGTCAATTGCTATGTCTAGGAGAGAGAAAGAGTTAAACACTGAATGACAGGGCCACGTGGATCATCTTTAGAAGGTAAACATTAAGTTGTTGCCAGCAGAAGCTTGGACAATGCCCCTCTCCAGAAAGGTGTCACAGGTAGACACAGAGTCAGGCCAGGTGTAGCTTCTAGGAAGAGAAAAGAGAGAGAACATAAAGTTAAATTGACTACAGTTTTTGTTTTTTTAACTACTGATCAATAATCATATTCCCATGAAATCATCTGAACAGAAAAGTGCAATCCAATTTAAGAACCAATATTAAATGCACTTTGAATGGCACAGTCCAGCTGGGTATGTACATCTTGGCATAACAGTTCTGCTGTTCTTGTTGTGCTTGTGGCAAACAGGGCAATTTGCTTGACCTTTTCCTTAAGTTGTTGTCCTTCTTTTCCATCTTGAAGTGTTTCTGCCGCAGCTTCCATGCACTCTTTGATCATTTCCCAGTCAGTGAAAGGCTTTTTGTGTTTTCCTTAAATCCACTGTACTCACAGTGAACACTCTATGCTCGCTGTAAGAGATGTGTTATCAGCCGTGTAACTCGCTCATACTGCCCCCTCAGTTTATTTATTCTGCATGTCCTACTGTCAGACCAAAGCTGATAGCTTTGGTTGAAGTTCCTATGTTTGGTTTCATAATGTCTCTCTTTAGATTTCCACTCTTTATCCAACTGATTCAGAACATATAAGGCAGACTGGCCTTAGTTAAAAGGAAAGTCTATGCTTCTGTCTATTCATCTTTAAATGTGGGATTTTCATAGTTCATATATTTTTGACAAAGTCTTTTACTCACTCAACTGTGCAACACCAAGTTAATGAACTGTGAGTAAGCGTGAGCTCCCAAACTAGTAACTTAACAGCTATTAACAACAATGTTAATAGCAACACAGCGCACTACACTGACAGCTGGAGATGGGGCTTCAGCGCCATAGCTCCAGCTGTAAGTGATTCAGTGGAAACACATCTGGTACCATACGGAGTAGAGAGAGACCGAGTGGAAAGGGCAGTTTTCTGCCCTTTGTTTCTCATAAGCGTGTCAAATTCTGTATTAAATCTGGCTTGCAGTTTTATTTCTCATATCAATGTAGGCCATGAATATTATCAACGTGAATGTAAGCTACACATACACTTTCTTTCATGGATTCTGATCCAACAACTTCTATGCCATTCAGTTTTTTTTATTGAATTTGCCTTGTATTAAAATTGTTTATTGGTAACATTATCAGTGGTAGTAGTAGGTAAAAGCTGTCGTGTGTGGTTCTTGAATTTAAAGGAAATTGGTCCTGGAAACTCATTGAATGGTCCTTGAATTTGATGGTAACCAAGGTATGGGAACCCTGCTTCTTCTTCTTTGTTGTTTTCTGGTGGTTGGCATACAATGATGTGGTGATGTGGTCCACATTCCAAGCCAGCCACCAGCTGGCTTGGAATGTGGACCAGAATGTCGCCAACCCACATAGCTGTCCGTCGCGCCTGTTCAAAAGTCAGACAGCAGCCGGCAGGAATAAAATGTCTATATCTACATTGTAAATGAGAAAATGCTTTTCTAACAAAACGCTCCCTGGGTCCGGATTTGGACCAAAGTCCAGGGTTTGGAGACCCCTGTGATAGACCATTACTGTAAGATCATCATAGTGGTGCTTTTTGGGTGCTTTCTTAGGAGCATTCTTCTTTCATTTTTAAGTGATAATAATATTTGTTGTAGCCATCAGCTTACATAGAGTACACTTTGTAAAAACATATTAATGGTTCTATAAAGATAGATTTGGGTTTTTATTCAGCATTAAAACAGCTTACCATTTTGCTGTTTCCAACTGACAGTTGTGAAGCTGCATGGGGAATCCTGTGGTTGGTACTATGACTTCAAACTAAAAAGGTTGGCATTTTAAATCTCAGCTTCTAGGTGTGGAGTTTACATGATTTTATATGAGTTCTCTCTGGGTACCCTGGCGTCTCACACAGTTAAAAACATACATGTTGGCTACTCTACATTGTCTTTAAATGAGCATGATTGTTTGTCCTGGGATGTCTCTGCGATGAACTGGTGACCTGCCCATGGTGTACTCTACCTCACAACTTTTGACCACTGTAACCAGTCCACATGTGACTCTGCAAAGAATAAAAGTGTAGAACTCAGATGGGTATGTGAATGTCATCCAGCATTGTGTCTTCCATGCCCTCTCCTCCCAGTCTGGTTAACAGCTGCGCTCTGTGCCCTACAGGAGAGCCCAGAGCGTTGGCCATGAACCTCTGAGAAGACGAGGCTCCTCCACCACCAGCCGTCCCCCTCAGCCCCTCTCTGCCCAGGCCATCAAACACATCTGGGTCCGTACGGCTCTCTTTGAGAAAGTTTTGGATAAGATAATCCAGCACATTGTGGACAACTCCAGGTAATTTCTATGTTCGTTTTATATTGTGTTTTTCTCCTTACCTTGCAATGCAGTGACTTAGCTGTTTTCTCCTGATCTGTTGCTGCTGAAATGAGCAGTCCACTGCATGTTATCTGCTGCTTAGAGTTTACTCCTTTTCATCTGCTCTGTGTCTGGATAACAACCAGAGTATTCAACAAGCTGTCTGCACAAAGTTGTTTTCTGATCAAGTCTTTGACATGGTTCAGGCATAACAATGTGATCACATTTTATATAATGGAGGAACATAATGTGTAAACACAATTCTTTGGTCTGATACTGCATTCCTGATGCTCCAGTGAGTGGAAACTCCAGTGAATCTGACATCATGTTCACACAACAGCAGGATAGTTAATCTAATCTGACATGAGACACCCACACTAAATGCCAGCTTCTATGTCGCTCCCTCTGAAATAAAGAGCAACTGGAAGATGACTGTTACAGGTTGTGACCTCCCAACAAAGAGCAGCCTCAGTAAAGCTATAGTCAGTAGGATGAAGCAAGATGAAATAAAGATTTGCCTGACTTTAAAGAGGAAGTTCTAATTAAGCAGTAGATGCCTAATTAGAAGACATAGACATAGTTGGATGTGAAGAGGTTTTTAAAAGTAGCGGTCAGGAGGACAAACAAATGGCTCAAGCATAATAACGTGGTAAGTAAATAGACTTTTTTGTTAAATGTTTTTTTAACCTTTTTCTCTCTGAATTTTATATTAATTGTAAATATTATTACACAAGACTATGTGGTATGGAACACTACAGTGATGAATATATGTTGTTGATGCTGTTGGATTTCTAAGTTTGCTCACTTGCAAACAACAGCAAAGTCTCTAAAAAAAAGCAGTTGAGGGGATCATTTTTGTACTTTTAAGGTACTTCCTGCTTCCAAACCAACATTCACTAACGCTGTTCATTTCATTTTATCTCTACAGTAATTTCTATGAAAGGGAAGCTCTAATGCATGACCCAGTCTTCGGGCCCATCTTAGCAGCCCTGCTTGGTGAGTAACTAACACTTAAAAATCCCAGATATTTTCTAAAACCTCCAGGGAAGAGAACCTAAGTACAAAAACATGTCATGCCGTAAATGCTGTGTACTGTATGTACTGTTTTTGGTTTTACTGTGTAAAACCAAAAGCACAGCCTTCACTGACAGTAATGGAAGACAGCGGTGCCCGATGATGGATGGCAATGGGAAACTCATAGTGTACTGTGTTTCTCTATTTCACCTTCACTGAGTTTTTGACAATAATTAGAGACGTTCAACATACACGGTATGCATAATTATTAGGCAAGTTGTATTTAATAATACAACTTGCCTAATAATAATAATAAGGCATTGTCATGTGCAAAAATCATGGTTTTCCTGAAAGCCTTTCTCATGTTTGTTGTTTGTGTAGCTTAATAATAAAACATAAGAAGACCTTATTGGGGAATCAAAGGAGGAAAAGGTCTTGAAACACAGGCAAATTACAGAGAAAGTAACGGGCGGTATAACAGAGAGACAGCGTAACGGAAGAATCCAGCAAAGAACAATAGAAACCAGTGAGCTTATATACTGAGGCAGGGGTGGAAAATGACAAAGGAACCTAAGGAGCTAATCAGTGGAGATGTGGAACAGCTGTGGCAGAATGATAATAATAATTAAAAATGCAATTTAGCCTTTTTATAGTGCCCTTCTTATCTCACAATCTCAAAGGGCTCCAAAGGGCAAAAAAATATTTTTATAGACATCTAGGTGAGAGAACCAGAAATTTAGCTAAAGACCCTTTTAAAACAGTCAACACATTGTGGTGTCCTCAGGGTATCAGGGAGGGCTTCCACGGGCGCAGGGCAGCAATACAGAAAGCCCTATCTCCCATAGTCCTCAGTTTAGTTCTGGGTCACAGGTCTGTATTTAATGTTACCTATTATGTGAGTGTAAACAAAAGCAAACAAACTTGTCAACACAAAACAACTACTTTAATACGTTTTAATAATAACAATAATAATGATAATGTGCATGTGCACTGGTCCTGTTGCTCTCTTATTGTGAGAGTGTGACAGTTGAGTTTAGAATTTTCTACGCAAGTCACCTTTTCAAAAAACGACAGGGCTTGCTTGCTCGGATTTTTCTTTGTGTTTGTTTGCCCCACTCTTTTGGCCAAGCTTACGCAAACCAGTTTCATTTGCAAGGTCAAAAACATTAAACTGTATCTAAAGTGGAAATGTATTTTTCTGTCAAACACAACCTCATTTATTTCTCAAATCTGAGTTTCATTTATTAGATTATTTGCTCCTGGAGACATGCAAATGAACATTCACAGCTATATAAATATTTCTATTAGATTAGGAATGACTGACATGATGCATGTCTTTTCACATTCTGTAAAAAATGTATTTTAAGTCTAGAGAAAGGTTAAAACTGAATAGATTACTGTTAAGCAGGGTTTCAGTTTGTATGATGTACTTTCAGTGGGGCCCTGTGCATTGGAGTACACTAAGCTGAAAACTTCAGATCATTTCTGGACAGACCCCTCAGCCAATGAGCTGGTTCAGCGCCACCGTATCCACGGGGCCCACCGGAGCCTGGATGTCTCATCTGGCCGTCGACCTGCTTTGGGGGTGAGTCTGGAGACTCGTTTATCATATCTCAGGAGCTTTGGTCTTGTGAGAGTTTGTATTGTAAACTAAAGGGTGAAAATCCTTTTCTAGATCCGGAAGAGGCAGTCCAGTGGGAGCATGTCTGAAGATAGGTTTGCAGCATCTGCGAGAGAGTATGTGGAGTCTCTTCATCAAAATTCTAGAACACACCTCCTTTACGGAAAAAACAACGTCCTGGTGCAACCGGTATGACACTGTGTGACCAAGTGTTATATATAGTGCCAGCCACATTTACTGGCATGTTTAAAAAGTCTTAAAATCAATTTATTAAGCACCTGGCTGGGATGACCTCCCTAGAGTTCTAATTGGCTTGTGGGACTGAGCTACTTTTATTTTTTGAATGTCTCTGTACCTGCATCTGTTTTACATTTTAAATGATCTATCAGAGCTATCTGTCCCCCTTTTAACATTTTTGGCAGACCTTACAGTGGGAAAATTGATTGCTATGAAATGGAAAAAGTCTTCCAAACCTTGGATGAATAATTGAATACTTAATTATATAGACTATATTTTTCTACAGATATCAATTGCTAGAGTGATTGGAGAGAATGACCCAACTGACAGTTTTGGAACCAGATAGCTAAGAAACGGAATGGACAAATTTAATTTAATTTCAGGAATTCTGCTATATGAAATAATGCTACTTGTAGATGGTGTTATTGGTCCTAGGGTATGGTTTTTGTCTTTATTTTTGTATATTTATTGAAATAATGATACTGAATTAAAAAAAAGATAATAAATGAATAAATATGTCTTTAATTTGGAATACTCCAGCCTTTAACATGAGTATATTTATTCAGTTAAAAATAAGGTTTTTTCTAACAAAATTACTGATTTGATTACTCTATTAACTGTTTTCATTATGTATCAGCACAGAGAGAGCGTTGTTCTTTGCAAAATCTCTCCAGATCAGGGGTGTCGAAGGCCATTTGTTGGCCTATTTAGTGGCCTTGGACCACAGTCCAAGAATGATAAGATTTAACTCTGCTGCTATATGCAATTGATGTAGATTATTATATATTTTTTAATTTGTCCAAGGTGAGATTTTTACTGAAACATTAAAATCTTTTTAAAATGGTAAATGTTAGGTACAACACTAAGTAGTCATCTTTTATTAACTGTTTTTTTCTTTCATTTTAATTTCACAGTAAAAAGGACCACAAACTTTGAGTGACTTTTACTCAAAAAACTGACTTCGCTATGCCTGTTCAACTTGATAAATGCAGCATACGTTGTGAATAAAGAGCAATCCATACCCCCATCATTTTTAAAAATCTTTTAGAAATCTTTTATTTTAAATACAATAAAAGGTCAGTGAAATATATTTATATACACTACTGGTCAAAAGTTTTAGAATGCCTTTCTGATTTAATGGTTTTCTTTATGTTTATGACTATTTCCATTGTATGAAGGCATCAAAACGGTGAATGAACACATATGCAATTATGTAGTGAACACAAAATTGTAAAAAAAAAACTTTAAATATGTTTTATATTTTAGATTCCTTAAAGTAGCCACTCTTTGCTGTGATGCCTGAAATATTAACCTCTGGCCGTCTCACAATGAATCTCTAGGAATTTCTTTCAAGGCTCTTTTGAACCATTTTAGGTGACCACCTCATGAAGCTCATAGAGAGAATGCCAAGAGAGCAAAGCAGTCATCAAAGCAAAGGGTTACTATTTTCTATCCTGGAGATGTTCTTTAGGTGATAGAAGGCCGACCTTGTTACTGTCTTTATGTGTCTCTGAAGGTTCAGGTCTGAGTCCATCACTACATCCAGGTTTCGAGCCTGACTGGTGGTTTCTAGCTGTATTAACTGAAGCTGTGTGCTAACTTTTAAACGCTCTTCCTTTGGTCCAAAGATTATTACTTCAATTTTGTTGTGATTCAGCTGAAGAAAATGTTGGCCCATCCATGCATTGATTTCTTCTAAGCATTTACCCAGTGTTGAATAGGTTCATAGTAACCTGGTGACATTGTCATGTATAGCTGTGTGTCATCTGCATAGTTATAACTTACATTGTTGTTTATTAAAATCTGAGTTGGGGGAGCATGTAGATATTGAATAGGAGGGGCCCTAAGATGGACCCTTGGGGAACGCCATATGTGATTTTTGTGGTCTCTGATGTAAAGTTACCTACTGACACAAAAAGTCCCTGTCCTTCAAGTAGGATTTAAACCAATTGAGTGCTGTACCAAAAGGCCGACCCAGTTTTCCAGGCGCTCTAATAAAATGGAGGGATCAACAGTGTCGAATGCTGCACTAAGGTCCAATAATACCAGCACTGTGGTTCTTCCACAGTCTGTATTTATACAGATGTCATTGAACACCTTGACAAGAGCAGTCTCTGTACTGTGGTGAGCACGGAAGCCTGACTGGAAGACATCGAAGCGGTTGGTCATTGTTAGGAAGTTGTTTAACTGCTGAAACAGAGCTTTTTCAATAATCTTTCTGATGAAGGGGGGGTTTGATATATCCTATCATGTTATCAGAATCCAGTAAAGCAAAAAGCGGGCTCAGTGGGGAGATGGGAGAGTTCTGTGCGGTCTGGGTTGGGGTCTGGGGTGAGGGGGGTTTACCGGGGGTGTTGGTCTGGGTCTGGGTTTGGGGGGATGGGGGTATAATGGGGGGTCCACTTCTCCTGTGGATTTCGACGGGGAGACCTTTTGTGATGACCTCTCTCTCTCAGCCAACTGGCTGATTGTTTCTGCTGGAGCTGTTGGAGGCAGCATTATCATTGTTGTTGATACTCCATGTTCTCTGCTGAAGGTCGAAGCTGCTGGCGGATTATTTACTGAATAAAAGAGATTAGATGTGAGACGTCTGGCTCCCGGCTTGTTCAAACAGAAACCATCTTGCTTAAAGAGTTGTCTTTTTTCCCAAAAAATATTGAAGTTGTCGATGAAGTTCACAGGTATGGTGGCACATGTTTTTTTTAAACCACTTATTAATCATCAGAAGTCTGGAAAAAACCTCATTTCCACAGAAAATCGGTGCAAAGGGTCCACTGAGAAACACCTTGATATTGAGACCTCCAACAATATTCAGAAGACGAGAGAAATCCTCCTTTAGTCTTTCTGATTTTTTCTTAGCCACGTCATCCATGGCTCCACAGTGAATAATAAGGGTTTCTAGAGATGGGCGCTTTTCTGTGATTGCAAGAATATTCTGAGATATCAGAGACCACGTTACTGGTACCAATCATAACTTCTGTGTTTTTCTTGTTGCAGAAGTTTTTAATCCCATCCACAGCTGTGTTGCCCACTATTAGGGTTCTTGGTCCGGTGGGGAGCTTTTTCTCTGGCAATTTAGGGGAAGACTGTTTAGAATGAAGGGTGTTCTCAAACCTTTTATTGTTCTCAGAAGATGGATAGTTTTCCTGGTTTTCATTCTGTAGTGGAGCAAATCTGTTTTGGAGAGGAATTCCATTATTTCCAGCTGTCTCATTCCTATCAGTTGTTGTGACAGCAGCTCGCTGTCGAAGTCTCCTTTTCCCAGGGGAAACGGGGCAATTTCTCTGTAATTCTGGCCATTCTAATTTATTTAATTGCTGAGATCTTCCAGTGAGTCGTCCACCTTGATTTTTTGGGTATGTGCCTAAAACATGCCTGGGGGGTCTGCTGGTAGGTTTATTCTCAGTGTTCTGATTGTCGGCTGAGTTGTTGAGCTGGCTGTCACTGTTTGGGATAACAGGCAGAGTTGAATCATCGCTGTACCCTATATTCACCTCCTAGAAGTGATCTAGTCGATGGATTTTCATCTCCAAAACAGCCAATTTCTGTAAAGGTTTGTCGAAGTCCTCTGTGGTGAAGGGAGGCATTTTGTGCTGATTTGCTGGCGTCAACTTGTCCTTCTTTCAAGTTCGATTGTAAAAACATCAAAATCCTTTAGAAAAAAAAAATAATAATAATAATCCTTGGGAGTCGCTGGTAAGAAGTAGTAGTAGTAGTAGTCCCATATATCCGTAATTTAGGCTAAGAGATCAAAAGGTAGGAGTAAAAGAATGCAAGCAAGCAGGGAGCTTAGTAGAAAAACGTCTGAGCAGGCAGAAAGGCAGAAGTAGAAATGAGAGGTGGATGTCGAAATGAAGGCAGAGAGCAGAATAAACACACAAAAGCATGTGACATACAAGAGAACAAAGTACCTAGTACCTAGGCCATCTTGGATGCAGGCAGACACAACTCAGGAAAAAGTTTCAGTTTAAATTTTTTTTTTTTTTCTGAGCCCTTCGCTTTCAAGTTAAGATTAAAGTGAGCGCCCAGATACAACCTAATCCCAGCCTGTCATGTCATCCTCAACAATAATGCATTCCATTTATTTGTACCATGCTGCCATTAAGCAACACAGGGTAATCAAGTAATAAAAATAATCAATTAATCTAACTTTCTCTAATGCTGAGACTGAAGGACTTAAAGTGACGATTATAAGGGATGGAGAGTCTTTCAAACCATCAATCAGGATGGATTTTTCAAGGGGGCAACAAGTTGATTTCTTGGACGAAAGGCAAACTGAAGTCAACAGTTCCCTTCCTCTGAGTGCATGTGCTCTGATGTTCCAGATCTTGATAATCAGGATCTTGCAGTCCAAAGTGTTGAGAGAAAACTTTAAGGTGAAAGAGAGATTTACCCAGGATCTCCAGAAGCTTTGGACTCTGAACAACCAGGCGTTTTGAGTCCACTGACCAAGTTCTCTCAGTTGTCTGGGTATTAACAGCTGCTGGTATTAGATACCTAATTTGAATCCATAGTCTCTTAAGGCTCATGGGTCGAACATCTTTGTATTGCTGGACCCCCAGCTTGTCTGTGGCTCAGGTACTCTGAACCATGCGCAGTGTTCTTCTCTGTCTTCAATTTTGCTTGTAGGTTTTTGCAAGGAAACAACCAACCAGTTCCTCTATTCTGCCCTTTATAGGTTATTGGTTATTCATCACATAAGCTGATCCTTTTCTCTGAATTCCCTCAACATTCTTTTTTCTCTGATGTTCATGTTACTTACATCAGTCCTGAGCCATTTGACGACAGTTGCTCTGATATATATTTTTTTTATGATTTGAAACATTTAATGGTGACAGAAAAAGAAAAACGGCAAAATCTGTAATGGTGGCAATGCTTTTTCACAGAATTTTATGTTTAAAAAACACGTTTAAAAATCACCCCAAAATTTTCTTCATATAAACTGTTACCTATATACTGCTTTACCTTCATTTGAAAATGGCAGAAGAAGGACATGGAGGTGTTAAGGGGCTACTTGTCACTCCATCAAGCTGGGGATAACCTCACACTAAAGTGGACACCTAACCAGCTCATCAACGGCACTCTGGGAGACTGTGACCTGGAGAAAAGGTTTGGCCTAACCAAAAATCAGAACAGCATTTAGTGACATGTGTAAACTGATCTGAACTAAAAGTACTGCCTCAAGCTGAACCCAAAAACATTTTTCTCACTTTTAGTATTTATTGGGACTATGCACTGACTGTTCCTCTGCGCCAGATTGTTTGCATCCACTGTCACCAACGCCGTGAGTACTTTGGAGCTGCCCAGCTGTACACACACAGTCTACATCAGTCATTTTTGGAGTGTAGCATTAGATAATTGTGTTTTATAAGCTATTGCCTAAACAGACTTTGATCTCTGGCCTTGATCTGGTGGAAATTGCAGTTAATGGCTATTCCAGGTCAGGTTGCTGCTTCAAAACATGATCATTATCCAACTTGGAGAGCGCTTATTCACCTCTTCTTGTTTTCCTTACATGTTGTGTTCTATGCAGACTAAATGTTACGCTTTTAAATTACACTGTAAATAACTATTTGTATGTCACATGAAAACTGGAAAAATAGAAAAAATCTCCACTACACAACCCATTCAATGATAACTACCCCGTTCTTTTTCTTGTATAAACCTTTTTTGCATAATCTAGCGGATTGTGGAGGGACACTGGTACTCGTCAGTCAAGATGGGATCCAGCGGCCACCCCTGCAATTTCCTCCCGGTGGTCACCTCCTGGCTTTCCTCTCCTGTCTGGAAACTGGACTACTACCACGAGGTCAATTGGAACCTCCCCTCTGGTCCCAGAAAGGCAAGGTAACAACAAATATTAACACACCCCTAATTTGCTAAATGTTTGCAACATTCACGTGAACTTAGCCTGGGATTTGACCATGGAAGAATAAACGTCTTGAACCCACAAGAGAGTCAAGCTAATTACGTGGATTTTCCAGCCTCTTCCAAACTAACTTGTTGCCAGTGAGGAAAATCCCATTGTTTATATCTGACATATAAGATTGCTTCTGTCTTGCAGGGAAAAGTGTTCCCTAAATTGAGGAAGAGGAGCAGTGCGGCCCGGCTCATGGAACAGGACAGGAACAGTGAGGAGCAGACAGCTGCTGATTATGTCTTTCGAATTGTCTACCCAGGATACCGATATGATTCCAGTAAGTAACCATCCATTAATCAATTCTTTAAAATATTACCTGGGCAAACATGCTCATGAAGTAAAACATTTCTTTCTCTTGTTGACACTTATCTCTGTTTGAGGTATATAGCTTGCTGTTGTAAAGTGAGGTGGTTTCTTTCCGAGGTTTGTAGGGCAATCCTTTTCTAACTACACTCTCTGTTGTTTCGCTGGTGCAAGCAGTCACCATAAACTACCACCACACCACGGGCAGCCGCGCACCGTCGCTGGATGACGATGAGGAAGAGGAAGATAGACTTCATGCTATGATCTCAATGATCTGCTCGCGGAACCTCACAGACCCTAATGTCCTGAAAGGTTTTTATCACCTTAACACACCCACCAAATTCCACAGCCCCATCCCCACCCCTTAGACCTCACCCCAGCTTCAGACTCTCTTCCCTCCCTCTGCCTCCGCCCACCTATCTGTGTCCGCTCTTGCCCTCTCTCCTACCCTTGCCAAACCTCTCCTCCCCCAGCTTTGCCTGCCTGTCTGTGTGTTGCCTAAAGCTGAGCCCAACAGTCAGGAGAAGGCTAGACCTGACCAAGCTATCAGGGACATGGGGAATTCAAAATGGGATTCCAATCCTAGCCTATTGTTTGGTTGAAAATAAATTGTCATCACAAAGTATGTAATGCAAGATAGTTACAGATGAATAAAAGAGTATAGCTTGCCGTAATCAACACCAAGATCAGCAAACATTTTTACTCAGAGATTTTTTGGCTGATATCTGATCTCCAGCTCTGAACTGCTGCTACCAATTTAGCTAATTCTATTTTCTCTTTAAGAACTTTTCATAAATGTAATCAAGATTTCTTTTTGCCAATCAAGCCCTTATGGCTCAACATATCTACTTTTTACCTACTTATCTTAAAGTGGCTTTTTATTCATCTGGTTTATTTTCTTAATTCCCACTTTAGTAATTTTGTAAATGCCTGCTGTTTACTATATATCTTAGGGGACTCTAAATGTATGGGAATGCACCTCACAATTCAGTCAGAAAAACCTATATTTTTACTGACTATCTGTGAAGTACTTTGGAGTGCATGGCACTCAAGCAGATTGGAGTTGCATAGATCAAGGATTTACTGGCCTATACCAATTTTAATTTAACAATTAAATGTAAAAACATTGACCATGGAAGAGAAGATCTTCCATCATAGAGGTAGTAGAACTGAAATTCAAAGGATTTCAAGATTATTACTGTTTATCAATCACATCAGAGTGGGTGAAATATGTGTTGCACATGTCAATATTGTTTCTCAGTTTAATAGGGGCCACGAAAATAAAATTTACACTAGATGTCAGTAACAACTCAAGTAATCCACACATACAAAGAAATAAATATTGAACATTTAATACTTTGTTGAAGCCCCTGTTTTGGTAAAGACAACTTCAAGATGTCTCTTGTGTGTCGCACAATTAGGCACACACATTGCTTACAAAGAAGTCTTATAAAGTCCCAGTACATTTATCCATTCATCCTTCCTTAAATTACACAATGATATGCCAGTACCATATGCTGTAAGACAACCCACACCCTGATGTTCCCACTGCCAAATTTCACTTTCTTCATGGTGATTGTGGAGTGATATGCAGAACCATTCTGCCCCCGAACATGGAGTGTTTAAGGATATTCAAAGAGTTCAGCTTTGGGTTCACCAGACTATATTGTCCCAGTCCAAGTCTTCTGCAGCAGACTTTAAAAAAGCTTCAACATGTTTTTTCTTCAGCATTGAAGTCTCGTGCAGTAAGTGCGCATATGGACCATTACAATCGAGTGCATTACTATTGTTTCCATAGGAAAAACTATACCTGCTATTTCCAGATCTTTCTGAAGCTCACTGGATCTTGGTCAACTCTTAATCATTTTGACTACACTGTCAGAAATCTTACGATGGTTTATGGTGAAATTATGTACTTTGCACTTTTCTATTATGGCTCCGGCGGCGCTCACTGGAACATTCTGAGGTTTAGAAATGCAGCTGTAATTATTACCACATTCCAGTTTTTTGACCCGTAACTTCATTTATGGAACAAATTTGATCCGATTCCCTTGTGTGTGTGGTTACTTGGGTTGTTACCAACATATAGTTTGTATTTTATGACAGGGGCCCCATTAGAAATATTTAAATTGCGAAAAATTTTATTGTGTTCATTATTGATTTTATCGGGTGTTTATCTTTGTAACCACTGCCTGAAGTTTACTAAGCCTTAGTCTAAGAGCCTGCTATTTGTTGATGTCTTGACATGCAAGTAATGCATGCATTCAATAAACAACTAAAACTTTCCCAGTAGTTTAATTTTTCAACTTGGAAAATTGAGACGTTTCTCAGGAACCTTGACTTCAAAATCTAATATGGTAGCTGCTTGTAAAAGTTGGAGTTACCCACAGTAATGACCAGGTATTTTGAATGCTTTGTATCTCATTAATTCAGTCATGCACATAGTAATGTACAGTTTTTAAATGTACTGAATGCAGCTTGTCATTAGCCTGTATTGCTAATAGTTGTAGCCAGATTGATAAGCAGAACAGCTGGCAGATCCCACTGGGTTTTCTCACTTGTAAGTTAAACAAAGTTAAGTTCAGAATACTGTTAAAGATTTGAATTCCAACTTCCAAAATAAATGAAAGACTTGACAGGCTGGGATTTTGTTCATATCTGTTAGGACTCTCACTTCAATCTTAACTTGACAAACGTAAGGCTCAGGCTTAAAAGTAAAACTTAACCAAAAGATTTACTGAGTTGTGCCAGGCATATTTTTCTCAATTTTTCATCAACCCCAACTTCATTGAGATCTTGGTTGGAAGCATAGCAGCTCTTTCTGGGATTTACCAGAGATGCTGATGAGGTAAATGGGCAGGTGTGCTCATAAGGCTTCTGCCACCTGGACTCCACATGACCGTGCCCTCAATCCACCTGACTAATGTCCGCTCCCTGGCTAACAAAATTGGTGAACAACTACTTCTCAACTTTAAAACCCTGGACGAAGATCTCGGAGAAAAAGACGGGAGGTGGAATAAGCTTGTACATAAATGCAGGTTGGTGTACTGATGTCACGATATTACAGAAGACATGTAGCCCTGACCTGGAGTCATTTTTTATGTACTATAAATCTTTTATTCACTGGGGGTGTTCGCCTTGCTCGTTCTGGCCGGTGTTCCACCACAAGCCTGCACATCAAATGCTGAAAAACAGCCAGCTGAGCTCATAATAGACATAAAGGAAAAACACTTAGGTTCTCTCATTGTTGCCCTTGGAGATTTTAACAGCATAGACCTTCCTAATAAACTACCAAAATACAGACAGCATATTAAGTGTAAAACACAGTGGACCAGTGTTTCAAAGCTCTCAAAGTCACCAGGGCCACTTTGGTAGTTTCTGATCACTGTCTGCTTCATCTCATCCCAACCCATAGGCAAAAATTAAAAACTTCTAAACCTGTGGTCAGAACTGTTAGGACGTTGATGGAGCAGTCAAAGCAAGAACTACAGGCCTCCTTTGACTGCACAGATTGGAGTGTTTTTGAAGCTTCAGCCACTGACCTGAATAAGCTTGCTGACACTGTCACTTCCAACATACGTTTTTGTGAAGACGTGTGTGTGCAGACCAGAACCTTTTGCACATACCACAACAATAGACCATGGTTCCCTTTACGTCTGAAGAAACTGTGTAGGAACAAGGAACAGGCTTACAGCAGTGTGGACCGGGCTCTGCATAAGCAGGCCAGGAACAAACTGACCAAGGAGATCATGGCAGCTAATACTAACTACAACAAGAAGCTAAAAAGCATCTTCTCAGCATATGACCAGATATCAGCTAAAAATGGTCTAAAAATAATATTAATTACTGGATTAGGATCTCTGAGGAAGATGTAAATAGACTCGTTCAGCGTCAGAAGACCAGGAAAGCTTCAGGTCTTGATGGTATAAACCCTATTCTGCCAGCCTCCACTGACCCCATCACTTAGATCTTCAACAATCTCTGGAGCTGTGTTGTTGTAAACATTACTGGCAACTGTTCATTCTCACACCATGTAGTCTGCACACAACCATATTTGGCTTAATCTAACCACCATATCAGCCTAATAAGACCTAATTTCAGTTGTCAAGCACTTTGGTGGAGAGTTGTTGATTTGGGCTTGTTTTGCAGCAACAGGACCTGAAGACCTGTAGTCATATTAAACATCTGTGATTATTTTAATATGAAACGTGAAGTGATCAGTTTAATAGCTAGAGTTTGTGGTTGTGCAAGCTAGTGAATCATGGAATATACTTATTTTTTGCCATACCTGTCAGTACAGTCACAGAACATTATTTTCCGCTTTTCAGTAGTATTCTATGGCAAGATTCACTCTATGTCTGTTGTAATTTCGTCAGTTTTATGAACTATGTCTAATTTCCTGTAATAAGTAGCCAAAGTAAGACACAGAGTGCACATGTCAAAGTGATCTGCATCATTTACACCTGAGAGCCACTGTTCACAATGACCCAACTGTGACACACCTGCTATAGTGTTCATTCAACAAATGATTACATTTTACCATTTTACCTCCTCATTTTGTAATCTTGACAATGGCAGCTTTGTTGTAATTGTTGTCAGACATACTGTTAAAAGAACAACAGCTGCTGAACTGCACTATCTCTGCACTTCCTCCCTATTATTTACTGTTCAGCAACAACGGTTCAATCCAGATGGCAGCCATCTTTAGGCATATTTGTGAAACGCACTTCAAACAGGCTTTCTTAGAAGAACAAACCTGTGTTTTAAGTGACTCTACCGAACGTTGTGATTGCAAGTCAGATGCTTTCATTGCCTGTTCAGAGATCTCCTGGTCAAAGTCTCTTTGGGTAGTTTCTTATTCTTAGATATTGCATCCTCAATTTAGTTGATTAATGAGAAAGTTCTTGGAGCATGACTCAGCACTGTTGGGATTGCACCTTTGTGGCTAAGTATAATTGTACTTTTTTTTTCTTTTTTGGAGTAACTTCTCTTCCTTCTTTAAGTTATTTCATTTCTCGCTGGCTACATGCTTGGCAGTTGCATGGGAAATGTGCACCTAAATCATTTTGTTAATTGCTTTATTGGAGTGATTATTTTGTTTGGCATAGAAAGAGTCTGTATTGTTTAGGTTTGTGATGATAGTGTTATTCCCCCATCCCTTCTGTTTGTTTTTGATTT
Source organism: Girardinichthys multiradiatus (assembly GCF_021462225.1). Classification (NCBI taxonomy): domain Eukaryota; kingdom Metazoa; phylum Chordata; class Actinopteri; order Cyprinodontiformes; family Goodeidae; genus Girardinichthys; species Girardinichthys multiradiatus. The sequence continues at coordinate 4,442,568 of NC_061810.1, read as the reverse complement.
GTCTCTTAAATCCTCTGACCTCCTTGCTTGTTTCTCCTTTGTTTGTGCAGTTGTCTGCTGCGATGCTGTTCACTGTAATTCTTCACTAACCCCGGCACCCCACCCTTCCACCCCTACCTCCACCTCCTCCATCCCCTCTAAGTTTGGTCCTGTGGGGTTCCGGAGTAGTAGAGACATGGAGTCCTCGTGTGAGCAGGGTTGCAAAACTGAGCTCAGCTGTAAATCACTTCTAGCTTTAAAGTAGTGGAGGGAGGCCAGACGTGGTCTCTGTCCAAAAATTTTATGTTTGCTTTTTTTGTTGTTTTTGGGGGGGAGGGGGGAGTAATTGAACAACCAAAACACATCTTCATATTTATGACAGGTCATCAGCTCCAACCTGAAGAATTAAGGTGAAGAGCATTAATTTGATGTTAAAGTTTTCCTGATTTTTGTTTTGCCTTCCTCTTTGTGTGCCTTTTATTTGTGCCATTTGTTTTGGTTTGCTGTTGAGAATCCTTTGTTGTCTTGTCTTTTTTTCTGGCTTAATGCATCCGGCATGGTCTGACTGTGAGCCTCGTCCCGACCCTTTCTCCCCACTGTCAGCTCCCTCACTTCTTCTCCTCTTCTGTTCTCCTGGAGCTCTGCTGTCTCCTCTCCTTCCTCTCTGAGTGAGCTGCTGTGTACCAGCATGGAATCTCTGCATCTCCCTCTGCCTGTCTCTCCCACAGCATCGTTCCTGCTTACCATCCTTCCACTTTTGGTTTCCTCTCTACACCACTTAAATCCATCTGCTCATCTCTTACTGTCATAATAATACAAAATACATTGAAAGATGTATTTGTGGTTGAGCTGAGGGACCAAGGTCATAATATGTAAGGCATGACAATAGAGCCAGAGTGATGCGGATGCAGGAAAACGCAAGCAAACATTTTGTCTTGAAGCACTGAAATGTCTCCTTGTCTTTTCCCTTTCATTCTCTCCTTTGTAGACCATGGGGAGATGATGGAGATGCAAGGTTTGGGAGGCAGCCCGTCGTCGTGGCAACAGACCGAAGTAACCACTCACGAGTTGCTGTGCCAGTCCTGCTCCACAGCCGGTAGCAACACATCATTCAATTACACAGCCGGCTGTACCTGCCTGCATCAGCCGTCGGATATTCACACGTATGCACTGAAACTAAAGCTTCAACCCTTTCTGTCCATGTTGTCAATGTGCTGCAGTAAGTCAAGATTAAAACATACACTATGTAGTATATTAAAGTATTGGGTCCCCATCCAGATAATTAAATTCAGGTGTTTCAACCATTTTCATTGCCAGTGGTGTATGAAACCTTTCTTTTTTGTAAAAGAATGGGTGGGAGCTCACTGAATTCCAGCATGGCAACAAGAAAGGATATCACCTGTGCCAGAAGTCCTGTCGCAAAGGGTCCACACTGCTGCTGAATATTCCACAATTAACTGTTAGTGGTAATATAACAGCCCCTGTGTAGAACCACGCATGGTGTTGAAGAACTTGACTAGAGTTCCGACCCCAACCTGACAGAACAACGTTGGCATGAATTATATCAGAGACTATGAGTCAGGCCTTCTGGTCTAAGATCCCCCTCAGACACCAAGTGGAACACATTCCTATTATAGCTGATATGGCTGCAAAAGGTAGACTGGGCTCATATTGATCCCTATCGTTTGACTCAAGTTTGATTTTTTTGTGACGATAGATTAGCAAATACGTATGGCAAAATAATGTATCATGATGATATTATTTTCATATTTAAGGCAAGATAGTAAAAGAGGAACAGCCAGTGTTAAAAACAAATCAGCACTATACCTAAAGAAATGCAGTATTACTGACAATGGAACTATTTCAGAAATTGTCCCAGACGCACAAACAAACATTTAAAATATAAAAACAAAAAACAAGATGCTTCCATATTAAATTATTTTAAACGGATTCATATGCGATATTCACATACAGTGTATAAAAATACATGTTTCTTCATTATCCCCACTTTCTAATTCTGGTTAGTATTACCAAACCATTTCTATTTGCTAAATTAAAAATAAATGAGAGAGATTTATTTTAAAATATTTTTTTCTTTACTTTGTTTATATTCAGAAGTTTACATACACTTAGATTACTCTAAGTAAGATCTAAGTCTACCCATAATACTTTTACAGATGTAAGCTGGGCATCTATTTTCAAAACTAAAGCTCTTTGAAAATACTGTGTTAGTACATGCACATAAGTTTGCAAAGTAAATCCGACTAGCAACTGTCAGGCTGGGTACATGTTGAATATAGGCTTCCTGCAGTGCGGCTTCCAGAGACAATGTAGGCGTTCAAATTAAAACCTAGGTGCTGGTAGCAGTTCCCAATGGTTAAATAAAAAAAGAAGGAAAATGTGTGTTTTCCTTTGTGTAGGCCAACTAGACATAACCTTGTTATGTGTTTGACAATAACAAGCAATTGATGATGATTGTATAAAATGCATGTCTGATTATGTTTGCTTTCCTGCATCTGGCATGGACCTAGTCCATCTCTAAAATTTAAAATTTTTATTTAACAGCTATATTTAATAGTGGGTTTCTACAAATATTACTGTATGTGTTGCCATGGTTACTTACAGAATTTATTTTCCAAGATGGCTGGTGGGCAATTTTTATGATGCCATTGCAAACACCCTGTCACCATTTTTTTACTATAATAAAAACACTTACTTTAGACAAGTGGTCCTCAACCCTGGTGCTCAGGACGCACTGTCCAGCATGTGGTGGTCAGTGTTTTAGGTGTTTTATCTGCCGCCACACACCTGACTTAAATGAGTAATGACCCGGCTTCATGGCATGCTGAGGAGGTATGGCTGAATTAGATGATTGGGTCATTGGCAGGCTGTTGCAGAACTGGAATCAGGCTCAGGAGATAGTTTAACTTTTTTAACTGTTTGATTTAGGTGTGTTGGAGTAGAAACATATCTACAACATACAAGACACTGATCTCTGCGGAATGGCAGTTTCTGATTTACTGTAGGGGTACATCCCTAGCAGTACTATTATCAGTCAGACCCAACGACTCAATCCCTCTGGAATGCTCCAGGTTTGGCTTAGGAGAAATCAAACTCTGGTATCTTTACAGATGTCATCCAGATATCCCGAACTTTCTCTCAAGCACAAAACTGCAGGATTGACTTTGCTGAGGAACACTAAAAAAATGGAATTTAATTATTTGGCCAGATGAGCTCCAGATGTGACTTGTTAAAAACAGATGAGATTCTACTGAGAATCAGCTACAAATCTGTGATTCTGAGATGCAGCCTAAAGTAATGGAGTCAATGTTATTTTAGCAAATTTCTCAGGTGATACTCAGCTGTGTCTTTATGTCCGCTCTGCATGTGTGAAAATTTGAGGAATAGAGGGCAATATAGTTTTGGTGACGGGACAACTTCAAAACTTGCTGCAGTGGACACAGCTGTTTGAATAAAGTGAGAGATTTAACGGTGGTGAAAATGATCTGATTTCTGTCCATCAGTATTCCACTGAAGATGCTCTGTCAGAACATGAAGCGGCAGATCGTTTCCAGAGCCTTCTATGGATGTAAGTTCTCCCTGTTCTTCCCACAGCAGTGTTTCGTGTGCTCTACTGAATCATTCATAATGATAACCTTCCTAAACCAACTTTATTCTCATTTCACAAGCCATATAATAAAGCTCGGCATGCTGTTTTTATCTGTTCTGAAAATAGATATTTCAGCAAATCATCTGATGTTGCTTAGTTTCTATTATGTTTTCTTTTTTTTCTAGTTATAGAGCAAATAATAAATGACTTACTTTAATCCAGTACTGTGCTCTTTATGTTATACAGTTGTCTATATTGAACAAAATAGACTATTACCTTGTACAAAAACGAATTTAATGTCTGTAATTGGCTTTGACACAACACTGTTTGTTTGCATGGGCCTAATCTTCCACCTGTTCTGTGTTGAGCCTACTAAAGGCATCACTGCATAACTGACTTCCAGGCAGCTGCACAATTGATTTTAAAAGTCAATTAAATCAATCTTATAGTGGAGCAGCTGCTCTTTGGCACAGTAATAACCTTGGAGATCATAATGAAGTATGCATCTGAATAAGGTGAATGTTTTAAACACTTACAGAATGAACTCCTCCTGTTAACATAACATTGTCAACATGAGTGAAGGCCCTTTTCATTATTACACTTCATTTTTGTTTTCAAAAACCTATATATACTTATATTTATATTTTCAGTAGAGATGCACCAATCAGAGTTTTGTGGCTGATTTCAAATCCTAAATATCACAGTATTTACTCCTAGCCTTTCTAAAAGTGAGTGATCATTCATTATCTATATTGCTGAGGCAAGTTGATGTTTGAGAGCAGTCACTGAAAACGAGGATTTTATTAATATTTTAAAACAATGACACAGGGATTACAGAGTTTATGTAGATGTTTAACATAACTCTGAAATTTTGACAAAGCTGCCAACATAAACAAATCTAGCAACTAGGGATGCATCGATATAAGAATTTGGGCCGATATCTAATATTAATATTGCTGTTATGACATTTTACTGACATTTACTCTTATAATTTACATTCTATGTATTTCCCTACCAATTCAGCACATTGAAAAAAAAAGACCACACCACTGACATTGCTTCTTTGTGTAGTTAAACACACTACAATCCTGCACTGCATCACTATCACTGTCACATCACCAGAAAAATACCCCTCTCCACCCAGAAACAAAAACATAAACAGCAACATGGAAATAACACAAGTGGATAATATTGGCCCAGTTATACTTATAGAATGGATACTAATATGTTCAAAGATGACTAACATCGACTGGTACCAATACCTTCTAGAGTTGCGCCGCTCAGTAGCAGCAGTTTGGAGTAGCTCTGTTACTTGTCATTCTGATTCATTCTTTTTAAGAACTCAACTACCTGTTGTGGTGGATAAAAAGGATTTTTTTTTTTGGGACGATTATCCTCTCCTGTATCGGATGCTGTGCAGCTGGAAGGATTTTTGCTGATACGTTTCTACTTTTGGACATTTGTTATGATGCATTAATGTGTTTTTTTTTTACAACCGGGAGCAACTGATTAATACAGGTCCTTCTCAAAATATTAGCATATTGTGATAAAGTTCATTATTTTCCATAATGTCATGATGAAAATTTAACATTTATATATTTTAGATTCATTGCACACTAACTGAAATATTTCAGGTCTTTTATTGTCTTAATACAGATGATTTTGGCATACAGCTCATAAAAACCCAAAATTCCTATCTCACAAAATTAGCATATCATTAAAAGGGTCTCTAAACGAGCTATGAACCTAATCATCTGAATCAACGAATTAACTCTAAACACCTGCAAAAGATTCCTGAGGCCTTTAAAACTCCCAGCCTGGTTCATCACTCAAAACCCCAATCATGGGTAAGACTGCCGACCTGACTGCTGTCCAGAAGGCCACTATTGACACCCTCAAGCAAGAGGGTAAGACACAGAAAGAAATTTCAGGACGAATAGGCTGTTCCCAGAGTGCTGTATCAAGGCACCTCAGTGGGAAGTCTGTGGGAAGGAAAAAGTGTGGCAGAAAACGCTGCACAACGAGAAGAGGTGACCGGACCCTGAGGAAGATTGTGGAGAAGGGCCGATTCCAGACCTTGGGGGACCTGCGGAAGCAGTGGACTGAGTCTGGAGTAGAAACATCCAGAGCCACCGTGCACAGGCGTGTGCAGGAAATGGGCTACAGGTGCCGCATTCCCCAGGTCAAGCCACTTTTGAACCAGAAACAGCGACAGAAGCGCCTGACCTGGGCTACAGAGAAGCAGCACTGGACTGTTGCTCAGTGGTCCAAAGTACTTTTTTCGGATGAAAGCAAGTTCTGCATGTCATTCGGAAATCAAGGTGCCAGACTATGGAGGAAGACTGCGGAGAAGGAAATGCCAAAATGCCAGAAGTCCAGTGTCAAGTACCCACAGTCAGTGATGGTCTGGGGTGCCGTGTCAGCTGCTGGTGTTGGTCCACTGTGTTTTATCAAGGGCAGGGTCAATGCAGCTAGCTATCAGGAGGATTTGGAGCACTTCATGCTTCCATCTGCTGAAAAGCTTTATGGAGATGAAGATTTCCTTTTTCAGCACAACCTGGCACCTGCTCACAGTGCCAAAACCACTGGTAAATGGTTTACTGACCATGGTATCACTGTGCTCAATTGGCCTGCCAACTCTCCTGACCTGAACCCCATAGAGAATCTGTGGGATATTGTGAAGAGAACGTTGAGAGACTCAAGACCCAACACTCTGGATGAGCTAAAGGCCGCTATTGAAGCATCCTGGGCCTCCATAAGACCTCAGCAGTGCCACAGGCTGATTGCCTCCATGCCACGCCGCATTGAAGCAGTCATTTCTGCAAAAGGATTCCCGATCAAGTATTGAGTGCATAATTGTACATGATTATTTGAAGGTTGACGTTTTTTGTATTAAAAACACTTTTCTTTTATTGGTCGGATGAAATATGCTACTTTTGTGAGATAGGAATTTTGGGTTTTCATGAGCTGTATGCCAAAATCATCCGTATTAAGACAAAAAAAGACCTGAAATATTTCAGTTAGTGTGCAATGAATCTAAAATATATGAATGTTAAATTTTCATCATGACATTATGGAAAATAATGAACTTTATCACAATATGCTAATATTTTGAGAAGGACCTGTATGTCAAAAGCTCAAATAATACTTCAACTACAACCCCAAATCCCTGATGAGTTGAAAAGGAGATGCCGTGGTACAGAGCAGGAGCAAGGACAAGAGAGAGAAGGAGGAAGTTCACACCATCTCTGATGGGCAATGTGAGATCGTTGGGAAACAAGTTGGATGAACTCCAAGCCCTACAAAGGACCAGCCAGGGTATCGGGAATGCAGAATTATGTGTTTCACTGAGACATGGCTGCAGCATCATATCCCTGACTCCAGGGTCTCTCTGCCCAGCTTTCTGACCATATGAGCAGACAGAGATTTAAGGAGGAGCGGCAAACGCAAAGGTGGTGGACTAGCACTACTTGTAAACAACAGATGGTGTCATCCAGGACATGTTACTGTGCAGTGTCATCTCTGCAGTCCAGATATTGAACTGTTAGTACCAAGTTTTCGTCCACATTATTTAACAAGTGAGTTCACCAGTGTTGTTTTGGCAACAGTATATGTTCCACCTTTAGCTGTTGCTGATGCTGCATGTGTTGTCATCAACTCAGTTGTTGCTAAGCTACAGACACGACACCCCAAAGGATTTGTGGCAATATCTGGTGATTTTAACCATGCTTCACTCCCTTCTACACTTCCAATGTTTCAACAGTTTGTCAGCTGCTCTACCAGAGAAAACAAAATGTTGGATTTGTTTTGTGCAAATGTCAAGGACTCCTACATCTTGCAAGGATTATAATTATTGATTAATAAATATTTATCAAAAATTATAATTAAAAAAATCATAATTCAGGGAGATAATTTCTTAACCAAAAATCATTACTTACAAATGGAAATCAGAGATGTCCTCAAAGTTCTTAATAATTACAGTTAGTTATTCATCACTAATAATTGATAAATTATTAACCAAAACCACTAAATGTCACTGTTTATTCAACTGCTCCACCGAAGATGGGGAACTTCGATCTTGTTTTGACGGATAAATCACCCTTGTACGAAATAAACACAAACGCTTCTCTTAATTATATATATGGAGATTTATTGAAGCCAAATAATTCTGATATACCATTATTCTGTTCCAAAAACCTTAACCTAACTAACAAGCACCATTCTACACAAAGGGGATAAAAATGACTACCTAACAATAACAATAAAAGAAAAATACTGTATATGCGCATTGAGTGTCTATGAAGATCAAACCAGCAGTTTTATGGACAAAATGTGTAATTTGGGTTAAATGGAAAGAGAAGTCCTCCTGGCGTGCTGATGTCTCGATTGCAGCGATCTGCTAGTAGACGGTAGGGTGTGCTCTTAGCCACTAGCAGCTGATTGCCCCAAATCTTGAACAAAGAGTCATAAAACTCTGAGGCGGGAATCCAGTGGAAAAACTCCAGTAATAAAACTGGAACAAAGAACTGGTCAGGTGAGGCCCAGACCGCAGTTGCTTTGAATGAAAACTTTAAAAGTCCAACTTCTAACTGCTGGCTCAGCCGGACAAAACATGAACACGCACGATTCAGCATCACTTGCACAGGAAATCAAAAACAGCTCGGCATAAAACACTTGAATCAATATTGATACCTTGAATTAACTACTGGTGATTCTAGATCACCTTAACTATTCCTCATCCTGCCCAGACTTCTAAATGTACCTATCCAATTTAATATGAAAAAAAAAAAAATTGACGTTGATTTCTTCTCTACACCGGTTGAGGATGTCAGGTCTGAAGAAAAACTAGGGGAGGGGGATCACACGTCCATGATCACCTCAAAAGAAAAACTGTAAACTTCTCATCCGTCCAGGAGGGGAAAATATTAAGAACCGTTAGTCGACTGAATCACAATGAGGAAAACTCGCCTCCTTGGAAATAAAACCTCTGTGGGTTTTTCACCTGCGCCGGGTGTCGGCGTGGTCTTCGATCGGTATATGAATCTTCTGACCTTCTTGTATCAGACAGATTCCAGCTTTCAAGCTCTTCCGGGAATGGCCGTATGAAGCAAAAGTTCGCCTGCGAGCTTTTCTCTCTCAAGTTATGCGCCTCTGTTGCGTCGTCCCGTGAGACACGCTGGAAATGCCAACGAAAGTTGATTTCCCGTGGTTTTATAAACCCGGGTGACATCAGAGCTGCGATGTCTGTTGAGCTGCGCATGTTCAACTGTGTGACCAAAGTTGACGACTCCAACAATCTCCAATGCAAGACCTCCTCTTTGAGGCTACAGACTGGGACGCATTGTGCCAGCCACATGGAGAGGACATCAATGCCATGACTGAGTGTGTAACCGACTATATAAACTTCTGTGTGGATAACATCATCCCCAACAGAACCGTGAGATGCTTCCCCAATAACAAACCCTGGATCACCAGTGACCTGAAGGACCTGATTAACAAGAAAAAAGAGCCTTCAGAGAGGGAGACAGAGAATTATTGAGGAGTTTACAGAAGCAACTTAAAGTCAAGATAAAAGACAGCAAGGAGGTGTACAAGAAGAAGCTGGAGGGCAAACTCCAGCAAAACAATATCAGAGATGTGTGGTCAGGGATGAAGAAGATCACAGGTTTTAAGCAGAAGGACAATCAGACCAATGAATGTCTGGACAGAGCCAATGAACTAAACACATTCTTCAATAGGGTCAGTTCAGAAACATGCTCAGCATCCACCTCTCCTGCCCACAGCCAAACAGACATCCCACCCTCCTTTGACCCACAGCTTTTCTGTCACGCCTCAAATGTTTTATCTTCCACCTCAACCCTAGACCCTTCTGCTTCTACATGTTTGCCTTCAACCAAATCAGAAGATGCTGATACTCCCTTTGCCTCCCACTTCCACCTGTGTCTCAAGAAGTCAAGTGAAGAGACAACTGGAAAGACTGAACCGGAACAAGGCTGCAGGTCCAGATCATGTCAGCCCTAGAGTTCTGAAGGCCTGTGCAGAGCAGCTCTGTGGGATTCTGCAGCACCTCCTCAACCTTAGCCTAGCCCAGAAGAAGGTTCCAGTGTTATGGAAGACCTCCTGGCTTGTTCTGGTACCAAAGAAAACTCATCCATCAGTCCTCAATGACTATAGACCTGTTGTCCTGGCATCCCACACCATGAAGGTTCTAGAGAGACTCCTGTTGGCCCACCTGAGTAAGCAAACAGTAAACCATCAGGAACTCCTTCAGTTTGCTTATCGCTGTGGAGTTGGAGTTGAAGATGCCATCATACACCTGCTTCAACAAACCCACTGTCATCTGGACAAAGCCAGCAGCACTGTGAGGATCATGTTCTTTGGTTTCTCCAGTGCATTTAACACAATCCAACCTGATTTGCTTTGTCAGAAACTCCAGAAGACTCAGGTGGAGGCCTCAACAGTCTCCTGGGTCAAAGACTACCTGACAAACAGACCACAGTTTGTGAGACTGAAGGGTTATGAGTCTAACCAGGTAGTCAGCAGCACAGGAGCACCACAGGGGACTGTACTCTCACCATTCCTCTTCACTCTGTACACCTCAGACGTCCATTACAAGACAGACTCCTATCATCTGCAGAAATACTCGGATGATTCTGCAGTTGTTGGGTGAATCAGAGATGGACAAGAAGCTGAGTACAGGGAGCTGGTGGACCGCTTTGTGGCATGGTGTAGAAACAATAATCTCATCTTGAATGTGACTAAAACAAAGGAGAGTATTGTAGATTTTTTCAGAGAAACAGGAATAAGTCAAACACTATTTCCACCATGGAAGAAGAGGTGGAGGTGGTGGAGGAGTATAAATACCTCGGTGTTCACCTGCACAACAGACTGGAGTGGAGATGCAACAGTGAAGCTGTCTACAAGAAGGGACAGTATGTCTTGAGGAGGTTTAGGTCCTTTGGTGTTTGCAGCAAGATGCTGCCGATCTTCTATAAGTTTGTTGTGGAAAGTGTGATCTCTTCTACTATCATCTCCTGGGGAAGCAGCATCAGAGCCAGGGACTTAAAAAAGCTCAACAAGCTGATAAAGAAGGCTGGCTCTGTTCTGGGGACTCCTCTGGAACCTCTGGAGATCATTGTGGAAAGACGGATTCTTCATAAAATTAAGAACATTATGGAGAACCCTGAGCATCCTCTTCATGAGACTGTTGTACAACAACATAATGTCTTCAGTCAGAGGCCTCTTCAGATCTGGTGTAAGACTGCTACAGGAGATCCTTCCTGCCCACAGCCATCAGCATCTTTAACAGCTCTTTGAAGAAACCTGCGGGATATGAGCTACAACAACATTTAATTTCGCTTTGGGATTAATGAAGTATTTTTAAATAGAATTGAATGGAATTGCCAAAGTTTTCTGCATCCCTACTAGCAACAGACAGAGGGTGAAAGGTTAAATGTTGATTTAGGTGTGTTGCAATTTTTCTTACTCAATTTAGCTTTCCTGTTATCTGCTGAAAGTCTGCAGTTCTCTTGTAGTCTGGCTTAACTGCACAACATGCATGTCTCAACATACAGAAAATACAGCTTTCTTTTATATAATTTCTGACATCTCTGCTTATTCTCAATTAATTTTAAACATCTAATGCTGAAATTGGAAAATTTGAGTCTTCTTCACTCAGTAACAGTTCCCACACTGTTGCTTTAGCACAACCTGGTAGCAGTTAATGTGGGGCATTCACTTGTCAGGAAAAGCTTGCATTTTTTAGTTTCTCGCTGGTTTTTAATCTATCAGGCTTAAAATCATCCAATTCTGGTCACCAACTGATTTCTTGGTGTACGTCTAATTTAAAAACATCATTTTTTTGTTTTTGCCCTTTTTGTCCAACTACATTTATATTTTTATTTAATATGATTTATTTATGATTAACTTTTTTATTATTTGGTTTTTCACATTTTCACCTTTAGCCTATGGGCTTTTTTCATACATTACTTTGGACGGTTTGAAAGTAAAATGTATTTACTTTCAATTTACTACCTCCTCATCTGAGCTCGGTTCACTTACGCATGTGTCCCACTTGTCCATCAGGGCTTGCATACTGTCGACACCTGTCTACTGTGAGGACCCACCTGTCAGCTCTGGTGAACCACAACATCGTACCCCCAGACAGACCTTGTGAGGCATCTGGGGGACTCAGCAAAGAAGTTTGGAGCAAGTACCAGAAGGACTGCAAGGTAAGTGTAGACAGTAAACCTGCAAACTACTGCAGGGACTTCAGCATCATTCCAGGAATGTAAATCTATCTCCTAAGTGCTGCATTCAAACACCTCTGCACCTCTCACAGTCAAATGATGGTGGATGAAACACTGAAACCTCTGCCAAGTTAACATTAGGTCAGTGAGAATAAGCTGATCTGTGTAGTTCATATTCATGGCTATAGAGAGACACTCCTACAATAATAAGTGAGGTTGTTGCTGGTCAAACTATTGAATAGATTAACCTTCAGATCCGACAGCAACCAGCACTAGGAAGTAGGACAGAGAGCATATTGTTTATTAATTTGACAGTAAGAATGATGCTATAACCCAGACTCATCTTTAGTTAGACACTGATGGTTGAAGCTTCAGCAGTTCATAGAACAGCCAAAGATCTGTGGGAGGAAAGGTTGCCCTCTAATGAGGGTTTGATTTATGTGTGAAATTATTTAAAATGCATGAAGTTAAGAAAAGATGAAACTCATAAGCAACTCAAAGCTGAACGTGAACAGCGGTATCTGTGTGTTCCCTTCACACCACTGATTTAAGCAGTGGGTGCTGTGAAAACACTTATTCATATTCTGAGCCTGTGTTATTTTTTTCTTTTTTGCTGCTTTGGAATCAGACTCTAGCTGCCAAATGTGTTATATAACTATCTAACATTCTCCAACTTTCTAATTGAGCTTCACTCACCCTTTAGTTAAACATATTTCTCCTTATCCATCCAACCTCATATACGCTGCTTTGATGCAGTCATGTTAATCGTAGGTGGGGGATCATGCACTGCTCTTGCCATCTCCACCTTCTCCACTCTTTTCCAACTTAATGAAAGTTTAATGAGATTCAGTAAACTGGAGTCTCATTACAGTGTGCAGTTTGATATAATCAGAGCTATTAAGGCAGTAACGGTAATCATTCATCAGCTCCAACACAGTCATCATTACTAATTTACACTCTATTCATATCTGCGTCCTTTATCTTTGGCACTCATCTGTGTCTTCTTCTGTACGCTTTCCAATCGCTCTTCCTTTCCCTCAATTATTGATGCCTTGTATCTTCCGTGTAGGCTTCTTCTTTCCTGTCATCTTTCTTTTCTCGTTCATGTATATCCCTATAATCCTTTCTGTGTGTGTGTGTGTGTGTGTATAGAACTACAAGGAGCTGGAGCTGCTCAGGCTGGTTTATTATGGAGGAGTACAGCATGAGATCAGGAAAGAGGTTTGGCCCTTCCTGCTGGGACACTACAAGTTTGGCATGAGCAAAAAGGACATGAGTCAGGTATTGCATGCAAACACACATTCTTAATTCCAGCCTTATTCTGGAAATCATAATCTGATTTTTCTTTTTTATTTCCTCATGGAGATTGATGCGAAGATCAATGAACGCTACCAACAGGTGATGAGGGAGTGGAAGGCTTGTGAGGTCATTGTCAAGCAGAGGGAGAAGGAGATGCAGTCAGCCATCTTTGCCAAGCTCTCCTCGGGCAGTAGCATAGACAGCCACGTCCTGAGGCTTGCCCACAGAGACTCCACACTCAGCAATGAGGTGAAAAGGCTCAGTGCAATCTGAAACCCACTCAGTGGTGCAGTTTTATTACAACAGTGAAGTGATTGTTATCATTATACCTTCTGTTTGAGTCTACAGCTAATAAAAATCATTTTACTGGGGCCCTGGGTGTGAATGAAACTTATATTATTAAATGGACTGCACTTATACCATACAGTGTGAATTTATTTAATTCAATTCAGTTTTATTTATGTAGCACCAATTCACAACACATGTCATCTCAAGGCACTTCACAAAGGGTTTGGAATGGTATAGGGTTGTTGGGGAGGTTAGATTAAACTACTAAGTGTTAGAGTTTGGCCATTTTAGAATGGGCTATGTGTAGGGGTACTAAGATAAATAATACACTGATAAAGTGTGTCCATGTAGAGCCCACTGGTGGCCATTGTTATACTAAAAACCACAAGGATTGGGATACCTCTCTCTGTCAGACTGATTACAACCATTGGAAAAGAGAAGGGGTCATACAGGTAGCAGAAATGGAGGGTGTTTGCACCACAACCATAACTGAGCCGGTTTAGGCTAAACCTGACTGCCCCTTACTCCAACCAACAGGGAGGGAGGAAGGCAGAGGTAAAAATAATTGGAGTGTTGTTTCCTGTTGCATAGTGTGAAAGGTGGGTAACTTTAAAATGGTCAATTCAATCGAATCATATAGATTTCAAGTCACTCACATCCATTCCAATTAATAACTAATCATTGAACAGTGCAGTCAGATTCAGTTATTTATTCAAATTGGATAAAAAGTTTTTCTATCTAAGGAAACCCAGCAGATTGCATCGAGTCAGAGACTTGTAACAGTCACTCCCGGATGAGCATGTAGAGACAGTAGACAGTCATTGGCGTTGGCTTTGCAGCAATCCCTCATACTGAGCATGCATGTAGCGACAATGGAGAGGAAAAACTCCCTTTTAACAGGAAGAAACCTCCAGCAGAACCAGGTTCAGTTTGAGCGGCCATCTGCCACGACCGACTGGGGGTTTGAGAGAACAGAGCAGAGAAGGAAAAAGAACACAGAAGCACTGATCCAAGAGTACTTTCTATGGGAAGGAAAAGTAAATGTTAATGGCTGTAGCTCCTTTAGTCGTTTCATCTAGGAAGAAAGAACAGATAAACTCTGAGCCAGTTTTCAAGGTTAGAGTATGAAAGAGAGCACATAGAGTTAGTCACAGTAAAAGCTCAGTCAGTAGGAGAAAGACAGGGTTAAACACTGAAAGACAGGGCCAAGTGTATCATCAGTAGAAGGTGAGCATTAAGTTGTTGCCAGCAGAAGCTTGGACGATGCCCCCCTCCATGAAAGTGTCACAGGTAGACACAGAGTCAGGCCAGGTGTAGCTTCTAGGGAGAGAAAAGAGAGAGAACATAAAGTTAAAAGCTGAAATAACAGCAAATAATGCAAAATTGGAGAGTAGTGTGAGAATGTAGCGAAAATAGCGAAAGTGGTCATTATGTCCTCCAGCAGCCTAAGCCTATAGAAGCATAACTACAGAGATAGCTCAGGATAACCTAAGCCACTCTTACTATAAGCTTTACCAAAAAGGAAAGTTTTAAGCCTCGCCTTAAAAGTAGACAGGGTGTCTGCCTCACGGACTAAAACTGGGAGCTGGTTCCACAGGAGAGGAGCCTGATAGCTAAAAGATTTGCATCCCATTCTACTTCTAGAGACTCTAGGAACCACCAGTAAACCTGCAGTTTGAGAACGAAGTGCTTTGTTAGGAACATATGGAACAATCAGATCTCTGATGTATGATGGAGCTAAATCATTAAGGGCTTTATATGGGAGGAGGAGAATTTTAAATTATATTCTGGATTTAACAGGGAGCCAATGAAGGGAAGCTAAAGTAGGGGAAATATGATCTCTCTTTTTAATTTTCATCAGAACTCTTGCTGCAGCATTTGAATCAGCTGAAGGCTTTTTACTGCATTTTGTGGACATCCTGATAATAAAGAATTACAAGTCCAGTCTGAAGTAATAAATGCATGGACTAGTTTTTCAGCGTCACTCCTGGATAGGATATTTCTAGTTTTGGCAATGTTCCGGAGGTGAAAGAAGGAAATCCTAGAAACCTGTTTAATATGGGATTTAAATGACATGTTTAATATGGAATTTAATTATTTAAAACACTGTTATTTAGTGTTTTAAATAATTTCACACATAAATCAAACCCTCATTAGAGGGCAACCGTTCCTCCCACAGATTTCTGGCTGCTTTTTCTCAGTTTCCTCAGCTTTTAACTTTATGTTCTCTCTCTTTTCTCTTCCTAAACCAGCCTAGTTGGCCAAGTTTGTGTCAAAGAGCAATTAGTTGCTTCTAAAACTTGCCTACAAATTCCTCACCTGCAGAGGAATTTCGTCTTTGCAGAAGGGTTTCTTTCAGCCACATTGGAGTGTTTCTCTAAAACTATATCAAATGCCGGCAGTTTTTTTTTTTTTTTTTCTTAAGTCCTCCACAAAAGGTGGCTTTAATGTTCACAAAACAATTATCTAAATGAGTTGTGCACAAATACTTTTAGTTTTGGGTGTCTTTCTGCATGGATTTTACATGTTCTCCCTGTGCATGCGTGAGTTCTCACCGGGTACTCCAGCTTCCTCCCACAGTCCAAAGACATGCCTGTTAGGTTAATTGTTCTCTCTAAATTGCCCTTAGGTGTGTGAATGAGTGTGTGCATGCTTGTTTGTGTGTTGCCCTGCAATGGACTGGAGAGCTGTCCAGGGTGTACCCCGCCTCTCGACCATAGACTGCTGGAGATAGGCACCAGCTTCCCCGCGACCCACTATGGAATAAGCGGTAGAAAATGATTGACTGACTTTAAGTTTTACAGCAACTTAAACAAACACAATGACATTTAAAGGTTCCTCAGACATGGCTAACTCTGTGAACAAAACGGTACAGAAAGCCCCTTTCTTTTTGAAGCAACCCCCCATGTCTCATATCATTACAAACTAGAGAGACTCGCCTCTAACAAGGCATATCTCATCTTTCTAGCCCCTTCTCAGGTGATGTAATTTGTGTGCGTAGCTCATGTGATCTGAGTGCATTCTGGTGTGCTAAGTACAGACTACTAGCTGCTAGCTTGCGCTCTGCTCCTTTAGCTCCAAGTGTTGTGTTATTTCTGGATAATCAATCACTTCTAATGGCACAGAAAAGGACAAATACCAATTTGGACGACATTTACATCAGCAGCTGCATCAACTAGGATGAGGATGACGATGATGAAGGTTAGATTTAGAAGGGAGTAGGGGGCTATTTCATGAGTGCATTGTGGTTCTTCTTATTTCCTGCAGATTTACATTATATGTATGCTATTTCAACAATGTTTTACTTATTTTACATTTGTAATTACTGTTATGTAGGACATATGTTATATGTAGCACATCTGGAAACAACGAAACAACAATCATCCCCCCATGGCCATTTGTGTGGAACTGATTCAAGGCTTGTTTGTTCTGAGTTTGATTCAGAATCAGAGCCAGTATCAACTTTATTGGCCAAGTTTGTGTCACAAACAAGGAATTGGACTTAGGTTTACACAACCACAACATGTAAAAACACTTTAGAGGGATAAAAAAGAGACAAGGAGCAGTCTATACAGGTGTGTCTGAAGGGGGTGTCTGGGGGCTGCAGCCCATCTATTATTTATCATTATTTCTATAGTTTTCCTTTGATAATTCTTTTTGCGCATTTGTTTGATTATATGCTGTGCACAGTAGCAACATTTTCATGATACACAAGGTAAATGTCATGACCAAAGGTTATGTCATATGCAGAAGGAGTCCTACAATGGAAATCAGCACTTTTATTTGACTAGATCCTCTTTCATGAGGGGAAAAACGCATTTGGCAGAGTTTTGCCAAATTGAGCTAAATTGGGCCAAAATCCCAGCTCCGCCTGGCACATCACCTACTAAACCTTTTGTAAAACAAATATTCTCCAACTGATTTAGTCCACATTTGCTGCAGTTATAGTCAAGATGTTGCTGAATACAATCTGAGGCTTCTCCTAAGTTTTCCTAAGCATTTTCCTGGTGTTTAGTGAAAATGATTGGCAAGGCTCAAACAAAGATTTTTTCTTTGTTTAATCACAAATAAATCAACCATAGTAACAGTTAAAATAGTGGTTCTACTGAAAAAATATTCTTTTATGTCTTACATTAATACAGGTACCAAAAGTTTGCATTTAGACTGTATAACTGGAGAGTTATACTTTATTTATTTCAGGTGAAATTGCTTCTAAAACCCCTATGGGCTTAAGAGGTTAAAGGTAGTGCCACAGCATTTTAATTTAAATTAAAGCTGCAATCAGCATTGGGGGCCCTCACGGCTTAGCGGTGCTTGGCCTGTGTCGCGATCGCAGGAGTTTTGTATCGTCACATCCACGGCACTGACAAGCCCGTTGCCTGATTCCGCCCGCACGTTGCCACTAAGTGGTACTGTGAGCAAGCTTTCATATGACCTTCGGTAATGACAAGTTCTGCTCCAGCGAGAAGCATTCCAATTTTGGCTGAAATCTGACCTTCCTGATTAAAGCTGCGCTCACTTCCTATTTAGTGGTGAATGATTAATGAAGACATCCTGTCGTGCTTTGAAAATGTCATCTAAAATTATGTTATCTCACTAGATAAAGTCATATCTAGGTTGGAGTAAATTGGACCATGCATGTGTTATTTACAGCCAACTATATGCAAACTGCACAAAATTGAATTTCACCACCCTGCCACACCCACACGCTTTGATGCAGTTAAAAGCTTTTGATAACTTTTGATCCCCAATGCCTTGAGAGCGCGCTGAGTCATTTTGAAGTCTGTAAGTCAAAAGCAGTAGGAGGAGTTTGCTCAGATACGACATGTGTCAATGAGACAAAATGGCCAACTTCCTGTGGGGTTTGGACCATGAGATATTTTTGTAGGCCCTGAGAAGATACATATGTGTACTAAATTTCATAATCCTCAGTCAAAGCATGGCTTGGGAATTTTTTTTTATCATCTAAGGGCACTGTGGAAGAATTACGCCACGACCACAAATTATTTCACTGAATATCTTTTGGACTAAGATCAATCATATTGAATTTGGTGCCAATTAGATGTAAAATGTAGAAATTAGAGGCAAGCGTATAGCCATGGTGTGATGTTAGACTTTGACATGCCGCCACGGCTCTGCCCTCCCGCCAAACATCACTACCTTTCAAAGTAAAACATAACACTTCCTACTCTCAGGGGGAGGGTCTTCGATGATGTCAATGTTTGACCATTGAGGATTGTTCGAGGCCAGAGGAGGATCAGTCACAGAAGGTTTTGTTTCTCTGCGACTTTTCTTGTAGGAGCCCCTTCTACATGCTCAAAAACTCATGATTTTGATAACCTTTAATCGCCCATGCTGGTGGATCTACCTGTGTATGGTATTTCTTTACGAAATACCAATAGGCCATAGCTCAGTTTAGGTGGCACTGTTGGGCTATTTTTATTGAGAATGTTGTGAAACCCTTAAAATACGTAATTTTACACCAGGACTTACACCTGTGCAAAATTCAATAAGTTTTTATATATGTTTAGGCCTCCAAAAAGCCAACTCATTTGGGGGAAGAAGAATAATAGACATTGCAATTACCAAAGGCCTTGCAGCGCTTTCACTGCTTGAGCCTTATTAAAGATGGACCACTGCAAAATATGTATTTCTTTATTTTTTCCATTTAGAGGTGGACTTGCTAGTTTGTTTTATCTCATTGTCCTGCTGCATGACATAAGTGTGCTTGACTTTAATTTAGCAAACTGATGGTCTGATATTTTCCATCAGAGTTTTCTGCTAAAAAGCCAAATTAAGAGTTCCATCAATTGCATCAAGTTGTCCCGGTCCTTAAGATCCAAAGCAGCCCCAGGCTATAACACTACTACCATGTTTGATAGTAGGCATAATGTTCTTTTTCTGAAACAATTTCACACCTAATGTTTCAGGATTCAGACCCTAAAAAAGATTCACTTTTTTTCAGTCCACACGATATTTTCCCAAAAGCTTTGTGGGTCATTAAGATCAATGAGATTATATGTGTAGAAAAGGTTTAACCCTAAAAACAAGTAAGAAATTAGAAACATGGTATAACATGTAAGATTACCAGAATTAGCACATTCGTAAGACAGTGGAAATTACCTTGGTGAAAATGTAGATCAGGTTTTATTTTAATCAAGCAAAAACGGAAAAAAACAAATCTCTAAATTCATAAATTTTACTTGTCCTATAATTACTTTTAATTTTCCCATATTTGTTTTAATTTTCTTATTCTTGTATTTTGTCAGAATGTGGACTAGGAGCATACAATTAAGCATTTTTCTTAGAAATATAAAAGAAAAGCAACTTCTCCAGAAGTCTTTGCGTATTTAGAAGCAAAAGTAAAATAAAAAGTTGAATATATCTAACAAATGAATAAAAACTCAATATTTTCCAGTTATATTGACTCCATAGAAACTAATACTCAGGATTTTTTTAGCAGTCTCAGGTCAACTGCTAAAAAACCTTAACACTTTCTGCCATCATCACAACATTGTGTGTTCACAACATTGATACTTCATCAATGTTGAGCAGTCATTAATTAGGAACAAAAACACCAGTACCACATGTGGTAGAGAAGATTTGCTGTACTCAGTACTCAGCACCCTCACTGAAGAGTGTTGTTCTTACCAGAACCTGATGTCGTTTAGGCATGGTGCGGTTATTGATCACAAAAGGTTGATATTTTTAGCCTCCCAACTTGCCAGTCACAGGTCAGGACCGGTCAAGCTGATGCATCTCTAGTCTTTAAAGGTGAAGCAGTCTCAGGTCAACTGTTAAAAATCCTTAACACTTTCTGTCATCATCTCCTTGTGTTCACAACATTGATACTGCTTTAAACAAGCACACACCATCATTGTTATTCAGATGCGTTCCCCTGGCTGACTCAGTGGAGCCACTCTGAGATCAGATGCTGTTGTGCCTTTTCTGACTCTTAACATGGATATAAGGACTTTTTCAGAGGGCCAGGTCTGCTTGAATAGTTTATCTCTCTTAATAAATCATTTGAAAAGTGCATGTTGTTTTTACTCAGGTTTTCTTTGTCTGACATTAAAGTTGTTTGGTCATCTGAAACATTCAAGTGCGTCACAAAAGCATAAACAGAAGAAATCTGAAATCAGAATCAGCTTTATTGCCACGTTCGTGCATACAAACAAGAAATTTGACTCCGGTACACTTTGCTTTTTTGTTCTATTTTTGCATTACAGAATATACAAATTTACAATGTACAATATACACATATCTAATAGAAAAGGTGCATTTGCAACATCTGTATGCTGTTGTTCTGTACTCTATTGAATGTTCATCAGAGAAACAGCCTGGGGGGGTCTTTGTGGCGGCTGGTTTTAGTAAACAAGGGGCTAAATACTTTCACATTACAATGTACTGTTTATTTAAGATTTAAAGATAATTTGGGTTATTCAAGAAACATCAGGGTTTTCAGGCCCAAATGTCCTGGTGTAACAATGTCTTATGATTAAAAATTCAATGTATAATTTTTATTATAGTAAAAATTCAGTATATTAACAGTGGTGTACAACGACAACAGATAGCATTCATATTTCCTGTAGACCCTGGCTGTGTTCATTTTTAGGTGTGTAGTTAATCAGTATCATGAAACAATGACATTCTCTCCTTCTCTTCTAATCCTTCCTTTCTCAGGTCTTTATGTCTGTGGACGAGCCAGATGCAGAGAGTCAGGAGACCCCTAATGGAGAAGACAGCACTCCTATCATGACCATTCTGGCCCCGCCTGCTGCTGTGCCCCCAGAGGAGCGTCCTCTGGTAGAGTTTGACTCCCCTGACTCAGGTCTCCCTTCCTCCAGGAACTACTCAGTTACTTCTGCTCACTCTCAGATCCTGTCCAGCATAGACGACGGTCAGAGCACTGAGGAGGAAGTTGGGGGCAGGGAGGAAGGCAGGACTCCAGTAAGGGGGCGTCAGGACTCTCTTATTGAGGACAGGCTGTGCAATCAGCTGGACAAACTGGTGACAAGTGGAGCTGATTCTGATGGGATGTCAGCCTCTCTCTCCTCTTACACAGTGCGTAGGTTTTGTAGACATTTCTGTTTGTTTAATCAGACTGAGCAAATGTAAGAAACACCGAACTAGAATTAATATCTTATGTTTCACATTCCAGTTCTGCTTTAATTTTATTCTGCTTCTCTTTAAAAGGGCCGGCTGCTTTTTAGTCTGTGTTTTTTGTAGATTTCTGACCAGCCCATACTGATCCTAGCCAATCAAGATTACTCTTTTAGAAGTATAATATTAGAACATAAGGACAGCATTCAAAAAGCATTTCCTAGCATTCTTGTCCTGAACAGTCATTAATTAGGAACAAAAACACCAGTACCACATGCGGTAGAGGATTTGCTGTACTCAGTGCTCAGCACCCACACTGTAGAGTGTTGTTCTTACAAGAACCTGATGTCGTTTAGGCATGGTGCTGTTATTGATCAGAAAAGGTTTGAGATTTTTCGCTTCCCAACTAGACAGTCACAGGTCAGGACCGGTCAAGCTGAAAATCCGCTGACTCTGGTCACCAGCCAGTTGGCTGGTGCATCTCTAGTCTTTAAAGGTGAAACAGTCGCAGGTCAGCTGCAGCTGATTCCAACAGGATTCCGAATGTGGAGCAGAAACATGGATTCCTAGCGATGGTGACCCTTCTTGTTTCTTCATGCAGATCGAGCTTCTGGACACAGTTGCTCTCAACCTCCACAGAATAGACAAAGATGTGCAGCGTTGTGACCGGAACTATTATTACTTCACCACAGCCAACCTGGAGAAACTACGCAACATCATGTGCAGGTAGAGAAAGCTGTGTGGAGTATCTGACTCACAGGAATAGTTTCACCTCAAACTGCTGGAATTCTGTAGGTAGAATAAAGGGCATTCTGCACTGCTCAGAGATGAAAGGTATTTTCATAAATTCCAGCTGGAAGCACAATATTCTGCAAACAATCTTAAGATATTTGCATTAAATAAATTGCATTCACAGCTAAAACGTTACAATTTGTTGTCATTTTGTGATTGTCTTTGACTTTAGGAACAGAATTGAACAAATACTGAATGTTTTGCACTATAAATGGACTCTGACAGAGCTGTTGCAGTGTTGGGATGAGCCTAAACTATGACACTGCATTCTAGATGATAATCACCCTGCAGTTTACCTCACAATCTGTAGATGTGTGGTAAACTGTACATTGGCATCAAAACGTATTCAAACCTCTTGAACTTATCCACATTTTAGCCCATTACAACCACAAACATCAGTGTATTTTACCTGAGGTTTGATACACACAGATTGGGAAGTGGAAGAAAACTAAAAAATTGATTTGAAATAAAAATCTGAGAAGTCTGCTGTGGACTTGTGTTCCACAAAGCCCATCTGAATCAGTACTTTGGTGAAGTAGCTTTTGCTACATTTACAGCTGGCTGTAGGCATAAGTCTGTCTGTTTAGGTGGACAGCTGTCGTACCTTCCCATTTTCAATGCATGGGTTGAACAGAGCTCCGTGAGATGTTTTCCTCCTCTTCACAATCAAATCTTACATTGTGTTTGTCTATCACAAAAATCTAAATAAAACACATTGAAGTTTGGGGTCTTAATATGACAAAATATAGAAATGTTTAAGAAGTATGAATGCTTTTGCTACCTGAACACATTCAGCTCACATTAAACCTGCTGAGTTGAAGAGTTTCAAGCTTCTGTTTGTCTGTGTCTTGCCTGCAGCTACGTGTGGGAGCATTTAGAGATGGGCTACGTTCAGGGCATGTGTGACCTGCTCGCACCGCTCGTGGTCATCCTGGATGATGGTGAGAGGACACTCCCTGAAGATTCTCTATGGTTGCTCTCAGCGTAAACAGACCACACAAACAGATGTGACGTGACCCACTGTATGAGTTGTGTTACTGATCATAAGATGCATCCTATCGTATTTTAACATTTTATTTTTTAGGTCCACAAGTGTTGTCCCGGGTACAACAGGTTCTTCATCTGCACTTTCATCTGTATTCGTACCTCAGGACTGATGTGTTTTCCAGAGCGACAAGGCAGCAGCCTAACTCTGTCTCCAGCTCTGTGCAGACTCCATTAGTGGTTTTTTTCTGTCTGTTTCAGAGAGCCTGGCGTACAGCTGCTTCACTCAGCTAATGAAGAGGATGAGTCAGAACTTCCCTAATGGCGGAGCCATGGACACACACTTTGCCAACATGAGGTCACTGATCCAGGTGATGATAAGTGTGGGTGTGTGTCTGTTCACAGAGTAGGAATCAGTCTCTAAACTGTGTTGTTCTCCCTGCTGTCAGATTCTGGACTCTGAGCTGTTTGAGCTGATGCAGCAGAACGGAGATTACACTCACTTCTACTTCTGTTACCGCTGGTTCCTGCTAGATTTTAAAAGAGGTGAATCTGCATCACCTTCTCTGTTTGACTGTATTCTATTCCTGAATGACTTGTGTCCCTATGATGTCACACAAGGTGTGCCTTAATATATACCCACATGTGTGTCTTCACATGTGGGTATATAACAACATTTAACTCAAATGTTGTCAATTAATTTATGAAAAGCTTAGAGAGCCAAGGCATCACCGTCTGGGCTTTTCAAAATTGCCTAAAGACATAGTGATCTTATTGAAGGTAAACATCCAATTTTCCAGAGTAATACATTTTATGACACTACTGATTTGATGTTTGACAGTATAGAAATGTCTGTTTATACATTGCATGCAAACATCTGCTTTCATTTGTATGCATATGAATCGAACACATCAGCATCACCTTAGAATTATGTTCAAAAAACTGATGAATATGTATTGTGTGTGTGTGTGTGTGTGTGTGTGTGTGTGTGTGTGTGTGTGTGTGTGTGTGTGTGTGTGTAGAGCTCCTGTATGAGGATGTGTTTGCAGTATGGGAGGTGATCTGGGTGGCTCCCAGGATCTCCTCTCGGCACTTTGTCCTCTTCCTGGCCCTAGCGCTGGTTACAGTTTACCGTGAGATCATCATAGACAACAATATGGACTTCACCGACATCATCAAGTTCTTTAATGGTACAGCATATATGTGTTGTGTAATTTACATATTAGTCATGTTTCTATCATGGCTGCAATCATTCCTATTCATGTTTATGTATTATGGTATAGCAGAAAGTGTCTTGCACAATGTAAAATTGCTCATCATAAGCTACAGCATCTTGAATTTTTTCACATTTTGCTGTATTACAACTGCAAACTTCAAAGGTATTTTAAAACAAAGTAGTGTGTAATTGTAAAGTGGAAGCAGAGTGATTAACTGCACAAGTTAACACCTTGTAGAACCAAAAATTACACGTTTTTTTGGGGGCATGACTCTACCATGTCTGTACATCTAAAGACTGAAGTTTTACCAAATTTCCTTTGCAAAATCATATAAACTCAGCCAGATTGGATGGAGAGCAGATTTCAAGTCTTGCCACAGATTGGATTGGGGCTGTACTTTGACTGAATCATTCTTACACATCGACAAACTTTGATTTAAACCATTTTAGGGAAGCTATGTCTGTATGTTTAAGGTTTTTGTCCTGCTGGTAGTTCTTTTTGCATACGCCTTTATTTAGCTCCATCCATCTTCTCACAAACTCTGACCATGTTCTGTTTCCGTGCTGAAGAAATGCATCCCCACAGCATTATGTTGCCACTACCAAATGGGGTGTTCAGGGCGATGTATATATTTTCCTGAAACACATAGTTCTGTCTCATCTGCTTGTGGCAAATTTCAAATGGGACTACCTATGGCTTTCGTTCAACAGTTGGTTTCTTCTGGCCGTTCTTCCATAATAGACAGATTAAGTACAAAACTAATAGTTTTCCTGTTGTCAGATCCTCTCACCTGAACAGTGGATCTCTGCAGCTCCTCCAGAGTCACCACTGACTGTAGCTCAGTGAGTAGAGTAGTCATCTTCAATCACAAGGTTGTGGATTTGATCATATATTGATGTGACCCTGAGCAAGGAACTAACCCCAACTTGCCCACCGCTCTGCATATGGGTGTATGAATGTATGCGCCTTATTGAGTGTGATTGGGTGAATGTGGCTCTTGTGCAAAGCGCTTTGAGAGGTTGGTATATAAATTCAGATAGATGTACCTTGTGTCTCTTGGCTGCTTCTCTGATTAATGTTGTTCTTTGCCAGACTGTTAGTTTAAGTGGATGGCCATGTCTAGGTAGGTTTTCCATGAACAGATGATGGTCTGAACTGAGCTCTGTGAGTTTTCACTAATAGGATGACTTCTTAGTGCAATTGATTGCACTAGATTTTTTGGGGGGGTATCAGACTTAATAGGGCTGAATACAAATGCACACCACATTTATCTGATTTTTATCTGCTAGCAATTTTTTACACCATGTACTGACTACTTTATGTTGGTCTGTCACATCAAATACATTAAAGTTTGTGGTTGTTACATGACAAAATTTGGAAAAGTTCCACTGATATAAATACATTTGGAAGTCCCTGCAGTAGGATTATTGTAAAAACTACTGTTGCTTGAGTCTGCAGGACAGAATGCTTACAGTTACATGTGTCTTCTTGTTTCTCAACATTGTGATTGACTTGCAGAAATGGCCGAACGTCACGACGTGCAACTTGTCTTACGGATGGCACGTGAGCTGGTACACAAGGTCCAGTCTCTGATGGACAACAAGTAACTTTGGAGAAATATGGTAACTGGGAGGAATGGGGGTGTATGTGCAGCCATGTGTTACAGAGACACTTTCTTGGCCTCCACACATCCAGACCTGTCTACAGAGGTCCCACTAAAGGCCCTGGGAGCAGGGCAGGAGCGTTGCTGAGGCCGCCTGGCTCTTGAGTTCTGTTTACATGTTCCTTCACATGGAATGCCCATGGTCTCTGTTTAGACATGTGGATTTGTCTGCATGCTAGTGAGTTTAATCACACTGTGAACACATTCTTCAGTCCCCCGGTCTTACAGTGTGTGTGCATGAAAACATACACACATCATTCTGGCTCTTCTCAAGTTTCCTACAGTCCCGCTCTTTACTGAATCTGGAGCTACACCTATGGAAAGCCTGTGAGGAAAGCTGAAGACGAAGACCTGTGTGTTTGCCAAACATGTTCCTCAGTGCAGTGCCACATGAGACCACAAGAGTGCAGGATTTTACACAACATTGTCAGAGGAGCAGAAGACTTTGCCACGAAGATGCTTTCATCAGTGACCAAATGGACTGTGCCAACTACCTTTTCTCGAGTGTTTTATACAAGCATGTGTGTTTTTAGCTGTTCACCCCATTTTTAACGTTTCTTTTTCTTGTCTAAAGTTTCATTGTAACACAAATGTTGCCTTTTAGTGACAGCCCACGGTACTTAGATGCACTTTTCTCTGAGAGTTTCCTTCATGGTACTTACGAAGGGTTCATCAAACCTGCTGGAGGCCGATGGCACAAAGTGACAGTGGATTAATTGCAGCCAGTTTTCCTGCATATGACAGTATATGTTTGAAGCATGTGTGGAACAAACCAGAACAGCACAACAGTAAAGGGAAAAGCACACAGGCCTTCGTTGTCCTCTAACAAACTTTTATCAGCGTCTTTCTGATTAAAGGGAAAAAGTGATACAGTTTTCACAACTGCCTGTATTAGTGTAGGATGTTCACTTCAGTGTTGTGAGGTAAATTCTACTGATTAGATCCATCCATCTATCCACCATCTATGCCTGATTGTCCTTGCAGGGTCATAGGGGCAGAAAGGAATACACAGGATAGACAATTATGCACACTCATGCCTAAGGGCAGTTTGGAGAAATCAATAAACCTAACAGTCATGCTTTTGGAATGTAGGAGGAAGCTGGAGTACCCAGAGAGAAGCCACGCATGCACAGAGAGAAGATGCAGACTCCGTGCAAGTAGACCCCAGGCCGGGATTTGAACCAAGGATCTTATTGCTGCAGGACAACAGTGCTACCAACTGCGCCATCATGCAGCCCCTTGATCAGAGATCAGAACACATTTTAAAAGGATTTCATAATTCATCCGGCATAGATTTTTTGCAAGCATGATATGCAGATCAGAGGTATTGTGGGGCTGAGCATCTTCCATGGTGGCACTTGGCACTCTCATTGAGGGTAGTAGCGTGTGACCAGGACGAAGGAAAAATATGAAACAGCAGGGTGGATTCTGATCATGTCCCTTAAGGCAATTTTAGCATGGGCTGTGGGCATATGAGGTGTCTGAGTCGCTTTTACTGGCTGTCTGCTCTCTGCATCACCACCCAAGAGTTATGTCCACACTCCTGCCACTAACAGGAGCTTTTTTCAGTCTGGGTCTGACTTCTTCTCATTGGTCTTCTTCTGGGTGTTGTTATGCACAGAACGTAAATGTTTAGTCATGAAGAGGAGGTTGGTTTTGAAACCTGATTTAGGTGTCTGATTTTGCAGATGATGTGATTACTTTAGTTTCTTTTGTTCATGGCCTTTTACTGAAGATGTTCGCTGCCCAGTGAAGCAGCTCAGATCAGAATCAGTTTTTCTAAATAAAAAGCCAGGGTGGAATGCTGCCTCTGGGTCAGCCTCTGGATAAAGATAAGTGATGGCAGGATGGAACAAGGGATAGATAGACCCATGGGGTCCCCTTTCGCAGTAATGAGGCCATTGCTACAGTCAGTGGTAATAAAAACTCTGTTTAACTGTTCCAACCCTTATCTCTAGTAATATGGATCATGACCTAAAGCTTCTAGATACAAACAGTAGGGTGGCGGGGTTCTGTTTTAGAGCCAAGGTGAAGAGCTCTGTTATATGGGTGGAAACTCAGAGTAGAACTGCTGATTCTAAAAATTGAAAGGAGGTTCAAGAATGTGATCAGGGTGTCTCGTGAATCCTATCTTTGGTCCTAAAAGGACCCAGCGTCCTGCTTTTGGAGATTTTCTGGGCATGTTCCACTGGGAGGTGATCAGACCCAAAATTTGCTGGGTTGACTATATATCACTTTTGGAACTTGGACTATAGCCTCTGCAGATGGTTGTGCGCTTAACTACACCACCAGCGCTGCGCCGCACTTTTGGTCTTTAAACACCTTGATATCTCCTCTGACGAAGTGGAGGGTATCAGTAGAGTGTCAGTAGAGAGAGGGATGTCATGGTTTTTCCTACTGGACCTGTTACCTTTACGAGTGAATCTCAGTAGAAGACACATCAAGTATAGATTGAGAATGAGATGTTTGAGGGAAGAATGAGCCATGGCAGTTGATGAAAGACTTAATAAAGAAAAACCTTTATGAATAGTAAAAAAACAACATTCTTAATTAAATGTACCAACATATTCCTTAATGACTAAGTCAACATTTCTTTTCGTTGTTGAAATAAAAAATCACACAGAAGACAAATGAAAACTCAGTTTATTAGTTTCAGATAAAACTCCAAACACTAGTGCCAACAGAAAATTATTGCCTGTAAAGTCAGTAATTGTCTTTCCATCTTTGTTTTTTGATGGTCATTTGACACTCAACACTAATCCTTCTCTCTAGGTGGGCTTTGCTTCCTTTCAAAAGCCCATTAGGAGAGAGAAAAACCCTTATGGTTTATTCAGGATTTGCTGACATGAAGTATGATTAACGGAGTTCAGCCGACGTTATCAGTCTGCTGAGGTATCACCTGATATTTCCCATTTATTAAATTCAGTTCAATTCATGTCTTTTATATGGTGCTGATTCACAACGAAACATTGAATCAATACACAAAAATATGTATGGAATTCAGTCCAGTAACACAAGTTAAGTACATGTATTCCAATTTGATCCTAGTTATTTCACAATGCAGTCAAGTTCAGTTTATTATTCAAATTATTAAAAGTTTTCTTCTTTTTTATCTAGACGTAGCTACTGGCTGAGCTTCTACTGTGACTAACTGTATGTGCTCTCTTTCATACTCCAGACTTGAAAACTGGCTCAGAGTTCATCTGCTTTGCTGTCTTTCTCTCCTAGATGAAGCTACTAAAAAATCTATTTCTGCATTTAACTTTTTACTTTTGTTTTCCATAGAAAGTACTCCTGGATCAGTGCTTCTGTGTTCTTTTTTTGTCTCTGCTCTGTTCTCTAAAACCCCCAGTTGGTCGAGGCAGAAAATGCCACGCACAATAAGCCTGGTTCTGGTTCTGCTGGAGGTTTCTTCCTGTTAAAAAGGAGTTTTCCTCTCCACTGTCGCCACATGCATGCTCAGTATGAGGGATTGCTGCAAAGTCAATTCAAGTGACTGTCTACTGTTGCTACATGCTCATCCATGAGGAGTGAATGCTTCAAGTCACTGACTCGATGCAATCGTTTGGATTTCCTAAGACTGAAAACCTTTTGACCAAATTGAGTAATGAACTAAATTTGACTGCATCGTTTGATAACTAGGATTAATTGGAATGTATGTACTTGACTTGAAATCAGTATGATTCAACTGAATTGACTTTGTAAAGTACCTTCAGACTTGTTGTAAATTGGCACTATATAAATAAACCGAATTGAATGAATCTAAGGAAATGCACCCAACTGCATTAAGTCACAGACTGCAGCATTCACTCCTCCTGGGCGAGCATGTAGTGACAGTAGACAGTCAAGTGCACTGGGTCATTAACTTTGCAGCAATCCCTCACACTGAGGATGCATGCAGTGACAGTGGGTAGAAAAC
Organism: Girardinichthys multiradiatus; assembly: GCF_021462225.1. Lineage (NCBI taxonomy): Eukaryota > Metazoa > Chordata > Actinopteri > Cyprinodontiformes > Goodeidae > Girardinichthys > Girardinichthys multiradiatus. Next base: position 4,412,465 of record NC_061810.1, on the reverse strand, counting down.
CTCCCCTTAAACAGGAAGTAACCTCAAGTGGAACCTGACTCAATTGCTTTGTCCAAGAGACAACGAAATTAAACAATAGGCAACTGGTCTAAAAAGTGCATACTTTTTAGACCAGTTGCCTAAAAAAAAATTTTAGGTAACTAAAAGTTTAGCTGATTTTTATACAGCTAAATATCTGGGTAACGCAAAGTAGCTACTGCTGTGTTCACAATGTTACTTCTCTTCCACCAAAGAGCAGGTAGACCTTAGAGGTCAGCAGTCTGTGTGCTAATTTCTGGAAAAATAAACATAACTACCAATAAAAACTGTAAGACCCAATTTCATGAACGTCAGAGCCAATTCTTTTTATTTTGTTACATATCAGAATGTTTTTAGAGGAATAATGTGCATAACATTAAGCTTCATGGTGAGGCATTAACCAGCATTAAGTCTCAAAGCTAAATTATTGATAAGCTCAGTATTTGTAAGTTTCCATGCTAATAACCCCTTTTTTTTTTTACCAGAGTGTCATTTATAAAAGTTTCTTTTTCACATTGTTCATGTCATTTATGTGAGCTGAGCTGGTCATTTTGCTCCTTTGCTACAAAATGGGAGTGGGAAGGTATGAAACGTCAACCCATGGGTTTGAAATGAGGGGTACACCATGACAAAAGGGTAAATTTACCTGTAGCCAGAAAGAGCAACTACATACACTGCTTGTGTTTACACACGTGTGTAAGCTGCTCTGTTAAACATGTGCATGTGTTTATTAGTTATCACACGCACTGGCGGAGAAGCAGGAGAGCTCACTCACTACCTCTGAGGGTTCAACAGAGAGGATTTGCCTGTAAAGCAGCTGCTGTGTGCTCCACCTCAGTGAAAGTCATAAATGCAGCTTCCAAGTATAGTTTGAATAAGGGAGAAGGAATGACTGAATTATTGATACTTTTTAAAACAAATGAACTGAGCTCTTTGTTGCTGAGTTTTACTCATAGATCTGTGAGGGCCCAAATCAGTGTCATCGACCTCTCCTGTCTGTGGCTTTTGTTGAATTTGCAAGAATATTCTAACAGAAAAATGTAAAAATACTTCCACTAATAGAGAGGTACCTTCCTTTTGGATGCTTAATGTTTTACTGTGACAGGGTATCTTTTAACCATGGGAACTGAGGAGAAAAAAGCATCTTCAGCTTAAAGCAGCTCACTTCAGCCAAATACTGCACAGGTTTCCTGTGAAAGACAAGCTTTCAATTTTTTTTTTTTAAACACATAACTTTTACCCCTTCAACTACTATTTGTTAGCCTCACGATACTACAGTGGTTAGCACCGTTGTCTCTAAGCAAGACATTTTTGGGTTCATGTTTGCATGTTCTGTGTATGCATGGGTTTCCTCCCACAGCCCCAAAATATACAAGTTAGGTTAATTAGGTAATCTAAATAGCTCTTAAGTGTGAGTGTGTGAGTTTATGGTTGCTACTGAGTTGGTCCTGTGATGGACATACTGCCTGTTCACGTGCACCCCGCCTCTCACCTAGTCTGGACAGGCTCTAGCCAGCAGGTTTACATGGGTATACAAAATGAATCTTTAAACTAGAACAGCCGTCATAAGGCACAAAACTACCGCAGCTACTTACTGTAGCATCGCTTCTAAATTGTAATCAGGCATTCAGCTGTGAGGACATTTTTTTTCGACAGCCAGTTACTATTAGAAATATCTGGGTCAGTGAGGTCAGGTCTCAAAGTGTACAGTTTGAAGGACTATTATTTTAAAGGAAGAAGAAATCCCCAATTTCCAGTTTTAAACTGGGATAAAGCATGCTGTGATCTGAAGACATCATGCCATTATTAAACTTGCTGCATCAACAGTCCTGTCTGGAAAAAATGGCTGCAATTGTTCTGTTGGAATTTGATAATCAGCCTAAAAAAAACAAAACAGTTTGGACTTTGCTAATTTAAATAGAACTCATAGAAGGCAGAACTTCCTTTGCATCCAGTTGACAAGTGTTGTAGGTTAGTTTGAGCACATTTATTTTTGGCTCTCTAGTGAATCAGGGGGCCTTTTTGATACGATTTCCTCTCCACACCATCAGTGTGACCCTTTTCAACATGTCCAACAAGGTTACATTTTATTGGTCATCCAGCATGGACCTCCACCTGTGATATAAGTGCCAAGAGTCTTCCCCAAATCCTGAAGTGTACTGTAGTCATCTGGCTCTCTGATGTTAGTCTGATCCCAGGAACAGGTGGTGGTGTAGATGTACCTTGCCACAGCATCTGCTCCCTCTCCCATCCCACAGCATCATGGTGATGGAGGTTCAGGTTGGGGGAGGGTGGGACCAGGGGTCCGTGGCAGAACTTCTTCCGATCAGGACATTGTGTACCAAAGCCTTGAAATAGCCCCCTCTGTGGCATGATGACAATGTGCAATTTCATACTGCATCTTGAAGACTGACTGTTTACTATGTGTGTAAAATATTTTTGGAAAAAGTGTTCTTGAATTCTTAACTACTGTGCAATTTCTGTTGATTGGGAATCGCATCAAAGTCTACATTGATGTACATACATATGAACCAAAAGCCCAATATTTGTATTTAGACTTAACATTTATATATAAATCTATAACCTATTTTCAGATCTATTTTTCTGTTGGTTCTAGCAGCACTAGTTGGAGGTGTGCACTGTGCAGAGATGCAGAATGTGTGCAGACTGTGTTTTACGTTGACTGTTAAGTGTTCTCTATCAATGTTGTGCACCAAGTTTAAGATTTCAGATTTCTAATTAGGGAGCTGACAATGACTGCATTGCCAAACGTGTATTGGTAAGGATGTATCATTTGCCTTGAATGTAACGTGTTATTAAAGAAAAGGTTGTTCATTAATTTGCTGCTCTTTCATTTAAATGAAACCTGAAATGATGCTGCAAAGATAGAAACATCTAATATCTGTGTTCAGTGTTTTTAAAGAATGTGTACTAACTGGATTAAAGATGTTCTGTTGGATTTTTTACTACAAGAAAAAGAGCTAAATGACTTGTGAGTGGTTATTTTCAGTGGGCGTGCTAACAAAAAGAATTGGATGATATGGAAGATGGGGATCAAAAGTTATCAAAAGCTTTTTGATACATGAAAGCGTGTGGGCGTGGCCACGCCTCAAAATATGACTTCTTGCCATAAAACACTAAATTGATATAGCTCCTACAAGGAAAGTCACAGACAAATGAAACCTTCTGGGATTGATCTGCCTCTAGGTCTCAACAATCTTCACTGATCAGATGCTGACATCATCGAAGCCCCGCCCCTTGACAACAGAAAGTGTCCCGTTTTCCTTTACAGAATCAATGTTTGATGTTTTTCACCTAATCAATGTGAAACTGTCCCAAGTAACAGATAACATGATGCTCTTAGACAGTTGCCAGTACTTACTGCTTTAGCTGGAGGGTCTGAATATGATGGCGTGCCGTATTATGATGTCACGCCACGGCCATACGTTTGCCTCTAAATTACACATGCATGGTCCGATTCACTCCAAACTGAATATTCTTGATCTTTGTCAGGCCCCAAACAGCTCTATTGGATTACATTTAAATTTGGATCAATAGCGCCCCCTAGGACACTTCAAGGGCTATATCTCCCTCATACATCATCGGATCCACTTGAAATGTAGTATACATGATCATGAGTTAATGATGGACATTTTGACACAGTCAATTGATAATGTCGTTTTAGCCCCACCCACAAACAAACAAGTGAGTGCAGCTTCCATCTGGAAGGTCAGATTTACTTGAAATTTTTAATGCTTTTTGCTAGACTGAAACTCTGCATGACCGAAGATAATATGACATGTTGCTCAAAGTGCCACCTACTGGCGACGTGTTTAAGTGACGCGGTGTCATCGTATGTGGCGTGTAGGAGGCGATGTCAGGCTCCTGCGGTCGCTCAACAGCCCGAGTTGCGCTGAGGGGTGCGAGAGCCTTCAAAGCTGCTTGCAGGTTTCTAGTTCTTTGTTATTTTACTCTGTGAAAATAGGCCATGTAAATTCACCAGGAAAATATGAACAAATCCAATGCTCAAGAGGGAAACATTTAACCCATCAAACAAAACTTTTTAAGTGTATGTGTACAACTGGGCTGGCTTTAGGTAGTGGGCCACATGGACTAAACATATCCCATACCCAGTCTTCAACTGAATATGGGAGCAAAGGCTGCTAATGGTGACTGCATGGTCTATAATCCAAAAAGAGACAAAATGATCAATGAGATGAATGAATATCAGCAGCAGGTGTTTTCATATCACTGCTCAGCATTCAGTGTGGGCTAGTAAAAAAAAAAAATCTGAATTTGTCTAAATTTATCTTCAATATATAAACAACAATAAACAGACCAGCACAGTTTTATAAAAAGCATCATTTTATCACTTTTGATACATCAAACTAAACAGTACCCATGGCATTGCACAATAAAAGGGCAAGAAAGCAAAAATTAAACATTAAAATAGGTATAGTAGCTTCCAAAAGCTAATCCCCCATTTATAAATACCGGTTTGATTTAAGTTCACTGTAGTTTCTTACAACAGAATCACAGTTTTTTCTCTAAACATCCAGAGGTCGCTCCTACAAACTTGATGAGTTTGATGTGACACATAATAACAATCAGCAGACATTCAGTGGCGCTGAGAAACTGCACCTCTTCTCATGTTAAGGTACAACACTAAAGGCCAAAGGTCCTCCTGAAGAACAGGAGGTAGCGGCCCACGGGAAGAGAAAGAGGCCTTATTCTGGTGAAGACGTGAATGCTTAGATGAGCCATAATCCGGGGCAGGTGGTGAAAGGCCTTTTAGCCTCAGATCCGCCGAGTCCTGGACAGAAACATGGGAACTTAGTGTGAGTTGAAGTGTTGGGTGGATTTTCAAGGATGGAGCAGAAAGTCAAACAGATCACTCTAAACACTAATCTACACTCCAAACAACAATGGAAGAAAAGGACACCTTAAATTTTAGGAGCTATTTTTTGTGTAAACTGATCAGTGAGACTCAGCTGAGCTGATTTGTCAGTCCTCTTTATTCTGAATTGCTTTCTGACTGCTGATAACTTGAATCTCTAAAACAGTAAGAGCATTTTTACTGTTTGCCCAGCAAGAGTGCCGATGACATCACTTTGACTGAGTACAGTGAAATCTTCAGATTTCCTGCAGTGAAGCTCTTTGCTGACAAAGGACAGTTTAGTGATGCAGAGTCAGAACAAATAGAGCAGGTATTAAGAAAAATGAACATCACCCACTCTGGGACACCTGCAGCCACAGTGCAGTGTACATGTTCAGCCTGTGTGGATATGAACCCTCATAACTTAGCTGCCAGCTTTCGAGAGAAGGGAATCATTACAATGGCTGATCAGCCAATCAGAGACAAACTTTGAAAAACATGTAGTCATGTCACATTAGACCATTAATAAGAAAACTTGATCCTTTGATTCTTTTTAACCACATTCAATGAGAGACTAAGAATGTAAAACTATCCTTGAAGATGAAAGTCCACCTTGACTGGAGCTGGTTACACAGGTTTTCAGACATGTCATTATTCTATTTAATAAAAAGACAAGTTTTCATTTCAGATTTTAACACATTCATCACTAGTTAGGGTTATGACAAAGCATGGATTAGTTTAAAGCTACTTTCATGGCTTTATCAATGAGCAACCATATTATAATCTATAATGACTTTGAAGAAGTTAAAGTATGTAAAAGGTCAGACTGGTGTGTTTGTGAACACTACAACACCTTACATCCTTGGGAATGTATTTATAGATGGGTAAGAGTGACTGTACCTGTGTGCTGTGGTGCAAACAGTTCATCTGCTTCTAACTTGGGTTGGGTCTCTCTGCAGACTTCTGCATCTGTGTGGAAGAACAAACAGCTACTCAGCTTGGAGTATCAGGCCTGAATAGAGCGAGGAAATGCAACCAGCAGCATGCTGCAACACACAAGTGTCACCACTTTCAACGAAAATAAGCCAATTGTTGCACTGCAAAAAAAACAAAAAAACAAAAGACGTTTGAAGCATCTAAAAACAACACAGAGGTAGATACATCAAACTGCCAGCAGAGGGCAGAGACGCTCTAAAAGCAATAGACAACACAAAGATGAAACAAAATATCCTTCAAAGCTGAACACTGAGAACATGAGGCAGTCATGGAGGTGACACCAGAAATGAACAACAGGCTACATTAGATGGTGACGAACTGCAGAGCGGAATAACTGGAAGCAGATGGAAGCGTGTAATCTGATCTTCCACACTGCAACATGGTTTAACTAAGATCAGGCTCTTGCAGGACAAAAAGCTGAATCTCAGACAAAAAATAAATGAAAACCCAAAAAGCTCAACAACAGGCAGGAGTGTTACTGTACCTGTGATTGTTCTTTTAGGAAATCTGGGAGCTGAAATTCACCTTTATAGACCTGGAAAAACAAAGGGCCAACTTTAGAACTTCACACGAGGATGAACTCTGAATTGGACTACTGTAGTGACATGTAATGAAATGCCACAGAAAACAGTGAAATGTAGAGTGGCTTTTTTATCTGTGGCTAACTTCCTACATGAGCCTGGAGCAGAGCAGATGCAGAGCGGGACCAAGCCTTGAAAGAACAGGGTCATACCAGGGAATCTGGGAGGGAAGGGGGAGAGAGTCCATGGCCTGTAGGGCGTCCCTATATTCTGTGTGTGGTACAACAGTCTTTCTGAAAAAGAAATTCTTGCTTTCTCCCTCTCTACAAAAAAAATTAACTATATATTTTTTAAAACACTACAATAACCGATGGACAAAGGAAGCGACTAGTCCTCAAATGGATGAACACAAAGCAAACGTAGGAACGAATCTGGAAGCTCAAAGTGCAAAGACGAGTAATGTTTTAGGAAGATTCATGTCAGATGATTTCAGTTTCTGAAATACAGTTTGGAGACAATGTGGACTGCCATCTCCACAACTGGAGATGATGACATGGGGGCGCAAAGAGAACAAAACGGTGTCTAGCCAAACCAAAATGAAATCCACTTGTTAAAAAAGGTTATATGCAGCTGAATCTCAATCAATTAGAAAATCACAGAAAAGTTCATTTCAGTGATTTAATTCAGAGTGACGCTCATAGTTTATAGAGTTCCAGTATGATTATGGCTAACAGTTAATGAAAACCCAAACTGCAGTTTGTAGGAAAATCAGAACACACCCACACACACATACAATTACTCTAAATGGTTGAAGGACATACAAAGGTGATAAAGATTTGTCTGTAAAACATTAAAAGCTGACTAATTAATTAAAAGCAATGTTGGAAGAGGGACCAGAACACCATCTGAGAACAGGTGTACCGTTTCAGTTTTCCCATCACAGGAGCAGCAACTGTTGTGGTCCAAACTAAATTCATTTATCAATGACTGTACGTGTGACCTCCATTATACAAATGTTGGCCTTTAGTAGTTCTGGCACTTCTACAGGACTTCAGCACTTTTTCCCGTAGCATAATTTCATTGAGTAAAAGCACTGACAATGAGATTACCAGCAGCTGTAAATAAATCATAAGGATGCATCATTTCCAAAGTCTAGCCTAATGTTTTGCACTTGAACACTAATTTAACAATAATTGCTGCATCATATTGGTAGAGATGACAGGTGTGGAACAGGCGTAGCTTAGTGTGATTTATGTTGCACTATCGGTACATGGAGAACACCAAATGTACCTGTACTACATTCACACACAGGAACAAGCTGGTCTTCAGTCATGTTGTCCCCTACTGAGATTCACTGATTAAATGTTCCCCACAACACAGAATCACTTGTAAATCCTCCTGCATGCAGGTGTTGCTGGCTTGTGTGTTGGGCTGAAAGTGCACAGAAGTGCAACACAATCTGATTCTCAAGAGCAGGGGCAGAGAAATTAGTACATGTTTCTGATTTCCTCCTGGGGGCCATTTTTCAGCTTCCCCCAGGATAAAGTCGGCAGGGCAGACGCTCTGAGCCAGCCCAGAACGCCTGCTGAGAACCACAGAGGTAACACACATGAAGCTGTGCAGAGATCCTTTTGCTTGTACACCAGGTCAAATACAGGCATTGAACCAGTCTTGGTTCAGTATAATTGAAGATGCTCAGATGTGTGCTGCAGATCAATCCGTCCTCCAGAACCAGGGCAGATCAAAGGCCAGCCGTCACTTCTGCTCCATGGGATCCTATAACATAAAGCCAGAGTCTTCTCTTTCCTGCAGGCCCTGACCTCCGGATCCATTACACCCAAAAGATACATTATAAATGCTTATGAAAGAGGTATATTCAGAAAGTTACAATATACAGTTTCTTCTATTGATTCACAGAAGCAAACTGAAGCAGTGATAAAACAGATGGCGGGAACGTCAGACTGCACATGCTGGCTCAATCCCCAGCCTGCAGACAGAAACACTGCATTGCCTGTTTCATCTCATCCTGCCACAGCTAAATGACAGCAAAGGAGGCCTCTGCTGCTAATGCTGCTAATGTAAAGGCTGCACCATCCAGCCCTTTCCTTTCGTGTTGGACGTCGTCTCGAATTGCAGTGAAAATATGAATTTATGTTGTTCTGTTCAGTTTGGGAAAACTATTGAATCACAGTGTGCTACCAATTCATCGGCCTGGAAAATATTGGGTTTATGTGGTTCAGAACAAGAAAAAAAAATTTAGTTTATTTTGTCTAGCTTCAAGTTACAGTTCCTTTTCATGTTAAAATCGACAATGCTTTTAACTGGGAGTGTATGCGATGAAGTGATGACTCATGGTTTTTAAAGCGATTCTCAAACATACATCTGCAGATTGTGGTGCGTATTTACATTCAGTTCCCCTTAGCCAACAGTTTCTAGAAACATCTCTCAAAGCAGTTACAGCTATGTCTCTACCAGCTTTGCACAAGCAGAGATTGACATTTTTGCCCTTTCCTTTTTGTAAAATAGTTTAAACTCAGTCAAATTATATGGGGGGCACCTGTTAACAGCAATTGTTAAGTCCTGCCAGATTTATATCTGAACTTTGACTGGGCCATTATTTGATCTAAACCATTCTGTTGTTGGTCCCGCGCTATGCTTATGGCCATTGTCCCACTGGAAGGTGAACCTACCTCAGTCTCAGGCCTTTTGCAGCCCCTAACTGCTTTTCATCCAGGCTTTTCATTAATTTAACTCAATCTATCTTCCCATTAATTCTGACCAGATTCCTTGTCCCTGCTAATAAAAAGCACCACCACATCATGATGCTGCCGCCACTATGTTTCACCGTGAGGAAGGTCTACTCAGGTTGATGTGTGAGATTTGCTTACAGCCACAAACAACATTTCTCATGATGGCCATAAAGTTACATTCTGGTCTCATCTGACCACAGCACCGTTTTGCTATTTGCCAACGATGTACATGGCATGCAGTAAACTGCAAACAGAATTTCTTATGGTTTTCTTTTACTATGATGTTCTTCTCGCCATTTTCCACATTGGCTAGATTTGTGGTGCTCACAACTAATGACTGTCCTGTCCTGTTTTTACTCTGGGGTACAACAGTAAATTGGAGAGATTCCATCTCTACTCCACACAGATTTTTATTGTAAAAATTTAAAACAATGTCTGATTTTCCTTTTACTTCACATGTACAAACTATTTTGTGTTGGTTTATCGAATAAATGTAAGTTTGCATTTGATACAGGGATTAATGTGAAAAAGTTAAAAGGCCCAGCATTTTAGAAACTGTCATGGATTCTCTTTACCTTCGCTAACAAGCCTGCCCTCATCAGTAAATCTTGGCTTGATCAGGTCAGCCTGAGCTGCTTTAGTCTTTAATGTTCACTTATGCAGCAGCCTGGCATGCCAAACCAAACTGTAGTTATTGTTAGCACATTTATATTCAGCTCACAATGTATAAAAAACTGCAAACATGACAGCGACAGGGTTCTATCCAAGATGTCCCTTTTTCTAAAGGTTCTTCTGTGAAAACAGAAATCCAAATGATACTAAATGCCTTCAGTTTTTAAAGCGAATGCAAATTTAGCACAAATTCCAACATGTGCAAAACAGCAAGCAAGTAAACTAATGAACCAGAGATGTTATGATAAAAAGTGAAAATGCGGACTGGAATATTTCAAATCCCTCCTAAATCTGTTAGATGTGGGGAACATAACGTTCAGAACGTGATAAGAGTTTGAATAAGCTAAAACCCAAAAAGCCTGCCTCACGGTGCCATGCAGAGCCCATTTGGGCAGGAACCATCACATTTAGGTCAGCTAAGCAGCTGCTGGTACAAGCAGGAGATTAATCCGGTGTGGCGGTGCCAAATCCAACCCTGCTGAGCTTCAGCCTCAGTTCTTACAGCAGCTCCCAGTGACTCAGCTTTAGTCTCAGGAGGTTAAACGTGGTAACGGCCCAGTGCATGCATTTGAGAAGCTGCCAGTGTCAACTCACAACCAGCAATGGAGAATGTTTCAGCTACACGCTAGTCTGGTTCCATCTTATGTGGGAGGGAACTTGGAGAGGATACTTTAAATAAAATGCTTTTACTTTGAAAAGCACAATGAACAGACTTTTACTGATTTGATTCGGTAAGCAAAGGGGAGGACATAAGCAGTACTGAAAGGTGTTCATTTTAGACTCAAATATAAAGACAATAAGTTACTAGAATATATTTTTGGTAATATGAGTGTTGACTGTTGAAGGAAAAACAAATAAACACAAAGCACCAGCCTCTGTATCAACTAATGCAAAGTACCACCACAACCAGTATAACCAATAACCAGGCAACATTGCCTCCATTACGTTTTAGCTTGTTTTAGGTGTTAATAATAATAATAATAATGATATCAGTGTTAATAATAATATTAACTTGTTTTATTTAATATGTTCAGTTTAATCTGATCACAGATAATTCATGCTAGGACCATGTTTACATTAAAGCATGATTTATGATTATTTTATATTCTCAACTGAACATATCTGGCTATTGTTGAAGGTCACCAAGACTAAGTTTTCTTTAAAAAGGCCTCAGATTTGGAATGGAAGGAATTTATGATGGCCAGAAGGGGCCAAAGTGAGTTCAGCATTGCCCTGAAAAAGAAGAAATTAGAAAAGCTTAAGTTAAAAAAATGCAAACATGTTTATACAGGACATGATTCTCCTCTACTACTCTTGATTAAAAGAGGCAAACACATGCTCAGCGCTAGTCTTGATTTGAACTAAATGAGTAAGACTCAATCAATAATCTCCCAATGAAAGGTCCTCATTAATAATTCTTCCTTCTCTCATGAGGTAGATGGTTTGATGAGGAGAAAACTGTTGTGGTGTGGGAACCAAAGCCTACTATGATGGCAGAGTAATGACAGATCAATATTATATGATTAGCCTGCACATCATTAAATGTCCAGGTCCAGCTATGGAAACCAAACACAATCTGCTGGATGAAGATCTCTACAGATATTTTTGTCTCAGCCCTCCACTCAATTCATTATTACTTCTGTGGAGTAGCTGGGAACTTATTGATCCCAATATCCATTTCACACCAGGGATCAGAACAACTCCAAAGCCACTTAAGATCCATTGATTGTGGTTTCCAAAGTCAAAACTCAATTAGAGCAAGCTGGAAGGAACTCTGCTAAACGCCATTCTCATAGAGACCAGACAAAGACATCCAGGTGTTTTGTTTGTCCAAGGTTGGTAATAAATTTTTTAATTCATCTCAGAAGATGCAATTTTGCTTATTATTTCTTTCTTTCTTTCAGCTTACAATGGGTGGGATGGCAAGTGCAACAAGTAGAGGGGAGCACATGCAGTGTAAACCCTGTAATGTTTCAGCCTCTGAATGTGGGTTCCTTAATGAATTATTCGAGCTACTCGCTAGCCTTTTATTGTTGTTTTTTTTATATCAAAAAATAAATCCCTAACCATACCCAACAGGGAATTTTTTACATACAGCTCATTTACTTCAAACCAATAGAACCCAACGCAGAAACCACCTCCTTGGACTCCCTACCATTTGCTGGCCAGTCTTGTCACTCCAGTGGCAGACAGTTAAAATTAAACTCCATCATTCTCACCACATGATCCCACAGTCTCATCTCAAACATCTCTTTCTAAAAACAAAACAAAAAATACAGCCATCTCCGACTAAATCCCTTTAGGACTAATCTGCTGGTCTTCTTCACTAAGCAGTCTCTAACATGCATGTAAAATTAAACCTCTGAAGGTCTTTAAAATGGACTGGTGTTGAAGACTCAACACATCAGAGAACATATCCTACCTGCCAAACCTGCTTTCCTTTCATATAATTTACAGAAAGATCTGGAGCACCAAGTCCAAATGTTGTCAAGAAGCATTTAAATCCTCAATAAAGCAAAACATATTCTGGATAATAACTGACTCCATATTTTGTACTCTACATTAATCTTGCCATATTTAACTTACTGTTTAGAGATGTGGGGCAACACATACATTAGCAATACGCATTATTCACAAGGTTAGATGTCAGCATCACACCAACTTACTTTTCCTACAGTCTAAGATCTAAGTTAAGAGATCTGGGTAAATCTCCCACAATGCAAATCATGTTTAGGGAAGGAAACAAATAAGCAGCAAATGTTCAAGGATCAAAAGGGAGGTTATAATTTGAGGGGTAACTTATATTTAAAACCATCAACTCCACATACAACAAAGAGAGGCACTTGTACAGCCCAACACCATATGCGGTGTTGGGCTGTGGAATGATTTTAATGTGCAGCTGAAGCAGTGTGCAAACATAAAACAGATTAATATAGGGTATAAACGAATGGTTTTTGATCAATATAACATGGACAGGGCTCGACTATTAACAGAGGTATATGGGATTCATGGTCGTCCATTTATTTATTTATTTATTAGTTTTGTGATAATTTTTCGTTTGAGCAGAGAAGAGAAATAAAAAAATACTCACTGACCAAAAATGTAAAAGGGAGCACAGGTGGGACTTTATAAGTGTTTACTGCTACCCACTCTGACGGACCTGAAGCATAAGGGGCAGAGGGGATGTCTTGAGGATTTGTTCATTTATGCTTATTTGTTTTGCAGCTTCTGCTTCGTTGTTACACTATCTGGTTGTTTTGCTCCTTCCGAAGTGTCCGAAATAAAGTACTCAATCAATGTTAAGGTTTTTTACAGTACTGAAGCTTGACTATTGTTCTTCATGTAGTCTTCTTTGAGTACAAAAGGACTGTTACTGACCAAATGTAGATGTTAAAGTATTAGTGGAGTTACTGCTCTTCTCTCTGCATAAGTTAGGGGCAAACTAACTTCACTTTCTTATATTATTTAAAAAGGTGTTGGTTGTGATATTAATTGCCCACTGACAGTATTAAAGTTAACACACCCATCTTTTGATAATTATGATGACAACTTTTTTATTAAGTTGGGTTGAAAAGAACTCATTTTTACACAGAAGGAAAACTACAGTGAAATCCTTAAATATGCTTTAATGGGGGAACTTCAATCATTGGATGTTCTCTGGTGGTTAGAGCTTCATAAAGTAGAGTGGGAGGCTCCTCTCCTGCTCTGTCTTCTCAAACCCCCAGTCGGTCAAGGCAGATGGCGGCTCACACTGAGGCAGGTTCTGGTTCTGCTAGAGGTTTCCTTTCTACTGCCACTACATGCATGCTCAGTATGAGGGACTGCTGCAAAGTCAACCACAAAATGCAAGCAACTGTCCGCTGTCTCCACAGGCCCATCCAGAAGGTGTGACTCTGCTGGGTTTCCTTTGATAAGAAAACTTTTTAACCAATGTGAATAATGAAGTGAACTTCACTGCATGCTTTGATAACTGGGAATAAATGTCACACATAAACGATAATCATGTTTGAATGTGGTAAAACAACTACATTATAAAGCCAATTGGTAAATATGTTGTGTTGAGGTTGGTAAATACTTTCATGAGAAAATAGTAAATGGGCTAAATTTATATAGCATTTGCAATTAAAATGGCCAAGTTGGTCAGGAAAACAGAAACGTGTATTTTGGAGCCTAAACTCTTTCAATTCAATTCAATTCAATTCAGTTTTATTTATATAGCACCAATTCACAACACATGTTGTCTCAAGGCACTTCACAAAAGTCAGGTACATACATTCCAATTAATCCTAATCATTGAACAGTACAGTCAGATTCAGTTATTTATTCAAATTGGTTAAAATGTTTTTCTATCTAAGGAAACCCAGCAGATTGCATAAAGTCAGAGATTTGTAGCATTCCCTCCTCCTGGATGAGCATGTAGCGACAGTGGACAGTCAATGGCATTGACTTTGCAGCAATCCCTCATACTGAGCATGCATGTAGCGACAGCGGAGAGAAAAAACTTCCTTTTAACAGGAAGAAACCTCCAGCAGAACCAGAACCAGGCTCAGTGTGAGTGGCCATCTGCCACGACAGACTGGGGGTTTGAGAGAACAGAGCAGAGACACAAAGAGAACACAGAAGCACTGATCCAGGAGTCCTTTCTATGGGAAGGAAAAGTTAATGTTAATGGATGTAGCTCCTTTAGTCATTTCATCTAGAAAAAAAGAACAGATAAACTCTGAGGCAGTTTTCAAGGTTAGAGTCTGAAAGAGAGCACATAGACTTAGTCACAGTAAAAGCTCAGTCAGTTGCCATGTCCAGGAGAGAGAAAGGGTTAAACACTGAAAGACAGGGCCACGTGGATCATCTTTAGAAGGTGAGCATTAAGTTGTTGCTGGCAGAAGCTTGGACGATGCCCCTCTCCAGAAAGGTGTCACAGGTAGACACAGAGTCAGGCCAGGTATAGCTTCTAGGAAGAGAAAAAAGAGAGAACATAAAGTTAAAAACTGAAATAACAGCAAATAATGCAAAATTGGAGAGTAGTGTGAGAATGTAGCGAAGAAGGTGAAAGTGGTCATTATGTCCTCCAGCAGCCTAAGCCTATAGCAGCATAACTACAGAAATAGTTTCAGTTTCAGTTTATTTATTTATATAGCGCTTATTTACAACAATGTCATCTCAAGGCACGCCACAAAGGGTCCGGAACGGCGCAGGGCCGCCGGGGAGGGCAGACCAAACCATCGCGTGCCAGAGCCCGGCCACCCCAGAAAGGGCCACGTGTAGGGGCACTAAGTAAAATAATAACTGATATAGTTGGTCCGTCTAGAGCCCACTGATGGCCATTGTTATACTAAAAACCACAAGGATCGGGATACCTCTCTCTGTCAGACTGATTATAACCACTTTCGAGTAAAACAACTTCTATATAATAATTATTCTATTTCAGCCTTCATGTGACAAAGGTGGGAAAACAATCTGCCACAAACCCCTACTATTGTTTATAAAGGATATTCGTGGAAGCTCTGTGGGTTAACACAACTGAAACAGAGATTTTAGATAGGCATCAACTTTGTCAGCAGCCATATAAAAGCAGATGGACCATCACTCAAAAGAGAAACACAAGTACCACTCAGTTAATGCTTCTATCAACATGACATGCTTCCTTAATCATCTGTATCACTTAGCTTCTTAGCAACTGCTTCTTTCCAAGTGATTGCTCTGCAGAACCACACAACCTTTTCTGAGGTGAAATCAACACTAAAGAGGAGATGATAGTAAATATTTTAGTGCACCTCGGTGACAAAAGAAAGCACCTAAAGCATTTCCAAATGCTTCAGCATCCAGCAGTGTAGTTCAGGGCAGGTTGCCAGAGGTCTTACACAACAAACATTATGTGCTAATGGACTGCAGCCTTCACTTTTAGGCAGAGTTACTGTGTCCCCATTTTTGACTAGGACTAAAGTTATGAATTAATGACGATGCCTGTGATTTGACGTGTTTTTCTAAATTCAACATTATTACTCACCACTATGCAGTGCTTTCAATAGCTTGTGTATTTCTGACATAAGAATAGAATTTTGACATTAGTTAAACAGTGCACTGGTTTTTAAGAAAAACACAAACGTATGAAAGGATAACAGAACTAGCTGAAAACTCTAAGGTCGTCACCAGGGGTCACTTTTCTGGGAAAAAAAGAGCTCAGCTCTACCCATGGCAGCTTAATTAATAAGGAGAGCTCAAGTCAGGATACCACGAGGTTTGATTTTCTTGACACATCAGGAGGTACTGGGAAGATCTTAATGCTGTGGTCTGGATCCTTGAGAGGGTGTATGAGCCACAAAACTTGGGAACACTGAGCTGACCGAGCAGTCCAATGAGCAGTCAATGCCTGGCAACCCAGATTAGTATGTGTTGTTGGTTATTATTTGGTTATATCTGTGAACATCCTATTGTCTATGGTTTTTGTAAGCTACATTTGCTAAACCACATTGTAATGGAACACACCAACCAGTGTAGCTAACAATTCTGCCATTAGGAAATATTTTAAAACAGACAACAAACAGTCCTGTTGTCATTGGGCTTGACGTGACGACTGAAATGTTCAGAGTTCAGGTAGTTATTGAGGTGATAATGAAAAAAAAAAAGGCAAGTCAACAAGTTCAAGATTATTATGAAGGCAAGTAAGGCAAGGAACTTTAAAGGAAATTTTAAAGAAGACAAGTTTCCAAGGGACAACCAAAAGAAAAAAGAACAGGTGAATTAATTTATCGCTCTAGATGACAACCTCTTTTTTTAAAGTTATTTTTAGGTTCTAGAGGCCTTTATTATTTTTTCTAAGTATTTTTTTTGACAGTAGGTTGACAGGAAATGGGGTGGAAAGAGTTGTGTAAGGGAGAGCAGACAGCAGCAAAGGGCCGGGATTCGATCCCGCGATAGCCTGCGTCGAGGACATTATATACATGGGTCGACAAACCTATTAATGTTTTGGAGAATATACATTTTTGTTCAACATTCTTGCATAACAAACACAGAACTACCCAATCAATAAGCCAACATTACCTGTAGGGTATGTTACTGCTATGGGATTTGGAGGTTTGCTTAATGTCATTGCGTTGCTTAGCCTCAGAGCTCACTGGATGGATTTCTACCTGATGTATATGGGTTGTGCTGCATGGTCAGTAGTTTCATATATCTCATAAAGCAGAGCAAATAGCAGAGAATCCTGAAAAAGCCAAACAAATAGAAAATCGGCAAACAGCCCGTCTTTGCCATTTGTCAAAAAGTGATCTATGACTTCTGGGCTGCTTCAGAAATAGGCTTCAGTTGGTTGTACATGAAGGACACCTCTCAGGAATTATTTTGTATATTCGGCCATTTCAAAGACTTCAAAACCTTCTATAGAGCTTCTAAGATGACAACCATGGTTACATGAATGAACTTTATTCTACTGAGCACAGAGCAAGCAAAGAAATCCTGGATGTCATCACTGAGCAGTAGCGAGCTGTCAGGACCTTCAGGAGCTTTACTGCAGATTACCCATAAAGGCTATGTCTTAACCTTTTATTTGATTAGGTTTTGTCATTTTTATGTTTTTATGCTTTTTTTCATTTTGCAGATGCAGTTTAACTAATATTCTATCTGTAGTTTTCTGTGCTGCAAAAAAATATATACACAGAAAAACGAGAGAGAAACCTCAGATGCTGAAGTGTAAACTTTACCTCCAAAACTCAGAAATGTTTTAAAGCTTATATCATCTAGCGAAGGATAAAGGACTCTAAAGTGAGCGCAGGAGACACAGAGAGGGAGGCCAAATAAACCACAATATAAACCCTGCTGATTGAGTTGCACGAATATCACACTGATGGGCAGCAGATGTACACAGCATAAATCAAACAAGCGGGCTTTAACACGCACATGCTGTCAACATGCCACGCAGGTCTACTGCAAAAACTGAGCCGAGTGTTATAGAGAGCAGAGGAAGAGCAAGCGCAGACAGAGATATTTACTGCATCTAAAATATGTAAACAGCACCATAGACACATTAAAGAAGTAATAAAATACATAACACCATAATACTGTGAAGGAAGCAGCATGATGCAGGAACAGCCCTCTCACATTTGGCAGCCTGGACAGATAATTGGTAACATACAGGGGAAAGGCTTTAAAGGAGCGACACAAAGTTTTAAGAAATGTGCTTCATTGTCCTCGCTTTACAACACAGCCATTGTGATGTTAGGACAGGCTGACATGACACAATGCTGCTATTGATCAACAACAGCTGCTACAGTGCTGGGGTAGAGCATAACTTTTCAACAGCTACATCCATTAACAACAACTTTATGCACACACATGACAAGGATGCAGTGTCTCTTTGTCTTTTTGACATGAAATTAGAGCCATCATCAGATAAAACTTACTTCTTAGAGTTTAAAACCATAACGAAGCTAGTTAATAGGAGGGTTAGGGCAATGCAGAGAAATCACAGGCTGCATCTATCTATGGAAACCAAACATCAGGGCTGGAATTTAGCACCCACCACACGCCTAACGCAAGTAAATGTATTAAGTTGCCAGTAAATTCGATCAACCCCCAAGTCGCAGTGGCAGGCTTGCAATTCAAACCAGAGAACAGCATTTTATTTCTACAGCTGACCTGTTGGGGAAAGCAGTGTCCCTGAGGTGCCACTAAACTCTTTAAATACCATTATTAGTAGAAAAGGAACTGGACAGTAATGTGGGTTTATTTTCCTGAATTTACCATACTCTATACATATCCAGACCTGGAAAATATGCACCTGATGTTATATAATATGTTCCTGATTTTTTCAATGTTAGGGGAACCTTGACTAAACTGGTGAAATATTGAAATCCAATTTTAACGGGTCCTGTTTTAACACAAACCATAAAAACATTGTTTTTCTGTAAAGAAGACTCATTTTAGGCGTAATCCAGTTATTAATTCAAACAGAAATCTGAAGAAAAAAAAAGTCAAAAATGTTTACAGTTTTGTATAGTTTGATAGTGGAGGATTGGACATAAATTGGCACTGGAACCAACTAAGAAAAAGGTATTCAGTACATCTCTTCTCCATGTAGCTTAGAGCAAGGTATGTTTCAACTCTTTCTAGCCTGCCCGTATTTCTCTGGGATTCCTTCAACATATGGAAACGTTGTTAAAATACCAAACATCATTCTTCATCAAGATGACTCTACCACAATGAAAAAAAAAAAATAAATCTAACCATATTTTAACTTGGCAACACATATCTAAACCACCACTTTAAGGACATGCAGCTGCTAAACGTGAAGATTCATCCTCAGAACTAAAAATGAATATTAGATCATTCTCATGTGGCAGAAAGTCCTTCCCTCACAGTTAATACTCTGCTGTTACTTATTAATTTGGTCCTTAAAAGCTGTGATCCTCGGATGATGTACAATTCTCTGCTTTGTATGGCCAGGAAGATACTGTGCTGCGGTTGTAGGGAGTAAGAAAATTGTGCATATGCTGTGCAGAAGCATCCTTCCTGGATTATATCCCATCTCCAATGGGAAAGGACCTCCTGAAAAAGACGACAGTGCTGAAAAGACATAATAATCCATTTCTAATTTCTTTTCGTTTTCGCTTGTTTGACAAACATAATTATTTTAGATCCAACAAATTTAAATATCAAAGACAACCTGAGTAAATACATAAAGCAGTTTTCAAATGATGATTTCATCTATACAACCGTAGGCTGGCCGGGCACTCCCCTAGAGATAGGGTGAGGAGCTCGGCCATCCGGGAGGGGCTCGGAGTAGAGCCGCTGCTCCTCCACATCGAGAGGAGCCAGTTGAGGTGGCTCGGGCATCTATACCGGATGCCTCCAAGACGCCTTCCTCAGGAGGTGTTCCAGGCACGTCCCACCGGGTGGAGGCCCAGGGGACAGCTCAAGACACGGTGGAGGGACTATGTCTCTCAACTGGCCTGGGAACGCCTTGAGCTCCCCCCGGAGGACCTGGAGGAGGTGTCTGGGGAGAGGGACACCTCTCCCCAGACACCTCCTCCAGGTGTCTGGGGACACCTGGAGGAGACAACATGAGTTGTCTCCTCCAGACAACTCATGTGGTTCTTGTACATAAATCATGTACAAGAACCACATGATTTATTTATGTATTAATAGCTACACTCGGGCCTGATTAAAAATCAGCAAACCACTTAAGCAGAACCTGTCTTACAATATGATGTAGGCTGAAAGACCTCAAAAAGCAAAACATCATGACTGGATCTAAAGAAACTCATGAACGGATGAGAAACAAAGTCATTGACATCTATCAACCTGGAAAGGTTTACAGTCATTTCTAAGGCTTTAGCACATCAGTAAACCTACCCAGAAGAGGCCAAACAACCAAAATAATTCCAAGAGCCCACTGACAACTCATCCAGGAGGTCATAATAGCACCGGGAACAACATCTGAAGCTTGTGGGCCTCAGTTGCGGTCAGTGTTAAATAATTAACAATTAGAAAGAGACAAAAATGGCCTCTATGGGAGAGTCCCAAAGCAAAAACCACTGCTGACCAAAAAGAACACAAAGGTCCATCTCACATTTTCCATAAAAACATCTTGATGATCTCCGGAGACTTTTGGTAAATACTCTTTGGAATGACGGGAGACTTTTATACAAAGTGTGTATGCAGTTACACCTGGTGTAAAACTAATATAGCATTTCAGAAAAATAACATCATACCTACTGTCAAACATGGTGGTGGTAATGTAATGACTTGCGACTGTTGTTGCGCATCTGCACCTGGATAACGTGCCAATATGGAACCATAAACGCTGCCCCTTAACTAGAAAATTCTAAAGGAGAATGTCTGGCAAATGGTTTGTGACTTTAAGCTCGAGTGTATTTGGTTTGTGCAGCAGGACAATAATTTAAAGCACAGCTGTAAGTCTACCTCTGAATGACAGAGTGACTACAAGCTCTTATGGTGGAATTTTAAGTAAAAAGACATCCCCTAGGTATAGCTGATGGCTGCTGTTTAAATACAAAAAACACCAGATCCTGTAGACACTGAAACTGCCATCATTAAAACTAATGTCTGTAAACCCCTCCATGTGGAGTCGATAAGGGAGAGCATTTTCCCCATTTAGCCTTATTGATTTATTCCTCTGAAACAACTGAAGGGAATATGTAGAGTGCCAGAATAGCATGTCTCTAAAATCGCTCTGTTGCTGTGGACAATGAGACCAGTTCCCACAAAACAGACTCTGGCAGCATCTCTGAAATAGACCAAATAAAGTTAGAGCACTGGCTGATCCAGAATACAAGCAGACCTCATGGTTTGAGCACTGGGCGTTAGATTTATTGAGAAAAATCCATGAGAACTAAGACATATTGTCTGTCATGTTTGGGTTAGGGTTAAAAATGAACAAGTATTTAATGTGGAACATAAAAGCCTCCGTGACTAAACAGACAGGACCTTTCAAGACTAAATCTTTCTGGGGTTTGTGCATGAGAATAAGGAAATCAGCCAAAAATGTTTGGACAGCACTCCAGTGGGGGGGAGGTTAAGCTCTAAAAAACAGGCACTGGACAGACATACTTTCTGTATTACAGATAAACTACTAACAGAGCTGTAAACCCTCTTAAAGGAACAGAGTACTGCTTTTTTCAATCCGTCTTATCTCTGCAGTGGCTCTCATACTGTTTCACTACCAAGTTCCAGCAACACAGAATGCAATGTGAAGGCATTTTCACCCACTGGTTTTAGGAATGAGAGCTAATTAAGTTCCCTAAGCTGACTTTGAGAGTCCTAAACCTCCTTCTGGACAGATAGAAACTATAGCTAGATAAAAATGGCAAGGAGAAAAGACAAACATCAGTGTGAACAGTCCCACAGAGATAAGAATGAAACAGAATGACATCATGTCCCCAGACCTTTAGCATGCAATTGCAAAGGCAGGGCTACAGGGCATGCTACCCCAGGTTCAGCTGGAGGAGGAGAATTTAATAAAACATGTTCTGATCCTAAAATAGGCACAAAAACAGAATGTTGTTGTACTGCTGAATGAATGTGCAGGTTTGACCGGGGTTTGTGCCATGATCAACTAATAGGAGGCTAGCTCCTTGGTTTAATTCAGAGCTGTGTACTTTAAAGCACAATGTTAGAAAATTGGAGAGAAAATGGCGCTCTACACACCTAGAGGATTCCTACTTAATCTGGAAAAATAGCCTACCGTTGTATAAAAAGACACTTCGCCAAATTAGAACAGCTTATTTCTCATCATTAATAGAAGAGAACAAGAATAATCCTAGGTTTCTCTTTAGTACAGTTGCTAAACTTACACAGTAATAGCTCTGTTGAGCCATCCATTCTCTTAGTTCTCAGCAGTCATGACTTTATGGGATTCTTCCAAAATAAAATTGATTCTATTAAAAATAAAATCTTTGACATACTACTGAAGATGATTACTTCATCCTCAGCAAGTGAGACAACATTGGAAATAACTGCAGAACCTGATTTGTGTTTGGACTGTTTTGATCCTGTGAAGCTTCCTGAGTTATCAGAAATATTAGCTTCATCTAAACCTTCAACTTGTATGTTAGACCCAATCCCAACCAAATTATTTAAGGAAGTGTTCCCTCTGATTACCAGCCCCATTTTAGATAGGATTAATTTATCTTTAGTAAATGGATATGTACCACAGGCTTTTAAGTTAGCTGTAATTAAACCTTTACTTAAGAAACCTTCGCTTGATCGAGATAGGGGTTAGGGTTAGGGGTTTTTACAGACCTATATCCAATCTTCCATTCTTATCTAAAATTCTTGAGAAAATTGTTGCTAATCAAATGTGTGAGCATTTATACAGCAATGACCTGATTGAAGAGTTTCAGTCAGGTTTCAGAGCTCATCATAGCACTGAAACAGCTCTGCTGAAAGTCACTAATGATATTCTTATGGGCTCAGATAATGGACTTGTGTCTGTTCTGGTTCTGTTAGATCTCAGTGCTGCATTTGATACATTCGATCACAATATTCTCTTAGAAAGGCTGGAATATGCTGTAGGGATCAGGGTAACAGCGCTAGGCTGGTTTAAATCTTATCTGTTTGACAGATTCCAGTTTGTCCATGCATGTAAATGATAAATCATCTTTAAACTCCAGGGTTAATTGTGGAGTACCACAGGGTTCAGTTCTTGGGCCAATTCTCTTTACTATATATATGCTTCCAATAGGTCAAATTATCAGGCAGCATGGGATAGATTGTCACTGTTACGCTGATGATACTCAGCTTTACTTATCCATGAATCCTGATGAGCCCAACCAGTTAGATAGACTACAAGCATGTCTTGAAGATATAAAAACTTGGATGACGTTACATTTTTTGCTTCTAAATTCAGACAAGACAGAAGTTGTCGTCTTTGGACCGGAGTCTTTCAAAAAGAAACTACTTAGTCAATCACTTAACCTGGATGGCATTAAATTGACCTCTGATAATAAAGTAAAAAACCTTGGTGTTATTTTTGACCAGGACATGTTATTTAAATCCCATATTAAACAGGTTTCTAGGATTTCCTTCTTTCACCTCCGGAACACTGTTATGGTTGAGGTGCAAACACACCCTCCATTTCTGCTACCTGTGTGACCCCTTCTCTTTTCCGATGGTTTGATCAGTCTGACAGAGAGAGGTATCCCAATCCTTGTGGTTTTTAGTATAACAATGACCATCAGTGGGACCCTTTGTGGGGTGCCTTGAGACGACATCATTGTAAATAAGAGCCATTTAACTAAATAATCTGAACTGAAACTATCTGTGTAGTTATGCTGCTATAGGCTTAGGCTGCTGGAGGACATAACGACCACTTTCACCCTCTTCGCTACATTCGCACACTACTCTCCAATTTTGCATTATTTGCTGTTATTTCAGCTTTTAACCTTGTTCTCTCTTTTCTCTTCCTAGAAGCTACACCTGGCCTGGCTCTGTGTCTGCCTGTGACACCTTTCTGGAGAGGGGAATGGTCCGAGCTTCTGCTGGCAACAACTTAATGCTCACCCTCTACCGATGATCCACATAGCCCTGTCTTTTGTGTGTTTAACCCTTTCTCTCTCCTAGACATGGAAATTGACTGAGCTTTTACTGTAACTAATTATATGTGCTCTCTTTCAGACTCAGAGTTTATCTGGCTCAGAGTTTATCTGTTCTTTCTTTCTAGGTGAAACGACTAAAGGAGCTACACCCATTAACATTTACTTTTTCTGGATCAGTGCTTCTGTGTTGTTTTTGTGTCTCTGCTCTGTTCTCTCAAACCCCCAGTCGGTCGTGGCAGATGGCCGCTCATACTGAGCCTGGTTCTGCTGGAGGTTTCTTCCTGTTAAAAGGGAGTTTGTCCTCTCCACTGTTGCTACATGCATGCTCAGTATGAGGGATTGCTGCAAAGTCAACGCCAGTGACTGTCCACTGTCTCTACATGCTCATCCGGGAGGAGTGAATGCTGCAAGTCACTGACTGGATGCAATCTGCTGGGTTTCCTTAGATAGAAAAACCTTTTATCCAATTTGAATAAAAAGCTAACTCCAACTGCACTGTTCAATTGTTATGATTAATAGGAATGTATGTACCTGACTGTTGTGAAGTGCCTTGAGACAACATGTGTTGTGAATTAGCGCTATATAAATAAAACTGAATTGAATTGATCAATGAAGGTCTGATTAATATGACTTTTGTGGTTTCTTCTCTTCATCTTTCCCACAGAAAGATAGAGTGGGAAAAGGTTACTTTGGTCAAGTGCATCAGCGTCTGAGTGAATATAGTAAAGTAGAATGATTCATTAACTCAGTGCCTGGTTGATGCAGATTCATACAGTAAGAAGACAAGACAGAAGGCTGACAGAGTTAAATAAACGAGCAATATTACCATTTTAGAACAAAGAAACATCTAATCATGAAACACAAACCATCAAAAACTGCTTTCATTTACATTACATTTTACCCTGATTTACAGCAACAAAACTCTCCCTGCTAAAACAGGATCCAATATCTTTCCACCAAACACCATCATCTATGGAACAGATGTTAAAAATAATAATGCAGTCTAAGTAATGCTAAAAAAAAAACATGTTTGGAAAGCTCCTGAGAAATTAACATGTTTAAATAAAGAGTTACTATCTGCTGAATGTTCTTTCTTAGAACCTCTTACTTCATATGTAAACAGGTAGTTATCCAAAAATTAGAAAGAAATTAGAAATGCCTAGAAATCTGCTGTTGACCTGAATCAGACAATTTTCCTTTTAAACAGCCAGTTAAAAATTCAAATTCCTAGGTCCGTATTCACAAAGAACCCTAAGACTAAAAGTTGCTCCAAGTGAAAAAACTCAGAATTTCTCAAATTCTAAGATTTTTCTTAGAATTTTCCCTCGGTAAAAGTTATTCACGAAGCATCATAGGCTTTAAGAGAGTTCCTAATGTGAGGAAATGTTAAGAGTAGTGAGGGGGACTTTTAGTGAGCTTAAGGGTGTCTTAAGCAGACAAAAATGTTGGTGGAAAGACAGAGAATGGAGAGATATTCCCTGAACAATGAATAACAGCAAATTAATAAAACGCTACTGGCTCAGCAGCGCAGAGATCCACCTACTAAAGAGTCGCGTAAATGAGCACATACATTTCTATAACAATCATCCAATTATTATTATAGAGATAAGATTACCCCCAGTGGGCCCACCACCTGCAGGGGGAACCGTGAGGGACCGGTGCAAAGAGGATTGGGTGGCGGACGAAGGTGGAGACCTCAACGGCCCGATCCCCGGATGCTTAGGCTGGCTCTAGGGACGTGGAATGTCACCTCGCTGGGGGGGAAGGAGCCTGAGCTTGTGCGGGAGGTCGAGAGATATCGACTAGAAATAGTCGGGCTCGCCTCCACGCACAGCGTGGGCTCTGGAACCCATCTCCTTGAGAGGGGTTGGACTCTCTTCTACTCTGGAGTGGCCCACGGGGAGAGGCGGCGGGCTGGTGTGGGTTTGCTTGTTGCCCCCCAGCTCAGCCGTCTCGTGTTGGGGTTTACCCCAGTGGATGAGAGGGTTGTATCCCTGCGCCTTCGGGTTGGGGAGAGGTCTCTGACTATCATTTCAGCCTACGGGCCGAGTGGTAGTGCAGAGTACCCTGCCTTCTTGGCGTCCCTGTCGGGGGTGCTGGATAGTGCCCCTCCCGGGGACTCCATTATTCTGCTGGGGGACTTCAACGCCCACGTGGGGAACGACAGTGACACCTGGAGAGGCGTGATCGGGAGGAATGGCCTCCCCGATCTGAATCCGAGTGGTGTTTTGTTATTGGACTTCTGTGCTAGTCACGGATTGTCCATAACGAACACCATGTTCAAACATAAGGGTGTCCATCAGTGCACTTGGCACCAGGACACCCTAGGCAGGAGGTCGATGATCGACTTTGTTGTCGTATCATCGGACCTTCGGCCGCATGTTTTGGACACTCGGGTGAAGAGAGGGGCTGAGCTGTCCACTGATCATCACCTGGTGGTGAGTTGGATCCGCTGGAGGAGGAGAAAGCCGGACAGACTCGGCAGGCCCAAGCGCATAGTGAGGGTCTGCTGGGAACGCCTGGCGGAGCCCTCGGCCAGGGATGTATTCAACTCCCACCTCCGGGAGAGCTTCGACCAGATCCCGGGGGATGTTGGAGACATAGAGTCCGAGTGGACCATGTTCTCTGCATCTATTGTCGATGCTGCTGCCCATACCTGCGGCCGTAAGGTCTGCGGTGCCTGTCGTGGCGGCAATCCCAGAACCCGGTGGTGGACACTGGCAGTAAGGGATGCTGTTAAGTTGAAGAAGGAGTCCTATCGGCTGTGGTTGGCTTGTGGGACTCCTGAGGCGGCTGACGGGTACCGTGAGGCCAAGCGTGCTGCGGCCCGGGCTGTGGCAGAGGCAAAAACTCGGGCTTGGGAAGAGTTCGGTGAGGCCATGGAGAAGGACTACCGGTTGGCCTCGAAGCGATTCTGGCAAACCGTCCGGCGCCTCAGGAGGGGGAAGCAGTGCTTTGCCAACACTGTTTATAGTGGGGGCGGGAGACTGCTGACCTCGACTGAGGACATTATCGGGCGGTGGAAGGAGTACTTCGAGGATCTCCTCAATCCTGCCATCACGCATTCCGTGGTGGAAACAGAGGCTGGGGACTCGGGGTTGGATTCTTTCATCACCCAGGCTGAAGTCACCGAGGTGGTTAAAAAGCTCCGCGGTGGCAAGGCTTCGGGGGTGGATGAGATCCGCCCTGAGTACCTCAAGTGTCTGGATGTTGTAGGGCTGTCATGGTTGACACGCCTCTTCAACATTGCGTGGCGGTCGGGGACAGTGCCTCTGGACTGGCAGACTGGGGTGGGGGTCCCCCTTTATAAGAAGGGGGACCGGAGGGTGTGTTCCAACTACAGGGGGATCACACTCCTCAGCCTCCCTGGTAAGGCCTACGCCAGGGTATTGGAGAGGAGAGTCCGACCGATAGTCGAACCTCGGCTTCAGGAGGAACAGTGTGGTTTTCGTCCCAGCCGTGGAACACTGGACCAGCTCTATACCCTCTACAGGGTGCTCGAGGGTTCATGGGAGTTTGCCCAACCGGTTCACATGTGTTTTGTGGACCTGGAGAAGGCATTCGACTGTGTCCCTCGTGATGCCCTGTGGGGGGTGCTCCAGGAGTATGGAATCGGGGGCCCTTTATTAGGGGCCATCCGGTCCCTGTACGAGCGGAGCAGGAGTTTGGTCCGCATTGCCGGCACTAAGTCGGACCTGTTCCCAGTGCATGTTGGACTCCGGCAGGGCTGCCCTTTGTCGCCGGTCCTGTTCATAACTTTTATGGACAGGATTTCTAGACGCAGCCAAGGGCCGGAGGGGGTCTGGTTTGGGGACCAGTGGATTTCGTCTCTTCTTTTTGCGGATGACGTGGTCCTGCTGGCCCCCTCTAGCCAAGACCTACAGCATGCGCTGTGGCGGTTCGCAGCCGAGTGTGAAGCGGCTGGGATGAGGATCAGCTCCTCCAAGTCCGAGGCCATGGTACTCGACCGGAAAAGGGTGGCTTGTCCTCTTCAGGTTGGAGGGGAGTTCCTGCCTCAAGTGGAGGAGTTTAAGTATCTCGGGGTCTTGTTCACGAGTGAGGGAAGAATGGAGCGGGAGATCGACAGACGGATCGGTGCAGCTGCCACAGTAATGGGGGTGCTGTGCCGGTCCATTGTGGTGAAGAGAGAGCTGAGCCGAAAAGCAAAGCTCTCAATTTACTGGTCGGTCTACGTTCCTACCCTCACCTATGGCCATGAACTTTGGGTCATGACCGAAAGAACGAGATCACGGATACAAGCGGCTGAAATGAGCTTCCTCCGTAGGGTGGCCGGGCACTCCCTTAGAGATAGGGTGAGGAGCTCGGCCATCCGGGAGGAGCTCGGAGTAGAGCCGCTGCTCCTCCACATTGAGAGGAGCCAGTTGAGGTGGCTCGGGCATCTATACCGGATGCCTCCTGGACGCCTTCCTCGGGAGGTGTTCCAGGCACGTCCCACCGGGAGGAGGCCCAGGGGACGGCCCAGGACACGCTGGAGGGACTATGTCTCTCGGCTGGCCTGGGAACGCCTTGGGCTCCCCCTGGAGGAGCTGGAGGAGGTGTCTGGAGAGAGGGACGTCTGGGCGTCTCTGCTGAGTCTGCTGCCCCCGCGACCCGGTCCTGGATAAGCGGAAGACGACGAACGAACGAACGAAGGAACGAACGAGATAAGATTAACCTTATCATTCCCCTATGGGAAAAATAAACCAGCAGCATGTAGGATTAAAGGTGCTCCTCTAAATCTGCAGCATCTTGCTGGAAACACTGAAGGTCCTAAGCTTCCTCAAGACATACAGTCTGCTCTGTCCCTTCTTGTAGATGGCTTCACTGTTGCATCTCCACTCCAGTCTGTTGTGCAGGTGAACACCAAGGTATTTATACTCCTCCACCATCTCCACATCTTCTCCCATGGTGGAAATAGTGTTTGACTTATTCCTGCTTCTGTTAAAACCTACAGGGGTTGGACAATGAAACTGAAACAGCTGGATTTAGACCACAATAATTTATTAGTATGGTGTAGGGCCTCCTTTTGTGGCCAATACA
This sequence comes from Girardinichthys multiradiatus, assembly GCF_021462225.1. Lineage (NCBI taxonomy): Eukaryota > Metazoa > Chordata > Actinopteri > Cyprinodontiformes > Goodeidae > Girardinichthys > Girardinichthys multiradiatus. The sequence goes on along the minus strand of NC_061810.1, from coordinate 4,383,538 downwards.
GCGTCAATTCGTCGTGGGAATGACATATACAAGTCCTGCACAGTGGTCAGAGGGATTTTAAGCCATTCTTCTGGCAGGATAGTGGCCAGGTCACTACGTGATACTGGTGGAGGAAAACGTTTCCTGACTCGCTCCTCCAAAACACCCCAAAGTGGCTCAATAATATTTAGATCTGGTGACTGTGCAGGCCATGGGAGATGTTCAACTTCACTTTCATGTTCATCAAACCAATCTTTCACCAGTCTTGCTGTGTGTATTGGTGCATTGTCATCCTGATACACGGCACCGCCTTCAGGATACAATGTTTAAACCATTGGATGCACATGTTCCTCAAGAATGGTTCGGTAGTCCTTGGCAGTGACGTGCCCATGTAGCACAAGTTTTGGGCCAAGTGAATGCCATGATATGGCAGCCCAAACCATCACTGATCCACCCCCATGCTTCACTCTGGGCATGCAACAGTCTGGGTGGTACGCTTCTTTGTGGCTTCTCCACACCGTAAATCTCCCGGATGTGGGGAAAACAGTAAAGGTGGACTCATCAGAGAACAATACATGTTTCACATTGTCCACAGCCGAAGATTTGCGCTCCTTGCACCATTGAAACCGACGTTTGGCATTGGCATGAGTGACAAAAGCTATACCAGCCTGGCCGTGTATATTGACCCTGTGCAGCTCCCGACAGATAGTTCTGGTGGAAACAGGAGAGTTGAGGTGCACATTTAATTCTGCCGTGATTTGGGCAGCCGTGGTTTTATGTTTTTTGGATACAATCCGGGTTAGCACCCGAACATCCCTTTCAGACAGCTTCCTCTTGCCTCCACAGTTAATCCTGTTGGATGTGGTTCGTCCTTCTTGGTGGTACGCTGACATTACCCTGGATACCGTGGCTCTTGATACATCACAAAGACTTGCTGTCTTGGTCACAGATGCGCCAGCAAGACGGGCACCAACAATTTGTCCTCTTTTGAACTCTGGTATGTCACCCATAATGTTGTGTGCATTTCAATATTTTGAGCAAAACTGTGCTCTTACCCTGCTAATTGAACCTTCACCCTCTGCTCTTACTGGTGCAACGTGCAATCAATGAAGACTGGCTACCAGGCTGGTCCAATTTAGCCATGAAACCTCCCACACTAAAATGACAGGTGTTTCAGTTTCATTGTCCAACCCCTGTACAATCATCTCCTTTGTTTTATTCACATTCAAGATGAGATGATTGTTTCTACACCATGCTACAAAGCGGTTCACCAGCTCCCTGTACTCAGCTTCTAGTTCATCTCTGATCGACCCAACAACTGCAGAATCATCCGAGTATTTCTGCAAGTGACAGGAGTCTGTCTTGTACTGGAAGTCTGAGGTGTACAGAGTGAAAAGGAATGGTGAGAGTACAGTCCCCTGTGGTGCTCCTGTGCTGCTGCCTACCTGGTTAGACTCACAACCCTTCAGTCTCACAAACTGTGGTCTGTTTGTCAGGTAGTCTTTGACCCATGAGACTGTTGAGGCCTCCACCTGAGTCTTCTGGAGTTTCTGACAAAGCAAATCAGGTTGGATTGTGTTAAATGCACTGGAGAAATCAAAGAACATGATCCTTACAGTGCTGCTGGCTTTGTCCAGATGACAGTGGGTTTGTTGAAGCAGGTGTATGATGCCATCTTCAACTCCACAGCGATAAGCAAACTGAAGGAGGTCCTGATAGTTTATTGTTTGCTTACTCAGGTGGGCCAACAGGAGTCTCTCTAGAACCTTCATGGTGTGGGATGCCAGGACAACAGGTCTATAGTCATTCAGGACTGATGGTAGAGTTTTATTTGGTACCAGAACAAGGCAGGAGGTCTTCCACAACACTGGGACCTTCTTCTGGGCCAGGCTAAGGTTGAGGAGGTGCTGCAGAATCCCACAGAGCTGCTCTGCACAGGCCTTCAGAACTCTAGGGCTGCCACGATCTGGACCTGCAGCCTTGTTCCGGTTCAGTCTTTCCAGTTGTCTCTTCACTTGACTTCTTGAGACACACAGGTGGAAGGGGGAGTCAAAGGGAGTATCAGCATCTTCTGATTTAGTTGAAGGCAAACGTGTAGAAGCAGAAGGGTCCATGGCTGAGGCGGAATATAAAACATTTGAGGTGTGACAAAAAAGCTGTGGGTCAAAGGAGGGTGGGATGTCTGTTTGACTGTGGGCAGGAGAGGTGGATGCTGAGCTTGTTTCTGAACTGAACCTATTGAAGAATGTATTTAATTCATTGGCTCTGTCCAGACATCCATTGGTCTGATTGTCCTCCTGCTTGAAGCATTGGATCTTCTTCATCCCTGACCACACATCTCAGATGGAGAACCCTGAGCATCCTCTTCATGAGACTGTTGTACAACAACAAGGTGTCTTCAGTCAGAGGCTTCTTCAGATCTGCTGTAAGACGGAGCGCTACAGGAGATCCTTCCTGCTCACAGCCATCAGCATCTACAACGGCTCTTTGAAGAAACCTGCAGGATATGAGCTACAACATCTAATTTCCCTTTGGGATTAATAAAGTATTTTTGAATTTGAATTGAATTTGGTGAATTTCTCTTCATTGAATACCATGAGCCCATTTGTTGTTTTTTTTTTTGTGGCTTTTTGCAACAACCAATCACAGATCTGAGAAGACAGCATCACATCTAGCAACAGGTTAACCACACCTCCTCACTAAGATAGGAATTTCTGTCGTCTCCCTGCTCAGAGTTGCTCTCTGCAGCTAGCTGAATCACTCTTAAGTTAAGAATCCTTGGCAGATTTTTTTAGGATAATTTAGGAGCTCCATGAGAGGAGGACTCTGAGAATCTTTGTGAATATGGGCCCAGATCTTTTTCCGATCACATCAACATAATTTCTTTATGTGAACGATGTTACTGAGGAAAACAACTCAAAACCCTTTATTAAGGAGTTTTTAAATGAACTCGGAGGAAGTAAAGAGATGCTATTAAAATAAAACTATTTTCTATGACATGTCAAGACATTCACGCTGAAAGAGAGCGAGAGACTATCAGCTTACAACAGGAAGGCCTAACATATTACAGCAATGTTGCTTTAATTCTCCTTTGGAACTGTCAACCTCTGCCAGTCTTGGAATGTGCTGGATTTGGAAATGTTGGCGGCCATTTGGAAATCTCAAAGTTAAAGTAAATGTCAACATAGTGTAAAGAAAATACACAAAGACTTTGTTTTTGCAATGACAGCAATGTTAACCACGGTAACTGCAAATACAGGACGCTAAATGCAGTTTAACCTGTGAGCTCTTAGTTTTAGAGTTTTAGTTTTGTTTTAAAATGATAAAACAGTGTTTTACTGCTGCTGCCACATGCATTTCCTCTGCTCCTAATATAAAGACCACTCATGGCAAGAAAGCTACCAGATACTTTAAAGCTGTTCTTACAGACAAACCTAAAGCAACAAAACTTAAGACTGGTAGGTCAAAGCTTTAGAAAACCTGAGTAAAAAGTTTAAACTTCAGTTAACTAATTAATCTAACTTGTTACAAAATCCTAATTGACATAGTAAACCTTCTCACACAACTGCTTAGCACTTACCCTCCTGGTGTTGTCCAAAACTTTGGGGTCAGGCTGACCATAGTTGGGGGGATTGGCGTGCGGATCGTAGCCCAGTCTGGAAAGCATGGGAGCAATGTTGGCCATGTCCCTCACCACATCAGGTGGAATCTTTCCCACCCATTTGGACAAGGCTTCCACATTTACTGGCTTTATGACCTGGTCTGTGGACCTCTCCACTCTAAAACAAAAGACAAACACTGATTTTAGTTGTCATGTCAACTATAAACACAGTATCAGTTCCAAGTTTTTCTACTGCATGTCTGCAATGAGGAGACTTTCATCTCAGGTTACCAGTTTAAATATTCTGATAACACTAGCCCTGGCAAAAAACAAGTAATAATGTTTGTTTTTCTTTCTTTTTTACTTGGTAGCAGTAAAATGGAAATCCTATATAAGACTCAAAATGACCTCAAAAATGTAATGACAGTGTTGGAATATCTGGCACATGTGTTTAAAACAATCAAATGATAACATTTTAAAATCCTCAATATTAGTGAAAAAAAAGGATTTACTCTTTGTTTTCAGTTTCCATAACAAATACCTGCTCAGGCCAAATTCTGCAAATATGTCTGCAGATAAAAGAGAGTGCTTGGAAGAACACACAGCCCTAACAAGAGAAATGTTAGCTGAAACAATGAAAAGGATTATAAACTTCTTTAAGACGGAAAAACAACTGGAAGTGTGAAAAAAGGCTGTTCCAAGTCAGCTGCATCTAAAACATAAACCAAGTCCAAAAGATGGGTAAGGTTGAAAACATCCAGGGAGACAAAGGAGGAATGACAAAGTTTAAAACAGTTTGAAGATGATATCAAATTAAGTTTGGAGGGCAATAATTTTGTTTCTTCCCCTTCACAAATTGATTCTCTTGTTCATAGTGTTACTTCATCATTGCGTGGTGCATCAGACAATGCAGCCCCCTGGAAAAAGAAGGTAATTATTCATAGGAGGCTAGCTCCTTGGTTTAATTCAGAGCTGCATACTTTAAAGCATAACCTTAGGTTATGCAAGCTGATATTTACAAAATAAAAGTCTCAACATTCCTTAGTTGGGGCCTGCCATAGCAATGAAGGGAGAACAGTGAGTGGCCTGACTCCCATGCCATTGCCTGGTGACAACTATTACTACACATCTCTAAACTGGACTTTTTATTTATTGACGACTGCCAAAGCAATGCAAGGACGCATGATTACTGGTGAAACAAGAACAGGTCTAGATAGACATCTTAACCTTCTACCCTCAATCATGATGCACACCGTTCTGTTGCTTTGGTTCTGTACCTCAGCCCCACAACATTTGGATCTGGTCCAAGAAGCACACGCCAAGAGGCGGGCCCCGTCTAAATTTCTTCAGAAATTTTCTAGTTTATTACTATTGTTATTGTGTGAATGCTGAAGAGTGAATAGTTTTAAATGGCAATTTCATAGACATTTGAATATACGCTGTAGTAGAATTTTAGCTCATTTTAGCTTATATATTGCTTTTTGCATGGTAGATGGGTTAAATTAATATCAGCCTTCATGCTAGTGATAGCCAATATGCTACCGTTAGGATTGTAGCTTCTCTTTCTCCTCTCTTCTCTCTTAGCTGAAGAACACTTTGTGTTTTTTTTGGCAATTTCTTGTTTGTTTTTGTGTTTCTTCAGCATATTTGTTGTTAGTTCATTTTTTTCTGAAATTTCTGCAGTTTTTTTGTGTATTTTAGCACTGACTTCAACTTATTAGGCTATATTTTTGCTTCAGTCTGCTTTTTCAGCTCATCTATGGCAGCTCTTTCCTGCTTTTTTAAAGTTTTTGTCAGTTCTTGGGTTTCAACAACTCTTTCAACAAGTAGTTTTGAGGTAACTTTACATTGTTAAGCTGTTTTATAGCTAATAGTCTTCCTGCTCAAACAGATCAGATGACAGTTTTTCTTTGCTGTTTACTAATTTACCAGATTTCAGCAGATTTTCTGCAGTCAATTTCAGCTTCTTTCTGCCAGCCTTCAGCTAAAAAATTCAGCTTACAGCATTCACACTGCATTTTCGCAGGAAATGCAAATGTTTCTAGTTGATTTTGTTTCCATTTTCCAAGTCAATCCAAAGCTTTGATCAATTCAGTCCATAAACTGCTGGTTCAATCTCCATCTACACTCAGCACGCATCCTTAGTTTTGGTTATTTCGTAGAATAGTGCATGCTTAATTAGGTAAAAAGTTGATGAACATGAATAGTTGGTTGAAAGAGGGAATATTGGTTTAATAAATATTCACATAAATAAAGAAACAGCGTATGTGTTTTTTCTGTGTGAGAGTGATTATCAGTCAAAATAAGATTGTGTTTCACACTAGTAAAACATTTGATAAGACAGACATTTAGCATGGTTTTGGTTAATAATTATCAGTTACTAATTACAATTAACTAATTGTAATTATTAAGTGCTGTGAGCCCAATAATCACACCACCAGAGTGCATCTCTGATCTCAATTCGTAAGAAATGATTTTTGGTTAGAATGCATTTCTTCTGAATTATGATTTTGAATTATAATTTGATAAATATTTATAATCAATAATCATAACCCTTACACAGCCATGGACCCAGAGACCCGAAGCCCAAAGGCACAGCACTCCCCAAGCAGAGGCCTGACAGAGCCGGGGGGCCCAGGCCCTGCCAAGCAGCCACAGGGAGGGAGCCGACACACACCCATGCACCCAGCCTCAGACACAGAGAACCACCAATGCACAGACAGGCAGGCCAGGTTCCCCACCCTTCCTATCCTTGTCAAATAATAACAGTCAGTCACTGCACCACCAACTCCATCTTAGCGCCTCTTTTCAGCTGCAGGTAACGTTGTTACAAAATAAGAACAAGTCTGACCTCACAGCATGTAGACACGCTCACATTCCTCCACACAAATGTGTAAGTGTGCTTGTGTGTTGTGAGAAAAATATTTAGTTTTGTTTCAATAATTTTTTATGAAAATGTGAAATTTTCTGAAATTGCACATATTTTACTTTAAAAGGTTCTGAACAAAGTAGTTTAAATAAATTATTAAAACAATTCTAAAGTTATTTTGCACTGTAAAACCTGTTCTAGTGTTCTTCCTGGAAGTGATGTGAATTTCACATTATTTATATTGTTAGATTGTTAAATGTGTTGCACTTCATTTCTTTTACTGGAATTATTTAAGATCTGGTTGAGATGTCTAACTGTAAAGCTGTTCTTGCTTTAAGTGTTTTATTGTTTTATTGTTACAGAGCTGTGCCCTTAAGTGCATACTATGGGTTCAAGAAAAAAACAAAAACAAAGAAAACATTGCAATATTAAAGAATTGTTTTTATTATTTTGGAGAAAATATTTTTATTCCCAAAGCATTCACATTAGAGTAACCTAAAAAGTAGTTGTCAGATTAACGGACTTATTAAAAAAAATTACTTTAAGGTGCAGCCCTACTTTTAAGGCATGAACGTAGCTTAGGAAACCTGAAATATCTGCTTGGTTCATCAAGATATTGTTTGATTGCTATTGTGCTCTGGCGTTTGTAGATGTCAGGTGACTCGCCAGCAGCTGTCAGCTGATTGGGCGGTCGATGCTAGACCCAGAGAAAACACCTGACTCCTGGCACATTGTTTTCAAACTCCTGGTGGCTTCACCACTGAGCGGAAGATAATCACAGATGTAATTCAGTCAGATGATGTCTAACAGTTAATGTCTGATAAGAAAGGTAACATGTTAGAGTTTAAGATGTACTAATAAATTAAACAAATGGTATTTCCCATCAATGTGTTTTATTTATAGTGTTATATTTTTTATGCCCATGAGCATAAAAATTATTTTGAACATTTTAAAAAGGCTGATAAATGAACGAGAATAAATTGAAAATGTAAAAAAATTAGTATAAAAAAAAAAACAAGGTTGTAAGATGGTACAACTGCTAAAGTTCCTCAAGGATTAAATAAAAAAATTTTTTTTAAAAACGAGCAAAAGTTCAGACTCCATTTTTATGACTTGGCAGCTCTGTGCTTCACGCTGTCACAGTCACGCTCAAGTAAAGGAGGGAACAGCTGGTGAAGGCTGGACTGTCCAATTTCACAGCTGCTCACTTCCAGCCTCTTCAGTTCGGTCTACACAGCCTCCTTCACATCTTTCTTAATATTTACCTCAGTTCAACCATGTCATTACAGGAAACTTCAGGTACCTGGGCATCGATTCCTACCTGGCTCAACAAGCTGACGCAATTAAATTACATCCCATTAGTCAAAGCAATAGAAGACAACCTGACACAGAGAACTCTCTAAACTATGGGGAGTGTCTGCAATCAAAATGATGGTCTTTCCAGCAGAAAACGATATCTGCTCTTTGATCCTAGTTAATTCTGAGAAAAAAATTACAATTTACAGTTCCACCAGCAATTGTTGCCATTTCATAAATTATGTTCACCCAAAACACACACACTCATTAAAAGTGATACAAGTGAAAGTTTTGTTATCTTTACATTAGAATTAAGATTTGTTTAGAATGATCATCCCTGGCTAACAAATTAAACGATATCATAGGCATAAAGGCAATGAAAGCAGATTGTATGAAGAATGTTTTATTTTGATCAAATAAATCCTTCCTGCAGTCCAATAAATCCAAAAAGTTATTAATCTCTAGGTTGCTCTCCTCCCCCACAACTCTGTTTACCACCCCGCTGTCCGCCCAGCCCCTCTGCTCCTGTGTTTCCTGGTTGACTCTATGCTTCAATACAGCAATTCACTTTCCTCTAATTCATTTACTTTGCAATTGAATCTTTACACTGTAAGGGAATAGTCTCCTGCATGATTAATAGAGTGAGCTGGTTTTGTCATCGCAGGAGAACGGTATAGATGCATTCTGAGAGGTGGGCTACAATCCAAACATCCACTCTGAGATAAATGGAGAGAGAATCACTTTAGGTAACTCCATCAAGGCCCAAGAGGCTTCTGAGCAGAGCTTTACAATGCTGTTAGAAGCAGGCAACCTACCATGTAAAGCAGCAGCAGGTCTGTACTACTCATTGGAGCAGTCTTCAAAGTCAAAGTCCTGCAAATCATCAAATGGTGATGGAAATGTGGAAAAAGTAGCAATAATAGTAGTTGTAGTAACTTGCTTGGTCATTGTCTCTTCCTAACACAGTCTGTGTTTTACATTTTAAAGCAAATGAACGTGGTCACTTTTAAGCCAGAGATGGTAATCAAGATTAAATGAACATGCTCAAAACGAGAAGTTGTGCAATGGTCAATGCTGGTTTTACTGTCAGAGAGTTCCCAAGATGATGAAAACTACTGCAAAATGAACAAATATACAACAGGCTAATTACAGGCGCATGTGAGGCATGAACATGGTTCTGAAGAAGGTCCTGCCTCAGCTCCTCTGCTTTTCAGCTGACCTACAAAGATGCGTGAGACTGACAGGTAGTGGTTTAAGTAGACAAGCACTGCAGAAAGCTAATTAAAGAACAGTATAATGAGAAAAATCCCTGTAAGATCATTACACTGTTATTATGTACTTACAGTGTGTTCAACAGTTATGATGAAAATGTTTAATCTGCAATCATTTTTGATATTGGTTTGATTTCTGAAAGTTACCTTAACCCCTCCCAGTTTAGTCCTGAAACCCAGCTTTGAGAGACAATGGTTTAAGACATTTGACAGGTTAGTTATAAGTAAACTGGGAATACTGTTCAAACACCACAAGCTGCTGCCTACTTTGCATTAGCTTCAACATAGCAAGATGTTTGACAGTCCTGCAGATGATTCATTTAGTTTCACATGATTTGTTTCCCCACAGCCCTTCCTAAACACTTTGCATTTTTAAAAACTGAAAATAAAATAACTCTTTGATTAAAATGTGAAGTTGTTACAATCCTGCCTACAAAGGAGATGTACTGTAATTCAGTTCTAGTAATTAGTAAATGCAGCCATTACAAGTTAACTGTGCAATGATGAGTTGAAGACTTTGAGTCCAAAACCAACCATTACAGTACTTTATAATCAGGTTAGTAATTTTATATAGAAACATAATCTTGACCAGTCTGCAACTGGTCCAGTAAATCACCTTAAGGTCTCCATCCTAGATATGAAAATAAGTGGATAAAAAGATCTCAAAACTGTAGTCTTCAAGCAAGACCTAAGTTTTCCACCCTTAGCACAGTTAAATCTAGAAGCTACTATTTTCTATTCCATTCTTTCTGAATACGTAAGTTGTCCCACCTCACTCCTCATTCCATCTAAAGTCAGTATAAAGAATATTAAACAAACATAGGTTGCAGCTATGTCAGAATTAAAGCACAGTGCTAAGTAGGCTGGAGGCATCAATAAAACAAGTTAACAGATTTCTATTTAAAAGAATTTAGCAATTATTTCGCATTACAATTAACTGGATCACATGAACATGTTTTTAGTGAAACACCATCAAGAATCAGACAATATAACCAAAACACAAAGTCTCAATATCAGCTAGAGTTAGTTAACACTGTAACTAAGGCCAGAATTTAAAAACTAAATATTTGATCTGGTTGATTTAGATATGAAACACATTAAGTCTACACTGTAACCCACATCCTCCCCTCTTCTTGGCTTTAGATATGACAAAAAAGCAATGCTAGTTCCCCTCATGTTGATGCTTTTAATGGCCTTCAGTGTGTGAATTATTAATTGCTGGCCCCACTTTCACAGCGTTGTGTTGTGTAGCAGCCATGGCTGATAAGAGAATCACACAAAGACATCAGGATCCAAAAGAGGGTGGAGTCAGGGAAGACTGAAGGCTGCCTCTTCTGGGATAAGTAATGGAGTAGGTCTCTCAGCTAGACAGAGCTTCCATTAAATCAAGGCTAGGTAATTGCTATTAATGCTGAGGCAAGGTCCCACTCTGGGGCCTGGCTGCCCACTGACAGAGATGTTCATATAGATAGAGACCCAAAGCAAAACAGCAGGAGTGCTGGTGGTTGCAGTGTGTAAAGAGGCATCTTCTTCCACGTGTCATGGGGGTTGACTTTAATGCACTGTATGCCAAGGACTGTTAGGAGGTGAGACAGAATGTTCCTGATGGTAAAAGGCAGATGAACTTCCCTGAAGCCTACTTGTAGCTGGCCTTGTCTTCGATCAAACTGGATCAAGATCCATTTACCCCTGAATGGATCTTGATCCAGGGATATACTGTCAGCCAAACGGCCTGAAGCAACATTAGAATAAAACTCAAAGCAACATGGTCATCCTTTATGAACACATTAGTCCTGACTGTAGACACTATTCTAGTATATACAGTGGCTTGGCTCGCTCAGTGGTTCCCAACCTTTTTTGCCTCGTGTACACCCTGAGCAATTTTGTTGTACGATGGGTTTTCAGCTCTAATTAAACATAAAGATAACTCTGTTGTGGTGAAAGTGAAAAGTAATCTAAATAAATACAAAATCAACATGAATAATAAACCAGCCTTTACTATAACAAAATCTGAAACGCAATATACTGTCCCCAATAAACAGACATTTAAACCTGTAAAATCAGATTCAGGCTCAATAATATTCAGGCTCACAATATCATTTTTACTTTGTCTTCATCATTTAACAGAGTTTTAATGAGACACCTCATGAAAAGCTTTGATAGATCTGGAGGCAGAGTGGAAGCAGCTGTTACTTTTCTCTCTCCTGGTAGCAGAGCATCATGCAGGTGAACAGCAATGACACCCCTGCTTTAGTCTTTCCTACCTGTAGTTGTTTATTGTGCCTTTTCTGCTCTTTTGGTTGATACCAGCTTGGTGTATTTTACACCTGGGTCCTAGTACAGTTTACACATCTAAGAATTATCCCTAGTAACTGATGATATTTACCCATCATCTTGGAAATAAAATATTAAATGTTTCCAAGTACCCGCTGCAATATGCTCATATACCACTAGGGGTACGAGTACCCCCAGTTGGGAACCACTGGCTTGGACAATTATTTATCTGGATATATGTTAGCATTGTTGTCCTACTAGAACATGAATCTTCATAAAGCCTTTTGCAGCCTCCAACTAGAGGCTCGATCCACCTTCTCATCAGCCACAAATAGCTGAAGCTGCCACCACCATGTTTCAACATGGGGAAGGTATTGTTAGGGTGAGGAGGTCATTTTCCTTCACACATAGCATTCTGCACATAGGCCACAAGGTTGATTCTGCTCTCATTTGACCAGGGCACCCATCTTCCACATGTCTGCTGCATCCCCTGCACAGTTTGGAACAGCCTGAAAATCAAAGTTCTTAATTCCATTCTTTTGACAATGGCTTTCTTCTTGCCACTCCTATAAAAAATTTGTGGAGTGTATAACTAATAGCTGTCTGGTCAACAGATTCTTTAATCTTATCAGATTGCAGTCTCTGAAACTCCTCCAGTGGTTCTGTGGGCCTCTTGGCTGTTTTTCCGATTAATGCTGTCCTTGCCCTGCCTTTCAGTTTAGGAGGATGTAAGGAATTATGATTATTGATTATACATATTTATCAGAAATTCTAATTAAAAATCTGAATTTAGAAGAAATAAATATAAATTCTAGATCACTCTGGTGGTTTGATTATTGGGCTCACAGCACTTAATAATTACAATTAGTAAATTACCATTAATAATTATTAACCAAAACCACGCCAAATGTCACTGTGTTATCAACCGTTTTACTGAATGGTGGACCACTAACCTCCTCTTGAAAGATAATCACTTTAACACAAAATAAACACAAACACTGCTTCTTTATCTATGTAAAGATTTATTAAACAAATAGTCCTTCTTACAACCAACTATTCTGGTCCAACAACGTTCACCTAATTAAGCATGCACTATTCTACAAAAAAGGGTACATCAAAAATAAGGATATGTGCTGAAGGTAGATAGGGATCAAACCAGCACTTTATGGACAAATGAGAAAAAGAACAATTTGGATTAACTTGGAAAAATGAACAAAACCACTACACGGTTAAGCCTTTCTTCATAGGTGCGTCTCGACAGCGGCTGTCAGCTGGTAGAACGGTAGGGTCACGCCCCGGACGCAGAGCATCTAGCAGCTGGCTCCATAGCCACTAACAGCTGATAGCCCAACATCTCGAACAAAGGGTTGTAAAACTCTGAAGTTCAGCTTTAACTCCTAGCTGATTGGCTATCAGCAGGGCGATGGCCCCCAAATTTGAGCGCAATCTCTCGTTGCGCTTCCACAGTGTTCAGACGTCAAATCAAAACAGTTCAGCATAAAACCTTTGAAACAATATTTCATGCAACAGGTTAATACCTTGGATTAACTAATGGTGATACTAGTTCACCTTAACTATGCCTCACCCTGCCCAGACCTCTAAATGCACCTATCCGATTTAGTATAAAAAGAATGAAATTACTTTGAAGTCGATTTCTTCTCTTCACCGGCTTGAGGATGGGTGGTAAGTCTGAAGAAAAACAGGGGGAGCCAGAGTGTCACATGCCCGTGATCAACTCAAAAATGGTAAACTTCTCATCCATCCAAAACGGGAAAAAAATTAGGAATCGTTGCAGTCGACTGAAAAACAAGCATGAAACCCGTCTCCTTGGAAACAAAACCTTTTCTGTTTCACCTGCGTCTGCGTCCAACAGTCTTCAATCAAGATATGGATCTTCTGATCTTCTTGTATCAGACAGATTTCCATCTCTGAAGCTCTTCCGGGAATGGCCGTGTGGAGGAAAAGTAAACGCGCCCGCGAGCTTCTATTTCCCCAGAGATGCCTGCAAACGTAGTCTCGTGAACCACGACTGGAAATGGCAGTTAAAAGTTTGTTTCCTCTGCTTTTTATAAGTTTTGATGACATCAGAGCTGCGACACCTGTTGAGCTACAACCTCTGTTGCTGCAATGCATACTGAGCTGCATAGTACAGTTGTTTACCTAGCGGGTGTGACCCCAACAGAGGACATTCATGTTTCATTATGTTTTTCATGATTGATTGAACATAGCTCTGAAAACTTGGGATATTGTTTTAAACCTAACCCTGATTTCAACTTCTCCAGCTTCCTCTCTGTCCTGTCTGCTGTGTTCCTCAGTCTTCAGGATGCTGTTGGTTCACTAATGTTCTCTAAAGAAAATCTCTGAGGGCAGAAACAGAACAGCTGGATTTATACTGATACAAAATTACACACTGCTGGACTAGTACAAACTATGAGCTATGATGCTTTCACTGACCAAAATAAAGATGCATTTTTGACTTTCTGACCAGTCACTGGCAAGTCTGGAAATCAGCCTTTTCTCATCACCACCAATTTCTTGGTGCATTTCTGATATTTTGTCCTCTTTATGACTTCATTCTCATCTCAAACTGTTGAATTATATTTTATAACTTGTGTAATAACCTCTGCATTTGTAAATACCTTTGTAAATCATTGTCACTTTAGCACAAATGCCTCCACTACCTATTGTACATACGCTATTCTGATTTTATTGTATTCTATTATTAATACTTGTTTTTGCACATCTAACTTGTTCTTCTTTGATTGCGCATTTTTCTGACTATCTGCACCCTAGTTGTGTTACTAAGAGCTACTGTAACAAGTTAATTTCTCCATTGTGATATCAATAAAGTCTATCTTATCTTATTTTCCTTCCTGGTCAAACTTTAGATAATGTTATTCTGTTTCTTTCCAGGATTGCCACATTCACCCAAACTGAAAATACACATAGGAAAACAAATGGAGTGATAACCCTTTGGACAGAAAATAAACACAATCAACCATACAACATTAGTGGTCAACTAATATGGACTTTTAAAAGGCTGCCATGCATTATAAAATGAACAATGCAGCCAATGGTCAATACATTTTATTATGGTATCAGTCAGTACCACTTCTAAAGAAGATATATAGTACTTGGCAGGCCTTTTTCATCTGTACTCTTTCCCATTAAAACATGTTAACTGAGGCTTGCAGAGGTGTAGAGGTCTTGTCTGACCAAGAATTGCTACTCCTGGGAACACTAGCATCTGCTAGTGTACTAAACAACCATAGGCAATGCCACTAATTTATTTAAGGAACATCAAATATTTTGCTTTTCTAGAGGTAAAACTGGTTAGCAAAGCCTGCTGCTACATACTGTACCCTCTTATATCCAATGACGAAAGTAAAATTAGACTTTGCCTCTCCATTTGTTTTCCCCTGAGTCATGGCTTAGAATTATTAATTACTAAACGAAGCTGTGTAATCTTTGTTGATTTCTCGATTATGAAAGACCTGACAATACTACCCCCTTAAAATGCCCATATAGAATTTGTTCTTTTACACATTCAGTTAGAATAAAAATGCTCTTGAGGGTATAACCTGCTAAGCCCGCCGGTAGGTTGAGCGGAAGGATGCCCAATTTTCGCCTGCTCTAAAAGTTGGTCAAACACACCACCAGGTTTTGTTTTTTTTCCCCAAATTTCTCGCAAGAGGAGGCTTTAATGTTTTCAACAAAATTTGCTAAATTAGTTTTTCACAAATACGTTTGGTTTTACAACAATTTAAGGACATAAGATGATGCTTAGGGGTCCTTCAGGCATATCTGAGTCTACAGGTAAAATGCTACAGGAATGCTACACATACAGTACTGTGCAAAAGTTTCAGGCAGGTGTGAAAAAATGCTGTGAACAAAGATGCTTTCAAAAATGGAAGTGTTAATCAACAAAATGCAGTAAATGAACAAAAGAGAAATCTACATAAAATCAATATTTGGTGTGACCACCCTTTGCCTTCAAAACAGCATAAATTCTTCTAGGTACACTTGCACACAGTTTATGAAGGAACTCGGCTGGTAGGTTGTTCCAAACATCTTGGAGAACTAACCACAGATCTTCTGTGGATGTAGGCTTTTTCACATACTTCTGTCTCTTCACGTAATCCCAGACACACTCCATGATGTTGAGATCAGGGCTCTGTGGGGGCCATACCATCACTTCCAGTAAGTCTTGATCTTCTTTACGCTGAAGATAGTTCTTAATGACTTTGGCTGTATGTTTGGGTTCGCTCACTTAGCATTTTGTAAACTGATAAAAATAAACAGTCAGTCAGTCATTTATATTTCTTAAAGCATTCTTTGTTTATGGCATTTTTTCACACCTGCCTAAAACATTTGCACAGTACTTTATGTTTTCTCCCCATCCCCTCATTTGTTGCTACCAAGGGAAACTAGAGAATCCCACCTTTGCTGCGAGGTATCCCACGTCTTCATAAGATGTTTTCCGGTCACATAATTCCCATGTGTATCCGAGGTTATAAAAGTGGTAGCAACGTTCGATTTACGCACAGCTCATTTATGCACTGCTACGCACATAGCTTGCTTGTTGCTTCGTGTTGGTCCTTCATACATAATGGTATGAAGGACCATGGTCTGTTCATTTTTGTGTATGGCATGATAGACACAAAGTTTGAAATTTATTTTCAACATTAAGTTTTAGACCTATTCTTTTTGGCACCATACATCCTGCCATCATCACAAGACACTCCAGTGCTTTAACATCTTAGTCACAATCATCATTATTAGGTTTGGACATCTAAGGCAGTAAGTGTCTGAAATATTTTCCTGCCATACAGATAGT
Organism: Girardinichthys multiradiatus; assembly: GCF_021462225.1. Lineage (NCBI taxonomy): Eukaryota > Metazoa > Chordata > Actinopteri > Cyprinodontiformes > Goodeidae > Girardinichthys > Girardinichthys multiradiatus. The sequence continues at coordinate 4,367,411 of NC_061810.1, read as the reverse complement.
TTCCATGCTCATGGAAATATTAAAGCAAAACATGTATTGTGGGCCAGACTGTCTCCTTGCAGCATGAAGGTCCAGCTTCCTTCCTCTGCATGTAAAGTTAAAGTGTCCTTAGGTGTGTGCATGCTTGTCTATCCTCTATGTCTATGTCTCTGGTAAGTTGTGTGACTGGCAACCTGTTCACCAGTATCTCACCCAGTGACTGCTGGAGATAAGCTCGAGTACAATCCATCTGCTGCTTAGCTTATTTTACAGTTAAAATAATATTTTGCCAGTATTCAGACAACACAAACAGTAGTGGACATGGCAAAGTAGCATCTCCATGCTAATCTTCAAGCCTCTGGTTTATGTCCCAAATCATTAATATTTGATAGGAATCAATATGTGGAGAGATGGGTGGTGTTTTAGATGGCCACAGATGTGAATATGGATCCAGAAAAGCTCTTATTCTTTTTCCCTGGACACACATTTTCTTTGTCTTTTTGTCCTTATGGTTTCCTTTAACTCAGGGTCTTGTGACATGCTAAGGTTGCTTTAACAAAAAACTTAGGATAGCTCACTGTTTTAACTGAAACATGACCTAGACTAAAGACTGTGTTCTTATGCTGGGACACATCCAGTGACATAAATAGTATGAGAGAGAAGAGCTTTTCATGGACCTCCTTGCAGACAAAGCGGTCTACATTTAAAGTAGCATGACTGCAGAGCACCAAAAAGCCCTAACACCATTTGAAGTTGAACCCAACACATGCTTGTTGCATTCATCCAGTTATTTCCCTTACATATTAGTTTATGATCAATACAATACGCATAACTCAAATGCAACATCGTCCTGTAGACTTATAGTTAAACCCAAAAATATACAGACCCCTATTTTACCCCTACCAACCTGTTTCCACAGAGTGGAATACTAACATTTTGGACAAGCCCCAATCCTCATTTGAATCTGATGGAAAATCTGTGGATGGGGATACAGATTAAGGTGATGGCAACGAGACATTTCACTGAAGATTGTTAAAATTACAGTGGAAACATGCAAAACACTGTTCAGCAACTGAAGGAAGGGTTTGATTGCTGTAAAGCCAAAAAAGATTTAATCACTCACTATTGAGAAATGTATAAATAATTTTCAACAAGCCAGTTTTGATTAAACAAATACAAGCATATAATCTTTTTCAGTTCATAGTGCTTTTACATTGTTTTAGGATCTTTTGGGACATGCTGGTCTCATCTGTCTCATGTAATCTGACAGGTAATAAGAATAATTTTGGACCTAACTGTATGTGTTTGAACAAACAATTAGCTGAGCTGCAGCAGGTAAGAAAAGACTCAGAATGTTAATCACTTTAAAGTGGTTAAAAGGGATTAAATCACTGCAATAAAAAACTAATTCAATTACTTAAATCTGACTTCAATTTGGACTCTCTCTCTGGTTCCACTTTTTACCCATGACCTTATAAACATTCACAGAACTCTCATTTAGGATCCTTCTCCAGTTCACATCTAAACAAGTAAACTTGTATTTATGTTTGTACAATACGAATAATATTTATGCTACAAATACAACTTCCTGTCTAACAGAGAAAGCAAATGAATACACAATTACATAAAATTCATACCATGATAAAGATCTGCCAACAGAGTTACCCTTTTTACTACTCTGAAACAAGAGAGATGCACTGAGAAAGTGACTGGTGACCAGAATTGGTCAATTTAAAAAGTTTACCAGCCTGATCAGTGAATACACCACGCATAACTGCCAACAGGTCGCTCTGACACAACTCCTCAGTGTTTCCCCTTAAGGTAACGGTCTGTTTGCCATGGGACTGTTGTTGACAGTAAGTCATGATTACCACACTAATATAGGATGATTAAAATGTAATCCGTGTAATCAAGTTGTCTCTTTCTTTCTCTGTGCAGTGAATGAATGTATGAGTTCCACTGAAAAATACCATTAAGCTCCATCTATTGTTAGGAATAACCTTTATTATTATGCTCATAGCTGTTTTTCCCATTTATACTATAGTGAAATAAAATATAAGTTCTAATGTTTCCCTTTTGTTACAAGAGGATAAGAATGCTCATAGACATACAGTACAAGGATAAATGGCCCAAGGTTTGTCATAAATGACCTGAGGCTGGGGCACTGGGGTTGATAGTGGTGCAGCGGGTATAACTGGGTTGATTAGAAAGCCACGACACACTTAGATTAAGTATGGACACCCGCTACTACATAATCTAACAGATAGACACCACAATGGTGACACATAGTCTACTGATAATCACTGAGGGAGTGCACATCCATTGCATTGGAGTGCCAGATATAAAAACTATATGTGACGTTCTATCGAGGCTCTTTGTCATCCTCTAACAGACGGCGACGGTCCGAGACGGGAGCCTCAGCGCTGATCTCTGTAATCATTCCTCTGCCTTAATTTAAATTAAAGGAGCTAAAAGTTAGAAACTGTTTGAGAGTCGTTCCTTTAAGAGTCAAAGTTAGATAGAGTGTTTGATCGCTTCTGGGGTTCAAGTACCGGAGGAGCTCCGAGGCGTCTGACCGCCAACAGGGTGCGGTAGCTCAGGCACCATCTTTAAGACCACTACCACAAGCAGCCATATAAGATCTACAAAACCCATTGAAGTCAACCAAAGCATACCAAGGTATTTGATTTTTCCAGACATTTGCTGAAAAAGCTAATACACTGTCCTAACAGCCAATGCAGTCCATATATTTAGTTTACAGTTGTATAACACAACAGACTGTGATAAATTAACTCAGCATTTATCCCTGATTCAATCCATCTTCAGACTTTTTTTTACAAGTAAAGGAGTTACACAAGAGTTGCTGTTACTGTGAGAGACAGTCAGAGGAATGCAAGGGATTTTAATAAAAACCATGACTGTTTTCATCTGCAGACTATAAAAATGCAAACCAAATGTCTCCAAAGGATATGGGGTTTTTCTGGTGCTACGTGGCAGGAAATGGAGTTTATGAAAGAGCTGGGGGTGGGAAAGATGTTAGGTTGAAGCCCTTTCAGTGTGTCAACAACTTCCAGAGCGTGACTTCCCAAATCAGCGAAACTAAAACAGTTCTGACAGCAGGGTTGGCCATCAGGAATCTCTATCTACACAACAACAGTGCTTATATATAATATGTTTCCGGTCACTAATGAGTAGATTCTTCTCAGAAGGATGACTCACTTCCAAATAAAATTAAATAATGGAAATTCTAGTGGGTTTGGGAAAACAACACTCCCATAAATGTAATTTTCAGGACTGTAGAGACCACACAACACTGTTACATTTTTTCCTCACAGCTGATTTCTCCCCTGCAGGCTACGTATCTAAAAACTGAGAAGTGGGCATGCCCAGGCTCGTTTTTACTAAGTTTGGGAGAGTGGTATTTGACAAACCTTGCTCACCATTTAGAGCTTGAAAGCCCTGAGATAATTCACATGTTCTTAGAAATATTTATTGGACCACTGGAACCTTAGCAGTGACATACCTGAAACTGTAGGAAAGGAATCTAATTAAAGTGAAGCCTGTGCATATGAGTCCATGTGTAACTGTAGAAGACAGCTTCCAAAAGCTGCATTCCAAACAGCATAAGTTACCAAAGCTCCGGAGAAAAAAAGGTAAGGAGAAAATGAATCATAGCATGATAAAATCATGATAAATCAGTGTATCCTCACTCCAGAGCTAAGTTTAAATTAGGAAAAACAATTCAAGCTGGTTGGTATTACTTACTTGGAAAGGGAAACTCCCCCTGCTTTCCCAATAAGCTCCTCATGGTGAAGGACAGCATCATTCCAAGGAACTTCAAGGAATTTCAACAGTGTCCTCATCCATTTTTCAGGATGGAGGACCAACTGTTCATAGTGCACAGGTAGGCATTTGTCTGCTGCCTCCAAGCACTGAGTGTACATAGTTTCTATCGCCCGATTCCACTTGGTCAGACAGTCCCGATAGCTGCCTAGGTCAAAGCCTGCAATGGTCACTTTCCGTGAGATCATGGAATGAACTGATGCCCTCCCATCACGAATCATGAGCACAAACTTGGCATGCGGAAAAATCTTGGCCAGGTAAGAGAGTGACTTCAGTGCAAACGGGTCCTTATTGCAGAGGAAGTTGGCTGGCTCACCATGTTTGACGATGATTTCCAGCAGGAAGGCCTGCATGGCAGCATCTAGCACCTCATCTGTTACACCGGCCTCATCCAGGCGCATCTTCTCCCGCCCCGAGCGGCTCCACATCTGCTTCATGGCCAGGATGCGTGGAATGACGCGTGTTTCTTCGCCGCAGCGCACGTCAGGGTGGGCATCTAACATTGCTCTCATCAGTGTGGTCCCACTTCTGGGCACACCCCCAATAAAGATCAGTGGCATGTCTTTGTTGTAAACAAAAGGTGTGCTGAGATTCTGGCCAGTCCGTAAGGTGGTCCGCATACTGCCTCCCAGTGCGGACAGAGGCAGGATTCCTCCTAGATGGCTGCGCTCCTCAAAGCGGTGATGACATTCCATTGCATGTCGGCCAAGGTAGAAGACTGTGACCGAGCTTATGACCAGACAGGCCACCATCAAGTTCTGCTTCAGCTTGCCGATCATGTCGTTGATCTCCAACACGGTGGAATGATTTCACCTTGGGGGGCAACTTAGGAAAAAGGCAGAGAAAAAGGAACTGAAGGGTAGTTAAGGTTCCCACCCTTTATAGCCGTTTGCTTTGAACCCAGCATGGACGAAGCTCCATGGTCCACAGCAGGTGGTGAGTCCCCAACTCCATGAGCCCTGTGTTGTGACACAAGATGAAAAGCACCGTTAGTTCTGAGTTTGTAGCAGTCAATTTTAGAAGATTTTAGAAGCAACGCTAACAAGGAACTGGAGAAATGAGCCGTTTACTGGAATCGGCTGATTTTGAGCCTAATTGGTCCTGACCAGTGACCGGAAACTGAAACATCTGATTTTTTAATCAATTAGTAAATGAAACACACCTAAGCGCTACCAGGTCACACTAACAACAACATTCTACTGTGGAAGTTATTAGTGCAGGAAGAATTTTCACTTTGCTGGTTTAACCATCAGTGAGGCATTATCCTCCATGCTCATGCTCCCCCATTATACACCAATCAGACACCCATTCACATTCAGACTGGTGTGTAGATTTAGTAATGCTAACGGCACTCATGCTTATTGCCGCTATAGAATGTAAAGTGGTGTCCAACATCAGTCCTCAAGGGCCAGTCCCCTAAGGTTTTAGTCATTTCCCTGGTTCAACACACATGAATCAAAAAACGGTTATTTAGCAGGCCTCTGCAGACCTTTATGATGTGCTGAGAAGGTAGTTGGACCATTTGATTCAGCTGTGTTGGAGCAAAGACAACAAAAACTGGCAGGACAATGGTACCTTGAGGACTGGAGCTGCACACCCATGGTTTAAAATGTCAATTCTTTAATGATCTTGTCTTTGCTGTAAATTTGTAAGAACCTTCATTATAGTGACTGCTCCCACAAGTTGGTATGTCATCTATTTGATCCCCTCACAGTAGAAAGGCAAGAAAAACGGTTCTTGATGAGAAATGTACAGGGGTTGGACAATGAAACTGAAACACCTGGTTTTAGACCACAATAATTTATCAGTATGGTGTAGGGCCTCCTTTTCGGCCAATACAGCGTCAATTCGTCTTGGGAAAGACATATACAAGTCCTGCACAGTGGTCAGAGGGATTTTAAGCCATTCTTCTTGCAGGATAGTGGCCAGGTCACTACGTGATACTGGTGGAGGAAAACGTTTCCTGACTCGCTCCTCCAAAATACCCCAAAGTGACTCAATAATATTTAGATCTGGTGACTGTGCAGGCCATGGGAGATGTTCAACTTCACTTTCATGTTCATCAAACCAATCTTTCACCAGTCTTGCTGTGTGTATTGATACATTGTCATCCTGATACATGGCACCGCCTTCAGGATACAATGTTTGAACCATTGGATGCACATGGTCCTCAAGAATGGTTTGGTAGTCCTTGGCAGTGACGTGCCCATCTAGCACAAGTATTGGGCCAAGGGAATGCCATGATATGGCAGCCCAAACCATCACTGATCCACCCCCAGGCTTCACTCTGGGCATCCAACAGTCTGGGTGGTACGCTTCTTTGATGCTTCTCCACACCGTAACTCTCCCGGATGTGGGGAAAACAGTAAAGGTGGACTCATCAGAGAACAATACGTTTCACATTGTCCACATCCCAAGATTTGCGCTCCTTGCACCATTGAAACCGACGTTTGGCATTGGCATGAATGACCAAAGGTTTAGCTATAGCAGCCGGCCGTGTCTATTGACCCTGTGGAGCTCCCGATGGACAGTTCTGGTGGAAACAGGAGAGTTGAGGTGCACATTTAATTCTGCCATGTTTTGGGCAGCTGTGGTTTTATGTTTTTTGGATACAATCTGGGTTAGCACCCGAACATCCCTTTCAGACAGCTTCCTCTTGCGTCCACAGTTAATCCTGTTGGATGTGGTTCGTCCATCTTGGTGGTATGCTGACATTACCCTGGATACTGTGGCTCTTGATACATCACAAAGACTTGCTGTCTTGGTCACAGATGCGCCAGCAAGACGGGCACCAACAATTTGTCCTCTTTTGAACTCTGGTATGTCACCCATAATGTTGTGTGCATTTCAATATTTTGAGCAAAACTGTGCTCTTACCCTGCTAATTGAACCTTCACACTCTGCTCTTACTGGTGCAATGTGCAATCAATGAAGACTGGCTACCAGGCTGGTCCAATTTAGCCATGAAACCTCCCACACTAAAATGACAGGTGTTTCAGTTTCATTGTCCAACCCCTGTATATCTGCAGGAGAAACCTTTGCATCAAGCAGAGACCAGAAATGTCTAATAATCTCTGATTGGTGCATCTCTAAATAAACCCTCTTTACAATTAGGCTATATTATGTTGCAGATGAAAAAAACCAACTAATATCTTAATTGCTATTTTTAGTTAAAACACTTACAGATTAAGTCAAAGTAAATATTTTAACCACACCTGTTTAAAGTATGACAGGCTGGTTTGTCTGAGCCAATCAGTACTAGATAAACAGCTATAAATATTAATGATGCCACCAGAAATATGAACTTTACCGTCCCACACAAGACAAGTTAGTATAAAGAACTGAAAGATAAATGATTAGTAAACAGGCCTTTGGTTGAGATTCTTTGCTTGCACATTCATCATATCTGACATTTAGCTTTCAGCTTTTAATTATAATTTTGCTGAGCATACCAACCATTTCTCAGGAAAAAGGCTACATGTTTGCACAGAGCAAACGCTACCAGCAAAGAGTCTACACACTTTAACTTCCCCACCAGTTCAAATAATAATCTGATAACAAAAAGGTGCTTAATAGGATATTTTTTACAGAATGTGAACTAGACATAGCTAAAGCTATACCACTTGAGTTCTTGGTAGAGCATATTTACAGACAAAGAAGGTTTTTCATCTTAAATGCAAAATATATGTATTTTGTATACAGTTTTGGCACAATTACTGCTCTGAGTGTTCTCTTCTTTCAGCAAATGGTATTTTTTGTAGTCTGTATACTCCAGTTAATGTTTATTTGATTACTAAATTAGTTGACGATTATTTCAATAATCGATTATTCAGATTGTTTCAGCCCTTTCGGTCCTTTTCTGTTTACTATAACTGACCTCACACAGTTAGCCAGCATGCAGTTGGATCTGGCTGAAGATAAATAGCTTAATTTCTTACCTCACCTAATGTAGTTCAAGTCTAAAACAATTTAATGGTGCAAAATGGTTGCCCTCTGCAGTTTAGCTTGACTTGTTCTAAAAGACAAAGAGCAACTGGCTGATGAACAATTAAAGACATCTTTAACTACACTCTGGTTGTTTTGTGACTCAGAAAGCTTTTTGCTTGATAATCAGAGGAAATTTGGATTTAAATTCTATTAATCTCTATCCCTTAATATATTCTACAGCTAAACAATACAATTCATCTGCCAATGAAATACAGAGAAAAAAATGCTGTAAATCCCATACAAAGAATGTTTTTTGCAGTATATCTAAGCCCGTGCAACCAGGCTGGGATGCACCAGTCATCACTTTACCATCTGCTTCCTCTCCACACCGTGTTACCAACTTCTTCTCAGGAGGGCTCAACATACCCAACGACCCATTTGACTGCTGTTGTTTTTGAGCAAGAGTCCTCTGTTAACACCTAGTTAAAGTGCTAAGAAGTGTTTCACAGCAAAACATCACAGCTAATGCTTTTCATTAGCCTCAGTGTGAGAGGGAGCTCATGCAACACTAAGCTGCAGATTAAGTATTCCTTCTGTGCAGTGACTTTTAGAAGATAGAACATTACTGGATTCTGACAGAGCACCATATGATGTCTATGTCATTCTCTTTTCCTGTTGTTGAGCTTTGTCTTTTCAAACCACCCACACATTCTCACACCTCTGCCTTCTCCTTGGTGCCTCTGCATTAAATGGAAGAGACAACCATTATAACCAGGCGACCTACAACTTTGCTAAGTTACCAGAAGTATAAAAGAGTTCTGCTGTGATCTCATATCTACTGAAACCTAAAAGTCCACCTACTTAATTTAAAGTGCACTCTGGGTAATTTCTGTTTACCAATACTTCCAAGGAAGAGCTAGCTAAAAAAAAGCAGTGGAGCAGAACAGTTAAAACAAGCTGGGTGGAAACTACTGCAGTACAAAAGAACACAACAGCACTGCATAGAACATGACAGGAAGGTAACTCATGCTGCAGATCAACCCAATGCAAAAAAGGTGACATACCAGATGAGTAAGGTGTGAGAGATGGTTACAGATTAGAGGCTGGTTTCACTGCAGGCCCCTACATTATTAACTCAACGTTACTTACATACAATCAGCCTGTGTACTTTACTACAGAAGATATACAAAGGGCAAGAAAGATGCTGTAAATCAAAGAATACTCTGGTAATTACATCTAACTCTGGACACATGGAGCTATTTCTGATAAATGCAAAATGACTGATCAGTAAGATTAAATTAGCTAGTGCAGTATTTTTTCTATAGAAATAGCACTGAGTACTGGGAAAACAGTGCCAGCCCCCCATGATAAACCAATTGGTGGGTTTGAGTATTATTACAAGCTTACAGCATTAAATTATCTGAATAGTGATGCTCTTCTAAGCATTTTTGAGAAAATTCCACCATCCTGTAAATTCAGACAGTCTCAGCTTTTTCCTTCTTAATGAGTACTTAATGTTCAGAACAACACAGTTTGGATCAGATCATCTGTCCAGCGGTCCATTTATCTGGGATTCGGGTATGAAAACATGATCACTGCTACATATGAATTGAGTTAACTTGAATTTTGAAACTGGAGAGAGTATACACTTGTAAGCTGTTGGTTTTTGGGTGGCTGCCTTTTCAAAGAATCTTGGATGTAATTTATTAGATTGGAAAGCTGGAACAGTGTGTTCTCAGTCTTAGCACATAGTAAACCTTCAGTCCTGACAGAAAAATGGCTCAGATTTGTTAGAACATTTCAGAAAACCCCAGAGAATAGCACTTTCTCTTGTCTTGTTGAAGTTACCTGCTGCTGCTGCATTTTTAGCTCAACAACTACTGCAGATGTTAAACCACAAGCAATAAAGTTTATGTATGTTAATAAAACACTAAATAAAATAGGATTTGTGTAATTTATGTTATCTGAATTTTAGCAGCAACAGGAATAATTGTTGCTTTTCTGATTAAAATAAATGTGATCATTTTCCTCATGGTTATCATATGGTGAGAATCTTATACCAGCCTGTGTGGTGCACTGACTAGGGGAAAAAAATGGGAAAAAAAGTTGGTATTTACTTGGTGAAACCTTCCAACGGATTGGCTGATACCATGGTGGTGGTTAAGATACAGAGCATTGTGTTACACCTCACACCGGTGCTGAAATGTGTTGCTGTTAAATTAATTGAGCCTCTTCTCTCCCATTACCCATATGCATCTCATAGGACATTCTCCCATTGATCTGTTAGGGAGAAAAGGGAAGTGGATCCTGTGCTCCCAAGGTCAGCGGGAGAAGTGAAAACAAAGCAAATCACACATTTTACAATGAGGCTGTGATACATTTGTGACAAGCATAGGTAAGCAGGAAACCAGGAATTCCTTTTTCATTTTTCCATGTCTCCTCTGCTACATATTACACAATAACTGCTGTCAGATATTCTTAATTAAATGTTCTACTATTCAGTACATGAACAATCAGGAAGAAAACATGCCATTATGACTACTCCATGTAAAAGCTCCCAGGTTGACATGATTTTCTGATGTCAATATGACATACAGTATCTGTGACATTATTTGGTTAAAACACTTCCAACTACTCCAACAACAGAGTAATTCTAAAGACTAGTTCAGAAAATCACTTTACTTTAGGGGTGTACCGATCAATCGGGTCTGATTTCCATACTTCCGGCAGATCGGTGATTGGCCGATACTTACATGTGAAACCAATCTTATCCGCCGATCTTATCTACCTGTTGCGCAAGTTTTGTTTGTTTTTAAAAAAAGACTAAAGGAAATACTATGCTCTAAACTTTTCATTTATATTTGAGAGTACTACCTCGTACACTTAAAACAAGTTTGTATTGTTTCATGGGTATTGTTCAATGTTCATTCATTTATTCATTCATTAGGTTAACCTAACCGTCATGTATTTGGACTGTGGGTAAAAGCCGGAGTACCCAGTGAGAACCCACGCATGCACGGGGAGAACATGCAAACTCCATGCAGAAGACCCCCAGCTGGGAGTCGAACCCAGAACCTTCTTGCTGCAAGGCAACAGTACTACCAACTGTGCCACCATGCATTGTTCAATGTTTTTCAATAAAATAAGATTGGAATATTCAAAGGGGATTGTGACCTTATAAACTTCTGACAGCGTCAGTTATAAAAAAAATTAAAATAAGAAAGTTGGTATTGGCCAAAATCGGCATCAGCAGATCAGGCTTTTTAAAGATGGGTAATGGTGATTGGTCAGAAAACTGCAATTGTTGCCACCCCTAGTTTATTTGCTTACAAAAATTAATCTATTAATCAATGGATTAATTCCGACCTAAACTGAATGAAGCATGATTTGAAATTTAAACTGGATGGAGAAACAGATGGAAGCGATGCTTCATTGAGACACCCAAAGATCCGATTACAAGTACAGAAGACATTCAGTATGCACCGTTTAGACTTTTCCTGGCCGATCCAAATTTCTGCTTTTCCTTGAGGTCTGACCTATAGATTCCGATTTAGACCAATTGGCACTTTTTTAAAGAAATATAGTACACAAAAGAGAAAAAATATGCTGTGTGCTCACTGATAGAAGTAGTAGTTTTGTCAAGGCATGTCAAGATTATCCACATTTATTTATCAAAGCATATGTCTCTAACAGAATCAGATTTATGCAAAACTCTAAAAATATTTGTCTGTCTACTTACATGTTCATGTACTTCGATGGCATCCCGTTCTTATTCTATAAGGCCCAATGGTTGATGGACCCATCGTTGCCAGCAACAGCAACTTTAACTATTCTCTAAACATCTTCCAAGGTTCGGAGTGTGTTCATGTTAGATGAGGGGATTCAATAACTTTCTAGAACAAAACTGCTCCGTTAAAACAAACTTTATGCCCACCTAGGCGGACGGTGACATCTTCACAGACAGCGGCATGTAGGCAGACATCTTGGTGTCAAAGGTGGTCAGCCCGTAATGAAAACCAGAACTGCAGCTTTGGTTTAAAATTATCCCAAAGGTTTTCAAGAAGGTTGAGGTCAGGTTTCTCCACACCAACCTTTATACACCTGCAGCCATGGAAGTGATTGGAACACCAAAATGTATTGATTTGGTGGTGGGACCAAACACTTTTGGCAATATAGTGTGTATACAACGAGCACTGTTAGTGGTTCTTAATCCTCTTTAGATCCACCTTAAACTTAGACAAAAACAAAACTGGACTAAATTATTCTACACCGATCACAGATTCTTCTAAATACAACTTGTAATCTATAAAATCTTGAATCTATTAATGAAAAGGAAAAAAAATTTAATTATAGGCAAAATTCTAAACTACTGCTACACAATATTAGTAATGGCAATAGTAGGGTTGTTAAAATAATCAATATTTGCATATATTTTATAATAGAAAAATTTAATTTTTCAAAGATACTCATTTGCATCAAAATCAAAATAAACGTACCCATTCTTATTTGTCCAAAGTGTGAAAGTTCATCCAGCAGCAGTGCTGCAGTAACAGAGACACTCCCTCCCCTCCCTGCAGCCTCACCTGACCTAAACAATGAGCTGCAGCTGGAAGTTTGAAACTCTGCTAACAGGGCGAGTATATCCAGAAACAAACCAGTGCCCCTCCCTCCACTTCTCATCTGCTTAGTTATTAAAAGGCACTAGAAGGTAATGTTGCTAATAATAATACCACAGCTTTATGGTAGAGCCAGACTGAAGCTGATGGTTAGAGCAGAGAGAGGTAAGACCCACAGCAAACCTACCCTGCTGCTGTAGCTGATCTCTAAAGAAAATATTCAGCACCAGAAAGACAGACGTTGTACAGAGCTGTAGCTGAATGGACCAGATCCTTGTTTACACTGTAGAATATGCTTTGTATACACTAGACCAAGGTTTGTTTAAAACAATTTCATTTAGTTTAAAATGATCCTTTATTTGTCCCCCAGTAGTAACATTTATTTGTATTAACAACAAATTGACAGGCAGATGGAAGCAAATAGTGGCACGATAAGATAATTACAATAAATGCACACTTCTGTAAAAGGATATTAACACTTTTAATAAGTGTTATTTTGTCTTCTGTATTGCAAAACAAGGAAATTACACTTTCATTATATATTCTCCTAAACAAGGACTAAATTGTCCCCTACTTTTTGCTCTAAATAAGGAAGTTAAACATTGTCATATTGTAATTAATCATATTTTTTGCTCTCAACAAGAAAAAAAAGCCTGTGCTTAGTATCTGTATCAAGTTTGAAATGTTAGTATCGTGACAACCCTGGGTGATATTACTGCTAAATCTTGCGATGCCAACATTAGTTGCAATAAATCCAATTTGTCTCACTCCTCCTTTTCTCATGTCATGATGCTTCAATCGCGCTCTGTAACCTTTAGTGTATTGGACACCGTCAGCTGTGACAGTTATAAGAATCTACTGCATCTAACATGGAGAATATCTTTTTTTAGCTGTAATGCATGATACTTGGAATATAACTGCCAACAAATATTGTATTCCACGCAATCTTATGATATTAATTCTGCAGATATTTCAGATTGTGATATGGTGCAGCCCCATAGAAAAACTATTCAACTTGGAGAATGGCAAGTAGCAATGACCAGATCTTACAAAAACACATACTATCTTTAGAAGATACCTTTCTAACCCCAACATCAACCAATCTGATCACTTCACTTGAACTATTGCATTATAAATACCTGTAATGTATATTATATAGGGCTGAAAATAACATTTATTTATTTAGTTGGGGCCTGCCATAGCAATGCATAGGAGAGCAGTGTATTGGCACTGCCTCCCATGCAATGCATGGCAGGCACCTATTACTATTCACCTGGTCAAAACCTATCCACTTTAATGTGGCCCGAACCGCAGCGCGCACCCCCACAATATATACATCAAAACGTCCGGCTCGGTCCCGGGAGGTGTGCTATTACTTTTATTGGCGTTTCGGGTTACCATGGCGACGTAATTTACGAAAAACCACCCCCCCAAAATCCCCATAGGAATGAATGGAGTCAGGGGTGAAGGAATCCTCAAAATTCACTGTTTTTGAGGCTCTACTGTAGCGCCATACTTTCACCTAGAAACACAGTTTCACTTTCAGTTTGTAGAAAAATCCGCCGGTTCTTCAGAAGTGAAAACGGTTTGTTGATAACTGCTACGGTTTCTCTAAAATTTGACTCCAAGCGACACAAAGTTTGCAAGAAAATCACACTCTAACAGTGGAGATGGCAGTTACTAGAGTGTAGAAAGAGGGGATTTTTCCAGGAAAATTGAGTTTCAACTGGCCCTCACGGCCACAGATTTCCCTCTACAGTCACAATTTTCGGTCAGATTGTAGGGCCGGGCCCCTGCTTTCACACAATAATTTCACAATTGTTCTAGGTCTCTTAGTTTTCTGTCAAAACCCCCTCGATCGCCAAGACTCACAGGAATTCTGTAGGCCTCCCATGTATTTTCAATGACAGTTTGACCAGTAATCCATGAGTGACACCATTTATTTCCATAATCATATTTTATACTGTGAATGACATAGAGCTATGAAAATCTCCATGATTGGGGACGAGGGATAGCTGTCGCCCACAGTTTAAAAAATTTTCAAATACCATGTACGGTTTCCGAGATATTAGACTTTGTTCGGGAGCATGTTCAGGCATTTTTGTCTTTTTCTCCATTTTCCCCCTCTTTTCACCCAGTATTGTGTCTTTATTATATTTTCAAAAATAAAGGATTAATATTAATGTTCCCCTGTCCGTTCTGATAAAAACGGTCCAAGAATGACATCGATCGCCCCTACGGTTTCCGAGTTATGGCCAGTCGTTCGGGAGCATGCACCTCCATGTTATAAAGCCAGGCTAAGGGCAGACACAGAGTGAGGAGGTACACTGACGCTCTTTGCTGATTGGCTGATTCATTCCTCACTGTTCTATTTATAGCTTTGTGTATCTCCTACTGTATATGTCTGGATGTGATTCTGTCTTTCTTTCTGCCTCTCTGTGTCTCACACTGGGACACACACCCACACACCCACACACACACACATACCCACACACGCATGCATGGATTACTATCTTTCTGAGGACTTTGCATTGACTTTCATTGATTTTCATTCATTTCTATGGTTTAAACCTGACCCGACCCCTAACCCTTTGACCAACTTCATAGGAGGCAACTACATGGCGGCCATGTTGTGTGGGGAACTTAAACAGCATGTACTGCTGTTCCAACAGCTAGACAACAGTGATTAACCCTAAAGGTCAATTTCTTTCATCAACCCTCTATGCTTACTAATGATTATTTAAAGCTTATAATAACATACACAATGGTTTTAGAATAGCAAGCATGTTCTATATAACTAATAGAAATAACCCAGACCTGAAAGGACAACCATGCTGGATTTTCAAAATAAGACAAAACCTGCTCTACAAAATAAAAGCCTTTGCATTTTAAACCATAGATCATTTCAGGACTGGACTTCACACTACTGTTGGAGCTCCCCAGTGATGGGAATGGGACTATGCTGGTCCTTTGAAACAGGCTTACTGAAACTTCCAAAATAAAAGCCCACACCTTCCATAGTTACTATGGATTTTGTGAGCTGACAAGTGCATAGAAAATGATTTTTAAATAGCAAGCGGGTTCTATTTAACTAATGGAACTAACCCAGACCTGAAGGGACAACCATGCTGGACTTTCAAAATAAGACAAAACATGCTCTACAAAATAAAAGCCTTTGCATTTTAAACCATAGATCATTTCAGGACTGGGCTTCACACTAATGTTGGAACTCACCCAGTGTTGGCCTTTTAAAATAAGGCTTACTGAAAATTTAAAAATAAAAGCCTCAGCCTTCCAGAGTTACTAGTAATTTTTTTAAACTGATAATAGCATAGACAATGAATTTTAAATAGCAAGCTCCGGTCCGAGAAGCACGAAGAGGCAGGCCCCGTCTAAATTTCTTCCGAAATTTTCTAGTTATTATTGTTGTCTTTGTTTCTGATCACTGATGTGTTGCTTTTATCGATCAACGACTCACAGTGAAGTTTCCTAAATAAATAGATTTTATCAAGACAACATACATGGTTTTAATATCAACAGTAAAACTGTAACAAGGACTTCCCTAATAGGTGTGACCAGCTGAACTACCTTTAATAGCTTATGTAAACAGTGGGTAACATTAGGTGCTTTCAAGCCAAATACATCTTCTAACTGTCAGCCAATCAGCATACAACTTCTTTGTGGATCATTTGCTAAGGCCTATTTAGCTTTTGGGGGGATGCATACAAATCTCAATGCACGACTTGCCTAACCCAAACCAGGATACTTCCTGGGATGAGCGCATTAGATGACAGATGTGCTGCTGTTAACTATGTTTAGTTAACAGTGGTTAATAGAGTACATCTGAGGTTTTTAATAGAGATGCATCAATACAAAAATACCAGAAAATATTGTTTGCATTGTTAGCTCAACCAATTTCTAAAGACAGACATACAACTAGTGAAGTCAATGTAGAGTGTTAACTTTCTGTATTTTGTTGTCTATACCAAACTGTGTCACATGTACTGTATGTCAGATATCATAGAATTGTGCCAAGCAATGTCACCATTAAAAACTCAGTTTACAAAAGCTCAAGACAAAATCTTTGTTACTACAAAAAGGAATGCAGTCTGAGAGAGTGTAGTCAAATACAAAGAAGAAAACACTGTCATGAAGGAATATCAACAGAACAAAGGAGTTAAAGAGAAAAGTCAGTTTATCCATGAAGGTAACTCCCTTAATAGGTCATTCTATTATAGGTCACATTCTACCTAAAAACAATAGAAACAAAGCAGCCATCTGGCTGCTCATGGAGATGGAGTCATCAGAGCTACAGTTCTTCCTAAACCTTTGTCCTTCTGTCAGTAGTGAGGAACAGTGAATTTATCATTACTTCCATCCAATAGAATCAAGATCACTCCAGGGTTCTCTGCTGCTGGACAGAATAATTACCGATTCCGGTTTACCTTTTGTGTCATTTCACATTTCTCCTCAGTTTCCAGTACATTTCTGTTTCTGTTCTGGGTAACATGGCGCTAAAGCCCACTAAGGATAGCAACAAGCGAGGTGCGAGAGATACCTTGGGCAACTCACCAGTCCATCACAGCGTCACCAAAGAGACGCACAGGGAAACCAACCATGCACTATCACACTGCAATTTAGAACAACCAGTTAACCTCACAAGGATGTTTTGGACAGCAGAAGGGAACCGAAGTACACAGAGAAAACCCACACATACAAGTGGAGAACATGCAGACCCAAGGAATGGATTTCATCTATCTTCTTCTGCAAGTTGGAGAGAGTTAAATTCAAGACGTTTTAAAGACATTTTTAAAACCACCAAGATTTTAATTTAAGACTTACGTAAATTAAATTTTGTATGTCTAAATATATCAATGAACGCTTTACTTAAGATGTCGTCTTTAGAATTTAGAACAAAGATTTTACCGATTCAGTATAAAATATATCTACATCCACGAATATGCTGTTGACCTGAGAGATCCTTTGAGCACGTGCAAGTAGCTTCTGCTCAGTTGATAATTGAGATATAGTTTACACAGCTCTGGGTCCGACCGCATTTTTGATTCCCCGCATTCTGGGCCTGGTAGTTACTGCAGCGAGAACTGCAACATGCGGACTGAACAATTGCAGGGAAAAAAAAAAAATCAATGAGAGAAGAAACACATAAACAAGTAAACTAATGTTGGATGTCTATATGTTCTTTTTCTCCTATTTCAATAATACAATAAGTGTGTAACAGAACACATAAGTTACAGTTTGGTACGCTCCTAGGTTTTGAGTTCGGTGCAAAAGATAAAAGAAGCACATGGCAAATGTACGTTTTATTTCACCTATTTTAAACAGAAAATAAACAGAGAAAGTATCCATTGTTGTAAGGATGCTTTAACTGCAACCTCATTGGCAAAAAATAATGCATATATCTAACAACATGTCTTGCATTGCTGTCATTGTGATCAGTTTCAAGGAAATATCTTCATGTACTTCTAATTGGAAGACATGAGCAGCTCCTCTCTTTAAAAAGAGTAATAATCGCCTGTGGCAGATGTATTCATCATCTGATTTTTGCATATATCTTTGCCGTGATGATTCAGTACAAATACATATACTGTTATGCTTTTTGTCGATAACCAATCAAGCATAAAACCATCAGATTATTTCAAGCTGATTTCTCTGTGCATCTCTAGTTTAAAAAAAAAAGTCTTAACATTCCTCTACTGTTTAAAAATCCAAAAGGGCTACACATCAAAAAAGGAAATAAAGAGGAAAAAATAGCAGCATGTCAACCTCCACATGCTGCTAACAACTGCAGCTGCATCAACCCCCATCGACTACAGCCCATAAACAAACGGTGGTTGATCAATCAAAGGTTTTGCAGTTAGAAGCAGTGCAGGACATCAGGTCATATATCAGGAGATCAGTGTGGTTATTCTGGGTGGTCTATTGAATGTGGGCAAGTACTTCTTTGAGGGGCTTCATAAATATGCACCCTACTCTGTAGCTTGGTTGAAAGAGCAGAGATCTGGTTTACTGATACTAATAACTGATGTGGCTGTGGGTGGTTTTTCAGACAAGGAAAAAAAAGTCTGCATAGGCTGATGGGGCTGCCCTGTTAAAGGGCACAGGAACTACTCTGAATTTGACCTTCTCTCTTCCATCTAGACCACCTGCATGCAGCAGATGTGTTCCTGGCTCCTCCCGACTATCGGATACTGTTTTCTCAGCCCTCTGGCAGTTCTGTGATGTGTTTTTTCAGACATTCAATCCTGTAAGCCTGAAGGCTAGCACTGGATCACATCTTCTCACACGCAAATGACTCCCTAGATTTCCTTGCTGGACTTGCAAATGCAATAAGTCAAGTAAAATATATGAAACTGAGGAAATAAAATATCACTAATGCCCAACAGTGACAGGAAAGCAAAGTAAGCTAATATAGTTGTTTTGGGTTCGACTGCTACTCTGTATTCCACATCAGGACACAAAGACAGCTACCTTACAAACAAGGCCTGCTTTGGGTAAATATGAAAATATGAATACAGTGATTGCCTCAGGCAGACTAATCATATTAAAGTCCCGACACATTCCATTATTCATTGGTGCTATTTGTCAGCTCATAACCAAACTCAGTTCAAACGTTCTGCTATTTACTCTACAGCTCATCAGTAAAGGGACATACTTGTACAAAGGTAGAATATTTGTGTTGTGATCCTGATATTAACACACTCCTGTGTGTATACGGTAGACATAAGAAGTTAAGAGTGATTCAATCTTTTTGGTTGGGTAAAAGTGAAATGCTTTAACTGCATACTACACTAAATGAAGGCGCACCGCTTTAAATTCATGAAATATCTTTAGTGATGTTAAAGGCATATGAGCCCACTACGCCGATAATTAAAATACATGTTAATTCACTTCCGTGACACTTCCTCGTGAGGACAGCATGTAACGGAGTTATACGTCATCTTTCAATTAATGTTTTTATCAACAGCTCAATATGTGCGTATATCACCCAGAGGTGATTTTCCAGCCTGCTGGACATGCCAGACCCCCCAGTCCATCCCTGCCCCCAAAACAATTATGTAACCCCGTAGTTTACCAATCCGGGTGAGTGAGGGTAAAACATTAAAATAATATATGATGGCTATTCAAACCTGCTGCCAAAAATTTGACTTTAATTGTCGCAGCTCCGCAGTTCAAGGAGAGGAGCGGGGAGGGAGAGGGTCGTAACAGCAATACAGTGGCAAAAAAAACCTACCTAACGCTGCGGATACGGCGCAGAAGAGCCAGGTTAACCAGCGAGAAAACTTCCAAGGAATCCAGCGTCAGCGTCCAGGTTTTCACGCCGCGTTTAGGAGTCACTTTCCGGACATTTTCAGGGAACACTAGCCGTGTACACCGCACAGTGTTCGGGTTGTTGCACTGCCGATGGACTACAATCGAGTCATAAACCAACCAGACTGCTACAACCAGGGAACTCAACTCCTTCTGAAAGAAGAGCTGTGATAAGTCAAGAACTCATACAAGGCTGTGTTTCAGAGCTGCTGATTGGACGATATATAAGTGTGGGCGGAACAAAAGTCGATTTAAAAGCACAGTTCTATTTTCTCACTTGCTAGAGAGGTTACCAGTGACAACGTACTCATTTGGAGATATTCATACAAAAAATTAAGAATACAAGTACAGCTCCAAAAATATGATTATATGGAAAACTTCAATGTTTTTGCCACTCATTTCATAAAGTGAAACTCATATACATTCATTACAAACAAAGTGAAATATTGCAATCCTTGATTTCCGTTCATTTTTATGATTATGGCTAACACGCAATGAAAATTCAAAATCCAGTGTCTCAGAAAATTAGGATATTGTGAAAAAGCTAAATATTGGACACTCGTGGTGTAAAATTCTAATCAGCTAATTAACTCAAAACACCTGAGAGACCTTGTCCTCTAAGGTCTCTAAGTTTGGGTCAGTAGGTTACATAACCATGGGGAAGCCTGCTGACTGGGCAGATGTCCAGAAGGCATTGATACCCTCCACAAACAAGACAGGCCACAAAAGCTATTTGCTAAAGTAGCTGGCTGTTTCACTGAGAGCTATATACAAGCATATTAGGCATATAAAGGTACCAAAAAGTGGTTCAGTGGCCAATGGTGTTACTATGCTTAATTGGCACAGACAACTGGCCTGACCTGAACCTCATAGAGAATCTATGAGGTATTGTCAAGAGGAAGCTGAGAGACACCAGACCCAAATGCAGATGACCCGAATGCCACTATCAAAGCAACCTAAACTTCCATTACATCTCAGCAGAACCACAGGCTGACTGCCTCCATGCCACACAGCACAGATGCAGTAATTTAGCAAAAGGAACCCCAACCAAGTATTGAGTACATGGAAATGAACATACCTTTTCAGAAACCTGTTTAAAATGTCCTGTTTTTGTTGATCTTATGTAATATTAACATTTTTTGAAACACTGATTTTTGCATTTTCATTTTCTCTAAGCCATAATCATGAAAACTCCAAGAAATAAATGTTTGAAATCAATCTATATATGCGTTTCACTTTCTAAAATGGCTGACAGAAAACCTAAAACATCTTCACAATATTCTAGATAGATAGATAGATGATAAACAGATTTTGCATTTTGGCATTTTCTGCATTTAAACACAGTAACAATGTGGGGATTAAAACTAAACCATTATATGTAAAAAAAACAAACAAAAAAAACAGAAAAGTTAATATCAAGGGAAACATGAAAGGAATATAACCATGGGATCACGGAATTTAATAAATTCATCACTAAAGCAAAAGTTGCAAATAGTCTGTATTCTTTAGTCTCACTTATTGTAAATTCTCTACAGTTTTGTTCTTGCTGAATCCTTGAGAGGTTGCCAGTCCATCACAGGGCTCTTGCTATACTATTTTATTCTATTTTTATGTTTTGCTTTTTTATATTTTAGGACCTTTTTTATTTTTAGGAATGCTATATTTTAAAAAACATCAAAATGAAGCTGAATCTAAAATGAGAGAAAACCTCACCAGCTCAGTATTATAATGTTGATTTAAAAAACTGCAGTTTGTGAAATTTCGGTTGGACCAACTCTTGTATTAACCCCTGAAGACTCATTCACACCTAATGCACTGTTCAGAAATAAATGCTCTCTGTATTCTCTCTGATATTTCCTTACATTTAACAAGGTAGAACTGAAGTGAAGGCCTAAAGAGGGAGATGGAGTCTAAAGTTGACAATGGATTCCCTAAAGACATTTACTCAGGCGTCTATGGAGTGTGGGAGCGGATGAGGGGATGAGAAAATAGGAGGAAGTGTCTGCCGTCTAACAATGCCAGACTCCTCTGGGAGGAGGTGCAAAGGTCAAAATGATGAGGTAACAAATTACTGATCGAAACAAGTACAAATTAACAGAGGTTTGGCTCAAATTAGACAAAAAGTTCATTTTGAGAGATATTTCAACAGGGACATTCATCTAACCAAGACAGATGGAAAGCTGCAGGTTCAGTTTTTCTTTATTTAAAACACAAGGACATACACATCAACTTTTAATAAATTTTACATAAGATCTTTTTAATGATTTCTGCAGTCATGCTAAAACTTAAGCAAACTCTCTTACATTTCTAGAGTTTATGAGATAAGTCCTAATTTGATCAATGATCAAGAGTCAATCTAAAATTCACCACAGTTGTAATCTAACAGTGCAGAGAAAAAAAAACTAGATGTGTAATTGTTAGTAGCAGTTAAAAGTTTATGATTTTCTGGGTCCAAGTTGTGTAATTTTGAAAATAATTTTGTAGTTTAATGATTTTTTTTCAGTTCTTTTAAACTAAATAGAACAATTTCTGTCCCTTTTACAATTTGTGTGCCATTAACTCCCATTCAAAATATTTTTTTAGATAACCGCTCAGAAGGTCATGATATTTTTTCATGTACTTTAAATCTAATAAGTTGTATAGAGCTCTCAAAATATCTGAAAACCCTACAGCAGCCTGTCCAAAAAGGACACATTTGGAAATATGGGTATTATTATTATTAGTCAGTCAGTCATTTTCTACCGCTCATTCCATAGTGGGTCACGGGGGAGCTGGTGCCTATCTCCAGCAGTCTATGGGCAAGAGGCAGGGTACACCCTGGACACATCACCAGTCCATCGCAGGGCAATACACAAACAACCATGCACACACTCATTCATACACCTAAGGGCAATTTATAGTGACCAATTAACCTAACAGGCATGTCTTTGGAATGTGGGAGGAAACCGGAGTACCTGGTGAGAACCCACGCATGCACGGGGAGAACATGCAAACTCCATGCAGAAAGACCCCCGGCCGGGAATCAAACCTCAGACCTTCCTGCTGCAAGGCAACAGTGCTACCAACTGCGCCACTGTGCAACCCAGATTTAAAGAGGTCTCAAAAGAATTTCAAATAAGCATTCCACTGTGGAAAAAAATGTCTACAAGTGGAGGACAACTGCTAACAATTGCCATACAGCAAGTCCACCCTGAAAGTCACCAGAATAAGTTTCATCACAGAACCTAAAGCAGGCTCTGACTGCTGGCTGATATGAAAGTACATGCCTGTATAAACCAGAAAGGGACTTTCATGGGACATGTGAAAGCAGCAAAACCTTTGCTATCTAAAAAAAACATGAAGGCCAGACTAAAGTTTCCTAGAGACAACTTGGACTAAGACCAGAACTTCAAGAATAATGCTCTTTGGACAGATGACACTAAAACTGAATTATCTGGACTAAACACAGGGCATGTTTGGCATAAATACAGCAAGTACAGCAGTCCAAGAAAATAACATCATACCCACTGGGAAGCACAGAGTTGGAAATGTCATTGTTTGGAGATGCCTCGCTGCAGCATGATGTTTCCAACTTACCTTTATTGAATCCATCATGAATTCCACCATGTATCAGAGTGTGCTTGAAGAAAAAACTAAAGACCATCTGTAAAAAATAAATAAAGCTGAAGCAGAACTGAATCCTGCAAAATGGCATCGACCAAAAATATACCAGGAAATCCACCAAGGACTGGCAGAGAATCAAAAAATGGAAGGCCCTGGGCTAAAAGTGAGTGGTGGGGCAAACATTCCTTAGACTGATGTCAGAGACTGGCAGATGAAGTTATTTCAGCCAAGGGCTAAATATTAGAATGTAGGGTGTCTTTTTCCTCAACCAGAAAATGCATTTTTGTTGATATGTTTTGAGTAATTAGTTAAAAGGGTGTTGGGACCCCAGCCATGGGGTACATAATCAAAGGCCATTATGAACTTTTCTGGAACTTTTAAAATAAATAACGTTAACCTACTGCCAGCTCAGCCCAGAAAGAGGAGGAGTCAGAGTTGGAATATCTGACCCAAAAATCTGTTCCCCATCCCGCTCTGTCTCAATCCTGTCATCGTTTTAGCTGCTGCTTTGACCCACATGTAAAACACACTCAGCAGACAGGGGAAGGTTTAAGATGTTTATTATAAGGAATAGGAAGTCTGGGATCCAGAGCCAGGAACACTTCAACTGTGCAGGAAGGAGGACTGGAAGGTTAGAATGGATCTGTGATATTATGAAGATGTTGATGAGATCTTGTGCTTATAGTTGTTGAGTGGATGAACCGCCAGGGGGGAAAGTGAGTTGGCTCTGGGAGTGGAGAGTTCGTCTTTGAGTGATGATCTTGATCCAGGGTTTACAAGCTGCTTTCTGGAGGTAAGTGAGTTCCAGGAGGGAGACCAGAGTGATGCAGGATGGGGTTTAATGGTGAGCACGGTGGAGGGTGAGCAGGGTTCGCTTTCTAGTATCTTGAGAGAGGAGCCAGAGCGCTGTCAGCTGGGATCTTGTCCGAAGAGGGTGTCTGAATCTATGAAGGAACTTGGAACCAGATGGTGAACTGGAGTTCTGGATCTGGAAGTGGATCCAGTGCACACATACATCCCGAGGAGGAGCACAAATAAGCTAAGAGCCTTTTCAGGAAAAAATTCAAGGTTTTCAGAGTGCTAGAGTTTACTACTGCAGGTTAACACTCAGGCACTGAAGTGCTGACAGCAGGTTCTTCTTATACTGCTTGGAAGATGAGGCTTGATGTGAAACAGCTGTTACACCTCCAGGAACCATGCTCTGGCGCCACCTAAAGGGAAGCAAAGGAAGCAGCAGGCAGAAGAAGAGACAGAGTCTCCCAGACCCTGACAAATCCAGCTGCTGCGAGAACTGCGCGTTAGCTGAAGGTCTTAAGAATGCTACCTTTGAAAATTCTGGGATCCAAAAGTAACTGCGATCAGGCAGCCGAGTCCCCGCCGCTCCTGTGCAACAAAGTTAAGTAATGATCTGCTGTTTGAGTACCAAGCACTCATTCATAAAAGAGGGTAATTAAGACAAGCTTGACTTCTCTTTTTGAGGCCTACAGAAAGCTCCTGTCCCTAATTGAAGCGGTTTTCCCCCTGCCTGAAAGAGGACAGCGTAGGAGCTGCTAGCTCTGCACACATCCAGTGTGCCAATCTATCGTAAGCTACCCACATAGCGGCTATGAAGCAGCTGCCAAAGTCTTTTGCTAATGCCCACACAAGGCTGGATGACAGGGGCGACTCCTCTTCAACTCCCTTTGGAAACATTTCCCCTGCGTGGTTCACCTAAGAGCTGGTGTTTTGGGCAGAGAAATTAATTTAAGATGAAACAATATGAATACTGTTTATTTCATGAACTTTCATTTTGTTTGTGTTGAGAAAGGTGATTTAAGTGACTTTGAACGTGGCATGGTTGTTGGTGCCAGTCGGGCTGGTCTGAGTATTTCAGAAACTGCTGATCTACTGGGATTTTCATCCCTTCTCTAGGGTTTACGGAGAATGGTCCGAAAAAGAGAAAGTATCCAGTGAGCAGCAGTTCTGTGGGCCAAATGCCTTGTTGATGCCAGAGGTCAGAGGAGAATGGCCAGACTGGTTCGAGCAGATAGAAAGGCAACAGTAACTCAAATAACCACTCGTTACAACCAAGGCATGCAGAAGAGCATCTCTGAACGCACAACACGTCGAACCTTGAGGCAGATGGGCTACAGCAGCAGAAGACTACACCGGGTGCCATTCCTGTCAACTAAGAACAGGAAACTGAGGCTACAATTCACACAGGCTCACGAAAATTGGACAATAGAAGATTGGAAAAACGTTGCCTGGTCTGATGAGTCTTGATTTCTGTTGCAACATTCGGATGGTAGGGTCAGAATTTGGCTTCAACAACATGAAAGCATGGATCCATCCTGCCTTGTATCAACGGTTCAGGCTGGTGGTGGTGGTGTAATGGTGTGGGGGATAATTTCTTGGCACACTTTGGGCCCCTTAGTATCAATTGAGCATCGTGTCAACGCCACAGCCTACCTGAGTATTGTTGCTGACCACGTCCATCACTTTATGACCACAGTGTACCCATCTTCTGATGGTTCCAGCAGGATAACGCGCCATGTCATGAAGCACAAATCATCTCAGACTGGTTTCTTGAACATGACAATGAGTTCACTGTACTCAAATGGCCTCCACAGTCTCCAGATCTCAATCCAATAGAATACCTTTGGGATGTGGTGGAACGGGAGATTCACATCATGGATGTACAGCCGACAAATCTGCAGCATCTGTGTGATGCTATCATGTCAATATGGACCAAACTCTCTGAGGAATGTTTCCAGTACCTTGTTGAATCTATGCCACAAAGGATTAAGGCAGTTCTGAAAGGGGGTCCAACCCGGTACTAGCAAGGTGTACCTAACAAAGTGGCCGATGAGTGTATGTGTTCTGTTTTAAAGTTAAGACAAACTTTATTTAAAGTGTAGTTTTTAAACACAGAATGGCCATAATGCGCTGTCAATGCCTTTGCATTTTTAAGTTTTTCTTAATGGCATTTTAAAGATGCATGTTTGACTTTAAAGGGTTTTTGGTTCTTAGTCAAAATAAATTTATTATATATTTTATATTATTTTATTGTATTTTTTTTAAGTGTTCCTGAACCCACGTAGTAATATCTGTTACAGAATGATGTTGGTTTTTAATGCAGTGCCTCCTGAGTGGTCAAAGGTCACAGACATTTAATTCTGGTTTTCGGCCTTGCTTCTTACATGCAGAGATTTGGCCAGATTCTCTAAATCATTTGATTATATTATGGGCTGTAGATGATGAAATCCCTAAATTCCCTGTAATTGTGTTTACAAAATGAAATGTAGTTCTTAAACTGTTGGACTATTTGCTCAGGCAGTTCTTCACAAAGTGGTGAACCTCGCCCCATCCTTGCTTGTGAATGACTGAGCCTTTCAGATATGCTTCTTTCATACCCAATCATGACACTGACCTGTTTCCAATTACCATTTTCACCTGTGGTATGATCCTATCAGGTGTTGTTTTGACCATTCTTATCTACATTTTACACAATGTCACAACTTCATGGGAATTGAGGTTGTATATGGGATTAAAAAACACGAACTTAATTCATAGAATTAGGATTTAATGGGTAAAAATATCAGATAATGTATAAATGTTTATGTATGGTAAAAACTAATGTTAATAATGGAATTTATTTTGGCCATTTGAAAGTATATATTGATCAGAGTTCCATTGCAATCTTCAAAATGCACAAAATGAAGGGACCCCCATCTGGTACATTATATTAAACTCCCTCAAACTGGATGAAAACATGAAGCAGCTGCCACTTTCAGATGTTAAATCACCCATTCTTTTACGAGTCTAAGTTCTAGCTGAGCCAAAGACAGACTTCTCTAAAAGTCTCTTAAGTGGGGTCTTAACTCTTTGTTTTGGATCATTTTGGAGCCTGCGGTGAATCAGATAAAACTGTATTCAGTTATTTACAATTATTTATTTAAAATACTAAAACTGCCCAATACTAAGGTTAGAAATAATCTAGTAGTTTTAGTTATGTTTTAATACAATTTGTCTCTGAAGGATGTTTGCTTGCATGTTACATCATCTGTTCTTTGAACTGCAGGGTGCCGGTTTTCAGGAACTGAAGAAATCACCTGCTGTGGTTTGAACAATGAAATGGGATTTCAGTTTCCCAACACATGGCCTTTTTTTTTTCGGCGAATACTGTGTCACTAGTAGGTTGACCTTGCGAGTTACACTGAAGGTATGCTGATGTTACAAGGGCAGACTGTGGGCTGGAATTATTTTCTGTACTGAATATTACCATTACAGAAAGGTATACTTTGAAGAAGATGACTTATGGATCACAGTAGCTGCTTAGTTAGAAGGTTCTACCTTCAATGAAATGACGAGTTTTCCGATGTGCTGTTTACACTTAACATATTTTTGACCAGTGCTCTAATAGTTTGGGCCACGGTCCTGTTGTAGATGAAATATTTAATGAGTAAAATAAAAAGTACCTTTTGGTTACTAAGCTATAGAGCCTGTTAGACGTTTTCATCCATTCATCATGAGCATGAATGTCATTAACTATGGATTTTATTGATGCATTTGAATTTCTCATTTTCCAGGGTGGACTGAGGATAAACATAAATACATAAACTAGGACAAATTTTAGGAATAAAAATGTAGTGCATAAATGTGAATTTAATGCAGATTGATCCTATTGGATCAAAATTGGAGTATGGAGGTAATCCGGTGGAGGTTTGTAAACTGAGCTTGGATGTTGTAGAGCAGGCAGGTAATGGCTGAGGACGCTGCTCCTTTGGAAGAGGTCGTGGTTGATTCTCTGGTATGGTTAGTGGAAGAACAAATTGTTGAATGGCTTGGCATGGTATCGAAACCATTCATGGGCACATGTTTTGTCTTCCACCTCAGCAATGGACCCTTCTGTTTCTACATGTTTGCCTTTAACCAAATTAGAAGATGCCAATGCTCCATTTGCCTCCCCCTTCCACCTGTGTGTCTGTAGAAGTCAGGTGAAGAGACAACTAGAGAGACTGAACCGGAATAAGGCTGCAGGTCCAGATCGTGTCAGCCCTAGAGTCCTGGAGGACTGTGCAGAGCACCTCTTTGGGATTCTGCAGCACCAACCTTAGTCTGGTCCAGAAGAAGGTTCCAGTGTTGTGGAAGTCCTCCTGTCTTGTTCCGTACCAAAGAAACTTACCAATCAGTCCTCAATGACTATAGACCTGTTGTCCTGACATCCCACATGAAGGTCCTAAAGAGACTCCCGTTGGCCCACCTGATTAGGCAAACAATAAACTATCAGGACCCCCCCTTCGGTTTGCTTATCTCTGTGGAAATGGAGTTAAAGATGCCATCATACACCTGCTTCAACAAATTCACTGTCATACGGACAAAACCAGTAGCACTGTGAGGATCATGTTCTTTAATTTCTCCAGTGCATTTAATACAATTCAACCTGATTTTTCATGATCTGCCAGTGTTAGGTTTTTAAGTTTGTGTTTTGTTTATTTCCTTCTCGGCCTGTGTCAGTGTTGTTGTGTTTCTGTTAATTTTTAGAGTCTAGTTACATTTCCTTTTAGACCTGGTTACCTCCTGATTATGTTCTTTAGTTAGTTTTGTTGGGGTCATCCATTTTAGTTGGATAGACTGACTGGACAGGAGAAGTTTGACATGCGCAGCTTAGCATTCGTCGCAGCAATGGACATTGAAGCTGACGTCATCGGAGATATAAAATGCTGAGGAAACAAAGTTTTCGCCGCCATTTCCAGCGTATCTCACAGGACGACGCAGCGGAGGCGCATATCTTGAAAGACCGCAGCTAGCAGGCGAGTTATCGTTTCCTCCACAGTTTGTGAGACTGAAGGCAGCACCACAGGGGACTGTACTCTTCACTCTGTACACCTCAGACTTCAAGTACAAGACAGACTCCTGTCATCTGCAAAAATACTCAGATGACTCTGCAGTTGTTAGGTAGATCAGAGATGGACAAGAAGCTGAGTTCAGGGAGCTGGCTTTGTGGCATGGTGTAGAAACAGTCATATCATCGTGAATGTGAATAAAACAAAGAAAATGATTGGAGATTTCAAGAGAAACAAGAATAGGTCAAACATTATTCACATAAACAGTCATCATGAGGAGTATAAATACCTCTGTGTTCATCTGGGGCTTCATGTACAAAGCATACTTATGCACAAAAACCTTGCAACACAAAGTTTTATGCACAATTTGGCATGTACTAAAATGAACGTTGCGTTAAAGTGTGCGGAAATCCACGCAAATATCTGACCTGCCATGAAAATGTGCGGTAGCCAACCTTTTTCAATCGACAATAAGAAACTACAGAGAACTAAAACTCCCATAAATACACTTACTTAAACATGACTCCATTCTTTTTTTTTTTATTCATGGAGCATCAAACCTGATGTTTTTTCATGAGTTTGAGTCTTTATGGTTTAAACCCAAGTGATGAAACTGAATCACATTTGGCCTCATACAATAACGTAACACATCTCAGAAAATGATGAAACCTCAGTCGGATGTAAACTGTAAAACTTCCTCTGTTTTTGTCACATGTAGATGTAAATGCACATTGGTCTGTGCACTAAGGAGCATAAAATGCATGTGAATCATCTAATCTGATTAGCAGATTAATTCCTAACAAGTCAGGTTTGATGAATACTAAGGTGGACAAGCTGTAGACAATCACTCATAAATAGCTGCATAAGGTTGCGCATAAATGTGGAAGAAAATCCCACTGAACTAAAACAGCTCTAGAGTCTCAAAGTATATTTTGAGTGATGCAGGTAAATGTTCTGTGCTGCTTATTTTAGACCTGACTCCAGCTTTTGATACTGTTGACCATCCAACCCTGCTAAATAGGCTGAGGTGTTGGGCTGGTATTTCAGGTTCTGCTTCAAAATGATTGTTCTTGTACTTGACTGATAGATCAACATTTTTGGCTGCATCTATTTACAGATCCCATTCCTGTCCTGTTCAATTTGGTGGTCCAGAGGGCTCTGTTTTGGGGCCACTGTTGTTTTTACTTTATCTGCCTCCTCTTGGTCCTGTTATCTTTTAAGTATATTTCCTATCACTGCTATGCAGATGATATCCAGTTGTATATTTCTTTTCTTTCAAATCAAGTGTTGAAATTGCACATTTAATGAAAATGCCTGGAGTCAATTAAATGCTGGATGATGAAAATGTTTCATCAATTAAATGAACAAAAAATTGAAGAAATGGTAAATGGACTGAACTTATATAGCGCCTTTCCAGTCTTACAGACCACTCAAAGCGCTTTACACCAGAGCCACAATCACCCAATATCACTCACGTACGCTCAAGCATTCATACACCGATACACATATCAGTAGCCAACTTGAGGTTAAGTGCCTTGCCCAGGGGCACATCAACATATGGCAGGAGGAAGATGGAATCGAACCCACAACCTTCTGATTGCAAGACAACTACTCTTCCTACTGAACCACAGTCACCTGCCAAAACAATGTCGGACTCCGTAATTTTCTCTGGTCCCCTCCTTGATCTGACCAGTGACGACATGTTTAGCCGCATGGTGTCATTCAACCGCTGGCTGTGTAGGTGGTGTCCAGAAAACGATGTGGGCTACATTGATAATTGGGGAACATTTTGGGGAAAACCTGGTCTGATCCGGAGAGACGGCATCCATCCCACTTTGGATGGAGCAGCTCTTCTTTCTAGGAATCTGGCCAAATTTATTAGTTCTCCAAACCTCTGACAACCCAGGGTTCAGACCTGGAAGCAGGGTCGTAGTTTAACACTCCTCTCTGCAGCTTCTGTACTGCTACCCACCCATTACCCTATTAAGACAGTGTCTCGCCCACGGCCAAAATTGAATAGATTAAAAAATAATCTAAAACAAGGAAATCAGGAAAATCTCATAAAAATAAACACAACTCAGACTAAAAAGAAAAATAAAACAATTAAATGTGGCTTATTGAACATAAGATCTCTCTCTTCAAAGACTTTGCTAGTTAGTGACCTGATTTGTGACAATCAGATTGATTTATTTTGCCTCACAGAAACCTGGCTGCAGCAAGAGGATTATGTTACTATAAATGAGTCAACTCCCACTAATTATTACAATTTTAATATTCCTCGAAATACTGGGCGAGGAGGAGAAGTAGCAACCATCTTTCAGTCCGATTTATTGACTAGTCCCAGACCAATCAATAGCTACAACTCTTTTTGAATATTTAATCCTTAGTTTTCCTCATCCAAATTGCAAAGCACTAAAGCCACTTCTGTTTGTTGTTTTGTACCGTCCACCAGGCCCTTACTCTCAATTTTTAGATCAGTTTTCAGACCTTTTATCTGATTTAGAGTTAAATACAGATAAGGTTATTATAGAGGGGGATTTTAACATTCATGTTGACACTGAAAGTGATAGCCTAAATATAACGTTCAATGCTATCTTAGACTCAATTGGCTTTGCTCAAAACATTAACAAACCTACCCACCTTTGTCTTCATTCTCTGGACCTTGTGCTGACATATGGCATTGAGTGTAAAGACATAACAATATTTTCTCATAACCCTGTCCTGTCTGACTATTTCTTAATAACCTTTGAGTTTAATTTAACCGAGTACTCCACACCTAAAAGAAAATTTAATTATAGTAGATCATTATCAGACAATGCTGTAACAACCTTTAAAGAATCTGTTCCACTTTTAATTTCCTCATTATCACAGAAAAGTACAGTGAAAAGGATTATAAACTTCTTTAAGAAGGAAAAACAACTGGAAGTGTGAAAAAAGGCTGTTCCAAGTCAGCTGCATCTAAAACATAAACCAAGTCCAAAAGATGGGTAAGGTTGAAAACATCCAGGGAGACAAAGGAGGAAAGACAAAGTTTAAAACAGTTTGAAGATTATATCAAATTAAGTTTGGAGGGCAATAATTTTGTTTCTGCACCTTCACAAATTGATTTTTTTGTTCATAGTGTTCGTTCATCATTGCGTTAGACAATGCAGCCCCCTTGAAAAAGAAGGTAATTGTTCACAGGAGGCAGGCTCCTTGGTATAATTTAGATCTGCGTACTTTAAAGCACAATGTTAGGAAATTGGAGAGAAAATGGCATTTGGCACAACTAGAGGATTTTTACTTAATCTGGAAAAATAGCCCACTGTTGTATAAAAAGACACTTCGCCAAGCCAGAACAGCTTATTTCTTATCATTAATAGAAGAGAACAAGAATAATCCTAGGTTTCTCTTTAGTACAGTTGCTAAACCTATACAGAGTCATAGCTCTGTTGAGGCATCCATTCCCTTAGCTCTCAGTCATGACATTATGGGATTCCCGAAGATGATTACTTCATCCTCAGCAAGTGAGACAACATTGGAAATAACTGCAGAACCTGATTTGTGTTTGGGCTGTTTTGATCCTGGGCTGCACGGTGGTGCAGTTGGTAGCACTGTTGCCTTGCAGCAAGAAGGTCCTGGGTTCAATTCCCAGCCTGGGGTCTTTCTGCATGGAGTTTGCATGTTCTCCCTGTGCATGTGTGGGTTCTCACTGGGTACTCCCACAGTCCAAAAACATGCCTGTTAGGTTAATTGGTAACTCTAAATTGCCCTTAGGTGTATGAACGAGTGTGTGTATGGTTGTATGTGTGTTGCCCTGCAATGGACTGGCGACCTGTCCAGGGTGTACCCCGCCTCTCGCCCGTAGACTGCTGGAGATAGGCACCAGCTCCCCCGCGACCCACTATGGAATGAGCGGTAGAAAATGACTGACAGACTTACTGCTTTGATCCTGTGGAGCTTCCTGAGTTATCAGAAATATAAGCTTCATCTAAACCTTCAACTTGTATGTTAGACCCAATCCCAACCAAATTATTTAACGAAGTGTTCCCTCTGATTACCAGCCCCATTTTAGGTATAATTAACCTATCCTTAGTAAATGGATATGTAACACAGGATTTTAAGGTAGCCGTAATTAAACCTTTACTAAAGAAACCTTCGCTTGATCGAGATGACTTGAAAAATTACATACCTATATCCAATCTTCCATTCTTATCTAAAATTCTTGAAAAAATAGTTGCTAATCAAATGTGTGAGCATTTACACAGCAATGACCTGTTTGAAGAGTTTCAGTCAGGCTTCAGAGCTCATCATAGCACTGAAACAGCTCTGCTGAAAGTCACTAATGATGTTCTTATGGCCTCAGATAATGGACTTGTGTCTGTACTTGTCCTATTAGATCTCAGTGCTGCATTTGATAGTCGATCATAATATTCTCTTAGAAAGGCTGGAATATGCTGTAGGCTTGCAACTTTCCTTTTTGATAAAGCTTTTAGTTAGAGTAGCTAAGGCCATCTTCCTTATTTTTTACCTTCGCCTTCCTCCCTCCCAGTTGGATGGAGTAAGGGGGAGTCAGGTTTAGCCTAAACCGTCTCAGTTATGGTTGAGGTGCAAACACACCCTCCATTTCTGCTACCTGTATGACCCCATCTCTTTTCCAATGGTTATAATCAGTCTGACGGAGAGAGGTATCCCGATCCTTGTGGTTTTTATTATAACAATGGCCATCAGTGGGCTCTGGATGGACAAACTTTATCAGTTTATTATTTTACTTAGTGCCCCTACATGTGGCCTATTCTGGGGTGGCAGGGCTCTGGCACTCGTTGGTTTGGTCTGGCCTCCCTGGCGGCCCTGCACCGTACCGGACCCTTTATGGGGTCCCTTGAGATGACATTGTTGTAAATTAGTAAATTAGTCGTCCAGCAGCTGAGGCTGCTGGAGGACATAATGACCACTTTCACCCTCTTCGCTACATTCTCACACTGCTCTTTTGCATGATTTGTTGTTATTTCAGTTTTTAACTTTATGTTCTCTCTCTTTTCTCTTCGTAGAAGCTACACCTGACCTGACTCTGTGTCTACCTGTGACACCTTTCTGGAGAGGGGCATTGTCCAAGCTTCTGCTGGCAACAACTTAATGCTCACCTTCTACAGATGATCCACTTGGCCCTGTCTTTCAGTGTTTAACCCTTTCTCTCTCATAGATATAGCGATTGACTGAGATTTTACTATAACTAATTATATGTGCTCTCTTTCAGACTCTATCCTTGAAAACTGGCTCATAGTTTATCTATTTTTTTTTCTAGATGAAATGTCTAAAGGAGCTACATCCACAAACAATTACTTTTCCTTCCCATAGAAAGTACTCCTGGATCAGTGCTTCTGTATTCTTTGTGTGTCTCTGCTCTGTTCTCTCAAAATCCCCAGTCAGTCGTGGCAGATGGCCGCTCACACTGAGCCTGGTTCTGCTGGATGTTTCTTCCTATTAAAAGGGAGTTTTTCCTTTCCACTGTTGCTACATGCATGCTCAGTATGAGGGATTGCTGCAAAGTCAACGCCAGTGACTATCCACTGTCTCGACATGCTCATCCGGGAGGGGGGAATGCTACAAGTCTCTGATTCGATGCAATCTTCTGGGTTTCCTTCGATAGAAAAACTTTTTATCCAATTTGAATAAAAACTGAATCTGACTGTACTGTTCAATGGTTAGGATTAATTAGAATGTATGTACCTGACATTTGTAAAGTGCCTTGAGACAACATGTGTTGTAAAATCGGCGCTATATAAATAAACTGAACTGGCTCTAGGGATGTGGAATGTCACCTCACTGGGGGAAAGGAGCCTGCGCTTGTGCGGGAAGTTGAGAGATATCAACTAGAAATAGTGGAACCCATCTCCTCGAGATAGGCTGGACTCTCTTCTACTATGGAGTGGCTGGATAGTACCCCTTCCGAGGACTCCATTATTCTGCTGGGGGACTTCAGTGTCCCCTTGAGAGGCGTGATTGGGAGGAATGGCCTCCCCTATCTGAATCCGAGTGGTGTTTCGTTATTGGACTTCTGTGCTAGTCACGGATATTCCATAATGACCATCATGTTCAAGCATAAGGGTGTCCATCAGTGCACTTGGCACCAGGACACCCTAGGCAGGAGGTTGACGATAGACTTTGTTGTCGTATCATCAGACCTTCGACCGCATGTTTTGGACACTCAGGTGAAGAGAGGGGCGGAGCTGTCCACTGATCACCACCTGGTGGTGAGTTGGATCTGCTGGAAGAGGAGAAAGCCGGACACACTTGGCAGGCCCAAGCGCATAGTGAGGGTCTGCTACGAATGTCTGGCAAAACCCTCGGCCAGGGATGTATTCAACTCTCACCTCCGGGAGAGCTTTGACCAGGATGTTGGAGACATAGAGTCCGGGTGGACCATGTTCTCTGCATATATTGTCGATGCTGCTGCCCGTAGCTGCGGCCGTAAGGTTTGCGGTGCCTGACGCGGTAGCAATCCCCAAACCCGGTGGTGGACATCGGCAGTAAGAGACGCTGTCAAGCTGAAGAAGGAGTCGTATCGGATGTGGTTGGCTTGTGGGACTCCTGAGGCGGCTGACGGGCATCATGAGGCCAAGCGTGCCGTGGCCCGGACTGTGGCAGAGGCAAAAACCCTGGCCTGGGAGGAGTTCGATGAGGCCATGGAGGAGGACTACCGGTTGGCCTCAAAGCACCCTTTCTGAACACATTAGCGTTCTTTGAAATACAACCCTCAGGAGGGGAAAGCAGTGCTTCGCCAACACTGTTTAGAGCGGGGGTGGGAGGCTGCTGACCTCGACTGGGGACATTAGAATCAGAATCAATTTATTGTCATTGAGTAAAAAATGCACAACGAAAAAAAAAAAAATAGCAACTCTCGAATTTGGTGAAAACAATCAAATAAATAAATAATTAAATCAGGGTTTACATGAATTTGCAGTGTTCAGGGTAACAACAGCTCTTGGGTAGAAACTGCTTTTCAGTCTGTTAGTTTTTGACTTTATTGCCCTGAAATGCCTCCCTGAGGGTAAAAGTTCAAAGAGGTTTGTGAGGAGTCCCTGATGATTCTGCAGGCTCTCCGGAGGCAGCGGTTCCTGTAGATCTCCTCCAAAAATGGAAGAGGGCAGCCAATAAGTCTCTGGTCAGTGTTTATGACACTCTGGAGCTGCTTCCTCTCTGCCACAGTACAACTGGAGAACCACAGTGAGATGGCACAACACCGACTTCACAGAGCAGTAATAGAAGGACACCAGCAGCTCAGTTCTTAAGTTGTTCTTCCTGAGAATCCTCAGGAAATACAGTCTCTGCTGTGCCGTCTTCAGGATGGAAGTGGATTTTGCATTCCAGGTCAGGGCTTCACTGATGTAGGTGCCCTGGAACCTGAAATTTGGCACCATCTCCATCCTGTCCCCATTTATAATGATGGGCTGAAAGTCTGGTTTACACTTCCTAAAGTCGACAATCAGTTCCTTCAACTTGGAGGTGTTCAAAAGGAGGTTGTTGGTGGTGCACCAGACAGACAGCCGTTACATCTTCATTCTGTACCTGTTCTCATCGGCAAACTTTATGATGGAATTGTTCAGGTGGATGGGGGTACACTCATGGGTGTAGAGGGTGTAGAGTTGGGGGCTTAGGACACAGCCTTTTGGAGTGCCGGTGCTGGTGCTCAGTGCTGAGGACAGGTGGGGTCCTACTCTCACTCTCTGGGATCAGTTTATCAAAAAATCTCTTATCCAGCAGCTGATGTTGTGGGGGAGACCCAAGACCCCCAGCTTGCTTACCAATCTGCTCGGAATAATGATGTTAAAAGCCGAGCTGAAGTACCAGAAAGAGTAGCCTTGCATAGCTCCTTCACTGTTCTACGTGTGTCAGCGTGGTGTGCAGAGAGGTGGCGATGGCATCCTCTGTAGACCGGTTGGTTCTGTAGGCAAACTGGTGGGGGTCAAATGTGGGTGGCAGGCATGAAGTTATATGACTCCGAAGTTTGTCGAAGCAATTCATGATGATCGGGGTTAGTGCCACTGGCCGATAGTCATTGATGGACTGTTAATGTTCCTTTTTGGCAGTGGGATAATGGTGGAGCACTTTAAACATGGTGGGATGAAGCACAGGGTGAGGGACTGATTAAAAATGCTGGTAAAAAACCCCAGCTAGCTGATCCGCACAGTCCCTCAGCACCCTTCCCGTCACACCGTCAGGTCCAGCTGCTTTCCGGGGGTTCGCTGCCCCCAGGGTTCTCCCTACTTCCTGTACTTGTACACTGATGGTTTGGTTGTTGAGGGATGACAGCTGCAGTATGGACTCTGCTGGTGATTCAGCCTCAAAACGGGCAAAGGAGTGGTTTAGCTCCTCTGCCAGTGAGGCATCCCCAGATATTGCAGTGGTGTTGCTGGATCTGAAGTTGGTGATGTGCTGGACCCCTTGCCGCAACTGCAGGCTGTTGTTGCTGTTGAATTCTTTTTCAATTCTCTGCTTTTCAATTCTCTGCCTTCAGAGAGGCATCAGATGTACAGGTCGGGCGCAGATGTACAGGTCCCTCTCTCTGGACCTGAAAGCGCTATTTCTCTCCATCAGCAGGTTCTTGACCTCTTTGTTCATCCAGGGCTTCTGGTTGGGAAACCCCTGGATGTTTCTCTCCACTGTGACGGTGTTAACACAGTGTTGAATATAGCCGAGTACTGCTGAGGTGAATACTTCCAGGTCCTGGTGGTAGAAAATATCCCAGTCTCTCCTTGCTAAACAGTCTTGTAACTGCTGAGTGGCACCATCCAGCCAAGATTTCACAGCCTGGATTTTGGGGGGTGCTCGCTTCAGCACAGACTTGTATGCTGGAATGAGAAGCAGCGACCTGTGATCAGAGGAGCCCAAATGGGGCATCTGAGTGGCCCTGTGCCATGCTTGATGTTGGAGTAGGCTTTATCTAGCATGTTAGCTCCCCTAGTGGCACATTTAATGTGCTGGTGGAATTTAGGGAGCACTACTCTCAAATCAGCATGGTTAAAATCTCCCGCAATCACATGCACTGCCCCTGTTCTTACCGGAGTCACGGCTCCTATCATATCTGTACGCTGTGCGTCTTGCAAGCTCGATAGCCGTGTCTGGAATGGATGAGTGGAGCCAGGTCTCTGTAATCAGAAAAATGCAACAGTCATGAACGAGACTATTTGTTACTTGCTGAAGCTTCAGCTCATCCATCTTATTTGTGAGGGATCTTGCATTTGAGAGAAAAAAGCTGGGTAGCGGCAGTTTGTGTGGCCTTCTTTGTAGTTGTGCCAAGAGAACCTCAAGTCTCTGGATGTTGTGGGGCTGTCATGGTTGACACACTTCTTCAACATTGCATGGCGGTCAGGAACAGTGCCTCTGGACTGGCAGACTGGGGTGGTGGTCCCCCTTCATAAGAAGGGTGACCGGAGGGTGTGTTCTAACTACAGGGGGATCACACCCCTCAGCCTCCCTGGTAAGGCCTACGCCAGGGTATTGGAGAGGAGAGTCCGGCCGACAGTTGAACCTCGGCTTCAGGAGGAGCAGTGTGGTTTTCGTCCCAGCCGTGGAACACTGGACCAGCTCTATACCCTCTACAGGGTACTTGAGGGTTCATGGGAGTTTGCCCAACCGGTCCATATGTGTTTTGTTGACCTGGAGAAGGCATTCGACTGTGTCCCTCATGGTGCCCTGTGGGGGGTGCTCCAGGAGTATGGAATCGGGGGCCCTTTATTAGGGGCCATCCGGTCTCTGTACAAGTACAGAGTTTGGTCCGCATTGCCGGCACTAAGTCGGACCTGTTCCCGGTGCATGCTGGACTCCGCCAGGGCTGTCCTTTATTTATTATGGACAGGATTACTAGGTGCAGCCAAGGGCCAGAGGGGCTCTGATTAGGGGACCAGTGGATTTCGTCTCTTCTGTTTGCAGATGATGTGGTCCTGGACATGCTGGAGGCACTATGTCTCTCGGCTGGCCTGGGAACGCCTTAGGTTCCCCCCGGAGGAGCTGGAGGAGGTGTCTGGGGAGAGGGACGTCTGGGTGTCTCTGCTGAGTCTGCTGCCCCCGCGACCCGGTCCCGGATAAAGTGGAAGACAACGAGTACGAGTATGAGTATTTTACTGCGGAGCTGACAAAAATTAAAATATTCTTCTGTGAGTACTTTCAAATTGGCGATTTGAGCTCGCATTAAACATAAACCTCTTGTTGTACTGACTGGTGAATACTCTAGAGGTGTGCACACACACAAACACACATATGTACACACCGGAACAGGCTCCAAACCTCGTTGGTGGAAAAGGGGTAAGAGAGTCAGAAAAAGCATTCCATAGTATGGAAGCAGTGGCACAGAATGCCTGATCTCACATGGTGTGCAATTTTATCCTGGGGAGTCAGTTTGATAATATGGAGCAGACGGAACATTTTGAGTTAACTTTTGATATTCAGGTTTGTAGTGATCAGGAATACGTAGAGCAAGTAGAGAATGTGTGCTATATGTTCATGTTTCAAAACTCATCGGGATCTGAACAGCAGAGTTCTGGATATGTTGTAGTCTCTGCGGCTAGGATCCCGCTAGGGATCCCAATGAGAAGTGCATTCCAGTAGTTGATTCTGAGGGAAATAAAGCCATGGACCAGGATGTTTGCATGAGAAAGGGTGAGTATGCAACGAAGCCTGCAAATATTTCTGAGAAAAAAGGAAGCACAAAGTTTGATATGGTCTTCTATGGTGAGATGAGGATCAAACCTTACCTCTATAGGTTTGTGACTGATTAGGAAAGGGGGAATGTTAATATCACACAAAGTAACAGCAGTTATAGATAATAAGTGGCTCTGGTTAAGGGTTCCCTATCCCAACCCTCCGGCTCACACCGTAACTTCATGGATTTCTGACTTCCATACTAACAGTCGCTGATTTAAAAAAAGTGTTTTCTGATCGTTCAGTAAAAGTGGGTAGAAAAACCGTGGCACCCTAGACTATAAAGCTGTTTTTTTTACCACTTCAGAGTAAACCTACTGTAAGATGCTTTACAGTGTGTGACTCTTATGGCCACACTCAAGATTCCATACCAAACCTAGCAAGAATAACACACAAAGCTGATTTGCTATATATTATACTTACACATATATTTATTTTTATAATGAAGTGGAACAATCTCTTTCTCCCCTAATAAATGTGTTCAAAAACATGCCATTAAATTACAAGTATTCTCATTTAAATTCCCAATTCAATCTCCAATGCTGGCCAATCACCATGGCAACAGAGACCTAAAATGGAAAGAAGCATCCACTCATTCAGGGTTGATGTTTAAACCTCCAGGCCCTCCAAATGTACTGGACCACTAATCCCCATACTGCCTGCTCTGCTCAGTGGACTTTGCCTGTTTGAATATTATACGGGATGTGCTGTAGACCGCAAAGCGAAGGAGAAATGTTCTGTTTTGTAAAACCCAACCAATTTTTAAAAAGCACTATAGAACTGCTGACCTTTTATCATAATACAAACACAGAGATGATTGTTTAGAAAAGTAAATTTCTTGTAAGGATGGAATGGCCTGAAATGCAAAATTCAACCATTAAAAATAAGCCACAGGGTTATTTTTTCAGTATTTTAATCAGAAGGAACTTGCATTAGAGAAATTATGTAGTAAAATCAGTTTGCAAAAACCACTGCCGTTTATATTATTAGTAAATGCCATCACTGGATGGTTCATTACAGATGCCATTTTCTTTGCAGT
Source organism: Girardinichthys multiradiatus (assembly GCF_021462225.1). Lineage (NCBI taxonomy): Eukaryota > Metazoa > Chordata > Actinopteri > Cyprinodontiformes > Goodeidae > Girardinichthys > Girardinichthys multiradiatus. The sequence goes on along the minus strand of NC_061810.1, from coordinate 4,326,570 downwards.
GAAAATTAAAAATGTCTTTCTGGGAATCAGAGAGGTAAGCAAAAAGCAGAAGACTGCAACACCAGTACTTCACCTTCAGTCTCAGTGTGGAGAACTCACCCTGCAACAAGGGGACAAGCACACACCAGGAACTCAGTTTTCTGCAACACACTTGCTGCCAACAAACCAACAAAACGTTGCAAAACACATGCTGCCCAAATAGCCAAGAGGCAGTAAAATGAGTTCCACACCCAGCTTTATACTCTGCTCATTAGAGGCCGGACTAAGACCAGCTGTGCCTGTTTAAGCTGCAGGACCTCAGCATCAACTGAAGGGAAGAAACCTACATGCAGGCACCACTGCATGTAACAGTGGTAAAACCATCACATAGTTGGGATGGGTTTTTGTTTTTGCATTTGTTTAGATAGCTTCCATATTTGCCAATTTCAGGGCAGGAAGTTGCACCATTTCTCACTGGGCAACAGTGATGATACACCGTGGACAGGTCGGCCAGTTAGCCTAACATTCATGCTTTTAGATGGTTGGAAGGTAGACCAAAAGGTGTTGTGGAGGACCTAGTAGATTTATGCAACAGTGCCAACCAACATTATCACATGCAAGCAACATATAAGGCTAAAATAAAACTGGATGAAATTAGGGGAAACATGTCAAAGTATTATAACAGGCAAATAAAAACCAAGGCTTCAAGCTAAGGACAAACCCTTTTGTAAGAGAGGCTTAGAGTTCTACTGCTTCCTTCCTCTTTTGCCTTTGAGCTAAAGCTTTTAGGCAAGTTTTTAACACAGCTTTTCACAAATGAGTATCTCTGAAAAGGTTTCCTAATGCAAATCTTAATGTGTTTCCTAAAGTAATTCTCCTCTTACTGGCAAAGGCAGGGAGAATAAGTGCAATTTCCCCAAACATCACTCTTGTGCCACACAGAGGTTCCTCTTATAATGACAGCTATAAATATAAGAGTTTCAGTGTGAAGTGTCATTTTTTATAGCTTCATGCTCCTCAGCTGTCAAACACACAGACTTGCATTAGTATGTCCTCCAAACCTGCTTCTCTTTTCATCTCTCTGTCTTCATCTTTCTGAGGGTTTACAACAATTATATGGTGTAATCAGCAACTGTTCTGCTGGCTTTCGGAAGGGTCAAGTCATTTCTAGACAGTGGTTGGAACGTTGGATTGTAGAGGTGATCTCTGTTGCTTACTCTTTGCAGGATCGGCCCCTGCTGGGTGGCGTACGGTATCACTTCACTAGAAGCCTGTCCACCTCATGGGCTGCCATGACCAGGGTGCCACTGGAGGCCATTTGTGAGGCAGCTTCCTGGATGGCACCGAGCACCTTTGCCAGTTTTTACAGGGTGAACGTCGCCACGCCCCATCCCCTACAGGGTGTTCTGGAGCAACCACCTTCTGCATCCCACTGAGGTTGGTGCGGTTGCTGTTGTTGCTGTGGGTTTCTGTTGGATCCCTTGGGACCTTGTTGGTATACGTCATCCAGTGCTTGAAGTACCACCTCTGGCGGTCAGTAGGAATGAAATAGAATGAAAGTTATGACTGTAACTATGGTTCTATAAATCCCGGATGACCCAATCCCAGTGACATGTGACTATATAGACTCACATGAGTCATCGGTAGGTCAGGTGATTTTGTTGTTATTAATTCTCGACCTGCGCATGCGCAAGAATGAGCATTCAGTGCTTGAAGCACTGCCTCTGGCGGTCATCTGGGATTCATAGAACTGTAGTTAGTCGTAACTTTCGTTCCATCCCACACTCAAAAACTTGGGAACAAGATGACCATAACATGACATGGTGAGGGGCATCCACAACTTTCTTCCATCTTGTCTAAAAAACTCTTTATAAATTTCTCTGATTCAAAACAAACATCAACCCCTGAATGATAATCACACGGTCATCAACGATTTACTATAGTAAAACTAGAACTAGAAGAGATCATTCATATTAATAAAAAAACCTGAATCTACATAACAGGTAATGCTTCATATCCAGTGTTAACAGTCATTCAGATCAGTGATTCACCTTCACTCTTATCAACAGATAACATATCAGAGTTACGTTTACAGCTTGATGCACTACAAAGAATCAATCAAGCTTTACTTTGTTAATGCTGGGAGATCTAATCCTTCAGACGTTGTGTTGACCCATGTTACAGCACTTAGTGTTCAGTCGTGTATCAAACACAAAGCATTCAGCCTACATTTTACCAGCTCTTATAGCTGAGCTTTGACTAAATCAGACTTAAACAGATATCAAATACTTGTATGCTATATAAATTGATCATCCATCTGTTGTCATTTATAATCAATGTCTGAACCGTGTGAAGGTAATTCAGTTACATTTTTTCTTCTCATATACTACTATTTCTATGAGAAATGTACACATTGTTCCAGTAATGTTTGGCTGTTAATATGAGCTTCCAGTCAGAGGTGAGTTAATGTTCCGTAGTAGCCAAATACATTTCTGCTCCAACTTAGACATTGTATGGGTCAAGATAGGGAATTCTTAAAAGCATTTTTATCTTGTAAAATCAGTGAGAGCAACGTTCCTAGAATCATTTTGCTGCAAATAAGCAAAGATTTAATCTAGACATAATGCGTTTATAGTTTAATTGGCTCTGACACTTAATTGTATTTTCTTCCCACTTCACCAATACCCTAGGGAGCTCAGGCCCTGGGTAGTGCCTCACTGGCGAAACTTGAGTTCAATTAAGACGACAGACAGCTCCAATAAGGGCCTTTGGATTGTGCCATTTCAGAGATTTTACCTCCAAGTCAACATTCTGAGAGGAAGAGATGGCCTCAGAAAGTCCAATATGTTATCCTAACATAATCATGAAGTTTGACGGGGCCACCACTAATCACGTCTTCAGTTGATGCTGCAGTAACTGATAGCAGGGCCAATGGAAGTTGGGGATGAGGAAGTGCTGTTTTCACCATTGCTAGGACATTTTCTTCTGTAGTTCTCTGATATTGTATTTCTACACTTAGGGCCTGATCTTCAAATGATTTGCGTGTACAAAACAGCACGCAAACCTGTTTGCGTCAGCAAAGCTGATCTACAACCTTGTGGTAATTGGATTGCATGTGCAAAATCAGAGGAACTGCGGGTGCAAACGTTTTTGCGTGTCTTTCATGAATATGCAAAACATACAATAATGATCCAAACGCGCAAATTTATGGGAGGAGGATATGCAAACATCGCAATGCGATTTTCAAAGCCTGAAATGGTTTGTGGGCACAATTTTTGCATGTGGATTTAGCACGTTTGAAATGCAGGTGCTAACTGGGGCGCAACAATGTCTGGTGTCTCTTTAGCCAGAAGGAGGCATAGATAGAATGACAGATGACAGGGAAAGAGAATCTTCTGTACATGTGCCAACAGATTTGGGTTGTCAAAAAAAAAAAATTAAAATAGATGAGTGTCATGATCTGCCAATGTTAGGGTTTTGAGTTTGTGTTTTTTTATTTCCTTCTCAGTCAGTGTTTAGTGTTGGTTTTCATTGTTCCCCGCTGGATCCTCCTGTTTTGTCCCCTGTTGCTACCTGGCTCCGTGTCCTTGTTCTGGCTCACCCATGTAAGTCATTGTTATTATTATTATTAAAGAAGAAACCTTTCAACTCACCATGCTGCTCCCGAGTGTTTGTCTGCATTTGGTCCAAACAAACCACAACACCCCACGACAATGAGAATAGAGGATTTTATGTAGGATTATCTAAGCTCAGATTTGAAGCCAATCACAAACAGAAGTCATAAAATTTCTCCTATGGTGAAACTCCTTGCAACACTTCATACAACATAATTTCAGCGTAGCATCTCTGTCAGTGATCATCTATTGAAAGCACACAGACCTGATCATGGCAAAATGCGTACATACAGTAACTGATCAAGCACGCACAGCCTGTAATCGCACATTATGCTAAAGACTCACAGTGCTCTGATGTTGATAATATAATTAATAGGAGAGAACTAAAGACATAAGGCAGATTAAATCCTTCATTTGCAAACTGGATGCTAAAATCACTTCTAGGCAGGTGAAAAATCACCATTTTAAGGCAGCTTTTCCATTTGGTGACAAACACACTGTATGCTTTAACCTTGTCACTAAACATGACCATGGTGTTACTGTGCTTGACTGACCAGCAAACTGGCCTGACCTAGACCCCATTAAGAATCTATGGAGTATTGTCAAAGATGAGAATTGCCAGACCCAGCAATGTAGATGACCTGAAGGTCGCAATCAAAGCAGCCTGAGCTTCCATTAAACCTCAGCAGAACCACAGGCTAATTGGCTCCATGCCACGCTGCATTGATGCAGTAATTCAGCCAAAAGGAGGACCAATCAAGTATTGTGTGTATAGAAATGAACATAAATTTCAGTTATAAGGAAGATACAAGCCTGACATTTCTGTTTAAAATATCCTGTTTTTGTTCAGCTTATATCATATTCTAATTTTCTGAGACACTGAATTTTGGGTTTTCATTTTCTGTAAGCAATAAACATCAAAATTACCAGAAATACAGGCTTGAAATATTCAACTGGATCTATATATTTGTTTCAGTTTTGTGAAAAGATATTCAAATTTTATTAGCTGTACTTATACATCGACTTTGTCACAGCAATAGCTCCATCAATTGCTTTATGAAGGAGAGAGGCAGTGGCAGCAATAGCTCGGCTGATAGCCCCTCCAGGGAGGTATAAAAGCTAAATAAAAACCCTACGCCAGATGTAACTTCTATAATCATTTCTGAAAACACGTAGGTCAATCTGAGAACACACAGAAATAAATTAATTAATTTGATTCATACAGCTCCAGTAATAGTTCAGCTTTGACAATTATAAAAATTAATTTTGGGACTTTTTAAATGTATTGAATTGTGGCACTTTTGGCTTTCCATACTTGCTAGTTGTTCTAAATCTTTCTTATTTTAGGCTAGTGCTTGTGTTACATGTTTAGAATGGAGCTTCAAATGTCATGGGCCGAACCTTCCTATAGTAGTTGAGGTTCTAGAGCAGTATCTTCATTTAATTCATAGCCTCTCCCCTCCAGCCCAGATTTCATACGAGATCTGTTTTGCAGCTCAGCCATTAATGTTTACTGGTCTCCAAATGTTCCCCATCAGACCTGTTCTAGTTTCAATTTCCACTTGCAAAACTACACAATACATTTGATAGAAACTGCTGAGTTTTTTTTAGCATCAATAAAGCAGAGGACACAGAGATGAGAGAGATTCAGTTTTGGGTGACAGTGAATTGGATAACGAACCAAAGGTAGGCTTTTCCCTTCAGTTTGAAGCATGTTCCTCAGGTGATATTTATGGTTCCATTTCCTTATTTTAAAGTGATGGAGTGGCTTCCTGACCCAGAGCAAAGGGACATGTTCAAGCTGTGTATTTTCCTCCCTGCATGCAAGCACAAAGCATGTTCTACTATATTAGAGCAGCCTAATTAACTAAAAGTCAGAAGTTTTCAGCAGCCAACTTCAATAAAGTATCTCTCAAAAGTAAGTACACCACGCTCATTTTTGTAAATATTTTATTATATCTTTTCATTAGACAACTATAAAGATATGACACTTTGACTGAATGTAAAGCGTCTGTCCCTTCTAAGTAATTTATCACAAACTTAACAAAAGTGAGTACACCCCTAAGTGAAAATGTCCAACTTCTGCCCAATTGGCCATTTTACCTGCCTGGTGTCATGTGACTCATTAGTTACAAGTCTCAGGTGTGAATGAGAAGCAGGTGTGACCATAATTTGATGGTTGGATCTATGCTGAACCAGTGATTTTAAATGGAAAAATAAACATAAAATATGGACATAAAATTGTAAGAGGTGTGCATTTTACATACCAGAGGGGAGAAGTTGGGGGTTGGAGTAGGTGGGTGGGGGTTCTAGGTGGGTGGGGGTTCAATGTAGCACATGATGCAGCAGTTCACTTGGTTGGAGCGATAATTATTTGCTCTTGTTGAACTTACACGCTCATCCTGATACTGATTCTGACTCTAACTTCGGATGGAATATTAAACTGAATTATAATATCTAACTACCCTAATAGCAGAGAGAGGCTGGGTGTTCTAAAGTAAACAGACAAACGTATGGACAAAAAGAAGTGTACAAAAAACAGAAATTGTTCAACGAAATGGAAGATTTGCAATAAATATGTCTGACATCAGAGCAGCTACTAGCAACAAGAAAGATTCTTCCAATGGAAAACCCGGGATGTTCTGTTTATTCGCCCTATGAGCTGATCAAGACATCACCAAGAACACATGACTAACACCGCAAACATCATTCAGCAGCGGTTGTAATGACTTACAGCCTCAACAAAAACTAAACAATGATTAACTTTAAATTCAGCCAATATGTTCATTACTCAGGGTATATTTGCAGAAGGGACGTCTGGGCGTCTCTGCTGAGTCCGGTCCCGGATAAAGCGGAAGACGACGAGTACGAGTACGAGTACGAGTACTAGCAAATAATATGATAAGGAAGGATTACAACACCCTTAAATACACAAAAGGTAATCAAACTGCTTTTAATGGATCATGTTGAATGTCTGTTTAATGTCACATTTTTTAATTGCATTACATTTTTGACAACAATATAATGAGAATAGGTTTTACACTGACAAACCAAAAGCAACAAACATTACACAGAACCTTTGACTTACACAGTGACATGTCTAATGTTACAGAATAAAAAAGACCACTGTAAATTTGTTTGGTTAACAAAAACTAACCTAGAGTGCAAACACGGTGTGAAAAGATGCAATGATATGGCCAGATCTAACAACTCTGACCAGCTCAAATCTGCCTGCTGAAGAAAAACAGCCACAACATCTCATTGGTGTGTTCAGGGTGATGTACATTTATACTTCTCCAGACTGTCATGGCTAGTGACCAATTTTAAATTGGACTTCTTTTTTTTTTTTTTTACTGTGTCCTGTCTGGCAGAGTAGTGCTCAAAATTGTTGTCCGAGTGCCAAGAAAAAGACCAACAGCTTTACTTTCACAAGTGGAGCATTACAGCTGACGCTTTAAAGCTCTGCTTGATATTCATTAAAAGAAACTTTATTAGAAACTGCTTTGGGATTATTTCAATTGCTACGGACAGAAATGAAAAGAAAAAAAAAAGAAGCACGAAGAGAGAAAGGGGAGCAAAAAGGAAGCAGGGAGAGAAGGACAATAGAATGGAGGAAAGAAAGAAGGATGAAGAGAATACAAGAATACACCCTGCTTGCTTGTACACATGCAGAAACGTTCATATTATCAGCTTTTTTACCGAAAAGTGCACGGTACTTATGAACGCAAGATGTATTTAGTGGTAAATGTGGCTCAATATAGAACATTTGTGTATCTGTTAACACCAGAATCTAAACACCTGTGGGTCTGAGTGTGAGCGCGCTTGTGTATACAAGGTTTCTCCATAAAAATATGCAATAGTGAGTGTGAGGAGCAACAGACCTGCCCCCCTGAACCCGGGACAGATACGGAGGGGATCTGAGTCACAGACATCCAAAGGCCCTCCAGAGCACAGGAACCCCAGGAGAACAAATGCCGGGACTACTGTAATCCCCCAGAGAGGAGCAGGGGAGAATCCCAGGGGAAACACCCAGCAGCCACAGTGCAGAAGCCCAGGGAACTGCAGCGACGTGTCCACAGGCCCCGGCAGCAGCCGTATACGCCCCAGCAGATCCAACGATGGACCCAGAGACCCGAGACCCCGGGACATGTCACTCCCTAAGCAGAGGCCCAACCAAGCCCAAGGGTCCAGGCCACGGCAAGCAGCCACTGGGAGTGAGCCCTGGATACCCAGCCCAGATACTGAGAACCACAAGTACACCGGCGGGCAGAGACACCAACCACCGGCAGGTAGTGTGGCAGGGAGGGAATAGGCCCCACATTTGATGGGGGGCCTAAACTGATCCAGGAGAGGGAGCAGCATCAAGACCCAACCTGACACAAAAAACAGGCACACATAATCACAATCACACATTCCCACCTTCATGCGTACACATAAAAACACTCACACCCATGCACCCAACGTAAAGACAAACAACATTGGACGTCGTACACTCACTCACACTCCCCATACATACTCTATACTCCCAGGGCCAGGTGCCGATAGCCTATAGTGACAACCAGCCCCCGGACCTAGGAGGTGGTCCCCTTTAAAGAGAACTTATAATATCTTTATTTCAAAAATTTCTTCTTGCTGCTCTTATATGACTATGCTTGTTGTGTCCCTTGTTCTGAACTGTAGGTCTCTGCAGCTCCTCCAGGGTTACCATGAGCCTCTAAGCTGCTTCTCAGATGAATGCTCCACTTGCTCCGGACATCCATGTCTTAGTAGGTTTGCAGTTGTGCCATCCTGTTTCATCTTTCAAATAATGGGATGAACAGAGGTCTGTGAGATCTCCAAAGCTGGGATGTTGTTTTAGAACCTAACCCTGCTTTTAACAATTATTCACTACTTTATGTTGGCATATCACATAAAATCCATTGATGTTTGTGGTTATAATGTGAGAAAATCTGGAAACATTTAACAGGTAAGAAGACCTATGCAATGTTCTGTGTCTAATTGTCTATTAACCCTGTCTAGTAATTCAGTTGGACCTTATTGGTCTAAAAAAAAAAGAAAAGCTAATTGAGCTCTAAATAATTACAACAGCTGTCTGAGGAGAATGACTGCTCTATACAAATATCACGAGATGCCATTTGATTGCCCGGCACACTGATGGTACCATCACATCCCAATAAATCAGCTGCTAATGACATCACTGCAGCGTCTTTCCTGAAAGAGCTCACTGCATGCTTACATCAGAAATCCACTAAATCATAGTTATAGTGTTTGTTAAAGATAGCAATATCTCACTTAGAGCATGACTCCGGAAGAGATTACTGCAGGCTGTTTGATTGGTGCCACAGGATGTGGGTTTAACAATTGCTCCCTTCTCCACCGAGTTTCTATATAAAATCTCTTAATCTAGTGTGTGTGATGTATCCTGTCGTAGTTTGCTGCCCTTTAAGCCAAAGAGGGACTTTTTATTCAATATTCCTTAAACTGAGCCCCGGTTACATAATAGTACCATACATGAACCCAGACAACAATACAGAAAGACTGGACAGTGGAAGAAGGACAAACTACATTCATCTGTTTTTGTTTTTTTTTAGAAACAGTCTTGTTCACTACCAGAGATCCGTTAAAGAGGCAAAAACACGATTTCTGTGTTACATAATTTCTGACAGCAGCCATTGTTCTAGGGTGTTGTTCAGCACAGTTAACTCTGTTTCTAATTTCATTAACATCTGTTTTGTTAGAAGCTTCATCTACTACTTGTGAGAATTTTCTCTCTTTGTGTATTGAAAAAGTGGCATCTGTTAGGCAGGCTTCTGGTTCTACTGAAGTAGTTGTATCTGCTTCTCCAGCTGATTCTCCTGTATTCGAAACAGTTTGAATCAGTAACTCTTGCTTCTTTGAGCAAAATTGTGCAGCACATGAAGACTAAAACTTGCTCTCATGAATTTTCTCCTACAAAACTAAAACAACTTTTTAATATCATAGATACTATTGTTTTGTCTTTTTTAACTCCTGTCTAAATTCAGCAATACCAGCTGCTTTCAAGCATGCTGCTGTAAGGTCACTCATTTATCTTATCTTAGTCCATTCTCCCCCCTGTCCTTCTTATCTAAGGTTTTACAAAAATAGCCCAACTATACTTTTACCTTTTACCCAACTATAACCATTTTTAGAAATCTGGCTTTAAATCACAACATCGCACAGAGTCTGTCTTACCAAAGATGCACAACGACATTGCTGCGTCTGTCGATGGAAGGTGTCCAGTTGTTTGGTTCTGGTGGACCTCACAGCAGCCTTTGATACTGTTTTGGCTAAACTACTATATTGGTATCTGTGGCTCAGCACTTAAATGGTTTACATCTTATCTTACCGGCAGAACCTTCACAATTATGGAGTTGGCTTCCTCCAATGCTCCTCCGTTGTGTGGTGTACCACAAGGCTCCATTCTTGCCTCCTTCCGCTTCTCCCTCTATATGTAGCACCACGTCTTCCCATTGTTATGCAGAATATCTCCAGATTTACCTGTCTTTAAAAAAGACACGTAGTTAGACCTGGGCTTGTTGTTTTCTGAATAGCCCCGGACTTCTTGATAGAAGAAATTTAGAAGTATTACAAAGATGCAGCCACAAAATGGTATTGGACTTCACATTTTGATTTAAAAACAATCAGATAATGAGTTAAAAGGAGAAGACAAAAAATACCTATTGGTGCACTCCAGGTCGATCTGCCTCCTTCATTACCCAAAGAGTTACACTGAGCGCCTCACACAGGGCTAATTTCAGAGCAACTGCGGAGCCAACCGAAGAGGGGGAGCCTGGTGCGTGTGTGTTCAGGAACAGGTAGAAGCAGAGCAGTATGACCCAGACGAAGATAGCGGTAAAACCTGAATGCTGACTTGGAATAGGCTAATTGTAACTTACAGCTAATCACTGATTCACCCAGCAAGACATGAGGTGGAGGTTCAGTCTAATGAGCATCTTCAGGGTGATGATGAGGAACTTTCACCTGAGCTACAGGTGAAGGTAAATGATCTGTCTGTGATAGAAAACAGTAGCAACCTTCTTCTAGCCGAATTTGCATCATTATGTGAAAATATCTGGTCTTTTAATACAGTCAAAATAAAAGCATTTAATCCTAACGTAGCTGAACTCATTAAAAAGTCCTTTAAATCCACACATTGCATCTCATTGCTGCAGCCAGTCTTAAAGTCTAGTTCTACATGTAGACAGAAAAATGTTGCTCAATAAACCAGGAAAATATCTCCTGGTTCCAACATCTCCTGGTTCCAGGAAGACGTAGTAGAAAGTATAAAAGTAAGCCTCCCTCTTCTCTTTCATATCTTCTGTGCTGATTCTAAACATAAAGTTCTGGGTTTAAAGATGCAGGATAATTAAGAAATAAATCATAGCAATTAATCACAGCTGGACCATTGATTGGTTAACTATTGTATTTTTCTGAATTACACATGTAATATTATATAAACTAAACTAATTAAACAAGGATACAGTTTTATTGAAGGTGATACATACATACCATATTTATACAATTATTAATAACTGTAATATTAGTACTGATAAGGTCCAGGATGAGGCTCTATGCTATATTTTAAACACCACAACTTAACACCCTTTCCTCTTAAAGTTTTTAATAGTAAGAACTGCACTAATGTCTCACATGTTCAGTGCAGAACAAAAGACTGTGTTGAAAAATGTTTCATTTATTATTTTTGGCAGGACAAACTTCTTCAGAAGTGGAATGAAGGGCTGAAAAGAAGGCGATAAAACAAAACAGATTCATAAAAGAAGGAACAGTTTTAATAAAATGTTTCGAAAGCTCTTGGCATAATAAAATAAATGTGTTTTAGGATTTTTACCATTTGACTAAGATTTAGGAAAATCAACTTAATACCACTTTCCTTTTTTGAAATATAAGAATAAAGACAATGGAGCCTCAGGAGGGGAACACTTTGATGAGAATGTAACGTTTAAAAAGGTCATTTATGTAGATGACAAAACAAGCACATTTATCTGGCCCAAAGAAAACATCTCTGAGTTTAACAAAAACCTTTGTCAGCAAAAATTCTTATTAAGTTATTTTCGAAATACCTCAAAATGTGTCATTATTTGCATCAGCAAAATGGTTTTTTATCAGGCCCAAACTCTGTTTCTCCTTGTCCTTCATTCAGCTTCTAACAAAAATAAAAAGTAAAATAATTGCAAACCATTTTTGTTTGATTCACAATAATTTACATTCAGTCTAATACCAGCCGAGACAGAGAACTGGTACAATACGTCAAACATTATTTTAATTTTAAATTACCTATAAATTGTCTTATTGAAATCTAAATATTTTGGATTTGGGCTAAAGCACCCAATGTTTTGAGACCCTAAAAACGCCCCTGCTTTAAAACCAAGTGACAGTAACCTACAACACTCCCAACAGTGGCTAAGCCATAATTTTTTTGTTTTTAGATTACCAATGACCAAGTACATTTTATTCTGTAATAATGCTACCACTGATCAGAATCAGCTTTATTGCCAAATTTGTACAGACAAACAAGGATTTTGACTCCTGTACACGTTGCTCTCAGTGAGGATTTTTGTTTTGTATATATAATATTGGAAATAAAGAATATCTTTCTTAACTTACATATATACACAACTGACTTTACAATAGGATATAATGTGAGATCAGTCCAAGTATGCATGGTGTTCTGGATCTCTGACTGGATCTCTGACTGTGAGGTCTGCAGAGATTTTAGCTGCCCTTCTCCTGACCACAGACCTGTATAGGTCCTGGAGAGGAAAGGTCAGCCCTATTGATTCTCTCTGCAGCCCTGATTGTTTGTTGCAGTCTGGAGCTGTCCTATTTTGTGGATGAGCCAAACCACACTGAGATGGACGGAGACTGAATAGTACCTTTTGGCAGTGTGGGCAGGTACCAAGTCTTGCTGGAAAAGGAAATTAGCATTTTCATAAAGCTTGTCAGCAGAAGGAAGTATGGCAGGTGTTAAAGCCGTCTCTGCTTCCTCGGGTCCGTTGATTTGGGTACAGGTTTCAAAGAGTGAAATAAACACAAGTACAATCTACTTATGTTCGCCTCTGCAGAGTGAGAAATGGAGACTCCAGCCAAGTACCTGTGAGCCCAACTCTGATCAACTCTTGCTTCCAGCTCGTTTTATTCAGTCTCAAGGGTGTGTTCAATATATACATATATCATGTCACACATGTATAATATAACATAACAGTCCCTTAGGTCCAAATAAGGAATACTTCTGATTGTAACATGCAACTCATCCTCCCCTGTCTCTTGCCTTCCCTGTCCTCTTCTAATTTATGACCTTGCACTCTCTATGCTTCTCACTCCCTATGTTTTCACTCCCCTATTTCCACACATTCCAGTTACACACATAGATAGTTTATATAACACACATAGATAGTTTATATTCTACAATTCCCCTTTTGAACTATCATAAAAGAGTTCACAATCTAAAATGTCCTTCTAAAAATAAGTAGAAATAAGTAAAAATATTACTGTACCACCTGTAAAAGAGAAAATCATTAAAAACATGCATGCATCATATTATGCGTCCATGAATTCACACTCTGAGTCCTCATCCTGGTTATAGTCAATTTGCAACAGTGGCATCGTTATCTTTGGATCCTTCTGCTCAATTGCAGAGGTGATGAGGCGCACCATCAGAGAACGAATGCATGGGACACAGCAACATCCACAGGTCACCATTATAGCTACAAATATTGCAATAGAAATCATCAAAGACATTATCAACCCCTTCCAGTGTCCAAATATCCCTGACATCCACTCCTCCAGGGGATTATCAATTCCAGAATGTTCATGCATGGTGGCGGAGAGGGTCTTAAGTCCCTCTAAGGCCCTTGACACTGAACCGTCCGGTGCACTGTTATTGGGAACAAAAGTACAACACATATCTCCAAACATGGCACACACGCCACCTTTTTCAGCTAATAACATATCCAATGCCATCCTATTTTGTACTGCCATGAGAGAAGTTGGGGCCAATTGTTTAGATAAACCTTCTACAGCATCTCGAGTTAGATTTGCCAGATGCAAAACATTATAATGAATATAATTAATGCGGTCTACGTTTTTATTGGGAGTTACTGGGAACAAGGCAGCTATAATAGGGATGTTTTCAAATCCAGCTGATATTTGATCTGCAAGTTTATACTCATTTGGGACTCCTCGAGGAACTCCAACTGCATCTATATAGGTGGGTGAACCCTGACTCAGGTCAAAAGTGGTTGAAGTGCTTCTTTTCATAATATGTCTTCTCCTCCTGTGAGTGAGTGCCAACGCCTTATCTTGTTGATATGTCACAGAGGTAATATTAGAACCAATTAAAATCAACCGGGCCTGCAATCTGACCATTGCACATACTCCTATGGTGTTATCTGGTATATTAGTGAGAAGTCCATATCCTCCGCAGTAATAATATAATCCTGATCGTGCCCAGAGTCCAATCACTTTCCCAGACGTGGTGGTATTACACCAGTCCGAGGGAATTTGTCCTACATTCACCTTTGGGGTGTTTGAGGTGAACTCGAAACAAAAACATGTCCCATTCAGCCTCTGAGGAGTGAATGGTCCTGTCTTAGTATTGTTTGGAATGGGAGGAAAGATGCTAGCTAGCGTGGTACAGTTGGCTGGGGTGGCTTCTTTAGTTAGTTGTAACATGCAACTGTACCCCCAAGTATCTTCCGGATATAAAGGGGTTGGGTCAGTGGTTAAGTGTGGCCTTGCAGGTGCACATGCAATGCAGTCAGACCTACTTTGTTCCTTTGCGGTTTGTGTCATCCATTGCAGCCAAAGATTATCATCTGCGTAACCTGTGGCCATCTGGATTATTTCTAGAGGCTGCAGGGTGGAGTAATCTACTTTCATCACCCCTTCTAGTTGATCTTCTGGTTCTGGAACTGTAGGAGTGCTGGTGGCCTGTACCTGGGGAGTTGGTTTATTTAAATTGACTTTGATTAGTACCTGGGGGTCGGTCTCTGTTACCTCTACCCCTAGAGTGAAATACATCACCTCATCCCACTTGTGAGAGGTGCGATGCAAACCTTCTTGTAACGATTTTATGGACAAAAATAGTGTATTGACACCCCCAAGTGTGCTATGCGTCAACGCCCGTACCAGGCTGATTTGTTTGGCTTTTTCTCTATTCCGTAAATTTATATATGTCAGGGTGGGTGTCCACCTACCCGTGTACCCCACTGCGTGACCCCAATTTTCGCAAAGCTCGTTTCCCCCATATAAAGTCATGGTCCTGCCTGCAGCGCATTGGGTGGACACGTCGACATTGGCACACAAATACACATTATACCCCAACCAGGCAGTCAGATTCTTCCCACACTATAACATCACACAGGTCAAACCGAAAAGTGGTAGTTGCTCCTAACGTGTAATTTAATTCTAATCTCCCATAACGCTTAAGGCATATGTCCTCAGATGGAGTTACCCTAGACCTTTTGGACACCTTCCCGGAGTGGTTTTCAGAACATATCTGGAATGGAAGTTCACAAAAATACCATAAGATAAACGTAACAATGAATACTGAGATTAATACTCCACCTATGATAAAACTCCTAAAGAGTCTAATTTCCTTTCTTTGGGTACTCATCATTTTTTTTTAAACTTATAAAACTTAAAACATAAACATAGAAAGTTAAATCATAACCTGAAAAAATATACAAAAAATCAAAATGTAGTATAAAATATAAAATGTTCGCCAAACGGTGTCTTCTGGGGTGGGAGGGAAGCTCCACCACTCCCAGTGAGAGAAACTCAATCACTCCCGCCTCTCCTTCTGCTGTTCTTCTCTTCAGCTCCCAGGTGTAGACTGACCTTGAGCCTTGCGTTCTCACACCTGGGGATTATTCTGCCCCTTCAGTGATGTGAGAAATCTGATCTTCAGCTCTCAGGTGTAGACTGACCTAGAGCTAATTTCTCTCACCAGGGGATTATTCTGCCCCTTCTTGGGTGAGAGAAGTGAGATTGTCTTCTCCTGTGCTTCAAGGTTGGTCTGGCATTGAACTGCCTGCACATCTCACATGAATTAATCCAATGCACTGCCATTGGTTTCAAAAAAGGATGCCACCAGTGTTCAAGATTTTTCAACATTTGCGTTGTTCCCACATGTCCTACTCCGTGTGCTTCTTCTAGAGCTACTTTGGTAAGACCTGTTGGCAAGATGGGACGTCCATCTGGGCTTCTCCAGAGACCATTCTGGTCTTGTGAGCCCCCTCGTGCCTTCCAAACTGATTTTTCCTCAAGAGAGGGCCCCTTTTGTAGTTTCGTTACTTTTTCCAGGGTGGGTTCTGGTGTCCACCCTGCTTCTGAACACAGCCTTATGTACCTGGGCTGATATCCTGCACACTGTTTAGATGCCCGGTCAGCGGCCTGATTGGTGTTACTGCTGTCATGTCCTCTGCATTTAATGACGGCTACTTCTTGAGGGAGCAACAAAGCTTCAGCCAACTTTCTCATTTCCTGTTCATGTTTAATGGGTTTCTGTCCTGCAGTTCTAAATCCTGTCCTGAGCCACTGTTTAAGTTCTACATGTACTGCTCCTGCAGCGTATGCAGAATCTGTGTAAATGTTAACCTTCTGTCCTGTTCCTAGTTCCAGAGTAGAGGCTGACATTTTTTTGGGAGTCCCACTGGTCACGGGATTCCCACGGGAATCCCGCGGGACGGGAGACAGCATCAGTAAAGATCACATGATTGGGACGGTACAGGATAAAAAATTAACGGGAGCAGACAGGAGCGGGAGCTAACCAACAGGAGGGAAAATAAACTAGGATCAATTGTCTTTGGAAATGTAAAACTGAGACTTTGTTATAAACTTTAAGAAAAAAAAGTTGGATCGACGCCGCCATTGTGTAGTTTTTTTCCAAAAAGCCTATACTATAATGTGAGTCAAACGAACTACACGACCCACAAGCCAACATTGCTTCTGCTCGATGTTTTCCACCTGCGTTCAGAATGGAGGGAGCAAACGCAGGTGGAGAACTGGACGTGGTAAAATTGGATTTGTAACGTAAAGTCAGAAGTAAGGACTTATCTATTAAACTCATAGAGCTGACAGGAAAGTCGCAAATATTACCGAACTTCAGGAGAGTTGAATGCAGCGCTGTTAACACGCAGTCTGCTGCTTGTAAAACGTGTTTAGTCATAATCAAGTTCACCAGTGATTAAGGGACACTTGTAAGGCAGATTCTGGATTAAATCAGCCCTGTATCTCTTCATTTATCAAACCAAAAGTACCAACATGTGTCAAGTCTCATCTGACCAACAAAATTGCTGCATGTGCACTAAAGATTTAAGAGGTAAGGTACGGAAGCCCGTGAGGGGACATGGGGAAATTTATTTATTTTGCGTCCCCACGCAATACTTTTGCGTTCAGCATTTTGGAACAGCAGCACAGATGACAAACTGCTCATAAAACAAACACTGATATGTGATTGATATGGTTTATTTGTCATATGCAGGTTAACACGCAGTAAACAATGCGATTAAATACTTAGGATAAGAAGAACCGTTCAAATCACGATAAAAACAAAAACACTAATGGCGTACAAAAAAAAGTACACATCATGCAGCAGTAATAAGCACACAAAGTGTCACAGATGTGGTTTCGTGCAGTATTATTGTTCAGTAGTTTGTTTGACAGCTTGTGGATAAAAACTGTCTTTTAGTCTGATTTGAAGATAATTTTATTTAAGGCTGATTTCAAAATAAAACTCAATAAATCTCAAAACGGGTGTAGTGTTTGTTTCATTTTTGCAGTTATCTGGTTTGGAAACTATCCCACAAAGTATTGCGAAATAACGCAAAGACTATTGCGTGGGGACACAAAAAAGAAAAAAATCCCCCCTTGTCCCCTCGCGGGCTCCGTATAGAAAGGCTTCATCAAGAGAAGATATTAAATAAATATGTTGTGAAATAGAAAAAAATTAATGTACCATTAAATGTACAATTTATTTAATACATCATTAAATATTAAGTGTACCACTAATTATGTCATGTCGTCTTTAAAATTATACTTAATTATTCAGTGGCACATTTAATTGCATAATAGTCCATTTCATGATATAATGGTACATTTATTGTTTCTAATGATGTATTAAATAAATAAATGGTACCTTTAATTTAATGGCACATTTAATGTTACATTTTTTTCATGTTACATTTACTTCACTTATGGGACATTCACAACATTTATTTATTTAATGATGATTTTATTGTATTAATTTTGTCCAGTTGACCCTCCATTCTTGATGCCTGTATAGGAGGTCATGTCAGAATTTGAATCAGGTGTTCTGGAGCAGACACACATCTAAAGCTTGCAGGGAAGGGGTCCCTGAGGACCAGGGCTGTGAACCATTGAGGTACAGTTTCTAAATTACGAAGGTAATGCCTTTTTGGCCTTCTGTTCAACAAATACAGTTCTCTTACTAGGTGCATTTTTCTTTCGTTTCAGCAACTTGAAACATAAAAGTAATGTCATTGTTCAAAGGAAACAATCACTTAATAAATAAGTAAAATACAACTAGGTACATTTTGTTTTTTCAACTAAGATAGACATGGTCTGTTTCCTTGTTTGATATTTTATTATTTCTTCATTATTATTCTTTTTACTTTAACAGCCTTTACTACAGCTAAAAACAGGGACCTAACTGGTCCTTCAAACAAAGAAATTGCCAAAAGACTAAATGAAGAAAACAAAAATGGGAGTGGCACAGGAGTGGGAGTCGTTCTGAATGGGAGCGGGACGGGAGTGGGAGTCAATTTACCAGGAGTGGGACGGGACAGGATTTTTTTTGTTATGCTGGCCTGGGATTGGGATGGGACAAGACATTTTTCTGTGGGAGCGGGATGGGACAGGAGAGAAAATCCACTCCCGTGTCACCCTCTATTCCAGAGCAGCTATTACTGCCAAAATTTCTGCTCTGCGCTGATTGTGCATCTGTCAGTTCTTCTGCCTGTACTGTGACAAAATCTGTCCCTGTGTCTTCCACAACCGCGTATGCTGCCTTAAGTCCTTCTGTGTCATGTCTGAAGCAGCACCCGTCTGTGTACAGGTTTCGTGCGTCTGTTAGGGATGTACTTTGTAGATCTGGTCTAATTTTTTCATTAAATTCCACTTTTTCTGCGCAGACATGTGGTGTACCGGTAGTTATTCTATCTGCCATGTTTATCCCTTCATGTGTGTATGTGATGTTTGGGGCCTCCAGCACCTTACTCAGCATCTGTTGTCTCAGTGGTGAGAGTGTGAAAGCCTGAGAGTTCACAAAGGCCACCACGCCATGTGATGTTAATATGTTAAGAGGGTGTCCCATCACTACATGAGCTGTTTTTTGGATTATTTTAGCCATCCCTGCTGCATGTCGGGTGCACTCATGATGTCTTTGTTCCATGTTGTCCAACATTACACTTATATACATGAGGACTGTCCTAACCCCTCCTTTTTTCTGGAACAGCACACCATTGGCTGTGTGTGCTGTGACAGAAACATCCAAGTGGAAGGGCAACGTGTAATCTGGATGTGCTAAATGTGCAGCTTGCGAGAGGCTGGTTTTTAAGTTAATGAACGCTTCTTCAGCGTCTCTAGTCCATTCAAGCGGGGCAGTGAGATTTCTCATGCCCTGTTTTTTGACAAGCTCTCTAAGGGGTGCAGTGAGGTCGGTGTAACCGGGCACAAAAGATCTGCTATACCCTGTGAGTCCTAGGAAAGACAACATGTCCTTAACCAGGAGTGGTTTTGGGTGGGACAAAACTGCAGATTGGTGAGCTGGGGACATCCCCATGCCAGGCTGGGAAACAACTCTGCCCAAAAAGTCAACCTGTTGTCTGCAGATCTGGACTTTGGCTTTGCTAACCTTGTAGCCTTTTTTAGCCAAACGTGACAGGACAATTGCTGTTGCCTCTAAGCATTCAGCCTCAGTGGGCATTGCAAGAAGGATGTCATCCACGTACTGAATCAGAGTAGTGTTAGGTGGTAATAGGCAATCTTGGAGAGAGTCTTTTAGAACCTAATTGAAAATCCCTGGAGAAAGCGCAAATCCCTGCGGCAAACGAGTGTATCTATACCTATGGGATTTATAGGTGAATGCGAAAATGTCCCTGCATTCCTCAGCTAATGGAAGGCAGAAAAATGCGTAAACCAGCAATGGTCAGGGTTTAGATTTGGCAGAGCCACATAGGGATTGGGCACGGGAAAGGTAGGGGTGGCCAAAGCTGCATTTATGGCCCGTAAATCATGTGCAATGCGCCATTTACCTGTCCCTTTTTTCTCCACCGGCAGAATGGGTGTGTTCCATGAAAAGGAATGTGCAGACTCTAAAACACCTGAGTTCCAGAGGCCTTCCACTGTATCTTTATTGCCTAGTTCTGCTGCTGGCTTGTGAGGGTATTAGGGCTTCCATATTGGTTGGTCGGTGGTCAACTGAAAAGTAATGGGGGAACATTGAACCAGGCCTACATCTGTGGGCCCCTCTGCCCAGAGGGTGGAAGGCATTTTTTCCACAACAGCAGCTGCCAGCGGATGGTCTGTTTTTTCCCTACCATGGTGTCTGTCTAACTGAACATGCTCCAGTGTGCCCACATCCATGGAGTGGTTGAATATGCGATAAGTGTTACCTGAGGGTAAATAAAAAAGGTCAGGGGTCGCCAAAGGCTGCCAATCCTGTAGATTCAGGGAGCGTTTTAACACACCTCCAAGTTCACGTGCTTCATGACCCGGGTGCAGAGCCAAAGAAACATGAGGCACGCCATCAGACCACATCCTAAACCACACTTCCTGCTCTTTAGTCAAATGAACCTCGGCCACCACTCCTTCTGGTGCTACATAAATGTCTGTGGTGACAATGTGCCAGTGTGTACCCTCTAACTCGTCAGCAAAGCTTTCCTGGTAGCATTCACAATTATTTCTTTCATAAAACAACGTGACATGCGGGGGGTCAGGAGGAGGTACATAGGGTGCCAGAGTGGAGACCCAGGATTTCCACCGATGGAAAACCGAGAGAATGCCTCTGTGCGTGGTGGTTTCAGGTTGCAGCAAAACCCAGTATATATCAGCTATTGAGTCCTGCAGTGGCTGGAGGAGGTACTGTCCATGTGAAAAAGAAGTGTTATTGTCACAAAATAACTGGATGCCATTGGGCAGGTGAACCTGCAGTCCATCATTCCCACATAAAATGGTTGCTCCCAGTTTTATTAATATGTCTCTACCCAGTAAATTTACTGGTGTATCAGTGGAGACTAGATAACTGTGATTCAGTGTCTGTCCACCAATTTCAGTCTTTAAAGGCTTGGTATATGGCAGGACCTGCTTTGCCCCCGAGAACCCCATGACAGTTGTAGTCCTGGTGGAGAGTGTGTTTGGAGGAGCCTGTTTGATGGTTGAACATGTGGCCCCAGTGTCCACCAGAAAAGGAAGGCTATTTCCGGACACAGTCACAGACAGCAGGGGGTCCGCAGTCCCGCTGTCTTCTGGGGTTGGTGGGGACCTTCAGTGGTGCTCAGGCCAGCGACTAGGCTCGTCCCAGTCCGGTAATTGGAGTTGTGGTCCGTATGCACCGCGAGCTGGGCCACCTCTGCCTCTGTATGGACGGGCCGGAGGAGCCATAGCCTCAGGTACTAGTGGCATTGGGGTTGATGAAGATAACATAGCTTCCTCATTTTCAATTGGTGTCTGATTCTGTACTGTAATAGGTGGTGCCTGCATATGATAAGTTACTGCAGTCGGTGGTTCGTCTTTTATCCATTTCCCTGACACTGACATATTAACTGAGCCCTCAGTTACATCGGCTTTCAGGGATGTGACCAATTCCATATCACTAGATGAATGGGAAATATACGGGGTGGAACACTTTATTGGGCCAGAAACTGGCCGCAGTTTGTCCCGTAATACCCGGTCAGCAAATGGATCAGTTTGTGGGGCCTGTGATATGAATGATCCTCCAATTGACAATACAGACCCATCAGTGGAATGTGAGGAGAGAAGAGAGGTGGGGGCCGAGCAGGAGGGTTCAGGAGGAGCCTGAGGAGTTCAGTCAGTCATTTTCTACCGCTTATTCCATAGTGGGTCACGGGAGAGCTGGTGCCTATCTCCAGCAATCTATGGGCGAGAGGCAGGAGCCTGAGCAGTTACTGGCGGTAAATCACACACGCTTACTTGTCCCCTAGTAACTTGCAGTGTAGGATATAAGCCAGTAAGAGGAGAGGTGGGGGCCTTGTGGTGTGATAAAGCGGGTTGATTTGGTAAACGTTCATATGATGGCGGCATTTCAACTGTACTGCTATCCTTAATCTGTTTACTTTTCCAGTCTCTGTTCTCAGTCATAGCATGATCACTACTCTGCCACAAGAATCTCATTTGTAACCAAAACATTTCGTCTTTTTCTGCTTTATTTGCCAGGTCCTTCTATTTTCCTCTGCTCAACCAACTGCTGTCTCTATACATTTTTTCAGCCAAATCTCTCTCCTTTCTTGCATTTTTTTCCTTCAAACTAAACCACTTGCCAACACTCTCTTTATCTGTCTTGCTTTTTCCATCTTTTGACAATTCTTCATTTATTTTAGAATCCATCCGTTTAACCAACTTCTGTTCCTCTTTGTATTCAAATGTTTTCTTAATAGCAGTTTTCATTATTAACAGCTGATTTTCTATGGTTTTCCATAAAACATTCTGTTCTTTTGCACTGATATTCATTTCTCTATTAAATTCACTTTCCATCTTATAACAACGACTATCCTTTTTTCTAAAAGATGTATTTTTAATGCGTTATCTCAGTCACTTACTCATTCAATTCTGACCAACTTTCAAGACACCAGAACACATTCAACCCCCAAAAGGCTGTTTTTAGTGGCCAGTGTGTGTGTGTGTCTCACAGCTTATGGACTTAAACTACAAATCTTGTCTAATGTTTGCCGCAGTGTATGTGTGTCCAGCTTATGCACTTTTCTAACCCTAACAAGTCTGTTGTTGGTTATTTATCCAACTAACAGCTCATTCTTTTACTCCTAACAAGTTTGTTGTCGGTTTATGTATACCCAACTAACAGCTCATTCTTTTACTCCTAACAAGTCTGTTGTCGGTTTATGTATACCCAACTAACAGCTCATTGCCGGTCTTACAGTTATAATAACTGCTGTTCACGGCTCTTTAAGAAAAACATGTCAAACTCACAGAACTTTCTATATCTTACGGTGTTATTTCCACCGCCTATATTGTTCCTTCTGTGTTTATGCAGACGTCTGTAATCTGAGTTTTCACAGAGAAATATTTCGTTACTCATCAAAAGCAGCAATCAGCAGTCTATCTTTCTGTTGTCACCGTAAGGTTTCCCAGATAGAAAACTGCATTCAGTCACCTGCAATGAGAGAGCTGCTCTCCACAGCTGCTTTTCCAGTCACACACAAGTTTGCACTCACTCCGCCTATAATGTCTGTAACACAGATTATTACCTCTGCGCACAGCTCATAAGTTTTTTTTACCAAAAAGCCTGGTCTTGCTGAATTTTATGTCAGCTCACAGTTCATTATATCACTACACAGGACTTACTCTCAGACTATGTGTTTGTGCTTTTATTACGTTTGTTATCCGGTTTTACTGAGGCAGGACTCACGTAAAACACGGCATTCACACCGTGTTTGTGCCTGATCTCAGTGTATTTACTTTTCTATAGAATTTGAGGTTTCTCACTTCCTCGGGCCTCTAACCCAGCTAACAGTAGACCTCCGTCGAGGACGTACTCTGAACCGCCACGTTCGAGAAACTACTATATTTTTCCACACAATAACTTTTCTATAGAATTTGAGGTTTCTCACTTCCTCGGGCCTCTAACCCAGCTAACAGTAGACCTCCGTCAAGGACGTACTCTGAACCGCCACGTTCGAGAAACTACTATATTTTTCCACACAATACCACCACTAAGTCTTGTAATTCTCTTAAAACAACATCTTATTCACCAGTTTAAAACAACCTCCTATTCACCAGTTTAAATCCTAGTCAACATTTATGACACTCTTTTTCTTAAGTTCTGGCAGACTCAGACTTACTTAGACATTAGCCTATCGAAAATCCAAAAACAGAGTTTTGATTAAACAGGTTTCTGCTTACCTGTTCTGTAGTTTTTGGCTACCCCGTGTCTGATGTCTGTTGGTCCTCGTCAGTGGTCAGAATTTCTTTCGCCTGTTGTTCAAAATCCCGGACGAGCCTCCAATTGTTGAAGCCATCTCTGCTTCCCCGGGTCCGTTGATTTGGGAACAGGTTTCAAAGAGTGAAATAAACACAAGTACAATCTACTTATGTTCGCCTCTGCAGAGTGAGAGATGGAGACTCCAGCCAAGTACCTGTGAGCCCAACTCTGATCAACTCTTGCTTCCAGCTCGTTTTATTCAGTCTCAAGGGTGTGTTCAACATATACATATATCATGTCACACATGTATAACATAACATAACAGTCCCTTAGGTGCAAATAAGGAATACTTCTGATTGTAACATGCAACTCATCCTCCCCTGTCTCTGTCCTTCCCTGTCCTCTTCTAATTTATGACCTTGCACTCTCTATGCTTCTCACTCCCTATGTTATCACTCCCCTAGGCCCCTTCTATGCTTCACTCCCTAAGCTTGACCCCCCTATTTTCACACATTCCAGTTACACACATATATAGTTTATATTACACACATAGATAGTTTATATTCTACACAGGACAGACTGGCAGTGTAGAAGATGACCAGCAGCTCCCATGGAAGGTTGTACTTCTTGAGTATCCTCAGGAAGTACAGTCTCTGCTGGGCCTTCTTCTGAACATTGTCTATGTGTGAGGACCATCTCAGGTTTTAAGAAATTGTGGTTTCTAGGTTTTCTAGAAAAGAACACACCCCTGGGTGCGCCGGTGCTAATGGTTTCTGTGCAGGAGAAGACGCTCCCCAGCCTCACTTGTTGCTGCTGGTCCTTCAGGAAGCTGGTGGTCCATTGACAGGTGGAGGTCGGGACTTTGAGCTGGATGAGCTTCTGGTGGAGGATGTCCTGGTTGATGGCGTTAAAGGCCGAGCTGAAGTCCACAAACCGGATCCTGGCATACATCCCTGGGTGGTCAAGGTACTGCAGAATGAAGTCTAATCCCAAGTTGACTGCATCATCTGCCGACCTGTTTGCCCGGTAGGCAAACTGCAGGGGGTCCAGCAGGGGGCCTTTGATGTCCTTCAACACCAGTCATTCAAAGGATTTCATGACCACAGACGTCAGAGCGACAGGCCTGTAGTATGTTTCTTGGGGTAAGCTTTACTTATCCATAAATCCTAATGAGCCCAACCAGTTAGATAGACTACAAGCATGTCTTGAAGACAAAAACACTTGGATGACTTTACATTTTCTGCTTCTAAATTCAGACAAGACAGAAGTTGTCGTCGGTGGACCAGAGTCTTTAAAAAAGAAACGTCTTAGACAGTCACTTAACCTGGATGGAATTAAATTGACCTCCGGTTATAAAGTAAAAAACCGTGGTGATATTTTTGACCAGGACATGTCAATTAAATCCCATATTAAACAGGTTTCTAGGATTTCCTTCTTTCACCTCCGGAACATTGCCAAAATTAGAAATATCCTATCCAGGAGTGACCCTGAAAAACTAGTCCATGCATTTGTTACTTCAAGGCTGGACTATTGTAATTCTTTATTATCAGGATGTCCACAAAATGCAGTTAAAAGCCTTCAGCTGATTCAAAATGCTGCAGCAAGAGTTCTGATGAAAATTAAAAAGAGAGATCATATTTCTCCAGTTTTAGCTTCCCTTCATTGGCTCCCTGTTAAATCCAGAATAGAATTTAAAATTCTCCTCCTCACATATAAAGCCCTTAATGATTTAGCTCCAACATACATCAAAGATCTGATTGTTCCATATGTTCCTAACAGAGCACTTCGTTCTCAGACTGCAGGTTTACTGGTGGTTCCTAGAGTCTCTAGAAGTAGAATGGGAGACAGATCTTTTAGTTATCAGGCTCCTCTCCTGTGGAACCAGCTCCCAGTTTTAGTCCGTGAGGCAGACACCCTGTCTACTTTTAAGGCGAGGCTTAAAACTTTCCTTTTTGATAAAGCTTATAGTTAGAGTGGCTTAGGTTATCCTGAGCTATCTCTGTAGTTGTGCTGCTATAGGCTAAGGCTGCTGGAGGAGATAATGATCACTTTCACTCTCTCTGCTATATTCCCATACTACTCTCCAATTTTGCATTATTTGTTGTGTTTTCAGCTTTTAACTTTATGTTCTCTCTCTTTTCTCTTCCTAGAAGCTACAACTGGCCTGGCTCTGTGTCTAGCTGTGACACCTTTCTGGAGGGGTGCATCGTCCAAGCTTCTGCTGGCAAGAACTTAATGCTCGCCTTCTACCGGTGATACACTTGGCCCTGTCTTTCAGTGTTTAACCCTGTCTCTCTCCTAGACATAGCTACTGACTGAGCTTTTACTGTAACTAACTGTATGTGCTCTTTATCATACTCTAAATCCGAAAACAAGACCCTGTTCAAGACAGGGTGTACATCTTTGCACTACCATTCAAAATAGATTTAGATCCAGATTACTCTCAACAACTTTTGAATTACTTCAGTAATGCATGCATGAGTTTACAATTGTTGACACTAGCCCTTTTAGGGGACAGTTAATTGAAAATGTGTTGATATACTTGCATGTGCATGTAGCCCTCTTTACTGGAGTAGTGTGTACACTGCCACCTAGTCAGCAGTCAGTTCAAGTTCAAAAAATGTATCAGACCCACATGGCTAACAGTCAGCCAGAGAAAGTATCTTCAGGAAGATATTTTATAGTGTGACAGCCATCCATCTATGGATAATAATGCTGATTATCGGCTAATGGGTTGTCATTATTGTTAATAGTGTCTGTGGAGCTGCCACCGGAAGTGATGTCAATGCTGATTATCGGCAAACGGGATGTCATTGTTGTTATAGCCTGTTACCTTTAAATAATGATGTCATTATTGATTATTATTTAACAAACAGCTTTAGACCCATAACATAAGGTGATTGTATTTACTTGACATTTAAAATAAATAGCACTATGTGTATGTATGACGGGCTGAAAGGATGACGAAGGTTTATTGCACAAACAGCCCGTTTATTGTCACTCACAGAAAATTATAAATAAATGCTTAAAAACACCCTGGATGTCCCTGGCAATAAGGCTGCCATGAGGGTGCCAGAAGGTGCCAGGGGATGCCAGAGGGTGCCAGAGGATGCCTGAAGGTGCCAGGGTGTCACTGTTGTTCATTTACTTTGGCTATACTCTTTAGTGTCCACAAAGACTAATTAGTCTTCCTCAAACCTGGCAAAAAGGTTTAGATTTTGTACATCGATAATTTCTGAGCAGAATCTTTTTGTAGTTCTCCTTTTTTTGAAGTACAAAAGTTAAAGGTTCAGCTGGAGAGCTGTCATCATGTTCATTTTCCCAGTTTTTTAAGGCCTCGAGGGTTTCAGTTTGTTCAGTGTTGTGCATGTCAAGTATTTTTGGAAGTGTGACTCTACCCTGAAATGTTGTTTTTTGGCACCAATCAGCTGCAGTCTGGCTGTCAGTCAATATGTTGCTTCCCTGCAAAAAAAGATAGTTTGTTGAGGGTATTGAGTATGTGGATGTTGTTACCTGTTAATATTGTTACAGTATTGCAAATTAGCCAATATGTTTATACTATCATATCTGCTTTACATAATCAAAGCTCTATCAATCCCATATTATTGGGTACCTGTGCTATTTAATAACTGTCAAAACTTTAGTGAAACTATGTACACAAATGCCTATGAGTTACTAAATAAACAATAGGTGGTTCCATCAAGTGGCTGCTGTTGAAAATATTTTCAACCATTTCTGTGCCTTTGGCTTCTGTTGTCATTTCCTCGGCTTCCGTTGTCATTTTCTCATCTCTGAAAGCAAAATAACACTCAGTAAATGAGCCAGTGCTGCACTCTATCCTGACTGGTGTATTCATAGGTTTTCATCCTCAAATGTTAGTCACCTGTCATTTTCCTTGACAGGCTCTACGGAGCCGAGTGGAGCAGTTTCCCGGTCTCAAGGAGGACAACATAGACCGCATCACTGTGGTAACGTGCACCTTGGTCGGTCCGACAGCGAATTTTTGTGTTTTTGTCCGTTTTTCCCTTTGTTTTCACCTTGTGTTGTGCCTTTAATATTATATTTTCCAAAAAAAAGTGTTAACATTCCTGTTCCCCTGTCCGTTCTGAGAAAAACAGTCCAAGAATGACATTGATAGCCCTTACAGTTTCCGATAGCTCGGGGGCATGCACCTCCATGTTAAAAGCCCAGGCCAGGGGGAGACAATAGCGAGGTGCTGCATTAGAAATACTGCAGGTGTCAAGTTACACTGACGTAACTAGTCCTACAATTTTCAACCGATTTCAACAATTCTGGTATCAAAACGTTCGGCTCGTTCTGGAGGATTATGCTATGACTTTTGGTAACTTCAGCTATTATAATTTTTCAAATATTCAGTTTCTTATGCAATTTTTTGTTCCATTGAAATGAATGGAAATTCAGCAACATTCCGCAAAATTCAGCTAAAACTTTGTGCTCTTTCACAGCTTACGTCTTCTGCATACTTTCAGCTAGAAACACAATTCAACTTTTAAAATGTTCACAAGACATTAAGCTATCTTCAAATGATTCAGCTGCTGTATGATATCTTTTATGGTTCTTTTACAATTGCGATTCAAATTTTATGCAAGATTTTTGACGTTTTTGATTTTATAATGTAATCCTATGGCGGAATTCGTCAATTGGTAGAGTGTACCCTCTAGGTTTTTGAATAACCTGAGAAAGAATGAACAAACTCTCCTCACTCGCTCAATTTTCACTCTACTGGCACAAATTAGGTATCAAAATGTAGGATGCTCTTTCGCGATTCAGAAATGGTCACACTCATTAATGTAGGACTAACGGATTTCACGCAACACGTCCGGGAGCAACGCAAAGTCAACACACCCTGAATGGAAAACCTATAGGAATTTCAGAAAAAATCAGAGCAAAAAATCCTTAAACTCACATGTTTTCAATTCACCGCCGTTCGTAAACCGTTCGAGGTAGAGACATGAGCTTTGCACCAATTAATCTTCAGACCTGGCTGGCACTCAAAGTGAAGGAATTATTTTGATACCTTTTGTCAAAAATGGGTTTGTTTCAGGGTACCAAATCTGTCCCTAAAAAAGCTTAAAATTAAAAAATTTCTAAATCATTGACTTTTTTACACTGTCACATCTCCTACATGGAGTATTGTAGACACTTGAAATTCTCCAGGATTGTTCACGGATGTCTGCTGATCCCTACAGTCCAAAAATCCTTTGGATACCTTTTACCGTTTTCTCGTGAGGTAGATTTGTTTGAGAGTGAAAAATCCACCTTCACTCATGTTAAAAATGGTCAAAATGATCCACGTTTTTACACGGTCACACCTCCCAGAAAGATTTTTGTATTCACATGTAAATGTCCATGATTGTTCAGCAAGACCTCCTGATTCATATGCTGTATGAATGAAATCGATAGCCCTTATAGTTACCAAGTTATTAGACGTTGTTCGAGAGCATGTTCAGGCATTTTTGTGTTTTTCTCCATTTTTCCCTTTATTTTCACCGTTCTGAGAAAAACGATCCAAGAATGACGTTGATAGCCCTTACGGTTTCCAAGTTAAGAGCGATAGTTCGGGAGCAAGTGCCACAATGTTATAAAGCCAGGCCATGATGAGACACAAAGTGTGGTGCTGCCTGAGTGAGAAACAGCAGCTGTTGGGCACTCATTAATTACCATAGCAACAGAACACAGCTGCCAGTGAACTTAAGTAACCTCTGACAGAGAGTGGCTCTGAGGCTGAGCTCAGGCCAGAAGCTTCCATGAGTGATCACAATATGTCAGTTATAGCTGACAACCACACTAGACTTTCAAAATAAGACCTACACATACTCTACAAAATAAAAGCCTTTTTTTCACACTGAACATCAACTTTCCATATTTACAAATGATTTTTTTTAAAGCTGATAATAGCATGAACAATTATTTCAGACGAGCAAGCAGGTTCTATATGACTAATGGAAATAACCCAGACTTGAAAGGACAACTCTGCTAGATTTTCAAAATAAGACAGAACATGTTCTACAGAATAAAAGCCTTTACATTTTAAACTATAGAAAATTGCAGCACTGGGCTTCACGCTGATGTTGGAGCTCATCCAGTGTAGGAAATGTTGGAAACATTTAAAATACTTAATAGGGTCTGAATTGCTATGCTATCCTAAGTTATGTTTAACAATGTGTGAAATAAAATGTATTGTGTAGCTTAGTGGCCTGCCTAACAGGCCTCTGTGTGTTTGACTTAGATATAATTTGCCCGGCAACAGTGAAGATATGGAAACAGACAGTTCAACTGACATCTGATAAAGTGTATGTTTTTTCTTTGCATGTACACGCCGTGCTTTTGAATAAAAACTGCTGAAGCTGGAGAGGAGATCAGAAGCGTTTGTGGTGAGCAGCAACGGGGCTGCAGCGTTTCTCCCTGGCCAGGCAGAAAAACTTGACTGCGCAGTCTTTGTGTTTTTATTTTTACTATAAAGTATAGCAGGACTTAGCTTTACCAAAACAAACGAGCACGCAGGAGTTCTGGGGAACAACTCCAACAGAAATGGGACCAGGTCAGCCCTTTAAAATAAGGCTTACTGAAATTTTCAAAATAAAAGCCTCAACCTTCTATAGTTACTAATGATTTTTTAAGCTGATAATAACATAGACAATGATTTTAGAACAACTAGTGGAACCAACCTGAGCCTTGCACCAATTAATCTTCAGACCTGGCTGTCACTCAAAGTGGAGGAATTATTTTGATACCTTGTACCATTTTGTCAAAAATGGGTTTGTTTCAGGGAACCAAATTTTCTCCATTTTTCCCTTTCTTTTCACCTAGTGTTGTGCCTGTAATACTATATTTTCAGCAAAAAAGTGTTAACATTCCTGCTCCCCTGTCCGTTCTGAGAAAAACAGTCCAAGAATGATGTCGATAGTCCTTACGGTTTCCGAGTTATAGGCGGTAGTTCGGGAGCATGCGCCTCCATGTTAAAAGCCCAGGCCAGGGGGAGACGATAGTGAGGTGCTGCATTAGAAATACTACAGGTGTCAAGTTACACTGACACTCTTTGCTGATTGGCTGATTCACTCCTCACTGTTCTATTTATAGCTCTGTGTATCTCCCACTGTCTGTCTGTATGTGACTCTGCCTTTCTTCTCTCCCTGTCTCCTACTAAGACACACACAAGAGCCCTGACACACACACACACACATCCGTTTTACTGTCTTTGTGAGGAGTTTGCATCGACTTCCATTCATTTTCATTCGTTTCTATGGCCTAAACCTGACCCGACCCCCTAACCCTTTGACCATCTTCATAGGAAGCAACTACATGGCGGCCATTTTGTGTTGAGTACTTAAACAGCATGTACTGCTGTTCTAACAGCTAGACAACAGTGATTAAATTTAAAAGGCAATTCCATAGACCTTTGCATATAGGCTGTTAGCACATCAGAATCTGGAACAAGTCACTATCAGAACCAGACACAAACTCCATCAGAACCAAGACGAAATCTCCATCAGAACCAGTTAGGAACCTTCCATCAGAACCAGGTTCAAAATCTGTCAGAACCAGGAAGAACCTCTATCAGAACCTCATCCAATATCCATCAGAACCTACAACAAATCTCCATCAGAACCTGACCCAACCTCCATCAGAACCTCGTCCAATATCCATCAGAATTAGATGAAACTATCAGAACCAGGTACAAATCTTCCTCAGAACCATGTAAAAACCTCCATCTGAACCAGGTCCAAAGTCCATCAGAACCAGGTCACACCTATCAGAATCAGGAAAGAAAACTCCACCAGAGCCAGGTCCAAATCTCCTTCAGAATCTGGAGGTCCCTTCTATCAGAACCAGGTCCAACATTCATCAGAACCAGACCCAAGCTCAATCAGAGTCAGGAGGAATTCTTCATCAGAACCAGTTAGGCACCCTCTATCAGAACCAGACCCAAACTCCTACAGAACCAGGAATAAATCTCCATCAGAACCAGGAGGAATTCTCCATCAGGACCAGTTAGGCACCCACTATGGTCCACTAGGTCCAAACTCAATCAGAACCAGAAAGAAACCTCTATCAGAACCAGTTCAGAAATCCATCAGAACCTGGAGAAAATCTCCATCAGAACCGGACCGAAACTCCATCAGAACCAGGTAGGAACCTTCCATCAGAACCAGACCCAAACTCCATCAGAACCAGGAACAAATCTCCATCAGAACCAGACCCAAACTCCATCAGAACCAAGAGAAAATCTCCATCAGAACCAGTTAGGGACCCTCCACCTGAACCAGGAAAAAAATCTCCATCAGAACCAGGTACAAACCTGTACCAGAACCAGGTCCAAATTCTATCAGAGCCAAGGAGAAACATTCATCAGGACCAGGTCCAAACTCCATCAGAACCAGGAATAAATCTCCATCAGAGCCAGGTCTAAATCTCCTCCAGAATCTGGAGGTCCCTTCTATCAGAACTTGTTCCAACATTCATCAGAACCAGACCCAAACTCCATCAGAACCAGGAAGAATTCTTCATCAGAACCAGTTCGGAACCCCCATAAGAACCAGACAGAAACTCCATCAGAACCAAGACCAAATCACCCTCAGAACCAGACCCAAATTCCATCAGAACCAGGAGGAATTCACCATCAGGGCCAGTTAGTCACCCACTATCAGAACGAGGTCCAAACTCAATCAGAACCAGAAAGAAACCTCTATCAGAACCAGTTCCAAATTTCATCAGAACCTGGAGACAATCTCCATCAGAACCGGACCGAAACTCCATCAGAACCAGTTAGGAACCCTCCATCAGACCCAGACCCAAACTCCACCAGAACCAGAAAAAAATCTCCATCAGAAACAGGTACAAACCTGTATCAGAACCAGGTCCAAATTCTATCAGAGCCAAGGAGAAACATCCATCAGAACCAGATACAGACTTCCACCAGAACCAGATACAGATCTCCATCAGAACCAGAACCAAACTCCATCTGAACCAGGAAGAAACCTCTATAAGAACCAGGTCCAAACTCCATCAGAACCTGGCAAAAAGCTCCATCAGAACCAGAAAAAAAAATGTTTAAGAACTTTCTAAAAATCTTCATCAGAACCAGGAAAAAATCTCCATCAGAACCTTGTACAATTCTTCATCAGAACCAGGTACAAACGTCTATCGGATCTAGGTCCACACTCTATCAGAACCAGGAAGAAACAGCCATCAGAACCAGGTCCCAACTCCACCAGAACCTGGCAAAAAACTCCATAAGAACCTTGAACAATTCTATACCAGAACCATGTACAAGCATCCATCAGAAACAGGTCCAAACTCTGTCAGAACCATGTACAAATCATCCAGGAAGAACCCTCTATCATAATCAGGAACAAACCCCCATCAGATACAGGTCTGAATTCTATCAAAACCAGAATGAAACCACTACTCTGTGACTTATGATGATAAAACCATCTCCATTGGTCCCAGCGGAGCATCAAAACAGCGACCATTTGATGCCAGCTACTTAAACAGCTTCTACTGAGGTTCCAACACCTGAACAAGAGTGAATATTTTTAAAGGGCAATTTCATAGACTTTTGAATATAGGCTGTAGATAGCATTACCATTTTGGCTAATTTTAGCTTATACATTGTTTTTATATAGTAGATGGGGTAAATTAATATCAGCCTTCATGCTAGTGATAGCCAATATGCTAATGTTAGCATTTTAGATTCTCTTTCTCCTCTCTTCTCTCTTAGCTGAAGAACACATTTGCTGTTTTAGGCAATTTCCTGTTTGTTTTTGTGTTTCTTCTGCATATTTATTGTTAGTTCATTCCTTTTCTGAATTTTCTGCCATTTCTTATATATTTTAGCACTGACTTCAACTTCTTAGGCTATATTTCTGCTTCAGTCTATGCTTTTTAAGCTCATCTATGGGCAGCTCTTTCCTTCTTTTTTAATATTTTTGTCAGTTCTTGTATTTCAACAACTATTTCAAGTAGTTTTGAGGTAACTTCACCTTGTTACGCTGTTTTATAGCTAATAGTCTTCCTGCTTAAACAGATCAGATGACAGTTTTTCTTTGCTGTTTCTTCTATTTCTACTAATTTGTCGGATTTCAGCTGATATTCTGCTGTCAACCTTTGCCACTTTCTGCCAGCTTTCAGAAGGAGTTTAGCATTTCTGTTTTCTTCTAATTCATCAAATTTCAGCAGATTGTCTGCAGTCAATTTCAGCTTGTTTCTGTCAGCTGTGCCATTTTCGCAGGAAATGCAAATTTTTCTAGTTTTGTTTAACTTCCTGCGCAAGATCATTGAGTCATCAATCAATTAATCAACCAACCAATCCACAGATTAAATCCATATAGATCAATTCACCAATTAATTCAACCAATCAATCACCCTGAGGTTAACCGATCCCCACTCCTCGGGCCGGATCCGCTATCTTATTCAAACCTTTCTTCATTAAATCACTGATTAGTTTTTTTCTATCTCATGCATGACTTCTCTATTTCTGACGTCTTTTTACCTCTTCATCTTTTTCACCATTTTCCACAACAATATAGACTAAGTGAATGTCACTCTGTACGTAAATTTGGATCAGTGGAAGTCCAGAAAAAGAGACGTGAGAGCCGAGCCTTGCAGTAAAAGCGTCTGTCTACCAGGTATTTCTGCCTACATGATGAGATGACCGCGGTCTGTACTGAAGGCTCGATCCCCCCGCCGCTGCTGTCTGGGGTCCTCCTTGCAGGGTTGGTCTTGTTTGGAACCTGGACAGTCGGACGAGCCCCCACTGTTGTAAAATGGGAGATTTTACTCTCTTTCCTCCCTGTGCACCATCGGGTCCTTTTCTCTCCAGTTCCGAGACTCAACCAGTAAAACCAGCAAAGTATTTACCTTGTGAAATAATGAGAAATGGTTAAGTATAAAATCCAGATTTAATGCCAAAATGATCACTGTACAGAGTATACAATTGAACAGATACAGAGAGACATTCATCTTCGGTACCAGGCCCCCCTCAGCCCATCTTAGGGATGAACCAAGAGGAGCAAAGAATGGAGCGTGAGTCCTGCTTTTATCCATGCCTGTTTTTAACTCTCCTAAAGTGTGTCATCCTCTTGTATCAGTTTATTCTTGACTATGTGTTGCGTCTTATGTGAAATCAACAGTTATGTTGTGTAAGCTGTAGCAGTGAGTGGTGCAGCAGATAAGCAACAAGGGCAGATATATTTAATTTTAAAATATTTTAATATATTTTAATTTAATAAAAGTTTTTAAAACCTCTCATCAGAACATAACATCAAGATCTAAGCTATTCCTTTAAGGGCCTTTAATAATTCAATTCAGTTGAATCATACAGATTTCAAGTAAGGTACATACATTCCAATTATCATTTCCTAACTATCAAACAGGGCAGTCAGATTCAGTTATTTATTCAAATTGGATAAAAAAAAAATTCTATCTAAGGCACCCCAGGAGATTGCATTGAGTCAATGACTTGCAGCATTCAGTCCTCCTGGATGAGCATGTAGAGACAGTGTACAGTCACTGGCGTTGACTTTGCAGCAATCCCTCATACTAAGCATGCATGTAGCGACAGTGGAGAGGAAAAACTCCTTTTTAACAGGAAGAAACCTCCAGAAGAACCAGGCCCGACCAGTTGGCCCAGTCAGTCGTGGTAGATGGCCACGACCGACTGGGGGATTGAGAGAACTGAGCACAGACAGAAAAAGAACACAGAAGCACTGATCTAGGAGTATTTTCTATTGGAAGAAAAAGTAAATGTTAAAAGATGCAGCTCCTTTAGTGGGTTCATCTAGGAAGAAAAAACATATAAACTCTGAGCCAGTTTTTAAGTTTAGAAAATGATAGAAAGCACATAGAGTTAGTCACAGTAAAAGCTCAGCCAGTAGCTATGTCTAGGAGAGAGACAGGGTTAAACACTGAAAGACAGGGCCAAGTGTATCATCAGTAGAAGATGAGCATTAAGTCGTTGGCAGCAGAAGCTTGGCCGATGCCCCTCTCCAGTAGGGTGTCACAGGTAGACACAGAGTCAGGCCAGTTGTAGCTTCTAGGAAGAGAAAAGAGAGAGAACATAAAGTTAAAAGCTTAAATAACAGCAAATAATGCAAAATTGGAGAGTAGTATGAGAATGTAGCGGAGAGAGTGAGAGTGGTCATTATGTCCTCCAGCAGCCTAAGCCTATAGAAGCATAACTACAGAGATAGCTCAGGATAACCTAAGCCACTCTAACTATAAGCTTTATCAAAAAGGAAAATTTTAAGCCAAGCCTTAAAAGTAGACAAGGTGTCTGCCTAACAGACTAAAACTGGCAGCTGGTTCCACAGGAGAGGAGCCTGATAACTAAAGGATCTGCCTCCCATTCTACTTCTAGAGACCCTAGGAACCACCAGTAAACCTGCGGTCAGAGTCAAGTCAAGTTTATTTATATAGCGCTTTTCAGCAACAAGGCACTCTAAGCGCTGTACACGAGGAAAAACATTACAATGATACAGAAAATCAAACACAGAAAAACAAATCAAATGACATTAATAATCCTTGGGGGTTTACTGGTAAGAGCTGGTTCTAATCCAATCTTTCGAATAGAGGTAATCAGCTAATTAAGTCCTCTGTGGTAAGGAATTCATCCTGTGCTAGAAGAAAAATTATAATATTAATCCTTGAGGTCGCTGGTATGAGGCAGCTGTGGTGCCATCATTCAAATAGTAACAGCCATGGGCACTCACCGAAGTCTAAGTAGAGAAGCTGGGTCACTGGTAGGTCCAAACTTTTTAAATACTAATAATGTTTGGCTTTCACTGGTGTGAAATTGTTGTAATGCAATCCTTCTAAGAAATCTCAAAATCTCTGGTCATTGGTGTATATACTAATAATAATTGGCTTTTACTGGTAATCCTTCTGAGAAATCTGAAAATCTATGAAAAGTAATGAAATCACACATTTAGGTAAAGGAGGAAAGAAAATCATATTTTAGACTCTATTCTTAGCAGAATAGAGTTTGAAATAGTACAAAAAACCTCAGCAGGGGTAAGCAACACACACATATAAGTAAAGATTTAGCAAGGGTACGGTGGAATCTAGAGGGTGCGAATATATATAAGTCTGAGTGTGTTTGAAAGAATTAGACTGTCAACACTGATAGAAGCGCCATTGTCCTTGAGAAGAGAGGTGGATGTTTTATCAATCGGCTGATATTCCTATCAGCACACAGCTGGCAGGGGAGTGCTGGGGAAGAGCGCCGTGTTTAAATAACATCCAGGAGATATTTTGTCGAAAGCCAGTTAGCAGAAGTTGCCAAGGCCACATTGGGGCGCCAGATTTAGAAAAACACTAAATGTTGTGGTTCAGGCAGTTGTGAATTTCCAACCACCTTAAGAGTTTTACTGGTATGTCTCAATTGCGAATCCAAATAGCCAAATTTCTGGTATTTTCCGTAGATCTGGAGCGTACAACTTCTCCAAGATTATACTTTAACCTCTGAGTCCAACCGCTGCCAGGCTGCGATTCTATTCAAGAATCGTGTCTAGCTTGCGATTCTGCTCTCTTAACATTTCAGTCTGAGTGTTGATCGCTCTACAGACTCCATCTAACATTGCAGGCAGCTTTGGAACGCTTTGAACAGCCGCCCACGTTTTGCGAATCACTCGATAAGCCAGGTAACCACCAACTCCAAAAAGCAGAAATCCTGTTATCAAAAGTCCAATTATGTACACATTATCTACGTCCGCGACCGATATTGTAGTCAGGCACACAATCGTCCACTGCTGCCAAGAATCCATTGTGTACCCAGAGAAGAACGTCCCGTCTGGACAAGAGGGTCTCCTTAACCCTGTCTTCTAGTCGAAACAAAATTTGATCAATTATGCTGCGAGTCCTGCTGACCAAATCCATAATTTACAAGTTTGGAGGATATGCAAAGTGAGGCTCTGAGAAAAATACAGACAAAAAGCAGAAGCAGGGATCAGCAGGGAGGGAGAGAGAGAAAACGCGTGTGTCTTCCACCGACAGCAAGAGAGTATCAACAAAGTTCTCTGTCAGGAATATATGGAACAATCAGATCTTTGATGTATGATGGAGCTAGATCATTAAGGGCTTTATATGTGAGGAGGAGAATTTTAAATTCTATTCTGGATTTAACAGGGAGCCAATGAAGGGAAGCTAAAATAGGAGAAATATGATCTCTCTTTTTAATTTTAATCAGAACTCTTGCTGCAGCATTTAGAATCAGCTGAAGGCTTTTAACTGCATTTTTTGGACATCCTGATAATAAAGAATTACAATAGTCCAGGCTTGAAGTAGCAAATGCATGGACTAGTTTTTCAGCGTCACTCCTGGATAGGATATTTCTAGTTTTGACAATGTTCCGGAGGTGAAAGAAGGAAATCCTAGCAATCTGTTTAATATGGGATTTAAATTATTTAAATTTATTTCAGTGACTTATTTCACTAAGTGAACAATATCTACATAAAAGTTTTGAAATGGGATTTTTAATCTTCCAAGCCTCATCAGAACACATATATTAACTTATTGTATATGAATATACCACAGTTAGAAATATATATATTTAAGTTTGCATGGTTTTAAATATCTAAAAACAGGTATGTAGGGTGTGGAGAAGTGGGAGAAGGCTCTGAGGATGTCTTATACAGAACCTTTTTACTGCAAGTAGGGGAATTATGAAGCGATAATGCCTTCACAGAACACCTCTTAAGAACTATGTTTATAAGCTTCATGCTTCTTCTTCTTGGTGTTACTGTCACTTGGAGTTGCTGCATATGTCACTTCTGCTTCCTCAGTAATTTGTCAATCGCCACAATGTTTGAGTGGTTAGCCATCACCAGTTTGTCGGTCTGGATTTGGGTCAGAATCTGCTTCCACAGTCTTTCCACAAGGAAGATACCTTACATTTCCAGTTTCTCCTTCACTATGAGTTGTAGAAAAACACAGAACACAAAGCTACATCTGATAACCAAGAATATGTGACATTTCAAAACCCAAGCTTCTTAAAGCAAATCAGATTCTTTTTAAACAAAGGCATGTTGATATCCCTACTGTGAGATCTTTGAAAACTGTTTTCACATCCCGTTTCTCTGCTGCATGCAACTCTAACTTACCTAACCACAGTGTTGGTGCTTGTCTTGACACATTTAGCAACAAGACGTTGGGTCATGGAAGATCTGCCTGATTATTTTCTGATTTCTCAAATCTATTGGGAAGCTTAATCTGTTATTGATAACTGAAAGGAAATCACGACAATATGTGCCTCTGGTTTACTATATTAGCTACATTTGTAGAAGCAGCTATATTATGCTCTGTTATCTCAGATATTACCTCATAGAATCACATTTAACTACTGACTCTTCTATGTTGTTTTAAATGTGGGAAATGTTTTCTGTGTAGTTGGTTGTTCTGGGTGATTATAAGTCAGAGAGAAAAACATTTTGTTTCATTTCAACTATACAGCTAAACTCACAGACACGTATACTGCATACCTTAGAAAAGAGTTCATCTTTTATGAACATATCTGACTCAAATACTTAGAGAAATTAACCTATAATTTAAAATTTTCTTAATGGACAAAAAAATCCCATATTAAGAAATAATTAAATTCAACAAAACCACCAGCTGCTACCTCTGCCGTCTACACTTTGCACAACCCTCTCCGTTTATATTTCACACAGCAGGAGCATACAGAGAGGCAGGTGTGGGTCCTTCCTTATGCTCACTTGTAGGATCAGCCCACAGGTTTTCTATAGAGTTTAGATCTGTGACGATAGGTGGATTTTTCCCTGTGCTAAGCTGGATGCTTGATTTCATATTATCCTGCTGAAAGACCTAATGATCTATTTTCAGTTTACTGGCAAAGTCAATCAGATTTATATTTTAAAGATCCTGGTATTTCAATAAGTTCATAATACTTTGTGCTTTTCCCCATATTCTTTTTGATGCCAGACCCACCTGTATTGGTTGCTGAACAGCTCAATCTTCATCTGAGCACAACACATAGTTCCAGTTAAAGTCCCAGTAGCATTTAGCAAAGGTGAGGCCTTTTCCTGACATGCCTCTAAGACAACCTTTTGGTGTGTAGAAAGTACCAAATGGTTATGGAGACTTGGTGACCTCCAGATGCCACTCTTCAATTCTCCAGAGATTTTATGTTACCTCCC
Organism: Girardinichthys multiradiatus; assembly: GCF_021462225.1. Taxonomy (NCBI): domain Eukaryota; kingdom Metazoa; phylum Chordata; class Actinopteri; order Cyprinodontiformes; family Goodeidae; genus Girardinichthys; species Girardinichthys multiradiatus. Next base: position 4,286,626 of record NC_061810.1, on the reverse strand, counting down.
TTACTAACCTGTATGGTGGCAAAAATATTTTCCCCAACCAACTAAAAACATTGTCCTGTCAGCACCAAAGATGATTCTAGTCCCTCTGCGGTAGTTCCTACAGTACCCTCTCTTTTCTTTGCTGGCAATTGGGTTGTAGATTTGACTCTGCAAATTAAGTATTAAAGCACCTCAACCCTTCAAATCCCACTGAACAAAAACACACATGAAAAATGAGGCTCACGTACTATGGAGTGGAAAAGAATAAGGCTATAAATGATGGCCAAGTTTAAGACCAATTGAAAATTGGCATATCTCTGAACCAAAACCCACATATATCATTGTGCATTAAACAGATCGGTACCCAACTGAAGTGGGTTGCACAAGATTTTGCCTGTGAAAATATACATGGCCTGGAAAATCCAAGTTTGTATGTACAACTCAACCAGGTCAAGAGCCAGAGGCAACACGGCCTAAGAAGGGTTTGGAATTCAGCAAATTCAGATGAACAGTTTGGTCAGGATCAAGTAAACATTTTATTGATATTAGCCAATAAACAGACTGTAGCAGAGACCAACAGAGTCTCTGAAAACTGCTCCAGGGATTAGTAGGTATAGCGACACTCCACATCAATCTCTGTTCTTTGGCTCCTTATGATGGGACTCATGCCCCACATCTTGGGGTGGTAGAGCAGCTTGAAGGCATAAATGACACCATCCTGGGATACCTGAGGACAAGAGGCAGATAATTACAGCATCTCAGGGAAACTGAAATCCTGATGACTTCCCTGTTGTGAGAACTTCATACCTCCAGGGTGCTGCCACAGTGATGTAGCTCAGATTCAAAAAGCAGCACATGAGAAAAGTGATCAATACCAGCAGCTGGACAGCCACCCAGTGTGATCTCCTCTGGATCTATCAGCTTGCCGATGCCCAGAAGGTCCTGCTTCACTTCCACATGGATTTTACTCTCCCCACACCTCACAGCCACCCGACTGGATGGCACTGGTTCCAGCACTTTCAACTGGACAGGCTGCTTGTTCACTGGAGACATTGGAACTTCTGGAAACGTCCATTCGGGTTGGTTGGCTGCAGGCAGTATCCGTTTGGAATGGAACCCGTTGACTGGCTTAGCAAACAGACTAAAGGGCTCTTTTACAGGGTTCACTGGTGACTTGGTCTGCATCACAGTCCCCCAGTAGCTTGGTGGTCTCATACCATGCAGCAGCGCATCACCCAGACTGACACATGCAAGAAGAAAGCTAAATACAAACAACTGCCTGGACTCCATTGTTGCTTTCAAGCCTGGTAGTCTACAGGCTATTTAAACCCTGAGACTCTTCCCTCTGCCTCATTAACTAAATGCCTCTCTCCACTTGTGGGTGTCACAGCTGATCATCACGCACTGATTGCTCAGTTCAGAACCTCAGATTTAGACACTGAACTCCAAGTACTTCAGATGTTTACTGCATGACCACAGACACACAACTCATCCTCTGTAGGTCAATAATTTGAAAAGTCTGTCAAAAAGCTCATATTCAGCACTGCTGTTGGTGCTGTCCTGTTTGGTCAAACTAAACAAGTATTCATATTACAGCTTATTTTCTAATCTAGGTGGTCAGTTAATTTAAAAGATGTTTACTGCATGACCTCAGACTCACACAACTCATCCTCTGCAGGTTAAATTGAGCAACAAAAACTGTGTCCAGGTATAATTCTGAAAGCCACTTGAAGTATCAGAAAATACTAATTTCAGGCACAGTTTTCTACTTGCATCCCAGTTACTGAGAGCTACAGGGGTTAGACAATAAAACTGAAACACCTGTCCCTTTAGTGTGGGAGGTTTCATGGCTAAATTGGACCAGCCTGGTAGCCAGTCTTCATTGATTGCACATTGCACCAGTAAGATCAGAGTGTGAAGGTTCAATTAGCAGGGTAAGAGCACAGTTTTGCTCAAAATATTGAAATGCACACAACATTATGGGTGACATACCAGAGTTCAAAAGAGGACAAATTGTTGGTGCACATCTTGCTGGCGCATCTGTGACCAAGACAGCAAGTCTTTGTGATGTATCGAGAGCTACGGTATCCAGGGTAATGTCAGCATACTACCAAGAAGGATGAACCACATCCAACAGGACTAACTGTGGACGCAAGAGGAAGGTGTCTGAAAGGGATGTTCGGGTTCTAACCTGGATTGTATCCAAAAAACATAAAACCACGGCTGCCCAAATCATGGCAGAAATAAATGTGCACCTCAACTCTCCTGTTTCCACCAGAACTGTCCATCGGGAGCTCCACAGGGTCAATATACACGGCCGGGCTGCTATAGCCAAACCTTTGGTCACTCATGCCAATGCCAAACGTCGGTTTCAATGGGGCAAGGAGCGCAAATCTTGGGCTGTGGACAATGTGAAACATGTATTGTTCTCTGATGAGTCCACCTTTACTGTTTTCCCCACATCCGGGAGAGTTACGGTGTGGAGAAGCCCCAAAGAAGCGTACCACCCAGACTGTTGCATGCCCAGAATGAAGCATGGGGGTGGATCAGTGATGGTTTGGGCTGCCATATCATGGCATTCTCTTGGCCGAATACTTGTGCTAGATGGCCGCGTCACTGCCAAGGACTACCAAACCATTCTTGAGGACCATGTGCATCCAATGGTTCAAACATTGTATCCTGAAGGCGGTGCCGTGTATCAGGATGTCAATGCACCAATACACACAGCAAGACTGGTGAAAGATTGGTTTGATGAACATGAAAGTGAAGTTGAACATCTCCCATGGCCTGCACAGTCACCAGATCTAAATATTATTGAGCCACTTTGGGGTGTTTTGGAGGAGCGAGTCAGGAAACGTTTTCCTCCACCAGTATCACGTAGTGACCCGGCCACTATCCTGCAAGAAGAATGGCTTAAAATCCCTCTGACCACTGTACAGGACTTGTATATGTCATTCCCAAGATGAATTGACGCTGTAGTGGCCGCAAAAGGAGGCCCTACACCATACTAATAAATGATTGTGGTCTAAAACCAGGTGTTTCAGTTTCATTGTCGAACCCCTGTACATGTAAATATTCTGTCACATTGCTGCAGTTTTTAGTTGAAATACATGCATCATTTAAAAAGAATGATTCATAACCTCCCCTTCAAAAAATGAAATGTCCTGTCCTGCTTGCAGGCTCTCGGAAATGAAAGATTTCCTTCTCTTGCTCCTTCCAGCTGCCATGGCTATGCTCTTGCAGTGCAGAAAAAGAACTACTCTCTGCTGTTCTTTATTTATCTTTGTAAATGATGAGCTTGCATAGGATGCCTGACATCACGCCATGCCTCAAGGTCAGGGTGGAGAGGGTTGCTATGGCAACAGTTAGGAATGACAAACACCCATCACTGGCAGACTGTGTAAGCCTGTGATTCACCAGAAGGCCCAGATGCAGAGTTGCTCTTTTTTCCAAAGCATTTTGATGAACTTTCTATTGCATCATCACCACATCGTGACCTCACAAGGAAAACAGATGCAAGGATGCAAACAGCACAAGGAGTTTACCTTACACAAAATGTTAACACTCAGGCACACATAGACCACACTCAAATGACATATGTCCTCACATTTCCAGCTAATCATAAATCGATACCACAGATTTAAATCTTATTTTCATTATCACAGTGATTAGGTGTGCAACAAGCTTGTGTCTGCACGTGTGTTTGCAGAATATCTCCTGATTCTAAGTAGGAGCATCACTAAATCGTGATAAAGTCACAGTCTCACACCTGAAGGCAAATTTCTGCTAAAGTTTGATTTATAGTTAGCAGCAGCAACAATCTCCAGAAACATGTCTCACTGTGCATGAGTCATCTCCAAACGGAACACATCCCTGCAGGAGGTCAGGTAGTGAACAGTGTTGTGCTACTCATGAGACAGCTAAAACAAATCTCATTTCTCAAATCTTGGATATGATGTTTCAGCTCCTTGTTTTTATTTAGCCTTTCCTGGTTTTATTTACAATCTCAGACACCTTAACAGGGCTTAGTTTATCCATCAATCCATCCATCCATCCAGGTTTGCGGTTGCTCTATCCTCTTTTCATTTTCAGATGAACAGAGCTCTTTGAGATGTTCAAAGCTTTTGACATTTTGATCAAATCTGGGAAAGAATTACAACAAGCCTTACCTTTGTCCCTCCTGTTCTCATGGGAATTACCTTGAAGCTGTTTTAGGAGAGTTCTCTTACTTTGTCTGGGTCAGAACATTTTGGCAAGGCTCCTGAACACGTCTGACGCTGTAAAACCGTTCTCCCTTGTCAAGGTTATAAGAAAGTTGATCTGGGTGACAACCACTGATCTCTTCCTTGGGTAAATACAAATTTCTTCAAAACATTTTCCCTGACCTGTCTGTTGTGGTCTATGGTCTTCATGATATTGTTTGTTTGTTCACTAATGTTCTCTATCAAACCTCTGAGGCCTTGAACAGCTGGATATGTTTGGGTTTACATCACTCAGAGATGAACTATGTTTACTAATGAAGCGAGACCTGAAGGCAGTTAGTTTAACTGAATTTTATTTAGGAGTATAAGAGTAAGGGGGGCTGTAAAAAGTTTTGAAAACTATCTATTCTTTTCCTACCACTTCATAGTTATGCTCTACTTTGTGTTGGTTAGTGGTTGCAAAGCTCAAGCATTATGAATACTTTTTCAAGGTACTGTAACCTTCGGATCAGTTAAAACCCCAACTTTCAGTCTTGCAACACTTCCATAGCAGTGCATAGTGATGCAATGCAAGCTCTCAGATCTGAGGAAGAGGGACTCCAGCCAAGCAAAGCTAAATGAGATCGAAAGATGAGGCGGAAAGACAAGAACAGTTACCTTAGAGAAGCAAATGCTGCTGGTCATTCATCTGGGCCACTTTTTAACTGTGTGAAGACTGGGTTTAGCATCCTAAATGTTAAAGTTCCTGAGAGTAAAACTGCAAAAAGACCAAATAAATATTGGTCATATGAAAGGGACACCAGGAGAAAGATCTAAAACATGCTGTAGATTTGCAAAGATAAATTGACACACGTTTCTTGTCTTGCACAATGGCAGCTTTAGGTAGAATATCCCATTTTATTAAATTATTGATCATTATTGAGCAGTGATCATAGCAAAGAGTTTTATGAGGTTGAAGAGTTTCCTTTATCACAAAATCCAATTTTCAATGCAGTTTTGTTTCTACTACTTTATGTCAGCATAATGATCATTAGTACAGGTGAAGCTTTGCGAGAACCCACCAGAAATTGAGGCTGAGCTGTAAGGGTTTCCCTCTACTTCTCTTCTGGAGTGTGTGAACTTTAGAGCCATGAAAGATCCTCAGTTATACAGAAAGCTTTGCTGAAAAGGATGAAGATTTAACCACAAGGAGAATTTTCCATGACTGGCGTAAGCTCTCTGTCTACACTTCTACAGCTCACTGCTGCCATCTAGAAGTGTATAATTCCAAGCAGACGCAGCATCGCACTGCAAACAGAAACATATACACTTTGTACTCTACTGATTAAAAGGTAATAAAGTTTCCCCTCTGTGGGAAAAAGAGCCATCTGACAGTTTGTGGGCATCTTCAAACCCAACAGTCTTTGACAGGAAGAATGATCACATTTATCTTAAAACACATTTCCATACTTTGCAGCCAATAAAACACAGACAGAGACAGTGATAAATGGTTTAGTTATAGAAGAGATTGTACAGCCAAGAGCTTGATATGGAGGTTACATTTACATTTTCTGGGTCAGAGAAGAACCTAGTTTCTATCAAAACTGATGACAACACTGGATTGTGGCTACAGTTTGTTGTAAAGGTATTCATACCACTTTAACCTTTCAACCTCTTGTAATGTCACAGAAACAAACATCAATGTTATTGGGTTTTGTTTTCTGATAGACCAACACGAAGGAGTACATAATCATGAAATGGGAGAAAAATGTTTTAAACTTTATTTCAAAAAACCAACCTGGAAAGTGAAACGTGCATCTGTATTCAGCCCTCTGAGTCAATACTTTGTAGAGCCACTGTTCCAGTTCTTGAGCTCTGCAGGTTTTGTTTCAGTACTCCTCCGTGTTTAGGTCCATCCGTCCTCCCATCAAGGCCCGTCCGTTTAGTGGACAGCCATTTCCAACCTAACTATGCTTCAAACCTCACAACGTTGTCCCTGCTGTGTTCCTTGGTCTTTGTAATGCTGTTTGTTCACCAATGTTTAAAACCATCAAAGAACTGCTGGATGGACACTGGGATTACATTACACATAGATGGGGTCTGTTGTTTTTACTTTGATAAATTTAATTTCTAGTGTCTTTTATATCTGTCTGACTGTTGAACCCTTGAGCACTCACACGTCTAAATATTGCTCTACATATAAAGTTTAACTTTATGTGACTTATGAGGGTAAGTAGTGGGCTCCCTTACAGGGATGGGTTCATGAATTATTATTATTATGTTAGTTGCACTGGATTTTATTTAGAGGTTATTAGATGAAAGGATGCTGAAGACAAATGCACACACTTTTCAGATATTTTAACAGTGTCCACTTCACAATTATGTACCGCTTTGTGTTGGTCTTTTACAGAAATCCCCAAATAAAACACACAGAAGTTTGTGATTTGAATGAGACACAAACATGGAAAGGTTGAAGCAATATGAATACTTTCTCTGTATACGAAATATTAGTTTTATATTAAATGACTTTAAACATTGCCAATAGAGGGTCATGTCAGTTGAATTATAATAAAATGATACACTGTCTGATTAAATATTTTATTTTGAAACAAAAAACACAATGAATTTTGTTTAAGTAAATATTTTCCCTAAATAAAGAGCCATCCAGAACAGTACTGAGTGGGAAATGTTTTACATGCTTGGCTGATTGCTGAGCAAAAACACCCTGATGCAAAATTGTCAAACAGAAATAAAGAGTTAGATCAAAAGATTATGGACTTTTTAATCTCTAAAACATCTCAACTTCAAAGAAATTTCAGTGTGTAGAATCATTGCAGCATTTTTTAGAAAGAGTTTGTCAAAGGGAAGCTGTACTGTGGCTCCTCTAGTTGTAAAATCCTCTCCAGTACCAGCAGGTGCAGTTAAGGCCGGCAGCTATGAGCAGGATGACCATCAGAGTGATGAACAGGCCGATGCCGAGGATGGTGGCAATAACAGCCCAGACGAGTGTCCTCTTCGACGTATCGATCAGAGGAGATTTGAGGGCCATGCGGGCCCTCTGTGCCCGCCGGCGGTCCTGAGGTGGATAGCGTGCCCGATTTACACTCTCCATGTTCAGTGAGCGAATCAGGCACGCTCTGTGGTGACTCAGCTGGTCGAAGGTGTGTTTGCCATGGTAACAACCCATGCCACTCTGACCTGGAGGGGTTCACAGTCAGGGGTACAGTCAGATCTCAGCAGCGAAATCAGCTTCACTTAGCTAATCAGACCAGAACTGAGGCATAATAGCAGAGGCACAACAGTGTCAATCCGAATGTTGTGTTTTATACAGAATCACATTAAATGGATGGAAATGTGAGCTTGTGATCCAATTGCAGACTTTTAGCAGTTAACTGAATATGCCACAGTTTGAAATAAAACAGTGAGCCCCTCGCTTCTTGCTCTTAAACATTTTCAGTTTCCACAGAGCCACACTGTCTTAGAGTGCCTCACGGACTGAAACTTGGAGCTGGAAGGAGATGGAAGGACTGGGAGCAATATTCTTCCAGGACATTTTCCAGGACATTTTCCTTTCTTTTTCAATGATTAAATGTTTGTAACATTGTTAACATGAGTTCTTCTTATACAGTGGTTCTATCTTTGCAAATTAGATGTACCATCGATGAACTGGTACAAATAAGAAAATATATGTAATTTGTCAGTTACTATGCAACATTCATTCATAGTCTGATTTGCACTCAGGACAAATACACCATGTGCCACTATTGACACCTCCTGGGAAAGAGGTGTACAAACACATAAAATAAGCTCACTTTTTACTGTAGCAGTATAATTTTGCATGGCACGTTTTGGGGGAAAGAATCCATTTTTAATTTGAGTATTTTTATTCAGCTGGGAAATAAATCCTATGTAAAGAAATAATTATCTGTGCTTTCTAAATACTGACAAATTTGTGCTGGTTTCTTGGATTTCTTTACCCTTTTTGCACATTCTTTTCTTCATGAGTACAATATTTGGTCACTGGACCATCACACCTTACTATACATAACTTAAACTATGGACTTTCGCTTTTATTTCTTCACATGTGTGAATTACTTGGGTTGTTACCAACATCTATTTACTGAGAAATGCTTATTTTACCTGCTGTACATAGAGTAGGGACAACAAGTATTTGATACACTACCGATTAATCAGGTTTTTCCACTTGCAAAGCATGTAGAAGTCTATAATTTTTATCATAGGTTCTCTTCAACTATGAGTGATGGTATCTAAAACAGAAATCCAGAAAATCACATAGTGTGATTTTTAAGTAATTTATTTGCATTTTATTGCATGAGATAAAATGTTGGAGATAAAATGGCGCTCTACACACCTAGAGGACTCCTACTTAATCTGGAAAAATAGTCTACTGTTGAATAAAAAGACACTTCGTCAAGCTAGAACAGCTTTTTCTCAAAAATATTGGGCTTCAAAATATTAACTTCATCTAAACCTTCAACTTGTATGTTAGACCCAATCCCAACCAGACTATTTAAGGAAGTGTTCCCTCTGATTACCAGCCCTATTCTAAATTTGATTAATCTATCCTTACTAAATGTACCACACAGGCTTTTAAGGTAGCTGAAACCATCGCTTGATCAAGATGATTTAATAAATTACAGACCTATATCCAATCTTCCATTCTTATTTAAAATTCTTGAGAAAATAGTTGCAAGTAATCAAATCTGTGAGCATTTACACAGCAATGACCTGTTTGAAGAGTTTCAGTCAGGTTTCAGAGCTCATCATAGCACTGATCCCTACATGTTGTAGAGATCAGGGGAAACAGCACTAGGCTGGTTTAAATCTTATTTGTCTGAAAGTCTCTGAAGGAGCTACAACCATTAATATTTCACTTTTCCTTCCCATAGAAAGGACTCCTGGATCAGTGCTTCTGTGTTCTTTTTGTGTCTCTGCTCTGTTCTCTCAAACCCCCAGTCGGTTGCGGCAGGTTGCCGCTCACACTGAGCCTGGTTCTGCTGGAGGTTTCTTTCTGTTAAAAGGGAGTTTTTCCTCTCCACTGTCGTTACATGCATGCTCAGTATGAGGGATTGCTGCAAAGTCAACGCCAGTGACTGTCCACTGTCTCTACATGCTCATCCAGGAGGAGTGAATGCTGCAAATCTCTGACTCGATGCAATCTGCTGGGTTTCCTTAGATAAAAAACATTTTAACATGTACCTGACTTGAAATCTGTATGTCAGTCAGTCAGTCATTTTCTACCGCTTATTCCATAGTGGGTCGCGGGGGAGCTGGTGCCTATCTCCAGCAGGCAATGGGCGAGAGGCGGGGTAAATCTGTATGATTCTATTGAACTGACTTTGTAAAGTCTCTTGAGACTACATGTGTTGTGAATTGGCGCTAAATAAACTGAATTAAATTGAATTGAAATTCTAACCAAAGTCTTTTCATCTAAAGGTGACTGGGTTTAGAAAAGGCTCCAAAAGCCTTTCAGCCTTGAGGTTGTTGGTTGTATAACCAGTCCACTCTGGAAAAAGTGTAGTTCAAATAAACATTTAAAAGCCCATAACTTACATGATATCAATACCCTCTGATGATTGTATGTTGGGTACATGTTTTAAACTGTTTCCATCACTATGGGATTACTATGTTGTAGCTCCAGCCCTTGGACGGACGGACGGACGCACGGATGGACGGGCGGACGGACAGACGGATGGATGGATGGGTGGATGGACGAATGGATGGATGGGTGGATGGACGAATGGATGGATGGGTGGATGGAAATGACTAGGTACTGGAATTTAAAAGAGCTCTCCTGTCCATTACCTCCTTTATCTCTATTCTTCTCAATCTAATTTGACAAACAAATTTTGGTGCTTTTGTCCCAAAAGGCATAATTAGTAAAAAGAAATTCTTGCTCTCCAAACTAAACTAAGTTGTGTAGTTGCATAAATGATGTACTATAAAATACCAGGAGCAAATATCCATACAGAGATTTTCTGAAGACATCCATTAAACAGTCAATAACACAGCTTTTCATTTTTCTCACCAACGCCACCAAATGGGAGCGAGCTGAGAGTGTAGTGCATCATGACATCATTAACTGTTACTCCTCCACTGGTGGTCTCCTCAATCATCCGTTTTATTGCCTTGGATAGACAAGGGGCAAATAAAAAAAAGTTAAATGAAGAAAAGCCCTAAAGTTTAAAAGTTACTTTCAGTTTTGTGGGCCCCACCTTCTTGTCTGAACAGAAAATATAGAGAGCCAAAGGTTTCTCCCTCTCATTGATAAAGTTAATGACATCATCCATGTCACTCACTGTGACTATTGGCAGGACAGGGCCAAAGATCTCCTCCTGCATCAGCCTGGAGTGGGGGGGCACATCCTTTAGCACTGTCGGGGCTGTCAAAGGAAGGGCATTGCTCATGAAACTGGAATGAAACAAAAACATGTGTCTGAATCATGTGAACTGTGTTATAAAACACCTCCTCTTACCAATGTAACACTGTGAGGAATCACTCTGCCCCCCCACAACAGGAGTGTATCCGTCCATCAGACTCACGATTCGGTTGAAGTGATGCTGGTTGATGATTCGGCCGTAGTCAGGCGAGCATTTGGGATCTGCACCATAAAATTCCTGTTCAAGGTAAAAAATGTCTTGAAAAAGCTCCACAATGTGCAGGTTAACGTACAACTAACAGCAGGTTACAGCTCAAGCGTTACCAGCAGAGTCTGTCGAATGCATTCAACCACCCGCCCCTGGATGCAGGGCTCGCACAGAATATAGTCTGGAGCGATACACGTCTGGCCACAGTTCACAAACTTCCCCCATGTGATCCGACTGCAGACAAGACAGGTAGATGATCCTTAATGTGTATTTCAACTGAAGTGTTGTCAAAACAGTTTTGCAGCTTTCTTAACCAAGCTAACCCATGTTGGAGCAGCATATTGAAGCTGACCTGCAAAAATGCCAGTTTTATTATAAGATACGAGCTCCATCTCAACAAAAGTGTTGATGTTTAATGAAACGAGTCCAAAAAGAATGGCACTCTTTTTCCTCACTAGCTGATGCTGTCTAACATCTAAAATTACTACCTTGAAAAACATGTAGGTAAAGGAAAATGTTACCTTCCTTGATTATCTAACTTACTTAATTATTGTATTAGTACTCAAATTGGTGAGGCTTCTGTCCACAACTGATTAGCAGCACTTTTTAATAATCAAATTTCTGGGTGTAGAAGCATGTTCGGTAACAGAGGTGTACAGTATTATGTGCTTCACTGATTTTCTAAAAACCTAGTTTCTTGCTGTAGCAGATTCTACATTTATGCAAGGGAACTGTTTTTAGTCCTGAGGTTGGTGAGAAACATCAGAATTTAAATGTAAGGAATTAATTACTTCAAGAGCCTTTTAAGCTGATTTTTCTGAGTTAGAACTTGTAACTTCTGACCTCAGAGTGTAAATGGAACGTAGTATAAGGCTATGTTCCCCAAAAACCTGTTCCTGACACCATCACCAGACTGTTTACGAGCAGCAAAAACTCCCTAGAACAATGAAATGTAATTGTATGTAAACTTTCTGTCTTTCCACCATCTTCTCTACTTAAGACACTCTTAGGCTCACTATAAGTCCTCCTCACTACCCTTAACATTTGCTCGCTTTAGGAGCTCTCTTAATGCCTAAGATGCTTCTTGAATAACTTTTATTTTATGGAGGGAAAATTGACGTCACTAAGAGCTACTTTTAGTCTTAGGATTCTTTGTGAATATGGGCCTTGATTCCTTCTAAAAACGCTTTTTAACATTATCATGGTGGTATTGACTCTTTCTTTAATTACTTTCTTAAACTCTTCATGTCAAAACTCTTCATGTCCTTAATATCTGCCCCAGGCAGATATTAAGGACATGTTAATGTTTTTATTCAACCAATAAGATCGTTTTGGGACTCTGGCTGGGCCACTCCATAATGCAAATATCAGTGCCAGTGACAAGAAACATATTGGACAAATCAAAAGATTAATTTAAACTTATATCTTCCAGGGGTATGAATACTTTTGGGGCTTAGCTGTATCTGACTCAACACATTGCTACAGTCTCCAATAAGATGACGTCTTGAGGTTTTCATCTTGAGATGAATGCTGTGAGGCTAATGTTTGTATTCTGCTTTGACTTGTTGATAATATGACTCGTAACATATTTCAGTGTGGTTCCAGTTTAATGGTGTTTGGATGAAACTTACAGAAAAGATGTTCACCTACTTCATAAAACAGAGCTACACTCTGAGCACTAAGCGAAAAAAGGTCACATGACAAAGACAGACAAGGAATTGCTATCTCTGTCATTGTTAAGGATGATTAACACCTGGATTCTAAGTGAAAAACTAGATTTGTTAGATCAACAAAATATTATGTAATACCTGGGATCAGTTTGGGACCTCCCTATTTAGAGTAAATGAAAAGATTTTTTTTGTTGAAATATTTAAGGTAGTCTGTCCTATGTGTCTCTGTGCTGCCCTGTTCAGGGTCCTTGTCTCTCACCTAATGACTGCTGGAGAAAGGTCTCCTGTGACTCAGTAATTAAACATAGACAGAAAAGGATTGGACAAATGGACAGATAATGCAAAGTAGCTGTTGCAACCTAAAGATAGAAAGACACCCTACCATATATTAGTGAGAGCAATTAATTTAATTTGCGCCTTGGTTACTGGTTACTAACCATCCACAGCAGGTCACAAATGTTCTAAATTCTCCTGGAAAAGAGTATACTTATTCTACATCAGTTTAGCAATCAGCTGTGTATGTCTGCTGGTGATGAGAGTGTTACCGGCAGGCCATCCTGACATCACAGTTCTTGTCGATGTAGCAGGGGCTCTTCCCTCCTAGCTCCAGAGTCACAGGGGTGAGGTGGCGAGCTGCAGCTTCCATCACCTGTTTCCCTACTGTGCTGCCACCTGTGTAGAAGATGTGGTCAAACCTGAGCCTTAGCAGCTGCTGGGTCTCTGACACTCCACCCATCACCACTGGGTACAGATCCTGAAGGTAAACAAGATATTTTCTCTCACAGAACTATTGACCTTCACAAGAAGCGAAAAGAACCTGAAGTGAAAATAGTCAACAAGGAATGTGTGACTGAAATAAAGGTAAATCATGACATTAAGGTCTTTAGAAAGAATAGAAACTTTCCATCAAATGGGGACAAATGATAAGCTGTGCTATGTGGAGGCTAAACAGCCTCTTTGTCCAGCATTATCTTATCAACAATAGCAATGGGTGTTCAGACCTTGTCCAGATAGCAAGGCAGCAGCGCGCGGAGCAGGAGGGACGAGCACTCGCTTAGCTCTGACGGTTTCACCACAGCTGCATTGCCTGTGAATAGGATGAAGTCACTGAGTGACGCAGAACAAGAGTAGTGGGAGGTTGAGAATGCTGGTGGGGGTGAGGTTTGAGCAGTATGGTACAGAGTCTTTAAAAAGAGTTTATACTGCATGGACTTTTTCCCATTTTAACTTACTACAACCAAAAACCTTAATGGATTTTTTTGGGGGGATTTTGTTACCATCACAATCCAGCAAATCATTGTAAAGTTGAAGGAAAATTATGCATGGTTTTGATTTTTTCTTTCCAAATAATAACTTTAAAGTTGGGGCAATCATTTGCATTCAAACTGCCTTTACCCTGACAATGCTACATAAATCCCAGAGCAATCAACAGCCTTTGGAAAACTCCTTTGTACAACCCCTATTACACTGAAGTTGGGATGTTGTGTAAAACATAAATATAAACAGAATACAGTGATTTGCAAATCCTGCTTAACTGCAAAGACAATATTTTTTATATTTCAAAAAAGCTGGGACAGGGGCATATTTTCCACTGTGTTGCATCACCTTTCCTTTTACCAAACCCAATAAGCGTTTGGGCACTGAGGACACTAAATGTTGAAGCTTTGTAGGTGGAATTCTTTCCCATTCTTGCTTGATGCACAACTTTAGTTACTCAACAGTCCAGGGTCTCCATTGTCATATTTTGCTCTTCGTAATGTGCCACACATTTTAATGGTAGACAGATCTACACTCCAGGCAGGCCAGTCTAGTACCCGCACTCACAGATGTTGCTTTGAAATCTTTACGTACCTTTTAGCATTAATGGCGCCTACACAGATGTGCAAGTTACCCATGCCATGGACACTAACACACCGCCATACCATCATAGGTACTGGCTTTGAACTTTGCCTGATAACAATCCTTTTTCTTTGCTTCAGTCCATCTCATACATGCTTGGGCCCAGAGAAGCGGCGCCGTTTCTGGGTGGTGTATTCAATTGCACATACACTCACTGGCCACTTTATTAGATATACCTTGCTAGTACCGGGTTGGACCCCCTTTTGCCTTCAGAACTGCCTTAATCCTTCGTGGTATAGATTCAACAAGGTACTAGAAACATTCCTCAGAGAGTTTGGTCCATATTGAGATCTGGAGACCATGGAGGCCATTTGAGTACAGTGAACTCATTGTCATGTTCAAGAAACCAGTCTGAGATGATTTGTGTTTCATGATATGGTGTGTTATCCTGCTAGAAGTAACCATCAGAAGATGGGCACACTGTGGTCATAAAGTGATGCTGTCATGGTCAGCAACAATACTCAGGTATGCTGTAGCGTTGACACAGTGCTCAGTTGGTACTAAGGGGCCCAAAGTGTGCCAAGAAATTATCCTCCACACCATTACACCACCACCAGCAGCCTGAACCGTTGATACAAGGCAGGATAGATCCATGCTTTCATGTTGTTGACGCCAAATTCTGACCCTACCATCCAAATGTCGCAGCAGAAATCGAGACTCATCAGACCAGGCAATGTTTTTCCAATCTTCTATTGTCCAATTTTGGTGAGCCTCTGTGAATTGTAGCCTCAGTTTCCTTTTGTTAGCTGACAGGAGTGGCAGCCGGTGTGGTCTTCTGCTGCTGTAGCCCATCCGCCTCAAGGTTCGACGTGTTGTGCGTTCAGAGATGCTCTTCTGCATGCCTTGGCTGTAACGAGTGGTTATTTGAGTTACTGTTGCCTTTCTATCAGCTTGAACCAGTCTGGCCATTCTACTCTGTTCTCTGGCATCAACAAGGCATTTGGCCCACAGAACTGCCGCTCACTGGATATTTTCTCTTTTTCGGAGCATTCTCTGTAAATCCTAGAGATGGTATTGCGTGAAAATCCCAGTAGATCAGCAGTTTCTGAAATACTCAGACCAGTCCGTCTGGCACCAACAACCATGCCACGTTCAAAGTCACTTAAATCACCTTTCTTCCCCATTCTGATGCTTGGTTTGAACTGCAGCAGATCGTCTTGACCATGTCTACATGCCTAAATGCACTGATTTGCTGCCATGTGATTGGCTGATTAGAAATTTGCGTTGAGCAGTTGGACAGGTGTACCTAATAAAGTGGCCTGTGAGTGTAAGTTGAACATGATTAGCAAATCATTGTAATCTGTTTTTATTTACATTTTACACACATCCCAACTTTGTTGGAATTGGGGTTGTAAACAGAGTGTGTTACATAGTCTGAATCGGAATGCATCTGTTCTGTTTCTGGCCTGAGAGGTTTATTAAAAAACATTATAGAACAAACCGCATCATGATGATCAAGGAACACATCAGCCAGGTCCCGGAGAACATTGTGGAGAAGGTTAAAGCAGGGTGAGGTTCTAAAACAGCCCAGACATCTCACTGAGCTCTGTTCAGTCTATCATCTGAACATGAAAAGAGTGAAGCAAACCTACCAAGACATGGACATCCACCTAAACTGAGAGAACAGGTAACATTAATCAAAGAAGCAGCCAAGAGACTCATTGTAATTCTGGAAGAGCTGCAGGGGTCCACAAATCTGGCTTTTATGGATGAGTGCCCAGAAGAAAGCCGTTATTGAAAGAAAGCCAAAATAATTATTGTTTGCAGCTTACCACAAGCCATGTAGTGGGCACAACAAACAGGTGGAAGACAGTGCTCTGGGCACATGAGACCAAGATTCAACTTTTTGTCCTGCATGCTAAATGCTATATGTGGCTGAAAACTAATACAGCACATTACCCTTTACAAACCATTTCCACTGTAAAAAGATAGTGGTGGCAATATCATGCTGTGGTGATGCTTTTCTTTAGCAGGGACGGGGAAGCTGGTCAGTTGATGAGAAGATGGATGGAGCTAAATAAAGGGCAGCCCTGGAAGAAAACATTTACAGAGGTTTGACAGGATAACAACCCTAACCATACATCAACTGTTACAAATAATTTAGATCTTAGAATGGTCCAGTCAAAGTGCAGACATATATCCAGATAAGAAAGATCTCGTCTCCACAACTCTAGAGTCCAGTGGTGATGTGCATCTGACACTTAGTGTTGCTCTCATTGATGTAAATCTTGGATTGCATTCTGAGTTTTTAGCAATGGAAACTAAAGGACCTCCTACCAGCTGCGATGGCTCCAACCAGTGGAAGCAGGGTGAGAGCCCAGGGGTAATTCCAGGCCCCAATGATAAGAACCACTCCCAGTGGCTCAGGCTGAATATAGACCTCATCTGATATAGTGAGGAGGTTCTTCTCTACAGGTCGAGGAGCAGCCCATTGTGCAAGCTTCTCTATAGCCAGCTTGATCTCATTCTCAATGCCAATCAGCTCCAAGAGTGGTGTATCATACTGGCTCTGTGGAAAACCCAGCATTTAAGAAATTAAGCCAAAAATAAAACAAGTGTTGTGTGTAGGTGAACATGTATGTTCTATGCTGCTGCTGTGTGTCCCCTCACCCTGTTAATGTCCTGTTTGAGAGCAGTGGAAATCTCTGTCTCTTTCTCCATGATCATCCTCTGCAGGGCGTGAAGCTGTTGGAGTCTGAACTCCAGAGGTCGAGCCCGGCCACTGAGGAAGGCCTCCTTGGCACGCTGAAACAACTGCCTCTCCATACAGTCACCTGCTCAACGCGAAGTTAGAATCCATGAGCTGGTGCTGGACATTACACATCAAGTCTCTGTACTTCATCACAGAGCAATTAAAAGCACTGTTCTATACTGCTGCCAGCATTGCATCTAATAAAATATATATTAAACCAACAGAAAGATATGTAGTGTATATCAACAAATACAGCAGCAAGCCTATATGGAATGTGAAGCAAAGACAAAGTAAAAATATGTACCAAAAGTAGGCTACTTTACCAGAAACATAATTCAATAAATTCCCACCTGTTTACAAAATAATTTACTAAATTCAGTTGATTTGAAACATAGGGCGGGATTTAAACCAAGGACTTTCTTTCTGCATTACAACAGTGCTAACCACTGTGCAGCCCCTTATTCCCAAAACAATTTTAAATATTTTCTATTCTCCCATTTACAGTTTTTAAAAAGCAAATATTTCACATAGTTTTATTTTGTAAATCAAAAGATGAAGCAAGCACGACAGTTCAGCACTTGTTAAAAAGTATAAATCAAAGTGCTTGCTGGGAAAAAAACTTTAAAAGGTTTGCTTAAAATATCAGCCTTACATATACAGTACAGACCAAAAGTTTGGACACACCTTCTCATTCAAAGAGTTGTTTTTGTTTTCATGACTATGAATATTGTAGCTTCACACTGAAGGCATCAAAACTATGAATGAACACATGTGGAATTATATACTGAACAAAAAAGTGTGAAACAACTGAAAATATGTCTTATATTCTAGGTTCTTCAAAGTAGCCACCTTTTGCGTTAATTACTGCTCCTCACACTCTTGCGCCACACACTCTAGGACAAATAGATAAAAATAGAAGTGATAAACTGATAAGAATGTCCTTTCTGAAAAAGCTGCACTGAACAGTAGTGTTTATGTCCTGGTTTAAAGGCACCAGCGCTTTCTGCGCGTCTTTCATATTGTACGTTCCAGAGATCAGAAACAGATGAACTAATTGTTTCCACTTGCTGTTTAGTTCTCTTCCAGGGCACTTACGTGTAAGGTCTCTAATGACCTGAGGAGTTTACATGGTTCATACCTGACCAACAACTTTGAAATGTATTTTGGACAAAGACCATTCAGTGACTTACATACCACCAACAAGATTTTAAAATCTCTTATTCTATGAACAGGAAGCCAGTGCAATAATTTAAGGACTGCTGTTTCTATGGTGTTGGTCAGGACTCTTGCAACAGTAGCTTGGATGAGCTGATTGAATTTTTGAAATGACAGCTGCAAAGACATCACTACAATATTATAACCTAACATGCTGAGTTTTCTTGTTATTGACAATAAGCCTAACAGACGTATTCTTCTCTTCTAGGTCCTCTCTTCAGGTAGCGCCACAGCAGACCATCTGCCTCCATCTCACCCTATATCATGAATCATGCTCTCTTACACAAGCCCTGTTTCATTTTAATCACAAACCTTCTCTGTGATCTTCCTATTTTTCCCTTTCTCGCTGGCAGCTCCAAATTCAGCATCCTGACATCAATATATCCACTATCCTTGTTCTGCACATGCCCAAACTTTCTCATTCTGTCTATTTTGTTCTCTGACAATAATCTAAACATCTTGAGCTCTCCCAACAAATTTTTACTACTGTATTACCCCCATCTTCAAACCATAGACCAGAGCAGATTTGTCACCTGTTTTATAAACTTTTTCTTTCACTCTTTCTGCAACAAATCACCCCTGACAATCCTCCATCTTCCAACGTTCCATGCAAATTGCAAAGATTTCATTATTAAACTGCAGGTTTAACATCACCTAGATGAAGGACCTAAAAACACCACAGTCAATGTGTCCATCTGTGTACATTTTAGAGTACTTCCTTCAGGCAGTTTATCTTAAAACGGTTTTATGTTTTGGAAAGAGCAACGCTGAGTCTGGAATCAGACCAGTGCTGTTAGTCTAATCAAACATTGGGTCAGACATTGTGTTTGTTGGTTTAGAGACTAGAAGAAACCTAATTTTTCCTCACTGAGCGTCACACTTACTGGCCACTTTATTAGATACACATGTTCAATTCCTGGTGGTTCAATTTTGTAACACACTTTGCTGAGTTAGAGATTAGACTACACAAGTATCCGATCATCCTTCCCTCAACATCTTTCACAGAGTGAATGGAATAAGAAAAGGGAGGATGATAAAATGATGCTGTATTGAACTTCAATCCAGGTCAGTTGTGTTAATGACTGTAGTTCACACTAGAGAGCCAGTTTACTCACTTTAACCTTTAACCTGCCAAGCAGGTAGCCCAAGTTAGGTTCAACATTAACACTTTGGTTATAAAGTCAAAATAGACACCCTAATAGGCCATGTTGAGGTATAATAATTCTACCGCTAATAACACACGGCCTCAACCTCACCCAGTCCGGATGTCGTGAGAAAGAACAGAGATCAGGAAATTAAGATTAACACACGTTTAATTTGATACATGAGTCCAATGATTTCCAATGCATAATTGAATACAAAAGAATAATACAAAGAAGAAAAATTACCTGAGGCGCCTTAGGGAGACTCGGGTCAGGAAAGCTTATGGCTGGATTCACCGAGTGGTCTGTCTCACTATCAGTGTTAAGGCCAGGGGCGTTTTTAGGGTCTCAAAACATTGGGGGCTTTAGCCCAAATCCAAAATATTTAGATTTCAATAAGACAATTTATTAGTAATTTAAGGTTAAAATAATATAGGACATATTGTACCAGTTCTCTGTCTCAGCTGGTTTTAGACTGAATGTAAATTATTGTGAATCAAACAAAAAAGGTTTGCAATAATTTTACTTTTTATTTTTGTTAGAAGCTGAATTAAAGACAAGGAGAAACAGAGTTTAGGTCAGATGAAAAACCATTTTGCTGAAGCAAATAATGACACATTTTGAGGTATTTCGAAAATAACTTAATAAGAATTTTTGCTGACAAAGGTTTTTGTTAAACTCAGAGATGTTTTCTTTGGGCCAGATAAATGTGCTTGTTTTGTCATCTACATAAATGACCTTTTTAAACGTTACATTATCATCAAAGTGTTCCCCTCCTGAGGCTCCATTGTCTTTATTCTTATATTTCAAAAAAGGAAAGTGGTATAAAGTTGATTTTCCTAAATCTTAGTCAAATGGTAAAAATCCTAAAACACATTTATTTTATTATGCCAAGAGCTTTCGAAACATTTTATTAAAATTGTTCCTTCTTTTATGAACCTGTTCTCTTTTATCGCCATCTTTTCAGCCCTTCATTCCACTTCTGAAGAAATTTGGCCTGCCAAAAATAATAAATGAAACATTTTACAACACAGTCTTTTGTTCTGCACTGAACATGTGAGACATTAGTGCAGTTCTTACTATTAAACACTTTGAGTGGAAAGGGTGTTAAGTTGTGGTGTTCAAAATATAGCATAGAGCCTCATCCTGGACCTTATCAGTACTAATATTACAGTTATTAATAACTGTATACATATAGTATGTATGTCTTACCTTCAGTAAAACTGTATCCTTGTTTAATTAGTTTAGTTTATATAATATTACATGTGTAATTCAGAAAAATAAAATAGTTAACTAATCAATTAATCAAATCTGAGATTAATTGCTATGATTTATTTCTTAATTATGCTGCATCTTTAAAGCCAGAACTTTATGTTTAGAATCAGCACAGAAGATATGAAAGAGAAGAGGGAGGTTTACTTTTGCACTTTCTACTACGTCTTACTGGAACCAGGAGATATTTTCCTGGTTTATTGAGCAAAACCTTTTCTGTCTACATGTAGAACTGGACTATCAGACTGGCTGAAGCAATGAGATGTAGTGTGTGGATCTAAAGGACCTTTTAATGCGTTCAGCTACGTTAGGATTAAATGCTTTTATTTTGACTGAAGTAAAGAACCAGATACTTTCACATTATGATGCAAATCCCGCTAGAAGCTCACAGAGAAGGTTGTTACTGTTTTCTATCACAGACAGATCATTTAACTTCACCTGTAGCTCAGGTGAAAGTCCCTCATCATGACCCTGATGATGCTCATTAGAGTGAACCTCCACCTCTTGTCTTGTTGGGTGAATCAATGATTATCTGTAACTTACAATTAGCCCATTCTGAGTCAGCATTCAGGATTTACCGCTATCTTCTCCTGGGTTATACCGCTCTGCTTCCACCTGTTCCTGAACACACACGCACCAGGCTCCCTCTCTCCGGTTGCTCTGAAATGAGTCCTGTTCGAGCCGCTCAGTGTAACTATTCAGGTCATGAAGGAGGCAGGTCGACCTGGAGTAAACTGAACTGCTGTTCTGTCTCTACGACACAACCTGTGACAGACAGGCTGTGTCACAGGTTCACCAAGCAGACCATAAACACAATAAATGATATATTTTAGATTTATGCCTACACAATGTGAAAATGATTTAAATTCTCAACAGCTGTTTCTACATGAAGTCTACAAAAATACAACTTATTTTCGTTTAATAGTTAATTTATTCCAGTTTTAACTAAAGCTACAGTGAGAATAAACACGAGTTTATTTTTATACAATGTGTTTAAGAGTATAACAATCAAAAACGTCTTAGCAGACAAAATTTGTGTCCTTAATTTTATATCTGACTATCTTATACACAATTAGTCGATTAATTAAACCCAAACATCACCTTTTTAGGAATCTAGGTTATAGATTTTCTTTTTAGCCAACTCTATGGTAGCCTTCACGTCAGACAGTCACTTTAACCACTTTGCTGGGTTGAAAATCTAATATAGAATGCTAGATCAAACCAGTAACCCAACCCTGCACAATCCAGACCTGGGTCGGTCCATATTTGAAGTGGGTCAGCAAAATAATCCATTTTAGCAGCTTTTAAACTGTAGTGCGCCCCAACTTAATGTAGGGAACAGACGTAATTTGCAAGACTCGTGTCGGACTTTAGCGTCATTTTTAATTTGACCAGTTTCATGTTAAATTGAGTGTGCATCACCTCCCCACAGTAGGCCTTCAGAAAACTGCTTTTCTCGACATTGTACTGTCCCGTTCTATAATCAGCAGAGTATCTGAGACAAATTGGAGCATAAAAGCAGAGCGATGATGAACCGTATCTAGGCACTGAACTTACCGCTGCAGACGGAGGTTGACCTGTGTCAGATCTGAGCTGAATGATCCTTCTGAGCTGATCTCAGATGACCGTCCCGCTGCGAGGCTCCCTGCTCACCAGCTGACCTCTGAGTGCGCGGTTTTCCCCTGGAGCAGCTCTGGGATCAGTTTACCGGGCAGCTGTGAGCGGCCAGCCTCCCTCACACCCACCAACACTCTGAGCGCCAGCACCACCCTTATTTTCCCTAATTACATGATACCTTACCTAATTTAATTAATGCGGCTCTTTTCGCAGCCTTTAATTAGCTATTCATTGGTTATAGTTTCTTTATAGCAGCTAATCAGTGAAGGCAGCCAGCCATAAATAATAACCTTAGAATGGAACAGATGGACACACATCAACACATATCAGCCTTTACAGAGCAAAACAGATCTAGAAAGAAAACAGCCCAGAAACCTTCAGTTTTGCGTAAATAGGTTTTTCGTTTAATAACAGAAGAGCAACAGTGCAATGTGAGCAACAGCCAGAACTACTAGAGACAGGGATTAAGAACAAGCTAATGTATTGTCCTGTGAATGTGTTGTCTCTACAGTTAAACAAATCACCATCTCAGATCATATAGAAAAGTAAACTGAAAAATCATATTAACATTAACAGAACATAACATTCTTTATATAAAACAGATCTAAGATGATTACGACTTCAATAACAGCCTAATTAAATCACAAATCAGTACGACACATTGGTATAAATGTGAAATGTGCCATGGACAAGTATTGGTAGTAATTCCACGTTGGACCAGGATAGGATCCGACTTCAGAAAACCAGCATCAACTGATCCGCTTCAGCGCAGGAACCTCTGGGGGCAACAGGAGACAGAAAACAGATAGTTGAACTATTTCACATGAGCACAACAAACATGGACGTCAACAATTGTGGTGTGGCTGACCATAACAAAGGAGGCCTTCAACCAGGGGGAGTGAGGCATGTCGGGTAATTAAAAGGAGGGTAGATCAGGGGGCGTTTTGTGGGAAGGTTTCCCAGACAACACCACATTGTCTCTCAGGGACAAAGACATTGTTGTATGAGGGGACAGGCCTGTAACACTGTTCCTGTATGTACTCATCTGATTAACATGGAAAATTGGATATGATAATATTTCTAAAGTTGTAAACAGCATTCACAAGAACAATCCTCTGATTAGATACTAGCTGCATTACTCCTAATGATACTTTGCAGAAATGCTATTACAGGGATTAGGATCCAGTCACTCCAGTGGTGCCAGCACTGAGTAGCACTACAAATGAAACAATAAAAAAAACTTTGTGCCAAATATTCACAATGAATTGATGCTTAGAACATATATAGAGATGTTTTATACAGGAAATCACTACTGACATCTAATGGTTGTTTGCCGGTTAGAGGCCAATTTTCCCGTGATCCACTTGAGATATGACACTCATTAAAATCAGACAATACAATACACTGTATTTAAAAGACAAAACACAATAACAACAAATTAAATAAGTTGTCGATCACCCATGACTACATATCTGGTCTTTCTCAAGACACCGCTACAGTTTTAATCTGAAGTGATGCCTGTCAGAGTTCAGTTTTAATTGTGCAATACGGGAATGCTACATAATTACTCCTTTTTACAGGAAAAGATGCAGAAAATCATAATAATTAACAGAAATAAAGGCTTGAAAACATTAGTCTGCATATAAACAATCTGTACAATATTTTAATTAATGAAATGAGTTACAGAAATAAATTAACTTTTCAATGTTCAAATTTATTGATCATGACAGTATATATAGATCTCCCTGCTGTAGTGAAGAAAGGAGAGTTTTGTTCCAGTTAAGCTTTGCTCATTTATCTTTAGATATAAATCAGTTCAGAGAAAGCCGAGGCTTTAAAGAAAAGCAAGCTGAAAGTTGTTGTGTTTTTTTTTCTATTAAATGTAAGACATGACCTTTCAAACCAGGCTGCAACAGACTAATCTGTTGCATCAGTCTCAACACAGCTCTCAGCTGTGTTGAGACTGATGCAATATTTTAAGCAGCTATATATACCACTGTATTGTCAGCATATATAGTAAGGAAGGCTGTACCAGGACATATATATTATTTATATATAAAATAAAAACAAGTGGCCCAACAACTGAGCCTTGAGGTACAGTCAAAATAAAATTTCATGTGAAGGCTGAAACTAAATATTTTAACACAACCTTCTACAAAACCTGAGAACAGGAACAATACTTAATTTGCCTTCAGCTACAGGTCGTTACACAAAATTATGGAACCTCAGTTGCTCTTTGTTTGCTCAAAATAATATTTTTCTCCAAGATTTATTTTAAAAACCTTAAGAATGTAAGTAAAACCCAACTAAACAACAGCAGAACATCATCAGAACTAAATAAACTGATCATCTTCATATTATTTATATATTATTCTTAAACATTTCCTAGAAGTCTAGAAATCATCATAGTCTTGCTGCTAATTTACAGCTAATATAATACAAAATAGAAAACATTGGCAGACCAGAAGTAAAAAAATCCCTTTAGGAATGTGTGATATCATAAATGACAGTTTTACACCCACATAGCTGAATATGTGGGGCCGAACTGGAGAAAAAGTGTTACGTACAGTTATTCATGTCTGATTCCACTGAAACAATTGTAAGTTTGTCACTAAGCAGAAACCACAGGACTGCTTGATAGAAAATGGATGACCAGTATCAACCTTCAGCTGGTATCTGATTTGGAGAGGCAGGGCAGCTTTTTTTTACCTGGACCACAAATGCTGCAAGGCTAGCCAGCATTGCAAACATCACCATGTTGCGCAGCCTCTGCACATTAAGGCGTGAGAGCACGAAGCGGCGAGCCCAGCTCAGCTTCTTGGCAGTGTGTGGGGGGTATCGCATGCTGTTCAGCCCCTCCATTCTGAGCTGTTTGATCATGCAGCTACGAAGGTTGCTGAGCTGGTCAAAGGTGTGGCGGCCACGGTACCTTCCCATACCGCTGTGACCTGAGGAACAACAAATTCAAAGCCAGAATCCAAAACGTTGATCAAAAGGTGGACAGATGGCCTACACTCACCAACTCCTCCAAATGGCAGAGCACTGTCCAGGAAGTGAACGACACAGTCATTGGCCACCAGGGCTCCACTTGAAGTCTCAGCTATCACTTTTTTGATCAGCTATATAACAGAAAATGCTTTAGCTTGAAGAGAAAAAACATTTGTCTGGAGCTGAGGTATTTACCTTGTTATCATTGGAAAACACATAGAGAACTAACGGCTTTTCTCTCTCATTGATGAAATGGATGGCCTCATCCACACTGTTCACAGTGATGATGGGCAGAAGTGGTCCAAAAATCTCTTCCTGCATCACTTTGGATTCACCCGTTACATTCTTTAACACCGTGGGACCTGAAAATAACAAAGAAAAATAAAAGAGGTAGGAAAAAAGTAGAAACAAGTAGAGTGTATGTGTACAGTGGTGTGGAGAAATATCACTTCCTCTCACTGTTTATTGTCCGTTACTAAAAAAAACAATGAAAACCTGGTTTTAAACCAGTTTGAATGATGAAAAAAGGATCGAATCTTGTCAAATCTTTCTGTTAGCACCTGCACATGGACTGCCCCACACTTTACTTGCTTATCCAGATTCAACACAGTAGCTATAAAACTTGTTTCTGCCTTCAAATGTAGTCATAAACTCTCTTTAGATCTCCAAGTTACTAAATCCATAATACAACTAAACCAGATTTAACAGGGTACAGCTGGGCTAAGACAGTCATGTTAAGGAATTGCTTAGTTTCCAGAGGCTGACTTTAGGCTGTGGTAATACGGCACCTTGCAAAACCATTCATGGCCTCTTCCTTTTTTCATATTTAGTCATATTACAACCATATCTTTTTATATTTGAAGTCCTTACCCATAACTTCATGTGTGGACTAATTTATTTCAATGTGTGGATTCAGCAGGGAAAGTCTTTCAGAAGCATTTCTAAACAACTGCAGATTCAAAGAACATCTGTTTAAATGATTCTTTATAAGTAATTCAGATGTTTGACCTCTTGGCCAAACTCTGGAAGGAGACTCAAACTGTCACTTGCAGTTGAAAAGAAACTGGAAGTCCAGGAACAACCCAGGAACCACCAAGAATAAAGTCTGCCATGAACTCAAGGAACACCAGTGTCACTTTCCACAGTGAAGAGAGCTTGACATCACCAAGCTGACCAAGAAGTCCATGCTCCAACATTGACACCTTTAAACTGGACAAAAACCTGCAGCTGCCCACATGGAGAAACCGAATGCCTTCTGAAGGACAGTTATATTGTCAGAGATAACATATATTTTGTCATCCACATAAATAGGAAGTAAGTTTGGAGGAATAAAGGCGTTCATGTAATAGAACACTGTACCAGATGTCCAGCATGGTGGTGGCAGTATAATGATGTGGGCTTGTTTGCTGTTGGTGATACTGGTGATTTGCACAAGGTGGATGAAGCATTGAAGAAGGGAGAGTTCATAAAAATTTCGTTAACGTCAACTGAATCACCAACTGAATGGTTAAAACAGAACACTGATCGTAAACACACATCAAAACCAGTAAAAGGCTGGAAAAAGCAGGTAAAAATGAAGCTTCTGGAAGGAGCTTTTTAAAGGAATGATCTCAATATTCTGGAAAATCCATGGACTATGTTTAAAAGCTATGTCCACCTGCTACTGTAAACACACATCTTTAAATGATTAACAGTTTCAGAGATTTCGTAAACACATCACTTACCTATGTAGCCCTGGGCTTCATCAGCATCTCCACCAAACGCAATAGTGCACCCCTCCATGAGACCCATGATCCTCTTAAACTGACGCTGGTTAATGATGCGGCCATAGTCATCACTGGTCTTTGTGCTGTCTGCGTAAAACTCCTGAAGCAACCCCAGTAACCCCAGTAAAGCAGGGTTGGAGACAATGGAACAGAATAAAACATCTTTGTTAAGGTCCTTGTTATAAACAGAAGATCACATACAACATAAATGTTAACAAGAACATGTACTGGTTTTATGTTGTTTTTCTTGTAAATACAGAGCAACAAAATCATTCTAAACAATTTGTATCTCAGTTTGCCTTCACCATTTTCAGTACAAATATTTTAACTAGGGGTGTAATGGTACACAAAAATCACATGTCAGTACATACGCCAGTTTTAATTAAATAAAAAGTGGCCACTATAGAACTGACTGGAGATTTGACTATTTTTTATGAAAGAATAAAAACGGACGGACAGACAGATGGCCCGACGGATGGACGCAATAATGAAACCACTTAAATGGTAGATTTGTGGTTTATAACTGTAGTAAGACCACGCAGTCATTTGAGAATAAAAAAGGTTTACATAATTTGTAGTTGCTTGGAAATTTAGACCATATAGTGTACCAGATGTACTTGAATGCACCAAAAATTACTGCTGTTGTGAAATCCCCTCAATTTAATTCAATTCAATTCAATAATACTTTATTAATCCCAAAGGGAAATGAAATGTTGTTGTAGCTCATATTATACAAATCTTTAGTTTTTGAACAGTAAATCGGTACAAAAATATGTTAATTGCTAGCACAGTTCAACTTGGGGAAGAGTGTAAACTGAGGGATGTGACAAGAGTTTGTAGAGAGAATTTAAGGGAAATTAAATGTTGTAGCTCATTATGCAGGTTTCTTCAAAGAGCCGTTGTAGATGCTGATGGCAGTGGGCAGGAAGGATCTCCTGTAGCAGTCTGTCTTACAGCACATCTGAAGAAGCCTCTGACTGAAGACACTCTGTTGTTGTAGGACAGTCTCATGAAGAAGATGCTCAGGGTTCTCCATAATGTTCTTCATTTTATGTAGAATCCTTCTTTGCACAATGATCTCCAGAGGTTCTAGAGGAGTCCCCAGAACAGAGCCAGTTTTCTTTACCAGCTTGTTGAGCTTTTTTAAGTCCCTGGCTCTGATGCTGCTTCCCCAGCAGATGATGGGTTACAGATCACACTCTCCACAACAGACTTATAGACGGCTTCACAATTGCATCTCCACTCCAGTCTGCTGTCCAGGTGAACACCGAGGTATTTATATTCCTCCACCTCCACTTCTCCCACTGACATTTTTTGGTCCTCATGACAGTACGGCTTTGTAGTCACTTCTCATATGGTGCAGTGTTTTGGACTGGCTGGATGCTTCAGGCAGCTGGATTTGGACTTCAGCTGATTTTTCTCCAAGTGAGTACTGGGGTGCAGGTGATCTCTTGGTGTTCTCTCAGCAAAGGTCTTGTTTTGGTGTGAGGTATGGTCCAGAGCGGATGATGTGCTGTTCCAGATGACCTTCAACTGAGGTAACAGAGATGTACTTTTATCAGATGGGAACAAGGGAGGTTGATAACCTAGGGAGACGTTGAAGGGAGAGTAACCAGTAGCAAATGAGAAGTGTGAATTATGAGCATACTCAACCCATGGTAGATACTGGCTCCAATCGGAGGGGTTGGTAGAAGTGACACATCTATGGGTAGCTTCGAGTTCCTGGTTCATGCGTTCCATTTGACCATTAGACTGTGGATAAAGACAGGATGCGAAATTGAACTTAAGATCAAGTGCAGTATAGAACTGTTTCCAGGATTTCTTGGGGTAAACCATGGAGATGGAAGACATGTTTAGTAAGAAGCTGGGCGGTCTGTAAAGATGTAGGCAGTTTCTTGAGAGGTATCAAATGAGAAGCTTTTGAAAAACGGTCGATGATGGTGAAGATGCTGGTCATACCTTTGGATATGGGGAGTCCAGTGATGAAATCTATGGCTATGTGAGACCAAGGGCGAGAGGGTATGGCAAGGGGTTGAAAGAGGCCAGCAGGAGGTCAGTTTTATGGCTAAGAGTTCTAGATCCTCCATGTCGTAGTTCCGTTTTGTGGGGGACAAGCGGTGAGCGAAAAATGCACAGGGATGAAGTTTAGAGTCAACATCTGAATGCTGTGGGAGCATGGCTCCCACCCCAGACTCAGAGGCGTCCACTTCTAGGGTGTACTGTTTCTTGGGTCAGGTTGGATGGGTATATGAGCTAACTTTTCCTTAAGGTTAGCGAAGACTCTGTCTGCTTCAGAGGCCCAATGAGGTGACCTTGGTGGAGCTGAAGGCGGTTAGAGGAGCTACTGTTTGGCTGTAGTTGCGTATGAATCTGCGGTGAAATTGGTGAAGCAGAGGAACCTTTGTAGCTGTTTGCGTGTTTGTGGAATGGGCCAGTCCAGAACTGCTTTGGTCTTTTCGGGGTCTATGCAAATCTGTCTACTCTCAAAAATGTGACAGATGTTTGGTGGAATTCACATTTCCCGGCTTTGATGAATAGCCATTCTAGGAGGCATTGCAGTACTGGGCGGACATGTTTCTTGTGGTTAGACAGGTTCTTGGAGTAAATGAGGATGTCGTCTAGATAGACAAACACAAAGAGATTAATAAAGTCACGGAGAACATCATTCACGAGGGCTTGGAATGCAGCATGGGCGTTAGTGAGTCCAGAGGGCATGACAAAGTATTCGAAGTGTCCCAGGGGTGGTCCGAAAAGCTATCTTCCACTCATCCCCCTGGCGTATGCGAACCAAATGGTAGGCATTGCGAAGATCCAATCTGGTAAAGACAGTGACTCCTTGGACAGGTTCAAAGGCAGATGCTATGAGAGGAAGAGGGTATTTAT
Source organism: Girardinichthys multiradiatus (assembly GCF_021462225.1). NCBI lineage: Eukaryota > Metazoa > Chordata > Actinopteri > Cyprinodontiformes > Goodeidae > Girardinichthys > Girardinichthys multiradiatus. The sequence continues at coordinate 4,256,714 of NC_061810.1, read as the reverse complement.
TTTTTATTCTGGTCTGGTTTAGGCCTCGATAGTTGGTGCAGGGTCTAAGGGATCCATCCTTTATAGACAAAGAAGAGTGACAGATTATGCCAGCAGCAAGGGATTCGTTGATGTAAGGTTCCATGGAGTTGTGTTCTGGTCCGGATATATTGCATAAACCACTAGATGATAGAGGGGCTCCAGGAAGGAGATCAGTGGGGCAGTCATATGGTCTGTGTAGTGGTAGTGAGAGGGCCTTGTGTTTACTGAATACCTGGCTGAGATGCAAGTATTCCCCCGGGGCTCTTAGAGAGGTTGGGTGTGCCCCCTCCTCTACACTCACTGAAGGTGATTGGTGTGGGACAGCAGACTGCAAGCAGGAGGAAAGGACTTCACACAAATTTAATTCCAGTTTTAATGAGGGTTGTGTTCAGCAAGCCAGTCGAAACCCAGCACTGTAAGGGAATGAGAGGTGGGGAAAACTAAGAATGAGTTGCATTCTTGGTGGTTACCAGAGAGGACTAACTGTAAGGGCTTGGTACGATGAGTGACCTGAAAAAGAAAACCTCCATCCAGAACTGTGACCTTGAGTGGAGAAGGGAGGATTTCAGTTTCAATCTTACATTGTTCTACTAGAGTCTGATCGATTAGGCTTTGCTCAACCACAATCGATGAGAGCACAGGCTCAAGGAATCATTATTAAACAACAGAGAACCTGGCTAAGTGAATCGAGGAGATGATGCAGAGGTAGGTTGGTCCGTCCGTCTCCCCGTATTTATAGATGGACCCTCTCTTTTAGCCGTAGAGGACAGGAGGCAATGAAATGTCCTCAGTAAATGCACAGGTTACCTCGGACCCATCTGACACTCATTGGATGTCAATCGGGTTTCACCAACCTGCATGGGTTTGGGGTCTGGTCGAGAGGACCTATCGGGAGGAGAGGGAGAAGAGCTGGAAGAAGAGGGTATCGATTTAGGAGGTTTATGGCTGGAACTCCACTTATTCTTCTCACGGATTCTTCCTCGGATTCCTGACAGTTTCAGTCCTTTGAGGAGTGAACTGGTTGTCAATGTTTGGTTAACAATATGACTGAATGTTTTCATTTTAATAGCAGTTTTTTCACAATTGGCCCAGTTTAAATATGTCTTAGTATCAATTTGATTTGGGGTTACAGTCAAACCTTTTAGAACCTTCCCACATGTTGTTCCATTACAACCACACACTTCAATGTATTTTATTTGGATTTTATGTGATAATTCAACACACATTAGTCAGTAATTGTGAAGTAGAAAAAAATGAGATATGGTTATCAAACATTTTACAAATAAAAATCCCAAAATTGTGGTGGGCTTTTGTATTTCAAATTGAGAATCTGTGGCAAGACTTGACCACTGATGCTCAATGACACTCTCCATCCAGTTTGTCTGAGTTTGAGCTATTTTGCAAATAAGAATTGGAAAAAGTTTTTAGTCACTAAATGTGCAAAGCAGGAACACATACCATGAAGAACTGCAACTGGAACGGTAGCTAGGTGGGTCCACAAAGCATCCACTCAGTGGAGTTAAATACAAATGCACACCACACTTTTCAGATTTTTACTTTCCTTTCACTTTCAATGATGCACTACTCCATATTTGTCTATCACAGTAATACCTAAAACATGCATTATGGTTTCTGATTGTAATTTTATTTCTGGTAATTTTGATTTTTGCAGCTTTCAGATAATGACACCCCAAAATTCAGTGTCTCTGGAAATTAGAATATTGTGAAAAAGTTAAATATTAGAAACATATTGTGTCAGACCCTAATCAGCTAAATAACTCAACACACCTGCAAAGGTGGTCTCTCAGTCTGGGTCATAGGCTACACAAGCATACTGTAAATTATAGAAACTTGGATGGGAGAAAAAAAAAACTGTGATAGGAGAATTTGCACCAGCAACAGGGATGAAATTGAAATTTGAAAATAGCATAACTTTGCACATCTACTGTATTTTTACAACCCTTTTTTCAGATAGATACGGAATATTGTGATCATCTGTGTTGTGATTTCCAAACACTGTGTGTGGATTACTTTCCATTCTCTGTGCCAAACTAACCTTAATGCACTTCTTGATCTCTTCCACTACTCTGTTCAGGACAGAAGGTTCACACAGAATAAAATCCGGAGCAATGCATGTCTGACCACAGTTGATAAGCTTTGCCCATGTGATGCGGCTATGTTGGAGAAAAGATTAGAAATAGTGTAGTGTGTTAAATGTTTCAGTGGAGCAGTGTAACAGACACTGGTGTGTATTTTTTAAAAGACACACACCGACATGCAATGCCAACATCACAGTTCTTGTCGATGTAGCAGGGGCTCTTCCCCCCGAGCTCCAGGGTCACAGGGGTGAGGTGGCGAGCTGCAGCTTCCATCACCAGTTTGCCTACTGCAGTACTTCCTGTGTAGAAGATGTGATCAAATCTCTGCTTCAGCAGCTCCTGGGCCTCTGGCACACCACCTTCCACCACTTGGTACAAATCCTACACAGTGTTTGCAGTTATACACACTCCCCACACATGTCCAGGAAACATCTGAGACAAATGAAACACTCAGTAGAGGTAGAAAGCAAAAGCTAACCTGGTCTAAGTAGAGGGGTAGAAATTCCTCAATGACCTTTGAGGAGTTCGAGCTGATCTCAGATGGTTTTAGTATAGCTGCATTACCTGAATAACCAGAGAAACGATAAACAGATTCAACATGAAAAGGATGGAAAACAGACATACTAAAAATCTTTCACAGGAAAATGTCTGCAGAAGACAGCTAATGATCAGGAGGTTCGAGCTTCAAACAGATCTCATCTAATAAGTGGAGTGCAGGAATACTTTCATTAGTTAAAATTTCTGTTTGCGTATTGCATTGACAGACTCAAACCAGCTTGTGTCTACTTTGTTCTGCTTGCATCCTGTATGAGCATACTCAGGCCACAGAATGAGTCCAAAAGACGACAGAGGAATGACACGGCTTCATAGAGAAAATTTTGATACATTGTACCATTTCTTACTGTTTCTATTTTTATTAATAAATTTAAGTATAGCCAAAATCCAAACACACACATTATCTAATAAGGCCATCTTACAGGTTATAACGGTAGAGGTTTGTCATATTTGTTGTACCTAAAGGGATAATTTGCCTTTTATTTTATAGCCAGAAAAATAACAACCTGAAAATATAAATCAATCTCAATATGCTTATTTTCATTATTTTTCATCAAATGTCAGTAGTTTAAAACACACCTTTCTGAGTGTTTGGAGGCATGCCTCTCTAAAGAGAAAACATCATTCATGTATATGGATGATATATTGTCACAGGCTTCTAACAGCGCAGTATATCTGCCCATTGTTTTTTAAAAATTGAATGTTTTTTTAATGGGAATGTGCCAAATGGATTTCTGAATGAAGAGTGGAGAGGCACAGAATCCACGTTGCTTAAAGTCCTGTGTGAAGTTTTCACTGTCTGTGATGATTTGGGGTGCCATGTCATCTGCTGGTGTTGGTCCAGTGGGTTTTCTGAAGTCCAAGGTCAACAAGGCAATCTGCCAGTGAATTTTAGAGCACTTCATGCTTCCCTCTGCTCACAAGCTTTATAGCGATGCTGATTTCATTTTCCAGTAGGACTTGGAACCTGGTTTATTGACCATTGTGTTACTGTCCCTGATTGACCAGAAAACTGGCCGGACCTGAACCACATAGTGAATCTATGGAGTATTGTCAAAGATGAGAGATGCCAGACCCACCAATGTTGATGACCTGAAGGTCGCAATCAAGGCAACCTGAACTTCCATTACACCTCAGCAGAACCACAGGCTGATCGCCTCCATGCCACACTGCATTGATGCAGTAATTCAGGCAAAAGGAGGACCAACCAGGTATTGAGTGCATAGAAATGAACACACTTTTCAGAAGTCTAACATTTTTTTTTTAAATATCCTGTTTTTATTGATCTTATGTAACATTGTAATTTTCTGCTACACTGAATTTAGGGTTTTCTTTTTCTTTAGGGTATAATCATCAAAATTTAAAGAAATAAAGGCACGAATTATTTCGCTTATATCATATATGAGTCTCACTTTCTAAAATAAATGACGAAACATATTAAACTATTCTAATTTTTCGAGATGTACCTTTGACATTTAGTTTTAGTTCAGAATAACCCTGCATTTCTTATAAACACTGTCCATTTCAATGTCATTTAAGGGTTGACTTTACTGAAACATAAGTTGCATCTATTTATCACAGGCCTGAAAACAAAGCCACTACCTGCTGCAATAGCTCCAACTAGTGGCAGCAAGGTGAGAGACCAGGGATAGTTCCAGGGTCCAATGATGAGAACCACTCCCAGAGGCTCTGGCTTGACGTAGACCTCATCCAATAGCGTGAAGAGGTTTTTCTCCACAGGCCGAGGAGCCGCCCACTCTGCAAGCCTCGTTATTGACAGGTGAAGCTCTGCCTCCACGACCAGTATCTCATACAGCTCAGATGCACGTTCACTCTGTAAAACAAAAAATGGAATTAGCATTGAAGCTGATAAAACCAATAACGTTGACATGTTTTAAGCAGTAAACCATTGATATGAAGTTTTATCTATGCGAGTTGAATTTACAAACATTGTCCTAAAGGTTACACAGTCAATTTTGTTGGACGATGTAAATTTAAACTGTTTTACTTTGTAGTAAAAACAATTATTGCAGATTTAACATAAAGCATTTTATTTAACAAGTGAACATTGTAGTTATGTAAAACAAATCTCAAAAAATAACACATTATAGTCATTTCACTTCGACTCAAGTAGAAAATCAGGGAATCCCTAAATGCTGTGAAATCTACTTGCATTTCTAAAGCTAATATCTGCACAAATTGCATTCTGCACATGAGTGAATCAGGAGGCTGTGAGCAGATTACTAACTGTTGGAAGATTTGTACATGAATTATCATTACTTACCTTAAAAAGGTTCTTTATCTTTATGATTTGCCATTAAAAGACATTTCCATTTATTTAGTTGGGTGAACTTTGATAGAAGTGGTTTGAATACTTTTCACATATGTTTTTTGATCATTACTTTTATGAACTATTAACAGAATTGTCATCTTGTCTTAGAGTTGCATTTGGGTGGTTGCTATGCAGACTGAGAAGGAACTTGTGTGTGTGTGTGGAGGAGTTCTGGGAAGCAGTCCGTTGGCACCCCAGCTAATCTTGGTATCCTTGGATGCCAGATGTGGACATGTGGGCTGTATCAGTATATGGACAAAACCAGTTTTATTCAGTAGGACATATATTTGTGAAACTGTGTGTAGCCACACCCACGATTCTGTAACATGAGTGTTCTTTCTTTCCTTAATAAAAGGCTGTGACACAGGGCAGCTCCTTTGAGAGAATGAACTGTCTCTCCCCGGCCAGCCAAAGATAACTTTGACTCGCCTGTGTCTTCATTGTATACCTTCTCTGAGTTTATCATTACAGGTCCTTCTCAAAATATTAGCATATTGTGATAAAGTTCATTATTTTCCATAATGTCATGATGAAAATTTAACATTCATATATTTTAGATTCATTGCACACTAACTGAAATATTTCAGGTCTTTTATTGTCTTAATACGGATGATTTTGGCATACAGCTCATGAAAACCCAAAATTCCTATCTCACAAAAATTAGCATATTTAATCCGACCAATAAAAGAAAAGTGTTTTTAATACAAAAACGTCAACCTTCAAATAATCATGTACAGTTATGCACTCAATACTTGGTCGGGAATCCTTTTGCAGAAATGACTGCTTCAATGCGGCGTGGCATGGAGGCAATCAGCCTGTGGCACTGCTGAGGTCTTATGGAGGCCCAGGATGCTTCGATAGCGGCCTTTAGTTCATCCAGAGTGTTGGGTCTTGAGTCTCTCAACGTTCTCTTCACAATATCCCACAGATTCTCTATGGGGTTCAGGTCAGGAGAGTTGGCAGGCCAATTGAGCACAGTGATACCATGGTCAGTAAACCATTTACCAGTGGTTTTGGCACTGTGAGCAGGTGCCAGGTCGTGCTGAAAAATTTAATCTTCATCTCCATAAAGCTTTTCAGCAGATGGAAGCATGAAGTGCTCCAAAATCTCCTGATAGCTAGCTGCATTGACCCTGCCCTTGATAAAACACAGTGGACCAACACCAGCAGCTGACACGGCACCCCAGACCATCACTGACTGTGGGTACTTGACACTGGACTTCTGGCATTTTGGCATTTCCTTCTCCCCAGTCTTCCTCCAGACTCTGGCACCTTGATTTCCAAATGACATGCAGAATTTGCTTTCATCCGAAAAAAGTACTTTGGACCACTGAGCAACAGTCCAGTGCTGCTTCTCTGTAGCCCAGGTCAGGCGCTTCTGCTGCTGTTTCTGGTTCAAAAGTGGCTTGACCTGGGGAATGCGGCACCTGTAGCCCATTTCCTGCACACGCCTGTGCACGGTGGCTCTGGATGTTTCTACTCCAGACTCAGTCCACTGCTTCCGCAGGTCCCCCAAGGTCTGGAATCGGCCCTTCTCCACAATCTTCCTCAGGGTCCGGTCACCTCTTCTCGTTGTGCAGCGTTTTCTGCCACACTTTTTCCTTCCCACAGACTTCCCACTGAGGTGCCTTGATACAGCACTCTGGGAACAGCCTATTCGTTCAGAAATGTCTTTCTGTGTCTTACCCTCTTGCTTGAGGGTGTCAATAGTGGCCTTCTGGACAGCAGTCAGGTCGGCAGTCTTACCCATGATTGGGGTTTTGAGTAATGAACCAGGCTGGGAGTTTTAAAGGCCTCAGGAATCTTTTGCAGGTGTTTAGAGTTAACTCGTTGATTCAGATGATTAGGTTCATAGCTCGTTTAGAGACCCTGTTAATGATATGCTAATTTTGTGAGATAGGAATTTTGAGTTTTCATGAGCTGTATGCCAAAATCATCCGTATTAAGACAATGAAAGACCTGAAATATTTCAGTTAGTGTGCAATGAATCTAAAATATATGAATGTTAAATTTCCATCATGACATTATGGAAAATAATGAACTTTATCACAATATGCTAATATTTTGAGAAGGACCTGTATGTCTAACTCTGACACTAACCCTAAGCTTCCTGCCGAACTGTGCATCAGTTTCTGAATGTATGAGTGCCTGGGTGAATTGGTTGGGATGCTTTTTCATGTTCACGATTCCTTTTTATTTCTTCAACATTAGGTGATTCAATAATTCTTTCCTCTACGTTATTCTTTCTACAAAGTAGAACAACTGATGGCACATCCTAGTAGAGCAGTGACTCCATATTTTTGGCCAGGAGATGTAATTCTCTGCCTCCAGGTAGAAAAGCTTCAGGAGGCGTTCATAGTGTCTCCAGTGTTTGACCTTTCAGTTTGTTCATGAAAAGCTACAACAGCTCAGCCCTGCAGTACGCGGCTGTAACAATGTGGCTCTTCTGCAAATATAGCCGAGGATAAATTCTTGTATGACTTTCACTCTAAAACCTGATGGGTCTTTTCTTAGGGCTAAATACTGGGTTTATGGTGCTGGGACAGAAGTTGTGTGGTTTAAAAACACTGGATCAAAATATGAACGATTCAACGACTGATCTGTCTCCACTGAACTTGTAAATTGCTTGTAAGGAAAGATGATTCTATTAGTTTTTGTAGTATTAAGCACATCTCATTAGTTTAACCTCTTAAAATAACTTTATGCATCCAAACTGATAGGTGTATCCTTCTGAAACAGCATTTTTGGAAAAGATCATAATATGTTATTAATCTTGTGTAAAAAGCTTCTGCAAGTACATGGTCTGATGACACACAGCCTCTGACATCAGTGGATTAAATTACTTGATGTGAATGAAAAACTGAAGATGATTGATGATCTGAGAGTGGCTTCTGTGTGTCCCTGTGATATAATGTTTCCATCAGCAAGAGACAACCGCCTTATGCCCAATGACGGACAGGCATCAGCCTCAGAACATTATTCAATATAAGCCAAGATATGCTTGTTTAGTTAACCAGGTGATATGTTATTTGTTTCTGTCAAACTACTAGTGTCTAATGTGAAAGCCCCAAAGAGTTAACTAATTTTTGGGTTAAAAACCTGACCCAGTATGCTGGGTCAAACATATTGTAGTGGTATTATGGAATCAGAGTTTGAAACATTCTTTCTGGGGTGCCAGGTCTCTCTCCTGACATATTTATTCTGCAATCCAAAACTCCGCACAAGTGAAAAAACATGTTCATCACCCGAAACATTGATGGAGAATCACCCAGCAACCACAATTTAATTGTCCCCAGCAAAAAACAACAAAAATCAATAATAGTCTATACAATACGAATTAACTCAGTTCAGTCAATTTCAGTTCAAACAAAAATAAGCCAGTCCAGGCTTTTCCTCTCGCCAGTCCAATCCATCCAGAAAACTCATAGAAGAAAATACTCAATTTTGTGTTTTTTATACACGCACAAGGAAGCAAAACAAACACTGTGCTCGGCGGCACATAAAGTTAGATAACCTGTATCAACATCTTTAAGCTGACAGGTTGTTTTGTCACTCATGGTACCGGCGTTTTGAAACACTCGATCCAAATGGTGAGCTTCTGATGTGAGCCAGATGAACTCTCAGGTAATCCAAGATCTGCTTCTGTTGTCTCACGAACTGTCAATGCCATACACTCCACTGCCACGCATCAGTTCTCCCAGCGGCGTTCCAACCGGAAAACAACGCTTTTTGCGCCGGAGGACGCACGTCATAAAAAAAGAAATGGGCATGGAGGTGAACAAAATGCGTGTCCAATCAGGCCGCCACACTATGACCAAGTGTGTTCTGTTAAATCAACCAGCTCAAGAACGAAAGTTACGTATGTAACTATGGTTCTATGAATCCCGGATGACCGCCAGAGGCGGTGCTTCAAGCACTGAATGATCATTCTGTGCAGGTCGGGAAATTAATAATAACATGGTCACATGTGACCTACAAGTGGCTCACGTGAGGCTATATAGTCACATGACACCTGGAGCCCAGTCCCGACAATCTTCTCGCGAGCACGCGGGGACTGAGCGCTCTGGCGGTCATCCGGGATTCATAGAACCATAGTTACATACGTAACTTTCGTTCTATTTCATCCCTACTGACCGCCAGAGCACTGCTTCAAGCACTGGATGACGCATACCAACAGGGTCTCGAGGGATCCTACGGAGGCCCCAAGGAACACAGCAACACCACCAACCTCAGCGGGACGCAGAAGGCGGTTGTTCCAGTATTCCCTGCAGGGGATGCGGTGTGGCGACATTCACCCTGTAAAACCTGGCAAAGGTGCTTGGCGCCGTCCAGGAAGCAGCTTCACAAATGGCCTCCAGAGGCACCCCGGTCATGGCAGCCCACGAGGTGGAGAGGCTCCTAGTGGAGTGACAGCGCACGCCGCCTGGCGGGGGCTGATCCTGCAAGGAGCAAGCCACAGAGATCATCTCCACAATCCAACGTGCCAACCGCTGTCTAGAAAGGGCCTGGCCCTTCCGAGAGCCAGCATAACAGACGAAGAGACAGTCAGTCTGACAAATGGGTGACGTGGAGCGGACATATGCCTCAAGCGCTCGGACAGGGCAAAGAGGCTCGGAGGGGGCACCAGGATTAAATCGGGAAAGCCGGAACGGCAGCACACTGCCAGCCACTGCAGGCACCTTTGGCACAAAGGAAGCATTAGTCCACAGTGTAACAACGGAGCCATCCGGGTTCCACCGGCAACATGGTTCAGACACAGACAGAGCATGCAATTCCCCCACCCGTTTGGCAGAAACAATGGCCAACAGGAAGGCGGTTTTCAGGGAGAGCCACTTGAGATCCGCCCTTGTAACGGGCTCAAAAGGGGGGGACTGAAGAGACGCAAGCACTAGCGACAAATCCCACGTAGGGCGCCTGGGCGGACACAAGCGCCTGGAACCCTTCAGGACCAGCGCGACATCCCCATGCCGGCCAACCGAGCAACCACCAAACCCAACATGCCAACGGAAAATGGCTGCCACATACACCTTCAAGGTGGAAGGGGATCGCCCTAGATCCAGCAACTCCTGAAGGAAGGACAGCAAATGGGAAACAGGACAGCGAATAGGATACAGTCCCTTACCACGGCACCAGCCGGCAAAGACCGCCCATTTAGCACCATAGGCGGCCCGCGTGGACGGTGCCCATGCACCAGTCATGGTCTGTCCAACCCTGCCTCCATAATGAGAGAAGGCAGAGCCTGCACCTGTAGAGGCCAAAGCCAGAGTTTCAGGCGGCCTGGATCGGGATGGAGAATCCGGCCTCCCATCTGGGAGAGGAGGTCTCTCCTGATGGGGAGGCGCATCGGCAAGCTGGAGCAGAGACTGCGCAGCAGAGGAAACCAGGTCCTCCCTGGCCAAAAGGGGGCTACCAGCAGAAGCTCGTGCCTGTCCAGAAGAACCCTCAGAAGCGTCTGGGGGATCAGGGGAAACGGGGGAAAGGCGTAGAGAAGGGTCCGTTGCCACTCGTGCGCCAGTGCGTCATAGCCCAGAGGACTGGTGTTGTCCATCAGGAAAAACCAGAGGGGAGGCAAACAGGTCCACCTCCGCCCTGCCGAAGGTCGCCCAAATGCGATCCACCACCTCCGGGTGAAGCCGCCACTCCCCCGGAAGTGGCACCTGCCGAGACAGAAAGTCCGCGGAGACATTCTGCGTACCCGGAATATAGCCTGCCCTGAGGCTGGCAAGGCGTGGCGCCGCCCAGACCAGGAGCTGCCGTGCCAGGGACAGTAGTCTCAGAGACCTGGACCCCCTTTGGTGATTTATATGGATGACAACCGTGGTGTTGTCCGACCGAACCAACACATGTCGTCCCAGCAGCCCTGGAAGGAAAGCACGGAGCGCCAGGAACACAGCCATCAGCTCCAGAACATTGATATGGACCCCGCACTGCCACGGGGACCACACCCCCTGAGCCGCACGGTCTTGCCAGGTCGCTCCCCAACCCTTGGAGGAAGCATCCGTATGAACGACTTCCCTCCGACACGGAAGGGGGTCGAGCGGGACACCCGCCATGATGTAGGACCCGTTCTGCCACTGGAACAGAGACTGTAGGCACCGAGGCACAATCGGAGCCGGTGAGTACGCTGGGAGGGGTCCAGGCCGACCCCGTTCAGCCACATCTGCAGGGGCCACAACTAAAGAAGCCCCAGAGGCACCACGCTGGATGCAGCAGTGAGCATGCCCAGAAGACGCAGCCACTCCACAAACCGTGGAGCCCTGCCAAGACGGAAGCTCGGGAGCATGGCCAGGATATCGCCGACGCGCCGAGGAGAAGGACAGGCGGTCATGGAACCAGAATCTAGAACCATGCTTAAGAAAATAGTCACCTGGGAGGGGATCAGGCTGCTCTTCTCCAGGTTCACCCTCAAACCCAGCTGACGTATGTGGGCGAGCACCGTCCGGGTGTCTCGGATCGCCTGATCGCGGGTTGCAGCACAAATGAGCCAGTCGTCCAAATAGGGCAGGATCCGCAGTCCCCGTGCCTGCAGGGGGGAAAGGGCCGCTGCCACACACCGGGTGAACACCCGAGGAGAAAGGGAAAGACCAAAGGGAAGAACCCGGAACTGGAAGTGCCTCCCGTGAAAGGCAAAGCGGAGAAAACGCCAATGGTCCGGAGCAATGGGGACATGAAAATAGGCGTCCTTCAGGTTGAAAGCCGTGAACCAGTCTCCCGGGGAGATCGCCTGCAGAACAACCCAGGTGGTGAACATATGGAAAGGCAGAACCTTGAGAAACGTATTCAGACCCCGGAGGTCCAGAATTGGACGAAGACCGCCGGTCTTCTTGGGAACCAGAAAATAAACTGAATAAAACGGGGTAGGAGGCCGGCGGCGGAACTGAAGACGGTATCCCCAGGACAGAGTGGACAACACCCACGAGTCCGGGGCGTGAACAGCCCAATAACTGAGCTGGCCCAGGAAGAAAAACCCCACCGCCGGCTCCAGAACATCACCGGCGGGCCCCCTGGCCCCGGGAGGGCCTGGGGAAACGCCGACCGGGATGAGCAGACCGAACTGGGCGCAAACACTGGGCACGGTCCCCTTGGGCCCTAGTCGGTCTCGGAGCCGTGCTCGTGGACCCAGGAAAGGGACAGGAGGGGAGAGGGAACCCCGGAACGAGTCCCTAGCTGCCCCAGCAGCAACTGGCCGGCGGGGAGGTCTATGGAGACCCGCCAGCTGCTGCCATGTTCTTGAGGCCTGGGCTGTACGCTCCAAGGCCTCCAGCGCGGCGGAACCGAAGAGTTCCCCCGGAACCACAGGAAGAGCCCTCAGCGTTCTCCTGCAAGACTAGGTCAGGGGCGATTGCGCCAGCCACACCTGGCGCCGAGCATGGACCAATGTAGAGAGCGTGCGACAAAGGTCACGCGTCATCAGGGCGAAGGCCTGCAGAGAGGCGTCCAACAAGCCCTGGGTTGACTGGTCCAAGGGAACCGACTCCAACGAGGAGGAGAGGCCCAACATCAGATGAGAGAGTGAGTTCCCTATGCGGCCCATCCGGGCACCTGAGTCGTAGGCCCTACACAGTAAATTGTCCGTGACACGGCATTGCGGTCGTGGACAACGGGCATTAGTCCTCAATGCCTCATCGGGAGGAACGATGAGGGAGGCAATGGCAGACTCGACAGGGGGCATGCAGCCCAACCCGAACTTGGGTGCCTCGTGCATGGCAGCCAGGGCCCTGCCATCCGCTGTCGGGCGGGAAAAGGCCCTTGTGTCCGTCCAGCAAGCATGCAGCTCCTGGACATATTCTGCTGAGGGAGGAACAACAAAGGCAGCCTCGGCATCACGGCGCCTAAAGAAGGCGCTAGATGGAGCAGGCTGGGCCAGGGGAACGTCCAGCTGCAAACGGCCCAGAGCCGTTTTAATAGCTGCAGACACCGGTTCCCCCGCACCTCCCAGGGAGCCCAAACCTGAGGTCCGGGAGCCCAATTCTGGAAAGGCCTCTCGAAAGAGGGTGCCCGAGGCCGCAACTGAAATAACATCATCCTTGCAATGCGAGGACCCGGCCTGTTCAAGAGGGGAAGGCTCACTGCAGTCACCATCGCCCCGGAGAGACTGAAGGAGGGCCTTCACCTGGGCCAACTCCGTAGAAAGTTGGTCCACTCTAGAGGACAGTCCCGGGGGGCCTCGCCGCTTGGCTTTCCTCCCAGACGCCAAAGGTACATCCTCAGCAGACCGTTTCGTGGAGGCCGCACCCAGTCCAAGCGGCAACGGATCCTGCTGGACAGAGACCGTCCAGTCAACAGGCTGCTCCACCGAGGACAACCGGGCCAACCGCACCGCTCGGGGCAGAACGTTGCAATTAGAGCAGGCATGATCTGAAAGCGCCTCCCTGAGATGGTCAACACCAAGGCAGGGAGGGCACATGTCATGACCGTCCTCCGGCTGTAGGGGAGCCGAACAGGACGCACAACAAAGATTGTCCATGGACAGATGGGATCGAACAAACAGGAATAAACAAAAGCAAGCAGTAAACTACTGCCGAAAGTAAACGGACTCAGCAGGAGCAGAAAACGCCACTGGCGAGCCAAATCAAAGCAGCAATCACTGCCGAAGAAAGTAAATAGACTCAGCACGAGCAGAAAACGTTACCGGCGAGCCGAACAAACTTACTAGAAACCCTGGAAGAAAAGGCAGCTTGCGCAGCCTCTGGAGGGCAGAATTATCCGCAGCTCCGACCACAAACGATCACGAGGCTCCCAGCAGCAAGCAATAAGAGGAACGAGGAACAAACAAACACAAGTCAACACCTGCATTCATCAACCTGCGCGCGAGAAGAAAGAAGGGACTGGGCTCCCGGCGTCATGTGACTATATAGACTCACGTGAGCCACCGGTAGTTCACGTGTGACCATGTTGTTATTAATTTCTCGACCTGCGCATGCGCAAGAATGATCATTCAGTGCTTGAAGCACCGCCTCTGGCGGTCAGTAGGGATGAAATAGAACCCATATTAGGTTGTTTTAATGCAGCAGTTTTTAGAGTGTAAAGAAGGACTGGACTGAACTGCATTGTTTTACAGCAGCAAAAAAGGAAGGGGTCCAATTCCTGACCATAAGAACCAAATAATTCATCAGTCAGATACAAAGAATAACACAACTACAGTGTGTCTGTTATAAATTAATTTCCCACCTTGCCGAGGTCCGTCTGCAGAGCATCTTTAATGTTCCTCTGTCTCTCCTTGATGAAGCTCTGCAGCCTCCTCAGCTGCTGGATTCTGAAGTCCAGAGGTCTGGTTCTGCCGGTCTGGAAGGAGCGCCTGGCCCGCTGTACAGCCAGCTGTTCCCGGGACATCTGGGTGGAACATTACAGAAAGAAGATCTACTATGTGAGATAAATGAACTATCAGCAGGTTGAAAGCAAGACCATAGCTCACCCCTGATGCAATCTGCACAGATCCACCCTTTAAATGATCACAACATTAAGAGAAACCTAACTCAGCTGCTAACAAGATATCCATAATAAAAAGCTGCCTACACAGAATAAGTTCATATTAGTAGCACCATGTCTGAAAGCCAGTTACCGTCATTAATTCTGCACCCCTGAGTTCCAACTCCTCTCAAACCAGCGACGGTTTGCTGGAGTAACTCGGTATAAAGTCACAAACATGTGCCGTCGGCTAAAGCCAGCAATTGGTCTATTTCAGTGTCAAACAAAGAAGGAGCCAATCGGAACATCTCATTTTTCCAAGTGCTTGTTTCCACAGAAACAAGAAGAGGAAACGACGTCAGGCAGGCGGTGACTCGTCTCTGCTGGGCCGGTTTGGCCCCGAATGTTCAACATGTTGCAACAGTTTCTGTAAGGACCTGCTCTTAGCAGACGGATTGCAGAACTTCCGTGGTTCCACTAGTAGTATCCAAGCTATATGAACATAACCAGTTCTTCGGGAATCAGGGAAAAACGGATCTTCGTGGGTGTCTAAATCCCTTGTTTTTAAGTCTTCGGTCCGTTTGAGACAGAACTGCATTCTGTGAATAGATCTAGGTCAAAAAGAACAATAAAGGTCTAAATACATGGAAGCTCATTTCCACAATCTCTCATTATGCTCAAATATTAACTCCCTGTTCCTTGTTTAGTAACATCGTCCTCATTTAAAGCTGATAAGGATTCTAAAGCAAAAGTTTGTTTCAATAGAAAATTACTTCAGCATCAGCATAGTCATTCTCAACCAGTGCTTTGGACTGTAAACATAGCAGCACAGGTGAAGCTGTGAAAACCTTCAGTTGGAATCACCCCATTAATTTAATAAGCCGACAGGCTGCTATAAAAAAAAAGAGCAGAAGTACTTGAAATGTTTGTCTTGGCCTTTCATTACTTTGCATCAAAATTGCCTAACATTAAAGGATCAACAGGTAAGATTATTGTACCTGATAGAAAAACTTTCTGGAGGATTGAGAACTTGAAGTTGGGAGGTTTGAGTGCAGAGAGGAAGACTTTACGACGTCCATGTTTGTGCAGCAAACAGCACTGAAGAATGTACAACAGGATTGTTTGTTTGTGCAGAGTTTGCCTAGTGTTGGCGGCAGATGGGTATGAGTGACTCTAAATACAGGTCAGCTTATTTAATATTCAATTATTGATTAAGAAATATTTACACATTGATCTTTAATCTTCCTGGGTTTTATTCATGTTTGGAAAAGAATGTGATTTCATTTACTCATTAACAAAAAAAACACCAGCAAAAAAATAAAATCTGTTTTCACTTGTGGTCATTTAGCTGTTTTTATCATTGTTGTTGGTTTTGCAGGGTGAGTACCCATCCTGGATGTGGAGGACTTAGGTTTGATTCCCAGTAACTTCAGGAAAGGCAACTGGTGTAAAATCTCCATCAAGTCCGTGTGCAAGTCGTACTGACTTATTGTAGTGACTCCTGGGTAAGGGAGCAGCTGAAAAGAACCCTCCCACCTTTTTCATTGTCACTCATGTCCTGTTGTCTTCTACAAACTTGCTAATGTGGGTAACTGGTAATGTGTAGTTGGGTCTCACAACTCTTTACAAACAGGCTTACCTGAGGTCACAGATATCTTCACCCGAAGCTAGCTGGAACTGTCAGGACTAATAAATACTGTTTGTGTCATCAGAAGACATTGAAAACTGATTAAAGGATGAGCTGAGCAGATATTTCATATACAATATTTTACCAGTTAACACCAACTAACTCTAGGCTCTAGTAAGGAGGAGGCTTTGCCTTGAAGCCAAGAGGCTGCAGGTATGAGCTCCAGATTGGTGATTATAAGAGTTCCTGTTGTAGTCTAGGGCTTATTCATAAAGTTAACACTATAATTAAAACACAATTATTAAAAGTAAACAAATAAACACATCCCTGGATAAATGAATCAACATGTGAAAAACCTGCACAGCAAGGAGCACTCACACACACCGCTTAATTTCTTCTTTTAATAACAAAGAGTTCCATCAAGAACAAAGGGAGACTTCCCTTGGAATCAAACAAGTAGAACATTAACTTTTCACTTTGTAAAATTGGTGCTTGGAAAGAGTATAATAAAGGTTGTGACTGACTCCTCAATATGCATTCAGTTCAAGCTGGAGAGGTGCAAAACAACAGGGGACATACATTCAACATTCTAGAGGTTCTACAGGGTAAATTGCAGACTTGGTACCCATGCTTCATCTAAAAACGGTCCATGTTTTAATACAGACCAAAATGATACAAAGTTTCAACTGGGTTTTCAATCAGATCCCTCTTCAGTTTGTGTGCAGTAAAATGCTTTGTGTTGATCCGAGCTCATGGTAAAGATAAGGGAAAAATTCAGATATGTTTAGAAAAAAAGAACAGTACATCTGGATTAGGCCCTGAAACCCCTCAGAAGTTTTCTTTTTACACAGATAAACATATTCACACCTGTACAGAGGAGTAGGCCTATGTCTGCTTTCATGAGAAGAAGGCCTCTCCTTTTCTACCTTTAACTAGATAATACTGACCTTAATGCACACCTGGCAACTCTGACATACAGTACATACAGTGTTGAGAACAGAACATGACTAGATTGAGACAGGGGAACTGAACGAACACAAGGCAGCAGAGATGGTAAAATTCAGAGTGGGAGGGTAAATGACTGGAATCTGAAGACGTCACAGACAGGTCATGTTCTAAATGAGCACTAATGAGTGTGATCTCAACAAACAGTCCTGGTAGAAGGATTAGAGCTGCTGGCACACTCCAGGTGTGCCAAAGATCGGTTTTCTTATCAAAGCCTTGGCAAACAAATAAACCCAATATAAATTCATCTAACTACTTATAAAGATTTGTGCTCTTTGATTGAATAACCTCACACACACTCCCATAATAAGGGCAATCCTTACATGCAGCTCATTCAAATATATACAGGTTTGCATACATAAAGTTTAGTTCTTTAAAAATGAGCTACAGTTCTGAGAAACGATAAAAAGCTGCATCTGATTTTTTTTTTTTAGGAAAATGAATCTTATTGTTGGAACTTGTCAAGAAATGTGACAGATCAGTATCACTTCATCAGGGCTTACAGTGGATACCCGGCTGGCTGCAGTAGAAGGACCTACTTTCGCTCCCTCATGTTCTGGTTCCCCTCCAGACATCTAGACGCACATATGAGTGTGGTAAGTCCATCTAAACTAACACCCACACACAAGTCATGAGCAAAGCTTTCAAAATGTTGCTCTGTTGTTACATACATAAAATGGTAAGGTCAGAGGCCTTAAAATAGCTGCAGACAAACTGCAGTCCACTTCCTCCTCCAATGTGAGCGCATGTCTATGTGGGATCTTACTAATCATGCATTCAAAGCAGGTTTGCAGCAGGCGAGTGGAGGAGAAAACTGCCCACCCAGTCTTCACATTTTTATTTTCCACAATAGTCTCCTTCTCCTATACCATAATAAAGTGCTGGAGTTTAATACACAAAAAGTCAAAACTAAATGATTACAAATCTACAGGATTCTTTGCTCGCATGGCTGTCTGGTTCATGTAACAGCACCTAGTCAAAGTCCATGTAGTCAGCTCTGAGCCGTCGGCCTTCCTGGTTTTCCTTCAACTGCAGTACTTGAGGTTTTCATTAAAGGCAGAATAGTCTGTGTTCATTTCAAAAATAAATACACAAAAACTGAAACAAGAGTAAATTACTATTGATCAAACCTTACGATAAGTTTCTTCAACCAGTCTGAGTCTTTTTAGGGTCCACAGCACTGTCTCCCAGTCCTGCAAATGCTCCTTTCTCCTGCCGAAAACCAATGACATCCAGAACTTCTATGCTAAGCTAACAGGATGCCCCCATCACCGCATGTTAGAAAGCACCTTTAAAATAATGCTTTTATGTCCACATCTGGTTTTAACAGTTTTTTTCCTCTTGATCCATTGTCATCTTTGGTTGAAAATATGTTCATCACTCAGAGCTCAGTCTGCAACGCAGCCAGTACAGCAAACTGACGACGAACGCAGATCCAAAAAACAAATGATGAACAAATAAAAAGTGTTAGAGCTGCTACAGAAGGAAACAAGAATCTTAGAGAGCCTTCCACTGTCCCAAAGACCTTTCAGGACATGGTCCATGGTTCAGATGCAGCCTGCTACTCGTACAGCGTGACCGTACAGTAGCACAAAGAGGAAATCCTGCGTTCCACACTGGCTTTATCTGCAACAACCAAACACAGAGAGACCCGTTAGGAACCAGATTTAAAGCAAGTCCTTTGATTAGGTTGACAGGACAGTTTTAAGTGGCAAAATGCAAGTAAAGATTAACACTGAGTAAAGACTAAGTTACATTAAAAATAAATCTTTTATTGGGTCCACAATTATTAAAAATGAAATTAAAATGGCAATAATCTTTGAATAACTACAGGGGTTGAACAATGAAACTGAAACACCTGGTTTTAGACCACAATAATTTATTAGTATGGTGTAGGGTCTCCTTTTGCGGCCAATACAGCGTCAATCCGTCTTGGGAATGACATATACAAGTCCTGCACAGTGGTCAGAGGGATTTTAATCTATTCTTCTTGCAGGATAGTGGCCAAGTCACTACGTGATACTGGTGGAGGAAAACGTTTCCTGACTCGCTCCTCCAAAACACCCCAAAGTGACTCAATAATATTTAGATCTGGTGACTGTGCAGGCCATGGGAGATGTTCAACTTCACTTTCATGTTCATCAAACCAATCTTTCACCAGTCTTGCTGTGTGTATTGGTGCATTGTCATCCTGATACACGGCACCGCCTTCAGGATACAATGCCTGAACCATTGGATGCACATGGTCCTCAAGAATGGTTCGGTAGCCCTTGGCAGTGCGCCAAGGGAATGCCATGATATGGCAGCCCAAACCATCACTGATCCACCCCCATGCTTCACTCTGGGCATGCAACAGTCTGGGTGGTACGCTTCTTTGGGGCTTCTCCACACCGTAACTCTCCCGGATGTGGAGAAAACAGTAAAGGTGGACTCATCAGAGAACAATACATGTTTCACATTGTCCACAGCCCAAGATTTGTGCTCCTTGCACCATTGAAACCGACGTTTGGCATTGGCATGAGTGACCAAAAGTTTGGCTATAGCAGCCCGGCCGTGTATATTGACCCTGTGGAGCTCTCGACGCACAGTTCTGGTGGAAACAGGACTTTTGGAATTTCAAAAGATGACTTTACTGTTTTTTAGCATTTAAATGTTCCTAATAGGAATAGTGTTCATTGTTGTTTTAAGTGTTGCTTTCAAAACCTAACATGGCATTAATGGCATAGCAAGCAGTTTAACTAATTCAAGTTTGGATTCATCTTTTAAAACTGCTAAAAACAAAAACCAGAAGCTGTTGATCTGCTTGCTCAGTCTAACAGTAAAATGTTTGTCTGTCAATGCTTCCTCACATTTGAGCACGTTCTCAGCGTCAGCAGGATCCTGCAGGACCTTAGAGAGGCCATCCAGCAGCATAGCAGCCTTGCTGTAGCGATACGCTATGTCCTCCGTTTGTTTAAACATCTCATCCAGAGCTGCAGACTGAACCTGATGCAGACATCATGGAACCATTAGTGTTTACCAGCATGTTCATTACATGAGATGATTCAGATCATAGTGTCACCTTCCTGTGTTTAAAACTCACAATCTCCACTGCGTGGTTGTAGATGAGCTTCTCTGCAGTGACGCTGTTGATCTCGTCCACAAATCGCTGCTTATCAGAGAAGAAGTGGTTGAGTTTGTCTGTCAGGTGCCGACAGAAAGCGATGCAGCTTTTGTAGCGCTCGTTCAAACTCTTGACCACTGAGAAAATGAGGAACAAGCTTTCGTTTGAGCATGCTCTGATGCTACAAAGTAAAATAAAATAAAAAACATAACAGATGTGGCTAGTTATAGCTGCTGTTTGGTTTGGCTTATCTACACAACATGCCAGGGCCAGACTGCAACAACCAATCAGGTCTGGAGAGAGGATCATCAGAACCCTGGCTACTAAAGCGGATTTGGAGTCCAATGGTGTCCATATCCATTGTCAACAAAGTTACAACTTTAACACTCGGAATGGATGACAGTTACATTAGAGCAGCAAAGAGGGAAATGCCCCTACCTTGTTTGACAGCAGTAGAGGGATTCAGTTTGGCAGATTTTATCTGAGCCTTTGCCAAATGGAGAGAGGAAGCAAGGAGCTGAGCTGCCTTCATGTACAGTACCAACTGCTCCACCTGCCTGTAGGGGGCAGCACAGTCACACTATAAGACAAAAGAACCTGATGCACCATCTTAGACTAAATGAACAATTATTGAATTGGATATTTTTACCCC
Source organism: Girardinichthys multiradiatus (assembly GCF_021462225.1). Lineage (NCBI taxonomy): Eukaryota > Metazoa > Chordata > Actinopteri > Cyprinodontiformes > Goodeidae > Girardinichthys > Girardinichthys multiradiatus. The sequence continues at coordinate 4,235,912 of NC_061810.1, read as the reverse complement.
CACTCTTTACTGAGCTGGCTGATCTGGTCAACAACCACACTATCCTGAGGGGGGTAGAGGGAGGCAACAGATATGCCAAGCTCTGCCCCCCCAGCTCGGACTGCTGTCATCTCAAGAATGCAGTCAGTGAAGGAAAGCATCATACGAAGGTGCATCAGGGTGTCTGTGTGCTCACGCTGGGGCCAGGGAACACAAAAATGACATTTTAACCAGGCGGCAGGGGGGGGGCACACGACTTTGTTTTGGACATAAGCCAGAAAAACTACTACACAGCTACCACCATCTCACCTCCATCAGGGTCTCCTCAGGCAGCTCTGGAGCTTCAAAAGTGATGAACCCCTCCATGCTGGGAGGAGAGGTCCCATAGGGTACATAGCGCAGGCTGCTGGGTCCTCCATCTGGTCCTGGAACACCGTGGACAACCCCTAAACTTCCTGGTGGAGAGGACCCTATGGCCATGCCTGGGGGTGACCCCACACACACCCGACCACTCGTGGAGCACAAGGAACCAGCTGAACTGTTGGAACCCACTGAGAACACAGGCAGTCGAAGATGAACTATGATTATTAACAGTGTCTTACTTACTTACTGTACCCATTAGTTGGGTGTGCTTGGACAGCAACTCAGCTGAGCTGGAGAAGCTTCTCACCAGAAATGGTGCGAGGTCGGGCACCCAGGTGGCTGCAGGTAGGAGGTGTGCTGCTGCTGGGTGGAGAGCCCACAGTGAAAAGGACAGTACGTGGACTTGCTGATCTTCCTTGAGCCATGCTGGGAGCTGCAGAGAACAGAAACATGTCTGTCAGACACTGGCAAAGAAACAGCACTGATACATTTAGATATGGAAACATATTTATACCTCTAAATATTTTCTAACTAAGACATCATTTATATGTGTAAGGCAGAGTTACCCATCACTGCCTAAATGCCATGATCCTCTTGGGGGGTGCAGGCGGTCTTGTTGGCAGGGTGGGTGCCACCCTTGGATAATGGTAGGGGAAACACTGATAGTGTTGTTGTAATGTGTGTAAATATGTGTAAGAAAGGAAAATATAATGTAGTGTGCTTTAAACCTTCTCTCTGACATTTCTGCTGTGCTGCTTGGTCTTCATGAAGCCATTTTACCTAATGTTCTATAACAAATCTGAGGTCTTCAAAGAACTGCTGGATTTATACCAGCTGTAGAGATTAAAGACATTAAATTACACATAGGGAGGCCCTATTTACTAATTAAGTGGCAACCTGTTTTAGATTTGATTTTGAAGGAAATTAACATAAATGCGAATTCTTTTTAGATTTTAAATTTGTCAGGACCATACAGATGACTGTATATTGTGTTAATATGAACTGAAAGGAGAGTAGTGTTGAGAGGACATGCTGCTGTGCCGGTGTACCTGTATCCATGGGTCGCTCAGTGTTCAGACTGTCAGTGCTGCCCTGGTACGCTTGTCCGCCCAGAGTGATTCTGATTGGTTGTTCAGACAGACGACCTGTACTGACGGATCTATGAGGAAACCACAGGCACCGACGACAAATCATTAGAAAAAGCGGATGCTCTAATCACCGACAAGCAGGTCATGTCTGTTAGAATGACATCAATCTAGATAAACTGTGTGTAAATTTGGGGATGGATTGAAAGGCACTGAATAAGCACTTCCTTCCAGGAACTTCTGTATGCCAATACAGGCTACAGAGCAGCTGTGGTCCTAGTAAACTTAGAGGTCATCTACCTGCCAAAGGTTCTGCTGGCCTCTGGTGCAGCAGCTCGTCCTGTGAGGTACGGGTTGCAGTGGTGGCTGCAGATTTCCCGACAATCTGCTAACGTCTTTGTAGGAAGTGGACTATCTGCCAGAGCCATCAGGTTGCAGGAAGCCTGCGTTTTAGGAATCTTGAACGGGGCAGAAATTGTCTGAACAGAAACAAATACATTAGAGAAAGTTATTAGAACTGCCTTAGCTTGAACTACCTCCATACATGCTCATAACTGCTCTCACCTTGGTGGGGGAACCAATGATTGTTGGCAAAGGGGACTTTTGAAGCCAGTCAGAGGTGCGTGGGGAAGACCCCAACAACTTGGTGGGGGAGGAGCCAAGGTTGGCTGGCCGGCCAAGCTGAGTGGAGTGACTGCAGGAGGATGAAGAGGAGCAGGAGGAGGGCTGCACAGGGTCAGACAGTTGCTTATGGAGCTTCTGTCTGGTCTGGTAGAACTCTGTCAGCGTTGGAGCGCTTTGAAGCCGAGCACCCAGAAGCTGAGAGGAGGGAACCGGAGAACCTGTAGGATGTAGACCTCATCAGAATGAATTCAACTGAATCTACGTGGCTAAGAGAGTAGTCAATAAATATTTAGTTGGATTTAGGGTGTTTTTTTTTTTTACACCTATAGTTCGTTTACTTTGGTCAGAATCAGCTAATGAGTTTGTTAACTTGTAACTCGGTTCGGTTTCTTTTCACACTGAGAAAACTCCATGAGAACCTCCTTTCACTCCAAACAATGTTCAGTCTGTTTATTGGTCAGATGTGACCAGGGTGGGAGTATGTGTAAATACAGGAAGTAGATGCTGTGTTCTGAGCTAGTAGAAAAACACAGAATTTAATCATTATCACAAGCATGTTTCTGGGTAACAGGTCAGGCAAAATGACCTTAGCAGCAAATGAGTTTGAGAAGACGTCTTGATAGGGCTTTATGCTTTAAGAAGAAGACGCACCGGCATTATTAGTTCATTTACATTCCTACATCCCACAATGCAACGCAATCCAAACCTGGCTACGGGAAGATGTTTAGCTCAAGTCTGCAGCATATACCTGGGGATCAGATTCACACCATAAATGTACCCAGACCACCTCCTCTAATCTGTCTGGTCCGCAATTGCTGTGTTCATGTCGACACAAACGTACCGCAACAATGGACCAGAGTTCATTTTAAGCGGACTAAACACCTCAGATGTGAAAATGCCCTTAGTCACTAAACAAATGTTCTGCTGATAAGAACTGACAACGTTAGAGACAAGAGAACATGACTCAGTGGTCTGTTGGCTGAAAACTGTCTTTAGTTCTAAAATTGCCTTTTTACCAAAACACAAAGGCAGCAGTAGGTAATCTTTGTGGTGACACTAGTCTTAGTCACATCGTTTCTATCCAATCAGCAAGCAGGAACACATTGTCTGTCTGTTGGTAGTGACTCTCCAAACAGGGACAAAGTACCATGTTTGTCTGATTCAGGCATCACCCTGAGGAAAAAAACAGTCACCATGACAACTAATAGGAACTCTACACTAGTCCTAAGACATGTGTAGCCAGAGGCCTGAACTATTGATGACCCACCCACTGTGAAATTTTACACTCTTTATAGGATTAATGCAAGGTCTAATATTTAATGTTTGCTGTAATCATAATCCAGGCACAAACTGACCTCCCAAAGAGCTGCGGATGCGAGGTTCCTGGTTCTGCAGGTGGCAGCAGCAGTGGCCCAGCTGCTCAGGAATGGTACCAACTGCAAACAAAAACAGTAGCAGAACATCTCAACTTCATGTGTTGCTATCTTTAAGCTGCCCGTGTGCTTGCTGACTTATCAGGGACAAAGTGTCAAAGTGCTCATGTCTTACCAAGAGGTGAGGGGGAGTAGGGACGAGAGCTGCCTGTAGAGAGTCGCCGGCCCGCTGTCTGAGGGGCGTCCGTTGAACTGGGAGACCCTGAGCCCACTTTTGGAAAGCCCATAGGACTTGTGTTGGAGCGCCTTACTGTTCCTGACCTGGGAAACCAAGACAAAAAGTGAACAGGTCAACTTTCAAAGCGTGTTCAAAAGTTAACAAGAAGAATGCTTTTCCTTTATATTTGGTAACCTAAGGGTTTTACGCTAGTTTTTGTGACCTGCTTCTGTTAATATCGTATGCTATATTCTTTTCCAGACTAAAATCAGCACAGTTCTCCATAACAAACACAAACATAGGAACTCTGAGAACATGTGGAAAAAAGGGGCAAAATGGAAAAACGTTTTAATGCAACAAATGCATCCAAGAATATTTTCATTTACAGACAGATTTCATTAACTGACACAAAACGTAATTTCTTCCATCATTTATATAAATACATGCAAGTTAATGATGCTGGATTTGCTGCATTTTAGACAACATGGTTGGCATTCCAAATTTGGGATAACTTCCATCTTCTGATGTCCACTATCCAAAAGCTCCAAAATCAGAACTCTACAGTGTGTGTTCACAATTCATTACATAACTACACATTTACAGCAATACCACTATAGTGAAATAAACTTTTAAACAGCTTAGAGATACTGCCGTCAGCCTTTATAACAAACATAGCTAGCAGTGATGGGTTACAGAGACTGCAGTTGTCCTTCAGGATCAAACACTTACATTGGTCTATGTTGGTGAACAGAACCTGCTGAAGGCACAGAGAGATTCTAATCTCTGACACAGAACAGATCATAATAACTTAGTGCAATGTTAAACCCATTAACATAAAATACAGTTAGTCTCAGTGTTCAGTACCCCCATTAAACCTTTCAGACAGTGTTGACAGTAGAAATGGTGTCATTATCCTAGAACAATCTTGTCCACCCTGATACCTTCTTCCCTTCCACATGCTTTTTAATCACCTAAAACCAACTAACCACAGACCCTCCCAGCCACCAGTTGAAAAGGCAACTAGGCACTGAGTTAATGTCATTTCAGTGCAACCTCTGATCTGATGCAATGAGAGTGAGTGTTTTCATTATCCAGTGTGAACATGCGTTTGGGCAAGTTAACCAATGACAAGTTAATATCACCAACCAGAAACGTTCCCAGTTATTCCACAGCGATTCAATAATGTGGAAACTCTGAAAAAAGAAAAATATAACTCAGGAGAGTTTTCTGGCCCTTCAGAGCAGGCAAAGGGTTACCTGGGGGAGCTGTAGAGAGTGCTGCTCGGGCTGCTGGAGAGGTTCTGCTTGATCCGCTGGTAGTTGCGCACCTGGGTGGGAACAGGAATAGGGGTGGTTTCGGCCCGCGGGGACACCAAAGTAGCCGGTCCCTGGGTGGGCTGCGGCTGCCTGGAGGAGAAGAACGGAGAGTAAATTGAGGCGAGCCATCTAGCTTTAGGCTGTTGATTCCGAATATGAAGAACTTCCTCAGGGGCATCAAGACCCATAATAACAAAACTCAGCTAAAAGCCTACTGCTGGTGTACATACAAAACAATGCAGCATTACGCTGATTTGTTGGAAATCTGGTTCTATAGCCTCCAGCTCAGAGCCACTTGGAAGAAAGTCATTGAAATTCAATACAGGAAGAAAAAAAAGGGGGCTGGACTTCCATGTAAACATGGCTAAATTACCAATGAGCGTGGAGCATATTCTGCTGAAGGCGGGGCTAGAGGGAGTCAGTGGCACGTGTTGGACCAGAGCACATTGTTATCAAGCAGGGAGGGGAAATGCATAAAGGAACAGCGTATTTGCATTGTTTTGTTACTGCAAAAGGAGACACAATGTTCTGAACATATAGTCATGACCAAGTGACCCAACAGGGAGTGTTTGTCTGCATCTAGAATATGGGGGACAGTGGATGTAATGGTTTGTACCACTTGGTAAAACAGATCTGTGTAAACGCTGGGTGGTTCTTAGAGAGAGAGACATGTGAGAGGACGACTCCAGACAAAGAAACCCAGAACCAGGAGCTGCGCTCTGACATGTCAACATTTCTGAGAACTAAACATCACCACGTGTTGTCCCTCCTCCTCACTTCAACAACAATCAGATGTTATGGAACCCATGCAGATGTCTTTGAGCTTTATTGATCCCAACTAAGACTGATTATAGAAACAGGAGGGTTTTTGCTTTCTTAAAAGGAGGAAGGAAATGTTAAATCTGTTTATAGAAAGTGAAACAACGAGAGAATGAAGCTGCCAGCCACCTGCCTTGCTGTTGATCTGCCTTTTAACTAAGTAGTCCAGCAGAGGGGGATGGGATCCAACACAGCTACAACAACTCGTCATTTCTGTTGCCCCTCATGCATCCTGCTCACTGGCTCTAGTACAACCCCCCCATTGTCTTTTGCCTACTTTAGTCTGAAAATCCTCCTCCATACTGTGAAGTCCACACTCAGTTCTTCCACCAATCCATTTAAAACACAGTGTACACTGAAGATACACAATTCTACTAACTGGGAGAGTACAGTGTTATTGCCGTCAATAAATTATAAGTGCCAGCTCCAATATTTTGGAACAGTTTCTTCCAGAGTCATTGGTTAACTAATTTATGTAACATTTGTTGACGTACAGCAGGCAGGGAGAGGAATAAAACAGAAATAAATGGCTGAAGAAAGAGGCAGACAGAGGCAGAGATGAGTACTGGAGAAGAAACTGAGCAACAGCAACAACAGAAGAAATGCTGTGTCTTCCAAAAGTATTCAACAGTATTAAACTTTTCCACATATATTTTGTCCAATTACAGCCTTCAATGTATGTTATTTGAATTTTATGTTCTAGATCAATACAAAGAATTGCATAATTATAAAGTGGAAGGAAAGATTGTCATTTTTATTGTTAACAAATACAAATTTGTGTACTATGCCTTCACTCTCATACCCCTAAAAATTAAGTGCGACTAATTGTCTTCACAAGTCCCCTAATAAATAAATAATGAAATAAATCACAAAAAAAAAAAAAACAATTCCACAGCTGTTCTGAAAGGGCCACAGATTTTTGCTCTAGAACATTAGTAAACAAAGCATACAAGGATACATTTGTAGAGAACTTTCAGTCAGGGTTACGTTATGAAATAATTATCACACAGCAAAATCAGAGAAGCAGCCAAGAGGCCCATGGTAACTGGAGGAGCTGTACATATGTACAGCTCAGGTGCTAGCATTGCACTCCATACATCTGGCCTCTATGGAGGAGTGGCAACAAAGAAATGGCTGGAGATCGAGGACGCAAAAGTGGCAAATAAGAAATCCTGTTCAACAGTGGCCACAAGTCATGTAGAGACACTGCAAACATGCTGAAGAGGTGCTCTGGTCAGATGAGACCAAGATCAAATATTTTGGCCTATCTGCCAAACACTCAGCAGAAGAAAAATAACACTGTATATCACCCTGAACACAGTATCCCCGTCATGAAACATGATAGTGGCAGAACCATGCTGTCAGAATGCTTTTCTTTAGCAAGGACAGGGAAGCTGAACAGTTTCCCCTTCTAGCAGGACACAACTCCAACTCCACAACATACAGCCAGAAATACAGTGGAATCGTTTAGATCAAAGCATATTCATGTGTTGAAATGGCCCAGTCAAAGTTCAGACCTGAATCCAACTCAGTACATTCACAGATGCTCTCCATCTAGTCTGACTGGAATGGAAATAAACTTTATCGTCAGATGGGCAAAGCTGGTTGAGACAAAACTCTTGGGTTTTAAACAAAAACTGGGATGTTAAATACAACCTTTTTAGACATTAGTCAGAGTTGATATCATAACAGTGACTGTTTGCTTCTGCAGGTGATGGTCTGGTGCTTGAGTGAAGCTATCCAAGCAGCCCTCTGTTGGTTGATGCTGTTTTTAGTGCTGTTTTGGCACCATGTCTGATTTGTAACGAGTCATCATGCAGATCCTAACATGCACATTCACCAACAGCATGCATGAGATATCTCACCATGCTGAGAGGAGGCTATTTTTGTGATATGATGACATGTTTCCTTATCATCAAGGTTAGGAAATAATGCGAGAAGAACTTAGACGCTGAAGTCAATCTGTTGTGTACAGTAGCTGGAAGCTGAAGATGAATTCCAATCACAGTCAAAGAAAAACATCCCAGGATTTTTCTAAAAACAGCAATTAAAACCAGCCTGCCATCTAACACCTAAGAAAACTCAAACAAATACTACATTTATTTTAATGACATTCTATAGGCATCTTTATAGGCCTTATTAGCCACATGTTGGTGACCTATTTGTCAAGCGAACCATTTGTTTGAAAGGAGTCAACAAGATTTAAATGCCTGCTTATGACTGGAACATAAGGTGCTAAAGGTTTAAACGATGTAAACTAAGCTAATTTCTGATCTGAAATAAAATGACAGCAATAATATACTATATATTAATAAAAAGGTATTAGGTCCCACCACCAAATCAGTGAATCCCGGTGTTCCAATCCCTTCCATGGCTGCAGTCTTATAAAGGTTGGTGTGTAGAAACATGGGCTGCACTGAGTTCTGACCTTAACCTTCTTGAACACCTTTGGGATGAATTAGTGGAGGCTGCAGTTCTGGTTTTCTCATCTAACTATGAACACACACCTAAACCTTGTGGAAGATGTTCACAGAATAGTTGAAGTCCATCAACAAACTGGATCTTAGATATTAAGAACAGGAAGTCAAAGTTCATGCTCATGTAAAAGTAGACAAATATTTTGGCACTATTAGTGTATGTTAGAAAAATGTAGCAGCCTTATGCAACAGTGGTTGATTCAAAATAAAACAAACTCAGAAGCTGTTAAATGTGACAGTTTTCTTTCAGATTTACACCAGTAAAAACACAATGCATTGCACAGGATCTATGTTCATATAACAATCTTGTACTCACCCTCCACACATAAGAAAGTCATTGGATGGCTGGCGACCTGCTCCTACTGGGTGGTCATCTGTAGAGGAGGACAAAACAAACAAGTATCAGAATTATGAATGTGCAGCAGCCTTTAAATGGACAGCTATAAGAGCAGAAAATAAACCAGATCTTAAAATGCCACCTGACCTTCCCAACAGCATGCCATATATCACTGTTTGCAGACTGGTAGGATTAGTGTGAGAGTGTGTGTATGTGTGTGTTACTTAGAGCAGCTGTTATGCATTGGTGGATTTTACTAGCCACAAAGGTTTAGTGTGAAAATGTGCATATGGATCATAATCATAGTATTTGTGCTTATGCATTGAGCTTCATTTTGTTTGATACTACATAGATGTTGCTGAATGACTACATGCTAAATATCTAGTGTTCATTCCATTGTTCAGCTGTCCGAAGGGGGTAATTCACCTGGTCAACTTTGATTAACTCTGATTCAAGAGTGGATGAGGTCAAGCATGCTTGCTTACCTATATAAATATATTTAGAGACTGACTAAATAAGTTTAACAGATTAGTCCAAAACGACATTTATATTGTGGCTATTGTCTGAGTAATTAAGCCATCAGTGCTTAAACTAAAATGACATCCAAGTACTCCTGGTTTAGAATCTAAAAAGCCATCAGTTTAAGACATTTTCCTCTTTATTTAATAGAGGAGAATGACTTCAGGCCCATCAGACGGTTCTGTGTGTGACTAAGAACACCTGACTATCTGCAGAAACAGCACTGTTCTATGGACTAAGACTGAGAGGGTAAACTGTTTATAGCACCAGCGCCTGCCCATAGTTGGGCTTACATGCTGTTTGATGGGTTAAGTGCAGAAAGGTCAGAGTCTACCACATCCCATCAGCAGTAACGGGTTCAGCAAAAAAAAAAAAAAAAGCTATTTGTTCGATTTCAGGTTCAATAGGACATTTGCAACAAAGCTGCTTCACAATTTGTCAGGACTCAGTAAGTCTGAAGATAAGAGAAACACCATGAAATCATCTGGTAACGGGAATCTCCTGATTTTCACACTGATCAGCCCTGACAGATGACGGGAGCAGTTGGAACCTCAGAAATTTGAATCCAGGGTTCTCTCCAGCGCGTATCGGCCCTTTGACTGACATCTGGGCTCCCACCGTCTGGTTTTCATGTCGGCTATAGTTCATCTGCTGAGTCTGTTCCCGCTTCCTTTAACCCTATGACCCTGTGCGACCGCTAACGGTAAAGCTTTCTAAAACCATGTCAGCTTCGAAGGATGGGTATAAACGGCATCGCGCCCCGCCACCACGCTCATAAAAAGTTCTGGTGAGAAACCTGTAATCTTTTTCTGATCAGTGACTGCACCAAACCTAAACACCGACAGGCCATGGTAAAAACAGTCTTTGCTGTGGAAATAGTTAATGAGTGAAAAAGTCTCAAAGTTTTCTGTTTGGATGAAGTCAGAGAAACACAGAATTAAGCAGTTAATTAAAAAGGAAATTGTAATTTCTGGAGTTGCACAATGTGTGCAATATTGCAATAGCAAAGGTCTGCTTGGGAGCAAAATTTGATAGGGTGTTACATTTTAAGAAAATTCTGCATGCCAATATTTTTTTGGGGCCTGTTGAATAGACTTCTACTGCCTTGCTGCACACATGTGATGTAGATTTTAGTGGCTAAGATGCTATGGGAATTTCAGAGTCAAGGCAAGGATCTACATTGACTGAAATGAGTATCGGCAGGCCAAAGCCTGACACAAACTTTTAGAATAGAAATCAGGCACAATGTGATGTTGTATCTCTGCTTGAGATATGTAGGGTTTTGAAGTGTTAGTATGCTCCCAACTAACTCTACCATTTTATACAAGAGTTGACGGTCTGTGTTAAACTATAACACCTATACAAAAAGTATTCTTTAGTCTTCTAGCTTTATATTAGTCAAGTTGCTGCCTTTTAGAATCAAAGCTGTGAGAAATTAAACACAAGTTTGATACTTTGTAGCACCTCATGTAATTCTATTAGGGTTTATGATTTCATGTTCAATAATTACATAGCTTTGCATTTTACAGACAAGTTATGTGCTCAAAAGCTCTGGGGGGGAAGGTTTTGGTCATTTTAAAAAAAATGTAGATTTGTGGCAGTATGTGGTGGGAAACTTACAGCTGTCAGTTGAGATGTGAGGCACCAGAACAAAATCATCAGTGTCACAGGAGGAGTTCTTGCTGCTGGTGCTTCCTGCAGACTCTTTGGACAGCTGCAGGAAGTTGGGAGGACCAAGCGGAGGCGATGACAGACCATCCTCAGCTAAAGTCTGCATATCCGGAAGAGACTGCATTTAGATGGAGGGGAGCCACAAAGAGAAGAATGAGAGGATTAAACTATTATATGCCTTCAAAGGTGTAGTTAAAGCTTCCAGGCTGCTCTGTCACTTCAGCCAAATGAATATATCCACACAGGCGAAGATGACACTGAAACAGGGGAATGACTGCAGTGATACAAGATGAGCAACTGTGCAAAAAAAAAAAGCCAGATATGCCAAGCAGTTTTACTCATAGAAGTTACATAATAAATTACTTCAATTTTAATATAAAAAGAGTTTATTTTCTTCTTTCCCAACTTTAAAGACACCGTTCATACTGAAGAATATAAGCTAGGACGAAAAACACCATAGCACCATGAAGGTACAATTAAAGTTAATTTAGTCACCATTTAACAATAATCCCTTCTGAATGAAGATTTATTAAGTAGCATCAAACTCACAGGAGGAGAGCTGTAACGGATGGATGGGGAGGAGCCACAGGAACCTTCTGTGACAGCGTTGGGGACGCTGGGGACGGGCACTGGACACGCTGAGGGAAACATGGTGACTATTAATTAGCATTTACAAGACATTTTACTGCAGTAAGGTCCGGGAAATTCCAAGAATGTAAACTTTGTTCTTACATTTTTTAATGGTGGACGATGGTTCCAAGAAAGCATGGCTAAAAAATGTGTCTGCAGAGAAAGGATTTACAGGACAGAGCAGGAGATTTTTTAAAAAGCCTCAAGGCAGAGCTCTAGATATGGACCAGTGATTATTTAGAGACGGTTAAAATTTTGCCCTAGCTTTTGTAATAAAAAAAAAAAATTTGTCTTGACAGAGAAAACACTCACCAAAGTCCATCCTGTCTTTCTGGCTCCTCTGCAGCAGGCCAAGCAGAAGGTCACCAAGCTGAGGAGATGTTTCCCTAGGGATTCTGCAGTATGTGAACATCGATACTCATTTTATGACCCATGTCAACTGAGTTAATCTAACAACAGATCCAATGGAAGGTATATCAGAGAATGAGACTATATGTATAAGCATAATACGGTATGCGAACACAAAGAATATCAAAGATTTAGACCATCACATGGATATACAAATGCCATATGCACTATTCAGTTTTGCATGAAACACTCAATAGAAGCATGCATTCTTCCCCAATTAATTTTCAAATCTTGATTATGATAGTTGAGGAAGCTAACAAAAACCACAACCTGAACAAGAAGTGTAACAAAATACAGGCGCACTTTAGTCCAGGTTTAGATTAAGCATTGTTACTGAAATCTCATTGTTCTCATGGGTCACACAGCTATTCCCTGTGTTGAAAGCATGAATGTTTGTATGTGAGCTGTTTGGTGCTAAATCAACATAGACAATAAAACACAAGCTGTCCTTTTCCTGGTAGAAAATGGTGCCTTCTACGTTTTGTACCAGCCCTGTGTCAATTTGTTACCCCCAGGGAGATGTTACATACCTGCTTGAATAACCCAAATTTAAAGTGATTTTCTATATTGTACTTATTTTATACAGTCTACCATGAGGAAATGTAGGTATATGACCTATTAAATACCGTATTTTCCGCACTATAAGGCGCACCGGATTATAAGGCGCACCTTCAATGAATGGCCTATTTTTGAACTTTTTTCATATATAGGGCGCACCGGATTATAAAGCGCATAGAATAGAAGCTACTGCAGTCAAACGTTTGACTGGGGTTGCGTTATGCATCCACTAGATGGAGCTGTGCTAAAGAGAATGTCAACAAAACAGTCAGATAAGTCAGTCAGTCAAACTTTATTAATACACTACAAACCAGCGTTCTGATAACTCCATTCACTCTCATGGTAAGGTCTCCTCTACATAGAATTCTATTGAATAGAGCCAACCGCACGTTAGGAATGCATTGGAGTCTATGAAGTTGAAGTTGAAATCAAACGTTGGTTAAAACGTGAAAGGGAACTTTTCCCTGATTCAGTAAACACGTAAAAGAAACAGTTTGATGCACTAAATCAAACGTTAGTACTGTTAACCTTTCCTGTTTCTGTCCCCTGACCGTAGTCTGATGACACAAGGGAGACGCTTTCTCCAGGGCCGAAGTTACTAGTTTCCTCGGGGTTAACTCCCTCACTCATACGTTGCTGAGTTGAACATGAAGAAACAGCATCAAAACACTGAGTTGTTGACGAGATTCGGGGTTCTTTTTAATGACTTTGCAGCACGTAAAAACACAGGGCTTACAGACTCATACACCGCTGCTCCGGTCGCCGTCTCTACCCACCCCACACACACAATAATACCGACGTCACTCCTTCACTCTTGATTCTCAGCTACGGCAGCACACAGCGCCACCTCTGTCCGGAGGAGTAATGTCAACATCTTCCATACACACACACGAAACATACACCCCACACACTGAGCTTCTAATCACATATAGTTCAGGCAATTCCTGCAACAGTACATTCAAACGTTATACACACACAAGTGGTGTTGGACTAGGAGTAAGCACAGTACAGGTGTTTACCGCTATTACTTCGGCGACGCCCCTGACTACGGTAGCCGTAATGCTGCAAGCGGTGCGGCTTTGTAGTTTACCAGTCGTACTGAAACATTTTGACAGAGCGCCGTGTACAACCAGTATGGATCAACCAATTAACCAATTGATCCATATATAAGGCGCTCCGGATTACAAGGCGCACTGTCATTTTTTGAAAAAATTAAAGGTTTTTAAGTGCGCCTTATAGTGCGGAAAATACGGTAAATGATACCTCCCAGCAGGGGCCCACTCAGTTGTTTAGATAGAAAAGAGTCATATTTTATAAGAGCCAACTGTCTCAAACAGAGATCAGAACCAGGTTTTCAGATACTAATACATAGTTGAGTTAGATTGCATATGGGAAATAAGCATTTTATGATCATGATTTCTATAATTCATGAAAATACAAACATGCTATGGTTTATATATACAGGTCCTTCTCAAAATATTAGCATATTGTGATAAAGTTAATTATTTTCCATAATGTCATGATGAAAATTTAACATTCATATATTTTAGATTCATTGCACACTAACTGAAATATTTCAGGTCTTTTATTGTCTTAATACGGATGATTTTGGCATACAGCTCATGAAAACCCAAAATTCCTATCTCACAAAATTAGCATATTTCATCCGACCAATAAAAGAAAAGTGTTTTTAATACAAAAAACGTCAACCTTCAAATAATCATGTACAGTTATGCACTCAATACTTGGTCGGGAATCCTTTTGCAGAAATGACTGCTTCAATGCGGCGTGGCATGGAGGCAATCAGCCTGTGGCACTGCTGAGGTCTTATGGAGGCCCAGGATGCTTCGATAGCGGCCTTTAGCTCATCCAGAGTGTTGGGTCTTGAGTCTCTCAACGTTCTCTTCACAATATCCCACAGATTCTCTATGGGGTTCAGGTCAGGAGAGTTGGCAGGCCAATTGAGCACAGTGATACCATGGTCAGTAAACCATTTACCAGTGGTTTTGGCACTGTGAGCAGGTGCCAGGTCGTGCTGAAAAATGAAATCTTCATCTCCATAAAGCTTTTCAGCAGATGGAAGCATGAAGTGCTCCAAAATCTCCTGATAGCTAGCTGCATTGACCCTGCCCTTGATAAAACACAGTGGACCAACACCAGCAGCTGACACGGCACCCCAGACCCACTGACTGTGGGTACTTGACACTGGACTTCTGGCATTTCCTTCTCCCCAGTCTTCCTCCAGACTCTGGCACCTTGATTTCCGAATGACATGCAGAATTTGCTTTCATCCAAAAAAAGTACTTTGGACCACTGAGCAACAGTCCAGTGCTGTTTCTGTAGCCCAGGTCAGGCGCTTCTGCTGCTGTTTCTGGTTCAAAGGTGGCTTGACCTGGGGAATGCGGCACCTGAAGCCCATTTCCTGCACACGCCTGTGCACGGTGGCTCTGGATGTTTCTACTCCAGACTCAGTCCACTGCTTCCGCAGGTCCCCCAAGGTCTGGAATCGGCCCTTCTCCACAATCTTCCTCAGGGTCCGGTCACCTCTTCTCGTTGTGCAGCGTTTTCTGCCACACTTTTTCCTTCCCACAGACTTCCCACTGAGGTGCCTTGATACAGCACTCTGGGAACAGCCTATTCGTTCAGAAATTTCTTTCTGTGTCTTACCCTCTTGCTTGAGGGTGTCAATAGTGGCCTTCTGGACAGCAGTCAGGTCGGCAGTCTTACCCATGATTGGGGTTTTGAGTGATGAACCAGGCTGGGAGTTTTAAAGGCCTCAGGAATCTTTTGCAGGTGTTTAGAGTTAACTTGTTGATTCAGATGATTAGGTTCATAGCTCGTTTAGAGACCCTTTTAATGATATGCTAATTTTGTGAGATAGGAATTTTGGGTTTTTATGAGCTGTATGCCAAAATCATCCGTATTAAGACAATAAAAGACCTGAAATATTTCAGTTAGTGTGCAATGAATCTAAAATATATGAATGTTAAATTTTCATCATGACATTATGGAAAATAATGAACTTTATCACAATATGCCAATATTTTGAGAAGGACCTGTATATGGGTACAAAATGGTTTGTTTACAGGAATGAAGTGGACACAGAGGGGAAGAAATGGTACAACATGAGGGTACGAATTGACCTGGAACCCACAAGACATGCCAAGCTATAAACAACAGATCCAAGTAGGGGATGATACCCAAGAGGTTCACTGAAGAGAGAGGACAGTACAAAGGATGTGACTTACATGGGTTGTAGATTCTTGTTCTTCTCATAAAATAACCTCAAATCCTGGGGACTGTTAGCCTGAGAAAGGTGATAAAAATTAAACACGATACATGCATCACTAGACCCACTCATTTGGTTACTGTGTTGTTTTTTGTTGTTCTTTGTATTAACCTGGAATGGTGGCTTGCCAACCAGACACTGATAGATAACCGTTCCGATGCTCCACAGGTCGGCCTTGGCGTCATAGTTCTGGGACATGATGACCTCTGGGGCCTGACACAGAACATATCACAACAATGAGCCAGGGCAGAGAGAGTTATGGAGCCAGCTCCTGACAAAGGGAGTGCACCTGGGGTTGACACTGTATATCTCTCCCCAACAATGTGAACTACATCTGTTTTTAGCTCCAAATGAGGGATTCCCATGCTCCTGATTGCTGTTGGTTCCTGAGGCCGCCGAGTCTCGCAAGTGTGTTTTACTGTGTGAAAATCTGAACGCAGGTGTACTGTAAAATTGAACTGCTATAATAACCTTTTGGTGAAACTCAACCATTTTTCTTTGTCTTCACCTTGGTGTTTTACTGGATGCCGCCAAAAGCTTTGTTACCGTTTGTCCACTGAGCTACAACTTTGGGGGGGAAATTTTATGACCCTTGGTGGTGTGTTACACCGAGCTTGTTTGCTCCCAAAGCTCCGCTCAGCACCATATTATCACTTGTTTTGCCATAAATGCTGGTTTGAGTTCACACACACTCAATGCTGTTTTATCTTGTTTAGTTAGATATTTTACCCTTTTATGTAGAACTTTGCATGTTTGATTAGGTGAAGATTATTGAATCGGAAGTGCGAGGTGTATCAGGCTGTTGATTTAATAAATGTTCACGTAGATAAAGAGAAGGCTTTGTGTTTATTTTGAGCAAGAGTGATTTGTCAGTCAAAATAAGGTCAAAGTTCCCCACGTTTCGGTGAAACGGTTGATTAAACAGTGAGATCTAGTAATAGTTATCAATTATTACTGAGAATTTAATAATTGTGATTATCAAGGGCTTTGAGCCACAATTACAACACCAGAGGACATCTCTGACTTTGATTTATAAATATGGATTTTTGGTTAAGAAATAAATTTTTCTCAAATTATGATTTTAAATTATAATTCTTGATAAATATTAATTAATCAATAATCATAATCCTAAAATAATGATTTGGGCAATTATGCTATGAGGCTGTCAAAGTGTAGATTTTACTTAAAACTGGGTGTGTATAAAAGAAAAAAGGAATAATTAAAACACATATTATATAAACACACAAAAACAAACATCTAAATCCACTGACCATGTACATTGGTGAGCCGCAAAGTGTGACTGCCATCATGTTGCTCTGGAGGTATCGTGCAAAACCAAAGTCAGCTGTAGGACACAAAACCAGAACAAAGCAGAGACTACAAATATTAAAACATACATCAAATGTTATTCCTAAAATCTAGAATGTATCTTGAAAACAAACTCTGCAAAGAGTAATGACAGGAGGCGAAGATAAAACCATCAGAAACGTCTCAAATGTTCGAATTCTAATCCGTCTTAGTGGAAAATTGGGCAAACAATCTTTGTGTTCTAATTTCTATCTTCAAATATCAAATAAAAGCAAAAACAATTATTTTCTTCTTTTACCAATTTTGATTCGGATGCCACTTATGTTGGACTTCTTGCGGCCCACGTATGACAGCAGTATGTTCTGGGGTTTCAGGTCACGGTGGATGATTCCTTTGCTGTGGAGAATGCGCATGGCAGCGGCAATCTGCTGGAGGAAAACCCTCAGTGTGTCCTCTCTTAGAGTCCCTTTAGCTTTAAAAAGCAAAAACAACACTTAAAAAGTATGTTCAAACTGTGACAGTGATCAACAGCTGAAATGCTGTTGATGTAGCTGAAATTTGTTTTTCTAATTTGAGTTGAAGTGTGATGAGTAATTATAAACGTTTCATGTATAGTTTGCAATAAACAGCAGTCAGGACACAGAATTTGAAAAGTAAATATGTAGCAGTTTTAGCAAACTTTTCCAAAGCTAAACTAGGTAAAGTAATGTGGCAAAAAAATGTTGCTTTACTGATGAAGAATCCCTACAGTTTGTGTTGCTGTAAATGATAACAATTCTGAGGTAAATGATGCCCCTTTTCCATCAGTACCTAATCTACTTGACTCGGGTAGGGTCGGCTCTAGAAAGGTGGACTGCTGCTCAGTCTATAGCTTTTGTCAGAACAAGAGTGGATGAAGGCTGCAGGCTGCAAGACAAAGCACTGTGGATAATCACAGGAGAGAGAGAGAGGAAAGCCTTGGAATGGTACAAGCTCAAGGAAGTGTGATGGTAAGCCAGTATTTCTCAATTAGTGGGGTGAGCCCCTGTGGGGCAAGGTGGATTCAACTCTTTATTCATACTTAAATGATAAACAAGCCTCCAATCACTAGGTGGCAGCAGTGCTCAAATCAACAGACCACCTGTACCAGAGGAAGAAGTGCACAGCACCGGTGTAAACAGACCCGATGGAGGAGATATGGAAAAGCTTGTCATCGGAGTAAAAAGAAAAATGGAGGCATAAGTTCTACAAAAATGCACTTCCTAGTGATTCATTTCACTTTTTTCTTTGCAATGTGAATCACAAACTGTTTTACTGTTACAAATGGAGTTAATAAACTCCATTTGGAAACCAGGAAATGGTTTAAAGCTGTTGCAGATGCCTGAAGCTGACACCGGAAGCTAAGTCCCTTTTTCTTGCACGCTGGTTCGTTGAGTACAGGTGTTGCTCTTGAATCTCTTTGTTTCGCTCATTTCTCTTTGCTGCTTGCTGCTGGTAGCATTGTGACTGATTGAAGTTGGAACTGCAGGAAGATATCACCCTTCAGAGGCTGTGCAAGCAGTTTTTGTTCTAGGTCTGTTGTCACCCAAGTCTGGTAAGCCTAATTTCTTCTTGGTTAAAGACAGTATTAGCTGTTCGCCCTCAGTTGTAAGCTTGTTTGATATATTGACTCGCCGATAAGAGTTTTCGGCTTGCGCAGACTCTCTTTGTTGCCTCTGCGTTTTTGTTTGCAAGCGAAGTGGTTGTGAAACAGAGCCAACAGAGGACTTTTCTGTTCAATCCAACTTCTCTGTTTGCTTTGGCTGTATACGAGGCATTTGGGCCTCTGGGAAGAGGGCAGTTCATTGTCCCCTTTGGTTCTTTCTGACAGACTGTGCCAGTCCTCTCGCGCTGGCACAGGATTGGGCCTGGGCTCTCCTTTATGTTTTCCCCCATCCAGCCAGTCTTTCAAACTCTCCTGAGAGTTCTTTGGGAGGGGGTGTCGGATTCTCCACCCCAACCCGGGTCGCATCTAGCTCTGGGTTTGGCCACTGCAGGGCCCGGCTCCTCCTTCTCCCGATACAGTGGGGAGGTAGGCCGTCTGATGCCTCGTGCGTGGCACCGTCCACACATGCCGTCTATATGAATAAGTGGGCGGTCTTTGAGGATTGGTGCCGTGGCAGGGTGCTGGATCCAATACATTGTCTGGTCACTGACATATTGGCCTTCCTTTAGCGGTTGCTGGATCTGGAGCTGTCCCCGTCCACTTTGAAGGTCTATGTGGCTGCCATCACCCGTTGGGATGATGGGCTTAATGGTTGTTCCGTGGGATGGGATAAGGATGTTTCCCCGTTTCTGAAAAGTTGCTAGGCGCCCGCATCTGCCCTCGCACCCTATGACCCCAACATAGGATCTATCTATCTATCTATCTATCTATCTATCTATCTATCTATCTATCTATCTATCTATCTATCTATCTATCTATCTATCTATCCCCAATGTCCCCCCCACCCCACTGAAGACTGCCTCCAGTCAACCCCCTCGCAAGACCAAAATCCTTGGATATGAATCCTGGATAACCGCCACAGTGCTTGGTCCCACAGAATCCTCATGCACACGAGAAGTAAGAGGGACTGAGCTTCCGGTGTCATGTGACTATATAGTCTCACATGGATCACCAGTAGGTCATGGGTGACTGTTGTCATTAGTACTCGACCAGCACCTGCGCAAGAATGATCTTTCAGTGCTTGATGCACAGCCTCTGGCAGTCATCTGGGTTTCATAAAACCTTGGTTACGGTGGTAACTTTCATTACCTCCACAGTATTTACTGCAACTAAACCCACCAGTGATTTAACAAGCCAACCCTGTGAACATTAACTCACCACGATACACAGAATTTGCTTTTACAACCACCTGTGAAGCAGTGATTATATGGTGCCCCAGTCACTGAGCCCAAATGACCATAAACTAGAAAAGACAATGGGACAGTGATAAAAGAATAGCCTCGGCTTTAGAATCAGTGTTTCTGATCAACACAGGTGCAGATATTTGCACCAAATTAAGAGATGTGCTGGGGAAGTGCTCCTCACTTACAGGTGAGGCTGACCTCATTTTAACAAAACAAAAAAAAAACACGTATAACAGCTCTATTTCTAGATTTAATATTCCCCTGTCAGTGTTTGACCTAGTGCACAAAAACAATAGACAGATCCCATCCTGCAGTGGGATCCAGAGTTTTTCGCAGTATCTTAAATGCTTAGAAATGAGTGGAAGATCATGCAAGACTATATATAAATAAATCACATTTTGTGAGCAGTTATAATTCAACAATGGATTATTTTAAAATCCAGATATGAAAGGATTTGGAAGCTAAAAAACAAGAGAACCTTAAAAATGACCCATTTTAAAATTTTGCTTGTGTTGTTAGTAACTAAATAAACCAAAGTGATAAATAAGTGTGACAAAACCTTAAGCTGTGGTGTAGACTCTATGGTTAATGTCATCTGTATAATCATATTCAATAAATAAAATTATTATTGAAAGGTTTCAGTAATTCCATTCACTAAATGAAACACGTGGATTAATTCCACACAGGCTGGTGTTTTTAAACCTTTGCTTCTGTTAATTATGATGATTTTCTGCAGCAACAGGTGGGGGAGGGGCAGTGCTCAAGGCCTAAATTTCTTAAGTTTTGAAACTGCAACTTTTTAAAGTCTGTATTCTTTGACAGGTGTAACCAAGCCATTTCTACTCAATACCTAAACACGTTTAGCTCTGACCAGCGAATCTAGAGACGGAACAAAATTAGTCAGTGTTTAGAGAATTAAAGTTTGAATCTTCATTTTAACATTGTAGTATTTAGCATCTGCTTTCTCTTCATAGCAAGCCGTCCCCACATAAATAAAGGCATTTTAATTATTACAGGCCTTAAACACTGCATTGTATGATGGGGAATAGAATGACCTTCTTGTGCTCAGCTACAATTACTCATCCTCAAACACCCACATAACTCCACATGGGGGAAAAAAACACAAAAGTTCTTCACATCATCAATTACACAGGCTCCTACAGGCAAGCCATCTAATAACAGAGATCCCCCACACCTACATATGGAACACCTCCTGCAGTCACATGGCTTTTCCTCCAATGCAGCATTAATAACTTTGTTTAGATCCATGATAATCTCTGTGTGTGCATGTCACACAGATTAGTGGGAGGCTTACCTTGCAGATAGTCAGCAAGATCACCTCCATTGCAGTACTGTATGAGGAGACAAACACCATCAGGAAACACGTAAAACTCAGATTCAACATTGTTAAGATGAAAAAAGCATTTTGTTATCATCAGAACACCCAATTAGTGTTGGAGGGTGTCTCTGCAATTGTTCTCCTCAGTGTTTAAATCCTACCCCTGATAATGGCAGGCTCATCAATTAAGGCACTGAATGTCTGGAACCTAATCAGTGCAGACTACCACTTCCACTTATTTAAGAGGAGGAACATTAAAACAGGCCGATAAGATGCTGGGAGGTTAAAAAAGGTGACTTTCTGAGAGAATTAAGAACTACTGAGAAGCCCCTTGCTGCTTCCTGCCTTTCTGAGGGACTTACGGGCCGTTGTCTTCCACCTCAAGCACTTCTGACACAAACCTGTCATTTGGACCTCACTGCCACATGAGCTACTTTCCTTGACCACATTAGAAAACAGCACAAAGCTGAGACCATGTTGATGTATGAGACATTGTGAGGAAAAAAGAATGCATCTGAACATACTACACTCAAGCACTCATGCCTGCAGCATCCTCCCTAAAGGAGGAGTTATCACACTGCTAAAATAGACTTTATTTTCATTCTACAGTTGAATTAAAAAAAGTAAAGAGGCACAAACGTGAATGTTATTAAGTCCTAAGATCACACTGAAGTAAATTATTTTCTGCCCCTAAAGTGTCTGACATGTTTTAGACAGTCCCACACTCTCATCTTTCACTTTGTTAAAGTACCTTTTGGTGAAATATTGTTATGTTGACATTGTTTCTGTTTTTAAAAAAAGTAAAACAGTTTTAAACCTACTTTCAAACAAAAGCAGACTGTAGACTGCCTCTAAGATGAATCTTGTGTATACAGCAGAACTGACTGAGTTGACCTAGTTCAGTAGAGCAGAACTATCTAAACTCTGACATAAACGAGGTTTTAAAGAACACACTCTTTAAAAACAGTAAATGGTTGCAGTGATTGATGGTGTGATGCCAAGGATGCTGGAAGTAAAACTGTGGCTGTAAACAAAGCCCTGATGCAATAGTGTCTTTCACATCATAGTCTGCAATTCACCAGTTCACGATCAGCTGAAAGGCCCCGACATGCAACATCGAGACTGACCTCTGATCAACCTCTACAGGTAGTCACAGAGCAGTAAGGACCAGTAGACCAATGAGTGTAAAGACAGTAGTAGCAGCAGCCAACGAGTCTGGATCAGAAGAAATGTGCAGCGACACAAAATGGATCCTCAAGCATCTGTCTAGTTATCTCAATCTGATGCAAATAACATGTTGAGGATGGTGCATAACCTAGCTTGTACTTAAATCTCTAAATGCTTTAAGGCAGACAACAAGAGGATCATCACTCAGAGTTAGCCAGATATTAATGGGTGTAGGGTAAATTTAGGACGCACATTTAATACATCGCTTGGGTGAAAGCTAGAGAATCATACACCACACCTCATCTATAGGTTCAACATGTATGATGTGAATGATCAAAAGATTCATAAAAGCTGTTTAATAGTAGTTGCTCATTCATGAGGATACAGAAGGGTCAAATGTGGAAGAAAGGCACAAGAAGTGGACAGAAAGCAGGACAAACAGGGGAACACACAATATTCATGGTTCATACTGCAACTGAACTGAATTGAATGTCTGTATTGCCATTATATGTGTACCATACAACAGAACTGCTCTGGTTGTTTGAGAAGTGTAAAGAAATTTCCACCAAATAAAAGCATACAAGTTGCAAACTGTGAAATATCTGGACTCATGTTTCTAAACTTACCTCCATCACCAGGAAAACAGAGTTGGGAGTTTCCTGGAAGAAAGGGGACACAGAATCAGTAAGAGGAGCCATTTGTCCTGCAGCAGCTGTCTGGTTCACCACACAGCAACATGAAAACAGCCACCGGAACCTTTCTAGAGTACACAGTACCAACACCTATGTCAGTGTTAAGAGCTTTTTATGAATTGCTGCTTCTATAACGTTTCACTACATCTATAGTGAGTACAATTTGTTGCTCTCACAATACAGTCAAATAAAAGCAGTGTAGCTGTTTTCTAGCTGCCACATTCTCTTATTACTTTTAAAACAAGAACAAGTCATTAGCAGGAATCACAATAGTTTAGCATCTTACATTTGTCTAGTAAGATTAGCTTAAAACACTTTAAAAAATTAGAGATGCAGTTTCTACCTTAAATAAACAGTTATTTCGATTTTCATTTGTCTAAATTCCTGATTTTACACCTAATTGTAAAGGGTGCAAACTTGCACAATATTAAACTTTTCTCAGATTTGTATCTGGCATGGCACAGAAGGTCGTAACAAAGTTATGACCTTTGAATAAGTATTACAATTCTAGGTTAAAGCCAGCCCCTATTTGTATGGTTCTGAAGTTGCTCAGTCTAGCCAATCTCCATCTGCAGGTAGTTGGGTTTGTGGCTGTGGGGAGTGGGGGGCACAAAAATCTCCTGCTACATTATGCATCCAAGTGTGCTAAAGGCAGATTGCATAATGGTTTATTGTGCAGTACGATTTAGAAAGAAGGGGGCCTGGAACAGGGTGTACGGGCAGGCAACAGCCATGTCACTGGATGGGACATGGTCATGTCACAAAACACACTGATCTACATCCCAGGGTTGATTAATCATTTCTAATGAGAGAATATTATTCCAAAATGACCACTCAGATCCTCTGCATAGTAATGTTGGACAAACGGAAGGCCAGCAAACAGCAGGAGAGGAAGAGAAGCTTCTGCTCTTGCAGCTCTTTGTAAACAAGGCAGGTGGAGGCAGCTTCACATAGGAGGGCCTTTGTTTGCACAGTTAGAGGAAGTAGCAGTTAACCGTTATGAAAGAACGACTGCTCAAATGATATTTATGTGCCAATGTGTTCTGGAGGCTTGTGTTTACACACTGACTCGGATAGAACGGGAGGTTTTGAGCCACAGATGGTGAGCTACCAGCTGAGGGCAGGGCTCTAAAACAATTTTTCCAGCACAAAATCTTCCAAAACAACCATGATATAAATAGCCAGCCACCTCTGTCATCATGACATGCCCCCAGTCATGTAACAGTTTCACAAGCAGCTAAAATCATCAGCCTGGAAACAGAAATTAGACTGCCAAGAGTTAGAACAGCACTGTGTTTGGCTCCTGGGTTATTGCATCACATTCCAACGCTAAAAGTTGAGGGTTATGCAATAGTATGTGGAATAGGAAAAACTGCATTGAGGAGATGAGGTATGTCTGTGTGTAACTACACGTTTGTGAGTAAATGGCAGCAGCAGATGAAGAGTTTGCAGGATCAGCCCAACTATGTCACCAAACGTAACCCTGTGCATTCTGAGCAACTGTGGCACACAATGGTCACCATTGTGTGCCACAGCTACAGTTTTCAGTGTCAGAATGAGCAGGACGACACATGGCCAGGACAAAAGGTCAGGAACACTTGTAGATAACAAACTGTAGATGTTTATCATCCCACATCCCGAGTTGGTCTCCTCCACACACACCATTCAGCATGCAGGAGTCACTAATATGCATCATGTGAGTGTGTTGACTCCTGCTCCTGTAGTGATCCAGCATGTCAACACAGAAAGCACATGTTACAGTGCAGGTGACTGGGAGCGTGTTCACGTGCCTCGGTCAGCAGCAGTAATAATGTTTACCTCGGAGTCTCAGTTCCACCCAGTGAGAATGTCTAGATAGCAAAGCTCTGAAGAAATAAACACACAAGCATGTTTTCTAGGAAAACCCAGCTGGCTCCCTAGAAACATTCACCCCCTTTTTTTTTTATTTCAGTCCTCCCTTCAATCTAGCTGGAATGTCTGGTGCTATTAGGACATTCATGTGAAAGCCAAGGGCCCCTCTCCATACAGGCACACACTGTTAAACTTCAGAGAAGACTGGGGCATATACTGAGCTCTCATGGCCCAGTTCACAATGTTTTCTACCACAACATTCAACATTTGACACAAAGAAGGCGATCTGTGTCTGCTGGATTGATTACGTCTGGATCCCATGATCTGGACGTGGGGTGAAGGAACATTTTCACCAAGAACTCAAACATACAAGACATTTGTATCTACGGTTGTACTCTGTGTATTCAGTGTTAAGACCAACGCTACGGTGGCAACTCTGTACGGTGGTGGTAGAAAGAAACAGTGGGGAAAAACTGCTTTAAAGATTAGGATGAGCACCAGCATTGAACAAACCAAGCAGCATAATTACTTCAACAACAAACTAATCAATACCACCCTGCTTTTATCATTTAGTTAGAACCAATTGGCTCTTTTAGAAATGCTAAAGATCAAAATACTGAAGGTGTTTTTGGCGGCTTGAACTAGATACTATTAGCCACAACTTTGTCTGCATTGATTTCTTCCTCCTAAATGAGATTGAGATGATTAACTAAAACATAATTATTGGATGATAACTCAAATCATAACCACTGGATAAAATATTGCAGTGGCTTTAAAATGATAGAAGCACTAACCAGAGATTTTGTGGCCAATTGTTAATCCCTATTTTTTTAACTCTGACCAAGAGATCCCACATTTAGAGAACAAAATACCTTTTTTAACTGTCTGGATAAACTCAAATAGAACTGTCTTAACAATAAAACGTTTAGAGTAAAACACTAGGCATGTTTACATGGACATAAGTATTCAGAATGAAGGGGCCAAACAGAATAAAAATGCGTCATGTAAACGCGCCAGTCGGAATATTCTGATCTGATTCAGCTCCACTTGGAAATAAATTGTATTTCAAATGAGATGCATGGTTCATGTCGATCCACAATCTGAACCGCATTCATGTAAACACAGATCGTTTCATTCTGATTGGGGCAAACTGACCTGACTGCCCTATGTCAACGTGATGCATATCTGGCTTTAGTGGCAAAGCTTGAAGGGATGTTAATATAAACCTAAAAATATCTCAGAAAACCCAAATCCTGTTCTGTAGCATAGTTCATGAATGGAATATACTAATTACATGCAGAAACAATCAACCACAGAACCAGAAAATACCAGCGCCTTGGAAAATCAAGGCATAGCTGCTTATCTATTTTGGATGAAGCTAAACTATTAGTATGTAGTTTAGCTCTAATATATGTATTTTGATTTGAAGTGCCTTGGTCTGGTCTGAGCACCATGTGTATATCCGAACTGGGATTTAAAAATGATGGCATCTGAGCTTTCACCAGAGAGAACAATTCTTCTGGAAAAAGCACTTTAGTCTGATAACATATGGTTCAGTTGGACAATGATCCTTAATGTATTCTTTTAATCGCACATGCCAGCAATCCCACGTCACTTTCAATTAATGTTTTTACAGTACCTGCCTCTGTCACCCCATAACTAAGCGGGCTTAGAGGGCGTCAAAACCTTTGAAGACCAAATCAGAACATCTCCAGGCCTCCATACCAACTTCATTCTTGCCAGGCTGCAGAATGTCTATTTTAAGTAGATGGTGGGAAATGACTATTACAATAGTGTGGTTGCATGAAGGAGTCTGAGGAAAAACAAATTCTTTAAATCTGCCGATCTAACTTTAAACTCGTGTTTACTGGCCAGTTATTCACCGACTTTAAGAACATGGTGTTTTCACATTTCCTTAAAAGTGATTCTTTTTAAATTATTATGATATTCCAGAGGGGGAAAGCCATGTCTTGCTGTAAACCCCTGCTTATATACAGTAAGAGCCTCCAATTACAGCCAGTGAGTAACTATCAGTTCACCTTTGGGCAGAAATAAGTGGCACAGTTGACAATCTAACAGTTTATCCAGCAGATTCAATAACAGATGAATCTGCTGACAACTGTTAGAAGTGGATCTTGGAAAAAGACCAAGTACTATAAAGATGGCTAAAAAGCATTTGGTTTCTGAGCTGTGTTTATCTGGACACATGGGAATGCTTCCAACCTGATCTTATCTACCAAATCCACAAACAGAAAACAATTATGAACAACCAGGATGATTAAAAAGAAGTCCAAAGGTTGAAAAACTGAATCGACAAACTGCCTTCTGTCTACACGAACAAACATTCAATGTTTGCATTTTAACACAAGTGTGAGAAGATGTAATTCACAAAGCTGGGTAAAATGGTATACCAATGTGTCCTTATACAGGCTCAGATGTGCACACGTCTTCCCTATAAATAAAAAGACGCAACATTGGTTCAACTAACAACCAGAATCAGTCCAACAGAACAATTCATAACTACCAAACCCACTGACTGAACCATAAAACCAATTTAAAATTGGATCAGTATTAAGACAAAAGATGCACCAACTGGTCAAAAAGTTCAGAGAATAACACAATCGGATCTTTTCCCAATCAGTGAGTGAACATGCCATGCCAATTGCTACTTGGCCGGGCTGACAACACAGTTGGGAGATAACAGGAAGGACAAATGGTCTACAGCCGAGTTGCTCCATTTTATCCCTTTGACCTTTTAACCTCTGTCATGTAACATAGTCTAAATAAACTGGACGATATGCATGGATACAACTGTTTTTCTAATGTTAGCACTTACTGCTAACATCAGATACCAGACAGTTTAAAACTGGAATTCATAAACATTTTTTCAGTGTGTGACACTGCCTCTGCTACTAACTACTACATAATTAATGTCCATTCATCACAGGAAGTTGTTCTTATATCTTCTTACACTGTAGTTCTTCAAAAGGATTTTGAATCACCTAAAATCAACAGAAGGTCAGGCGTTTTACTAAGATAATTCATTATGTGTACTTTAATGGAAATCAACCACAAAACTGATTGAAGAACCTCTGATTAAGACAGAAAAAAAAAAATGATGAAACAGTTACTGATATTTAAATAGACACAATGTTTAGATACACCCCATAACCTCCAGGTCCACTTACCTGAACGTCATAAAGAGCCACAATGTTTTCATGTTGCAGTTCCTGAGTAAAAAAGAGCAGATAGTAGTGATATATAAATAATAATAATAATAATAATAATAATAATAATAATAATAGATAGTAGTTCTTTTACGGGTATGATGACCTTTTTCAGTCAAAAAGGTGCAAATTCAGGTTTTAGATCAATCTTTAACAACAAACAACGGATCAGTGAGAAGCATTTGATCATTGTGCCCACCTTAAGGATTTTGATTTCCTTGCCAAGGAGGATCTGGGACTTGGACAGGTTCTTCTTATTAATGCTCTTAATGGCCACCTCCCAGTCAGTTTTCTTTACAGCACAGAGAAGAAAACAGGTTAGAGTATATTTTCATCATGAAGTGTCTGCAACAACATTCATCTATCTCCAAACAACATGCTGATTTCTTCAGTTTCACTCATCTTGTCTTATGATTAATAGATATTTATCATAAAGGCACCATTTGTTGCAATACTTCCTGTGTTGTTTTTCTTTGTTTTTAAAAGTTCTTTCAGATTGTTTTTAGACACCAAAGCTACGATATAATGATCATTATTGAATTTAAACTATGTTGTCTTTTTCCTTTTAAACATACAATGTTTTCCATTGATCCATCACAATATCCAGTATGTTATGCATATAAAAGGATGTGTGTGTGCAGAAGAAAAGCCCAGTGGTTCACAGTGCCTTATTGGTAAGGCTGTATAATGCCTGGAAGGCTGAAGGAAGCTTTTAAGATCAGGTCACTTGGCTTTCTAACACCAGCCTCCTTGGCTGAATGATGAGGTCCTCAGATGACAGCCAGAACAAGGGCCAGCCAGGAGCTATTCCCCTCCCCCACCAAAATAAGATCCAATGTTTCCAGATGGGTTCCTGGAACAACTTTAAAAATAAAGATTTCTAGAGCTCACAGACTCCACGGGCATATGCTGCATCCACATAGAATAGCTATAAAAAAGCCATTTTCAGGAAATACATGCAGAGTTTAGAAATCAGAATTAGTATATAAAGGAGGAATACAAAGACAAGCCGCAAGTCTCCAAAAGAATCTAGGTTAATAGGAGATGTTCCTATTCTGCCGATGAAGTCGGCCTACAGGCAGGCAAAGGACCCAGCATGGGAGTGACGCTGCATTAAACTGACATGAGTCAGTGCAAATGTGTGTGTGTGTGTGTGTGTAGTAATACAAAGAAAACTGAGCTGTATCCATCCCCAGCTCACCAACAGCCTAACCAGCCAAGTGTAACCGAGTCCCCACTATGTGCATCCGAGGTCGGGGGTGGGGAGGTGGGGATAAGTGACCCCTGTGGTTCATTGTGTATCACCCGGGAATGCAGAGGAGTACAGGGGGGGTGGATAAATCTACTTTCCATCCATGAGTTAAATAGCACACACCAAGTTATTATGGCCTGCAGAGTCAGCCTGTAAAAACGGAAGCAAGCTCTCATTTTCTAGAATAACACATGATCTCATTTATGAATCACAGCTGATCACAGTGTGAGTAACAGCAGGATTAGCATTAATAAGCAAGGGGAAGAAACGGCAGAGAAACAAGACAAGCATGTAGAACTAAAATAAGACCAAAGGAGTCACAACGTACAGGAACGGTAAGAGACACTGAGTGTTTTAGTAGTTTGGATGACCACTTAAGACCTAGCATATGCATAAAGTATAATAAAAAATAAAAAAAATAGATTAAACTTAAAACATACTCTTTAACAAATGGAAGAAAAGATCAAATCTGTTATTAGATCCCACAATGTGAGGACAGGCTTTAGGAAAGGTCAAGTTTGACGCTAATGAAAGGTGTGAAAACTAAGCCCCTCCTAGACAAATTAAACAATTTACCTCCCCTTTTTATATTCTCCTTACTGCATCTTTACAGAACTAAACAAAAACTTATTTCCTAATAAATTATGGTTAAAATATGGACCATTCAATCATTAAATAAATCAGAAATGATAACGAGTTAGAATACATTTTCATCATGAAAATGTATTCTAACTCTTTCAAATTTTTGCATATACTTATTATAGGACAGAAACTTGATATTCCCCAACCTCCCCTCCCCTTTCCTTTATAAAAACAACAACAACAAAAAAACAAGCAATTACCAATTTACCATTCATCAAAACATTTTCCATTGCTGCTTTATCAAGGCGGAGTTTCAGGGGGCAAGGTGCACATCCCCTGCAATCAATTAGCCAGAAACTGGGTGTACCATGTACAAGTCGCCAGTCTATCAGAGTAACCCAAGAACAACGCAGGAAACACATGTATGCAAACACACATCTGCATTTAGAGTGACCATTTAATCCAACATGCAGGCTTTGGCCTGTGGGAGGAAAATGGAGTATCCAAAGAGAACCCATGCATGAACATGCAAACTCCTGGTTGGGATTCAAACCCAGGACCATCTTTCTGCAAAGCAATCACGCCAACGACTGTGCAAGCCAGTGATGATTCTATTTTTTTGGATTTGACTTACAAGATTGAAAAGTATTATTGCTAACTGAGCTAGTTTGTTGTCGTGGTCTCATGGTCAGAGTTATCAACCTGATCAACAGCTAGATTTCTTTTTCAGTTTATTTGGGCTTTTTCTGTTTTGGGCCTGGGCTGAAACATGTCATCTGGGAAGGTCAAAAAATTGTTTGAGTAATATGGATCCACATAAATAAAAAAAACTACAAAAATAAAACTAATTGATAGAAAAATCACAATAAACTGTGAGAGCGCAGAAACCAAGTCATGGATGTTATACTCAGGTGGCGCTTACCATTAACCTTTATGTTAATGGTCCAGTAAATATTATTCCATGTAATTCCATGGATCCATTCCTCATCTTTTTTGTAAATGCAGGCCAACATGTCAGCTGTGGACAGCTGCACAAGCAGTAGCCTGCACCCATGCATGCATTGATGAGGACATGGGGACATTTATCTTGCATCCGGAGTCATTTAAGTGGCACTCCACAGATCTAGTTTATGGATTTTTATTTTTGAGAGCTAAAGGGTGTTTTGCATGAGCTGGAGGGAACAATATGTGCATGTGTGCTCATGACTGTTTTACTTGGCCAAACAAACCCATAATCCTCAGAGATATAGAGCTTCACATTGGTCAGATTTTACAATTTAATGTAATTTTTTGAGCATTAGCTCATAATCTAATAGATTTCTGAGCTGCAGCATGAATGAACACAGTGCAGCGGTTATATGAAGGCTTGTATTCTTAAATAGGCAGCCACCCCTCCTACCTCAGTACATCAGCAAGTCATTCACTGTTGTCTGACTCATCCATTTCATGAATGAACCAAATAACATAAATAATAAATAATAATAAAATAAGGCAAAAACAACCAATAATACTGACTGCTATGTTTTCCATGAGCCTAGGTTCCACATGTTTAAACTGTTTAAATAAATCACCATCCCAGAGGAGGTGACAGCCCACATATGCTGCTGCAGAGCTGCTCTCTCCACTGACTGACCCACATTTTCTTATTAGGCTGCTCCCTGTCCTCTTTAGCAGAAATATTTAGTTACATTTAAATCAACCCATTTTATTACCTTTCTGTGTCTTCCCTTGAACACCACCGCAAACGCTCCATGTCCAACCAGGTCCTTTCTGCTGTACTCAAAATCTCCCACAGTTTCCATCATTATAAGGCAAATAGATCAGCTGAGAACTGAGATGAGTTTCCAGGAGGAAAATATCCGCTCCGAGCTGATGCTGCTTCTTCTGGCTGCACTTATTTCATGGCAGGTTGCCCTGATGTACCTTTGTGGTGTAAATAAGAGATGTAGGCCGGTGATGATGCGTTCTAGTGCCTTGCGAGCAGGCTGGGATGTTTGTAATATCACAACAGATCAGACCGCTTTGAGTATAGCTACCATCAATCCTTAGCCTAACTGTGTCAGTGGCCCAGTTGAACGACTGCTCGCTAACACACTCTGTCCCCAGACACCTTACTTATCACCATAGATTGTCTACATGATGTGAAGCCGGGCGGACACAACTCTGCGAAGCCTGGACCAGCTGCAGAGCAATACGTTAGTCTGACCGTGACATAACCCTGTGGCTACACCTAGCGTCATAGCTGCATACCACAGCAGGTCTGCGCAAACATGCTAACAACAACATAAGCTCAATAGGTCACTGCTCTACTAACATTTAAACCAAAACCTAACCAACATTAACGAACAGGTTGACGTTCAGCAGTTAGCCTAAACATCTCAAGAATACAATGTTTCAAATGCAAACATTGAATTTCTGTTCATCCACAGACGGCAGTCCAAATATCTTCGACAAGTCGTTCATGTCTACAAGACATCTCCCCAATGCTGAAAAACACTGCCCGCTACATCCGTAGGAATACTTCCAGCAGCACTGGTTGTCTTCGTCGACTGGACTTCCGTATGCACTGGGAGCGACTGTAATTACATTTGATGTCAAATACTACACGCTAAAGTACCGACATAAAGTCGGTGCCCCAGTATATCGCTTGGGTACTCCAACTCCGCTGCATAGAGTCAAACAATACCTAGAAATAAATGTTCAGTTTTTATACGCTCTTCACCGCGGAACACACCAACGGCATGTCTTTCCGCCGCAAGAGTTAGTCCGTTAAACTAACAGGATTAAGCTCGAAAATTTCTTACGTAAAAGATCAAACAGAGATGTAGTCTCCGTTGGTTTATTTCATAACACGTGTTTTTGCTATTGATGTGGGGGGAGTCTACATGTTTGACTCATGGCTATGTTGCTCAGAACTACAACGTCATTTTAAGGGCTTAAACATTATTAAATGCAAGTGGGTCATAAAATAAGCATCCCGACAAATATGGGTAATTTGATAACACTGAGAGTCTCTGCAGTGATACAACTAAGTCCACATTGTAAAACAAAATATATCTTAAACAACAGCTTCAGCAATAAGGACTAGATCAAGGTTTGACGCTCTCTGGTGGTTGGAAATATAAACAGGCACATCTCGGAAAAACAATCTGCCATATTTTGGATTCACTGCTCTTGGCAAATGTTCAGTGGATAGTTTCATTACACACATCTACTTTATATACAGTGGGGAGAACAATTATTTGATGCACCGCCAATTTTGCTGGTTTTCCCCACTTGCAAAGCATGTAGACGTTTTTAACTTTAATCATAGGTTCTCTTCAACTGTGAGTCACTGGTTCTAAAACAAAAATCCAGAAAAACATATTGTGTGATTTTTAAGTTTTGCATTTTATTGCATGACATAAGTATTTGATACATCTGAAAAACAAATTTTAATGTTTGGTACAGAAACCTTTGTAATTCCAGATATCAGATATTTCCTGTAGTCCTTGACGAGGTTTCCAAACACAGCAGCAGGGATTTTGGACCATTCCTCCATACAGATCTTCTCCAGATCCTTCAGGTTTCAGGGCTGTCGCTGGGCAATACAGACTTTCAGCTCCCTCCAAAGGTTTTTGATTGGGTTCAGGTCTG
The DNA here is from genome assembly GCF_021462225.1 of Girardinichthys multiradiatus. Classification (NCBI taxonomy): domain Eukaryota; kingdom Metazoa; phylum Chordata; class Actinopteri; order Cyprinodontiformes; family Goodeidae; genus Girardinichthys; species Girardinichthys multiradiatus. The sequence goes on along the minus strand of NC_061810.1, from coordinate 4,202,325 downwards.
GAGACTGGTTAGGCCACTCCAGGACCTTGATATGATTCTTATGGAGCCACTCCTTAGTTGCCCTGGCTGTGTGCTTTGGGTCGTTGTCATGCTGGAAGACCCAGCCACGACCCATCTTTAATTCCCCTACTGAGGGAAGGAGGTTGTTGGCCAAGATCTCCTGATACATGGCCCCATCCATCCTCCCTTCAATCATCATGTCCCCTTTACAGAAAAGCATCCCCAAAGAATGATGTTTCCATCTCCATGCTTCACAGTAAGGATGGTGTTCTTTGGGTTGTACTCATTCTTCTTCCTCCAAACATGGCAAGTGGAGTTTAGACCAAAAAGCTCTATTTGTGACTCATCAGACCACATGACCTTCTCCTATTCCTCCTCTGGATCATCCAGATGGTCATTGGCAAACTTCAGAAAGCCCTGGACATGCGCTGGCTTGAGCAGGGGGACCTTGCGTGCGCTGCAGGATTTTAATCCATGGCGACGTAGTGTGTTACTGATGGTCTTCTTTGAGTTGGTGGTCCCAGCTCTCTTCAGGTCATTGACTAGGTCCTGTAATTCTGGGATGGTCCCTCACTTTCCTCATGATCATTGATGCCCCACAAGCTGAGATCTTGCATGAAGCCCTCACCAAGGGAGATTGACAGTCATCTTAAACTTCTTCCATGTTCTTATAATTGCTCCAACAGTTGTTCCCTTCTCATCAAGCTGCTTGGCTATTTTCCTGTAACCCATCCCAGCCTTGTGCAGGTCTGCTGTTTTATCCCTGATGTCGTCACACAGCTCTCTGGTCTTGGACATTGTGGAGAGGTTGGAGTTTGTTTGGCTGAGTCTGTGGACAGGTGTGTTTCATACAGATAACGAGTCCAAACAGGTGCAGTTAATACAGGTAATGAGTGGAGAACATGAGGGCTTCTTTAAGAAGAACTAACAAGCCTGTGAGAGCTGGGATTCTCACTAGTTCTTAACTGATCAAATACTTATGTCATGCAATAAAATCCTAATTAGTTACTTAAAAATTACACAATGTGATTTTCTGGATTTTTGTTGTAGATTCCATCTCTAACCATTAAAGTAGTGATGTCAAAATGAGGCTTTTTGAAGCATAGAATCATTTTGAACCATTGTGTCATAAAGTGGTTCACTACTTTATGACACAACTAACTGATGTGGCGACATCATACATCAGTTTCTGTGAGGACACGTGTGTGCAGACCAAGACCTTCTGCACCTTTGGGAATAACAAGCCATGGTTTACTCCACACCTCAGGAATCTGCGCAGGGAAAAGGAAGAAGCTCACAGCAGTGGAGATTGGGCGCGGTACAGGCAGGCCAGGAACATACTAACAAAGGAGATCAAAGCAGCCAAGAGAAGCTACAGTGACAAGCTTAAGAACAGCCTTTCTACTGGTGACACTGCAGCTGTATGGACCGGTCTGAGAAACCTGACTGCCTACAGGAGCCCCTCCACCCATCCTGAACAGAGTCGTCTCTTGGCCAACCGTCTGAATGGCTTCTACTGCAGACATGACAAGAAGCCATTCACACCTCAAATCATCCCCTCCACATCCCATTCAGGAACAAATTTGACCCGTAAAACAACCAACCCCCTACCTTTAGATCCTCTGTCTGCACTAAAGATCTCCGAGGAAGATGTAAATAGGCTCTTTCATCGCATGAAAACAAAGAAAGCTGGAGGACCTGACAACGTCTCCCCATCATGCCTGAAAGCCTGTGCAAATCAACTAGTTCCGATCTTCACAAGGATCTTCAACAAGTCACTGGAGAAATGTGAGGTCCCCTTCTGCCTCAAACGATCCACCATCATCCCGGTTCCCAAGAAACCCACCATCGTAGGATTAAATGACTACAGGCCTGTAGCCCTGACGTTTGTGGTCATGAAATCCTTTGAGCGGCTGGTGTTGTTGAGCACCTGAAAGACATCACAGGCCCCCTGCTGGACCCCCTGCAATTTGCTTACCGAGCAAACAGGTCGGCAGATGATGCTGTTAACTTAGGTCTACACTTCATCCTGCAACACCTCGACAACCCAGGGACGTACGCCAGGATCCTGTTTGTAGACTTCAGCTCGGCCTTCAACACCATCATATCAGACATCGTCCACCAGAACCTCACCCAGCTCAACGTCCCAGCCTCCACCTGTCAGTGGATCAACAGCTTCCTGACAGACCGACAGCAGCAGGTGAGACTGGGGAGCATCTTCTCCCGATCCAGATCAATAAGTACTGATGCCCCCCAGGGGTGTGTTCTATCCCCACTCCTCTTCTCCCTGTACACAAATGACTGCACCTCATCGGACTCATCCGTGAAACTCCTTAAGCTTGCAGACGACACCACTGTCATTGGACTGATCCAGGATGGTGATGAGTCTGCATACAGACAGCAGGTGGATCGGCTGGTACACTGGTGCGGTCAGAACTGCCTTGAACTGAACCCACTCAAGACTGTGGAAATGGTGGTGGACTTTCAGAGAACACCACCCCCATACACCCCCCTCACCATCCTCAACAACACTGTATTGGCCGTGGACCACTTCAGGTTCTTAGGAACCACCATCTCTGAGGACCTGAGATGGTCTTCACACATAGACACTGTTCGAAAGAAGGCCCAGCAGAGACTGTACTTCCTGAGGCAACTCAAGAAGTTCAACCTTCCACAGGAGCTGTTGGTCATCTTCTACACTGCCATCATTCAGTCTGTCCTGTCTTCATCCATCTCAGTGTGGTTTGGCTCATCCACAAAACAGGACAGGTCCAGACTGCAACAAATAATCAGGACTGCAGAGAGAATAATCAGAGCTGACCTTCCCTCCATCCAGGACTTATACAGGTCTAGGGTCAGGAAAAGAGCTGCTAAAATCTCTGCAGACCCCACACACCCTGCACATAAACTGTTCAGAGCTTTACCTTCAGGCCGCCGCTACAGAGCACTGTTCACTAAAACCAGCCCCCACAGAGACAGTTTCTTCCCCCAGGCTGTTTCTCTGTTGAACATTTAATAGAGTACAGAATAACAGCATACAGATGTTGCAAATGCACCTTTTTATTATATATGTGTATATTGTACATTGTAAATTTGTATATTCTGTAATGCAAAAACAGAACAAAACAGCAAAGTGTACCGGAGTCAAATTCCTTGTTTGTATGTACGAACTTGGCAATAAAGCTGATTCTGATTCTACGCGAAGCTTCATTCAGTTCCCTAGGTGACATTTACTGGCAGTAGTGATTGTTGCACCAAATGAAGCCCTGCCAATGTGAGGCACCTCTTGTGTAAATAATAGCACTTATGTATGTATATATGCGTGTTGTACATATATGTTTTTAGTAACCCATTAAAGATTCTGAGTAATTAACTCATGAAAAAATAATAATTTAAAAACAATGTGAACTGTAGGGGATTACAGATGAAAAATAGCCTTTAGGCTAATTCTGGCTTCTTAAACTTGAATTGTCATTTGTTTTATGAAAATCCACTGTCCCATTTTAAATAAATAAATAACAAAAAATAAATAAATGAATAAGTGAAAATGTTTGATTTGTCATTCAAATTTACTTTGGGAGTGTGCTTGATGTGCTGAATCTTTTTAGACATTGTGCTTGGTGTAATAAAGTGGGTGCTTGTGTTACTTCAGATGTTTTTATTCAAGAAAAGTAATTTCTGCACAGTAGAAGGGCTCAAACGGTTTCTTTTTTTTGAGACAATTTCTCCAGCTTTGGAAAATACTCTTTCACAGGGAACAGAGGAGGCTGGTGTGACAAGGAACTGTTTAGCTGGGTGGTCTAGGTTTGGATGCAGTGAAAGGCTGGGAGTCCTTCACTATGAAGTCCACAAGCGCTTCATCAAGCTCTTGCTTGCTGGATCCTAAAAAAAATAAAGAAAGAAAATAACAAAGACAAGTAACTTCATTTTAACTTACAAATATTTAACTGTCATTCTTTCTAATTCTGCATATATATCTATGTTATGCTGACCTTGATTAGTGGCAGGAGGCTGAGTGTTTCTCCTGTTTGGCTCTATAATGCCTGAGCATTGATGACGTATTATTATGATTATACGTCAGCAGCTGCGGGGAAAGCAAACTCTGCACCTGTAAAACCAAGATAACAACCGGTTACTGCACCTCTTGCATAACATGATACCATGACTATAACACTACTGCATAGTATAAGCTATATACCTTTTAATAAACACTTTGAATGTACATCAACTTATTAGGTGGCACCAAATTGAAATATTCCCACACTTGGTAACGCTTCCTAGATGGTTGCTCCATGACAGAATAATCCACCAAAACTCCGAATATCCAAAAACGAGAGCTGTTCGTAATGTATAATACGTGTAGAACGGGGATGTGAACCGGGGCTTGAGAGCATCTTAAATACACTGAATCGCGCCAGATGTTTGAAACTCCGCCAGTCAACTCAAAGCAGTCAGCTGACTCGGTCTGAATGAAGCATCGGTGACGTCACATGAAGCAAGCTCCGGCCCACTGCTTCACTATAACTACCCTGTCGAGTTTGAAGCGTGCTTTGAAGCCTCGGTGTTAGAGGTAACATCACTATCTGACACCTTCAGGGAAGAAGCTGGTTCTGAGTCTGGTGGTCTTGCTCTGAATGCTCCTCAGGTGCCTGCCTGAGGGGAGGGGCTGAAACAGTCAATGTGTGGGATGGGCGGAGTCCTTCATGACGTGGAGGGTCCTCCCCCTGCATTGTGATGTGTAGAGGTCTAAGGTTGTGGGAAAACTGCTCCCCACAGTCCTCTGTGCAGCCTTTACCACCCTCTGCAGAGCCTTCCTCTCAGCAGCAGTGCAGCTGGTGTGCCATACAGAGATGCAGGTACAGAGGACACTCTCCACCACACCTTGGTAGAAGCTCAAAGTCCAGCCTTCCTCAGTTTCCTGAGGAAATAGAGATGCTGGTGAGCCTTCCTGACCAGACAGGAAATGTTGGCACTCCAGGTGAGGTCATTGGATATGTGCACACCCAGGTACCTGAAGCTGGCGACCACTTCCACAGCTGTTCTTCCGATGTACAGGGGAGGGAGAGGGCGCTTGTCCCTTCTGAAATCCACTACCATCTCCTTAGTCTTCTTCACATTGATGCACAGGTTGCTTTCTCTGCACCACTGCAGCAGGCGTACCACCTCCTCTCTGTATTTGGACTCATCATTATTCATGATTTGTCTTGCAACTGCTTTGTGGTCTGTATTGTCTGTAAAAATTAAAGACTTCTACATGCTTTGCAAGTCGGCACACCTGCAAAATTGGTAGTGTATTAAATACTTGTTCTCCCCACTGTAGGTAGAGTAAATGTTTAAATTTTCTGAGCCCAGATCATTAGTACCTCTGGAAATGTGCTGCTTCTTCCAAGACAGAAATCTTTACTTATTTCCTTTAGATGGCTCCAAAACCATATTATAGCATCACCTCCTTGAGTGTAATTTCTTCTTGTTGTCGATGTTTTAGATGCGTGCAGGACTAAGGATTCATTGCTGAATCTCACCTTCATCCAATCATCCACAGTCAAGGTGGAACCATGCTTTTTTCTAAGGTCTTAATTTGTTTTTTATTTGGCATTTCTGTACCTAAATCCCATTTCTTTCAGAAGATTTATTAGAGCTTGTTCAGAAATACTGAGTATTTGTCATCTTTAGTGATTTAATAAGGACCCATGTAGCGACAGCCAGGCAGGCGGAATCCACCAAAATGCATCCATCCCATGATGTCTATACCAGTAATTAGCAACCTTTGGAAGCCATGGAACACAATTTCCCCCCTTGTTTCACCTAAATCAAATATTTGCATAATCCAAATGGCCTTTAAATGAAAGAGTTTTATCAAGTTTCATATTAAAAGCTGTTTTATGGTTCAAAACTGCATCCTTTTTTTTAGGTTGTAGAACAAAGAAAACAGAAAATGCTTAGAATGATAAGAATTAATATATTTTAAATGATTGCAACATTTCAAATTTATAGAAAATTAAGGAAACTATCATGTAATTTGTGGCTTAATGAAAAAAAATACTTCTGTATGCCTCTAGTGTCATTCAATTGTGGACGTTCTTTGCCGATATTGTACAAAAACAGCAAAAGAGAGATATTTTATTAGCTTTATAGCTAAAACACTACTCCGTTCTTCATCAGTTTTGACCAATGTTAGTTATTGAGAGTCACCAAAGGGCTCCTCAGCTGCAGGTTGCAGAACCCTGGTCTATACCCGCTCATCCTTGCAGTGATTGGGCAAGAGGCAGGTGACTGAAGACCCAGGTAGCATGCATGGCATGAAGATCTGATATTGACTGATGAGCACATTTACGAATGTAGAACAGGAGATGGTTACTGATGAGCAACAGCTATGAGGAGTGCAGGGAGCTATCAATGAAAGAGAATGGCTGCAAAGAAAAACAATCACAATAACCTGAAAAAATAACTAAACATAAAGAAAACTCAAGGGTGAATGAAAGTACGAAACAAAACTCAAAGTTCTTACATCACGAATTGTTGTGTATCCACCACATTAACTGATTCCATAGCTTTTTCCTCATCTGGAAGATCTGCAATTACAACAGGGTGTCTGAGTTTTTGGAAAACATTTCACTTAGTGAATTAAGTTACTGAAATAAATGAACATCTCAATAATATTCTAATTAATTGAATATGACTGTACATTTTTGCTGTGTTCCCTGTTATACGTCTACAGTTCTCTTTTAACAATGGCTTTCTTTTTCACATCATGCTACGTTTATTTAAACTTGGCTAAAAACAGAACGTCACAAGCCTTTATGAAAGTGCTATAAAAATTATGGAGACACAAAATTAAACCACCTGAAGAGAAATCTTTCCAGACCAAACAAATGGCAGTACTTTTATTGTATTGCAGATGATCTTCCTCTAGTTTTAGAATGTCGGCCTGCTCTACTGTTCACAAGCTCACAATTTTAAAAATTACCTTTTCAGAACTTTGCCATCGGCGTTGTGTTTCAGATTGCTCTCTACCTGGAGGGAAACCTTCTGGCATTTCCATGTACACGTATGCCCAGCAGTATTTCTGACTTGTGTTTAATTCATTATAACAAACTGGCTTTTCTACTGTTAAGCTGTGTCGGATTTTCACCATATGCGCGGTGCATAATGGGAAACACTCCCAGTTTGACTTTTGTCTGCCTAATGGACTCTGTTCCAGAATTTAGAAATGGCTTCATAACCTTTCTGAGATGAATAGGCAGTTGTGATTGATTCACTAAGTTCAATACTGATGTCTTTTCAACTTCATACTGTGCTCATACATGAGTATTCCTCACCAGCAAACTGCCCATACTTTTTACAATGTGCTCGCACTTGGTGATGATCAGTTATCAGTTTGTTTAGCAGCACCTAGCTGTTACGGTAAATTGTTAAATTCTATATAAAGCAATAAGGGTAGGTTTGGTTGAATACATTTTACAGCAATTATAGTTGCAAGTCTTTTGGGGTATGACTTAACCAGCTTTGCACATATAGAGACTGAAATCTTCAATTATTTTTTTATAAATAGCTCAGATTGAATCCAAAGTCCTGCAACAAACTCTCAATTTAATTTAGGTCTGGACTTTGACTGGGCCATTCTAAGACATAAATATGCTTTAATTTAAACTATTCCATTGTGGGTTATTATCGAGCTGGAAGTCTCAAGCCTTTCGCCACCTATAACATGTTTTCTTCCAGGATTGGTATGTATTTAACTGCAGAGATCTTTTCATCAGTTCCTACCAGCTTCCCTGTCCCTGCTGAAGGAAAACATCCCCACAGTATATGTCTGCCACTGTTGAGGCTTATTGAGGGAATGGTGTGTTCAGGGTGATGTACGATATTAGTTTTCCACCATACATAGAGTGTTGCAACTTACATTCTCTCATAAAAACCTCTGGGGCATTGACAGAATAGCTGGATTTTTACTGAAAATTAAATTACAAAAAGTTCGACTCCGTTTACCAATGAGGAGGCATCTGAAGGCAGTTGGCTGCACGTGATTTTATTTAGGGTATTAGAGTAAGGAGAGCTGAATAGAAATGCACCCGACACTTTAGATTTTTATTTGTAAATAGATTTGAAAATCACGATTTTCTTTCCACCTTACAACTATACACTACTTGATGTTGGACTATCACATGAAATGCATTAATGTGACAAACTGTAAAAAAAGTGTATGGATAATGCAATGCAAGCCACTGTGGAGTCAAATAACAAAAGTAATCTAAAGGTACCTTATTAACAAACAGGCCCAAATTAAACCCAATTAATTTTACTCAGACTTAGGTTTAAATCCCATCCAAATAGTTCGATAACATCAATAAGCTTTGTTTTGCAGTAATTCATGACAATTTTAGTCATATGGTAGAGTTAAAAACTCAAAACTAGCACAAAAAAACTAAATTAATTTGAAAGAACAACAATAGATGCATAATCTGGCATTTATCTAGAAGATTCTTCTCAACTGACATTTTAAAACACCAACAATTCACATGAGCTCTTACATAGATGTACCTTACAAAGAGGTGGGGAAGATATTTTGAAATCAAGGTAAATTACACATTTTTGTGTTAAATTCAGTTTTTCTTCTTGGCTTTGCCCGATGTGCTTCCAGGTTTGGAGGTGGAGTTGTATTTGGAGGACAGCAGCATTGTGAGCAGTAGCAGCATTGGGACCAGCAGGTACGGTGCGTAGATGGAGATCAGCAGCCAGCGCTCCCGGTTAGTTTGGGGACCAGGGTGGGGTTTGACAGGGAAGTCATAGAAGAGGATATGGGCTAAGATGGGAATCAGCGTGGTGGCAACATGCGTGGAATACACAATGGCAGGAGTCCGGATCCACTGACAGCCACCTGGAGAATGAGAGTGATCAGTAGAAGGTTCACCAGACTGCATAATTTCCCTGATGCTTGATCTACTGAATTCCCAAAATATCAAAAAAAAATGTTAATTATCCACAGTTAGCAAGCTATATTTACAGGTTTACATCCTAATGTGTTTTTCTCAGTTCGGTCAGTGTAACAGTCAGTGTAAAAAAAGAGTACACCCTCATTTGATTCTAATGATTGTCACATCATTAGGCCATTGAACATAATTTGGACACGTATTCACAAAGAAGAGTAAAAGTAGCTCCAAGTCCTCCTAATGTCATTCTAAGAAAAAGGACTTTTAGTCAGCCTAAGCGTGTCTTAAGATGGTGGAAAGACAGAGAATGGTGAGATATTCTCCATACAATGAACAACAGTGAATTACTAAAATGCTACCGGTTCGATTGCGCAGGGATCCACCCCCTTAATAGCCAAATAAATTAGCACATAAACGTCTATAACAATGTTACAATTATTAATATAGAGATAAGATTAACCTTATCATCCCCCTAGGGGGAAAATTAAATAGTTGCAGCAGCAGGACACCTTAAAAGTGCACATCTAGTAAGGTGATATTAGGAAGGATTAATAAATAATAGAAACAATAATAAATAACCGTGAATAAAAAGTGAACAAAATTACAAACAAAACAGTACAAAATTATTTAAATATTTAGACTGTAAAATGCTGTCAAAAAATAAATTTGGAAAAAATTGAAAAAACTTTTATATATATACAGTACATCCCACTTATTAAACCTGGCAGGGCACACCTGTGAAGTGAAAACCATTTCAGGTTTCTGTTGATGAGCTTCCTCTTGAAGCTCATCAACAGAATGCCAAGAGTGTGAGGAGCAGTAATCAAAGCAAAAGGTGGCTACTTTGAAGAACCTAGAATATAAGACATATTTTTAGTTGTTTCACACTTTTTTGTTCAGTATATAATTCCACATGTGTTAATTCATAGTTTTGATGCCTTCAGTGTGAAGCTACAATATTCATAGTCATGAAAATAAAGAAAACTCTTTGAATGAGAAGGTGTGTCCAAACCTTTGGTCTGTACTGTATATATATATATATATATATATATATATATATATATATATATATATATATATATATATATATATATATATATATATATATATATGTATATATATATATATATATATATATATGTATATATATATATACACAAACTTCAGACAAGATACAGTCCAATAATCTAAGCCCTATATACACAGACGGAAGATGTAAATGAGGTGAATCAGTATTTGCTGTATTGTTAAGGATGATGTCAGCAGCCTAAGCCTAAATGGTCATCTCCAACGCTCCCCGTCTGTGGAGAAGTTCTCTGGTATTCTGCTATCTCCTCTATAGCTTCTGAATGCAGCAGGTACCAGAGCTGCTCACATTCCAGGCTGGTGCTGAAAGCAGAGGAAACGACACATTGATCTGCTGGGAATGTCTGTTTGTTCCCACCGTGATCCCAGGACCAAAACTACCTTTCAATACTGCTCTCTTCTCCTCCACCAGCAGGCTCTGCTCCTCTGTTCAGTTCGGTTTTCTCTATCATCGGTTAATTTCTCTCCATTAATTACTAGGAGCGCATTTGTTTTTTGTTATTGTTTCTTTTAACAACCAATGACATCTCTTAGAAGACAGCTTTACACCTAGCAATGAGGTAAATCACACTTCCTCACTAAGATAGAAATTTATGTTGTCTCCTAGCTGAGAGTCGCTCTCAGCAGCAAAGTGAATCACTCTTAAGCTTGGAGTCCATGCCAAAAATGTTTAGGCTAAGATAGGAGCTCTCTGAGAGGACTCTGAGAATCTTTGTGAATACGGGCCCTTATCTTTACCAGGTCATAAAATTGAGTGATCTAAACAACAGATCAACAAAACATCACATTTTACACATTGATAATATATAGCTAAGAAGAGCTAAACCAGAATATAACAGATGTGTATTAAACAACCTCCACTCCACAAGTCAATTACCTGAGAATGAAAATGAACTACAATGTAAAACATTATATTGCTTTATCAGTGTCTCACATGGTTGTGAAGAAACCCCTGCCGTCTCTTCCATACAACATTATTTAGCTTGCAGACACTGGTTGGAGGGGAGTTCCTGCCTCAAGTGGAGGAGTTTAAGTATCTCGGGGTCTTGTTCACGAGTGAGGGAAGAATGGAGCGGGAGATCGACAGACGGATCGGTGCAGCTGCCACAGTAATGGGGGCGCTGTGCCGGTCCATTGTGGTGAAGAGAGAGCTGAGCCGAAAAGCAAAGCTCTCAATTTACTGGTCGGTCTACGTTCCTACCCTCACCTATGGCCATGAACTTTGGGTCATGACCGAAAGAATGAGATCACGGATACAAGCGGCTGAAATGAGTTTCCTCCGTAGGGTGGCCGGGCACTTCCTTAGAGATAGGGTGAGGAGCTCGGCCATCCGGGAAGAGCTCGGAGTAGAGCCGCTGCTCCTCCACATTGAGAGGAGCCAGTTGAGGTGGCTCGGGCATCTATACCGGATGCCTCCTGGACGCCTTCCTCGGGAGGTGTTCCAGGCACGTCCCACCGGGAGGAGGCCCAGGGGACGGCCCAGGACACGCTGGAGGGACTATGTCTCTCGGCTGGCCTGGGAACGCCTTGGGCTCCCCCTGGAGGAGCTGGAGGAGGTGTCTGGAGAGAGGGACGTCTGGGCGTCTCTGCTGAGTCTGCTGCCCCCGCGACCCGGTCCTGGATAAGCGGAAGACGACGAACGAACGAACACTGGTTTATGTCCATCTTTCTTCTGGTCTGACCTTTGACTCGACCATTGGAACGCTTTGATTTGCAGTTGTGCTTGGGATTATTTTACAGCTTGAAGAACATATGCCTAAACCTCACATTTGACTATATATATCCTTGATATACAAGGTGCCCAGTTCCAGTTTGTGCCGAACAACTCCAAACCATCAACCTTCAACATTATTCGAGACATGATTCTACAAGTCCTGTTGTTTTATTGACTTTTTTTTTTGGTGCACTTTCTCTAAAAACTGTATCTTTCAGGGAACTTATTTGGACATCCACTTCTAGGAAAACTGTCAACTCGAAACATTTTAAATTTCCTGATGACTTGTTGATTAGCAGAAACCTAACTGATAATTACCTTCTTAAATCCTATGGAAGCAGTGCGATACACGTTCTTCACACATTGTTTCTTTGTTTTGGCCGTTTTTATTCACAAGTAATGACATGTAATACTATGTGATGTATTACATGTTATTACAAAGGTGGGGACATGCAACACATTTGTTTGCCCGATTTTATCTCCAGGTTTCGCAGTGGAAGAAGTCTGCCTGAGTCTGCACTATATGCGGTAAGTCAGCAGGGCGACTGTCACACCCTCTCACATGTTAGTGTGAGAGGGTGTGAAGACTGGAGTCTGTAGGACCTAATTGCAAATGCGTGTTGCTCACAGTCAATGAAATAGAGAGGCTGGGACAGAACAGCTGCAAGATGAGTTTTTTAAAACTTTATTTGTAACTATGCAACATTATTAACAGAAATGCACAAGGCACAACACATCAACTAATTACATTGTTTCTGAATAAAATATATTCCCACAAACAAATTCCCAACCTCAAATATCTGGAATATAAACTCTCACCTTGAGTATAGCAAATAATACAGTCGACAAATCATCTTCACTTGAGGGTTAAATGTAACATGTTTTAAACTGCCTCTCATTCATTTTAAGGAAGAGGATAAAAGAAATACATGGCGTCAGAATTTATCTTCTATTACCGCCACCTACTGGTATGTTTGGACCGTCATTCCATTAAACTGTTGTTCTCGCGAGAGTTTCTACTGAAGTTTGATGCGCTCAGTTGTAAGTTTGATGCGGTCTGTTGGTTTAAGTGGTGCGCCCAAGTCTTTCCCGAGTCTTCCACCCATGAAACCAGTGTGTCAGTGTGAACACCTAGTCTTTTCTTACTTTGTGTCAATTTTAGTGTAAGCTGCACTTTGAACGGGGTGTTTGGCTATCTGGAAAAGCAGCTGGGTTACAGATTTCACCCAATCACCACTTTTATGGTTTACGCACCTTTCAGAAAAGCATAAGCTGCAATAGGAAAAAATGGCATCTGAAGCAAAGCCTCACAGAAAACGAACGACTTGAACCACTCGGGATGATCCAGCATCATGGGGTCTTTGAACTCTTCTGCATACCACCTCAGGAGGTCAACCAGCTGATGGAGAAAACTGTGTGATTAATCTCAGCAGCGAGACTGATTCTCCTCAGCAAACAGATGAAGAAAACGCTGTGGTCGGAACTTACCGGCTGGGGGTACACATTTCCGGGCAGCAGGGCTTGTAAGTCAATAAATAACGTAATAGGAATGTGAGAGGCAAAATAAAAGAAAAAGATTATTTCTAACACTCGGATGGCCATTATTTGTGACTGAACGCGATGAGAACCTGGGTCGAAAAGTCCTCAGCTGTGCTGTGGCGTAAAAACGCATGTTCCATAAGTCCGTCCTATTGGCTCACAGGGAGAGGAGGCGTTCCTGAACGCACCACACTTTCCTGTTTTTGCTTCAGGTACTCCACGTAAAAGACCGAGCAAAAATTTTATTTTTCTCGATCTGTAATACGTGTTTCCAGTTTTTTAGTGTCTGTTGGAATAGAATTTCTCTCTTTTCATTTTATCTTTTGTTTAACAATTTGTACAATTCTACTTAAAATAGGCACGTTTTGTGCTACAAAAGAGTCTAATAAAAACAGATACTTTAAAATGTTTAATTAAAATGATGATAAATATAATACAAGTTTTTAAAAATAAAGAAAATAGAAACGTATATAGCCAATTAGAGTGGCCAGTCTAAAATGTGACTGCATCCTCCATCCATTTTTCCCTCTCCCCTGTCAGAGAGAGTACTTTAAAGGTCCGATGCACAAAGTAACAAACATAAAACATAAGCTAATAGTTTTTGATTTAAATGATCTATAATACAGCTTTGATAAACATCCAGTCATTTAAAAATCAGGTTCTTCCTCGAAGACACTCACTCGCAGACCTTTAGCTTCCTGATATTCTGCCTGATCTTTCACCAAACTCTGTGGACTCTCCACATCTACGTAGTCCTGCAACAAAGACAAATAATTCAGTTGGTTATAAAAACCATTGCATATTGATTTCCATGCATGGCAACAAAACTAGGATGTCAAACATAATCAATTTTACATTGGCTCTTTGAAGGCACCAGCAACCTTTCACTGGGAGCAGATTTGAAGTTGCCTAAAGGGTTAATTTTTAATGGTTGCTTATGATCTAAGTTCTATGCCACAAAAACCTGGACTTTAATCTCTATCACCTAAACATCACATTAACAAAAGATTGGGCTGCTTACTGCATCATCCTCCATGATGTTTTCCAGCATGCATACGATGTCCTTGAAGGAGGGTCTCAGGGTATAAGGCTCCTGCCAGCAGTCGCGCATGATGTGAAGCCTGTAAGATCCAACCATTTATTCACTTTTATTCACATGTCCAATATCAGTAACTGTTTTGATGTTTTAGAGAACATTGCATTATTTTAAATACCAATGCAGAAAGTCTTTCAAGTGTAAAAATGTCAACAGTTCACACACGCGCCCAGATGTACAGTCATGGCCAAAGTTACAGCAGTAACAAATGTTGTGTTTTCTGCAACATTTTATTTATTAAAAACCTTTTTAGAGAATATCATAGAAAATTTAGGAATCCTTCTCAAACCTCAATTTTTTTTATTAGCAAATACATCACGTTTTTGCAAATGGTCAATATTTACAGAGGTGATCTCACATTTGTTTTTTGACACAGCACTACACTGTTATGGATGTTAGGAATAACCTTTTTTATTATTACTTATAGATGAGCCATAATAAGTATAATATGATATATAACATACTAGAATTCTTTCTAGAATTGCGCCGCTCAAGGTGGCAGCTGGTTAGAGTAGCTCTGTTACTTTTGATTCCGATTTATTCTTTTTTGGGAACTATTCCTCTTGTGGTGGATACAGTTGATTTTTTTTGGATGACTGTCCACTGCAGTGTCGGATGCTGTGCAGCTTGGAGGATTTTTCTTTATACTTTCTATTTTTGGACATTTGTTATGATGCATTGCCATGGCAACGGGGTTGTTTCTTACAACCGGGAGCAGCTGATTAATATCTCAAAAGCTCAAATAATATTTCAGCTACAACCCCAAATCCCTGATGAGTTGAAAAGGAGATGCCGAGGATGCAGAGCAGGAGCTAAGAGAAGAGAGAGAAGGAGGAAGTTCAAACCATCTCTTCCGTCGATTTTGATGGGCAATGTGAGATCGTTGGGAAACAAGTTGGATGAACTCCAAGCCCTACAAAGGACCCAGCCATAGTACCGGGCATGCAGTATCATGTGTTTAACTGAGACATGGCTGCAGGATCATATCCCCGACTCCAGCGTCTCTCTGCCGGGCTTTTTAACCATACGAGCAGACAGAGATTTAAAGAGGAGCGGCAAATGTAAAGGAGGTGGACTGGCATTACTTGTGAACAACAGATGGTGTAATCCAGGACATGTAACTGTGAAGTGTCATCTCTGCAGTCCAGATATTGAACTGTTGGCAGTAAGTTTTCATCCATATTATTTACCCAGAGTTCACCAGTGTTATTTTGGCAACAGTTTATGTTCCACCTTCCGCTGTTGCTGACACTGAATGTGATGCCATCAGCTCAGTTGTTGCTAAGCTACAGACACAAAACCCCAATGCTTTTGTTGCAGGCCAATTGAGCACAGTGATACCATGGTCAGTAAACCATTTACCAGTGGTTTTGGCACTGTGAGCAGGTGCCAGGTTGTGCTGAAAAATGAAATCTTCATCTCCATAAAGCTTTTCAGCAGATGGAAGCATGAAATGCTCCAAATCCTCCTGATAGCTAGCTGCATTGACCCTGCCCTTGATAAAACACAGTGGACCAACACCAGCAGCTGACACGGCACCCCAGACCATCACTGACTGTGGGTACTTGACACTGGACTTCTGGCAGTTTGGCATTTCCTTCTCCCCAGTCTTCCTCCAGACTCTGGCACCTTGATTTCCGAATGACATGCAGAATTTGCTTTCATCCGAAAAAAGTACTTTGGACCACTGAGCAACAGTCCAGTGCTGCTTCTCTGTAGCCCTGGTCAGGCGCTTCTGCCGCTGTTTCTGGTTCAAAAGTGGCTTGACCTGGGGAATGCGGCACCTTTAGCCCATTTCCTGCACACGCCTGTGCACGGTGGCTCTGGATGTTTCTACTCCAGACTCAGTCCACTGCTTCCGCAGATCCCCCAAGGTCTGGAATCGGCCCTTCTCCACAATCTTCCTCAGGGTCCGGTCACCTCTTCTCGTTGTGCAGCGTTTTCTGCCACACTTTTTCCTTCCCACAGACTTCCCACTGAGGTGCCTTGATACAGCACTCTGGGAACAGCCTATTCGTTCAGAAATTTCTTTCTGTGTCTTACCCTCTTGCTTGAGGGTGTCAATAGTGGCCTTCTGGACAACAGTCAGGTCGGCAGTCTTACCCATGATTGGGGTTTTGAGTGATGAACCAGGCTGGGAGTTTTAAAGGCCTCAGGAATCTTTTGCAGGTGTTTAGAGTTAACTCGTTGATTCAGAGGATTAGGTTCATAGCTCGTTTAGAGACCCTTTTAATGATATGCTAATTTTGTGTGATAGGAATTTTGGGTTTTCATGAGCTGTATGCCAAAATCATCCGTATTAAGACAATAAAAGACCTGAAATATTTCAGTTAGTGTGCAATGAATCTAAAATATATGAATGTTAAATTTTCATCATGACATTATGGAAAATAATGAACTTTATCACAATATGCTAATATTTTTAGAAGGACCTGTACAAGAAGAAGCTGGAGAGCAAGCTCCAGCAAAACAATATTAGAGATGTGTGGACAGGGATGAAGAAGATCACAGGCTTCAAGCAGAAGGATGATCAGACCAATGGAGGTCTGGACAGAGCCAATGAACTGAACACATTCTTCAATAGGTTCAGTTCAGAAACAAGCTCAGCATCCTCCTCTCCTGCTCACAGCCAAACAGACATTCCATCTTCCTTTGACCCACAGGACCCACAGCTGTCCAGTAACACCTCACATTTTCTATCTTCCACCTCAGCCCTAGACCCTTCTACATGTTTGCCTTCAACCATATCAGAAGATGCTAATGCTTCCTTTGCTTCCCCCTTCCACCTGTGTGTCTCAAGAAGTTAAGTGAAGAGACAACTGGAGAGACTGAATAGGAATAAGGCTGCAGGTCCAGATCATGTCAGCCCTAGAGTCCTGAAGGCCTGTGCAGAGCAGCTCTGTGGGATTCTGCAGCACCTCTTCAACCTTAGCCTGGCCCAGAAGAAGGTTCCAGTGTTGTGAAAGACTTCCTGTTTTGTTCCGGTACCAAAGAAAACTCACCCATCAGTCCTCAATGACTATAGACCTGTTGCCCTGACATCTCACATTATGAAGGTCCTAGAGAGACTCCTGTTGGCCCACCTGAGTAAGCAAACAATAAACTATCAGGACCTCCTTCAGTTTGCTTATCGCTGTGGAGTTGGAGTTGAAGATGCCATCATACACCTGCTTCAACAAACCCACTGTCATCTGGACAAAGCCAGCAGCACTGTGAGGATCATGTTCTTTGATTTCTCCAGTGCATTTAATACAATCCAACCTGATTTGCTTTGTCAGAAACTCCAGAAGACTCAGGTGGAGGCCTCAACAATCTCCTGGATCAAAGACTACCTGACAAACAGACCACAGTTTGTGAGACTGAAGGGTTGTGAGTCTAACCAGGTGGTCAGCAGCACAGGAGCACCACAGGGGACTGTACTCTCACCATTCCTTTTCACTCTGTACACCTCAGACTTCCAGTCCAAGACAGACTCCTGTCATCTGCAGAAATACTCGGATGATTCTGCAGTCGTGGGGTGGATCAGAGATGGACAAGAAGCTGAGTACAGGATGGTGGTGGACCACTTTGTGGCATGGTGTGGAAACAATCATCTCATTTTGAACGTAACTAAAACAAAGGAGATGATTGTAGATTTTAAGAGAAACATGAATAAGTCAAACACTATTTCTATCATGGGAGAAGAAGTGGAGGTGGTGGAGGAGAATAAATACCTCGGTGTTCACCTGGACAACAGACTAGAGTGGAGATGCAACTGTGAAGCCATCTACAAGAAGGGACAGAGCAGACTGTACTTCTTGAGGAAGCTTAGGTCCTTTGGTGTTTGCAGCAAGATGCTGCATATCTTCTATAAGTCTGTTGTGGAAAGTGTGATCTCTTCTACCATCATCTGCTGGGGAAGCAGCATCAGAACCAGGGACTTAAAAAAGCTCAACAAGCTGATAAAAAAGGCTGGCTCTGTTCTGGGGACTCCTCTGGAACCTCTGGAGATCATTGTGGAAAGACGGATTCTTCATAAAATGAAGAACATTATGGAGAACCCTGAGCATCCTCTTCATGAGACTGTCCTACAACAACAGAGTGTCTTCAGTCAGAGGCTTCTTCAGATCTGCTGTAAGACGGAGCGCTACAGGAGATCCTTCCTGCCCACAGCCATCAGCATCTACAACGGCTCTTTGAAGAAACCTTCATAATATGAGCTACAACAACATTTAATTTCCCTTTGGGATTAATAAAGTCTTTTTGAATTGAATTGAATTGAATTGAATAATATATAGTAAGTACAAATGCTCATGTTTTCACTTTTGTTAGGATATGGATAAGACTCATCACTGACGTACATTATAAGGACAAATGACCAACGGTTTGACATTAAGTTTAGTTGATTATGGAACGCTCTGTAACCGGGGTGATTAGAATGCTGCAGCAACACTTAGATTCAGAGTTGGACACCTGCTATTACAAACTCTATCAGATAGACACCACAATGATGACACATAGTCTACTAATAAACACTGAGAGAGTGTACATCCTTGCATAGGAGTCCCAGATGAAAAACTACATGTGACCTTCTTTCTGGCCTGCTTCGTCACTTTGATCAACAAGCGGATCCAGGATGGGAGGCTCAGTGCTGATCTCTAACTATTCCTCTGCCTTGTTTACATTAAAACTGTTAAAAGTATAGTACAGATTGACAGTCATTCCTTTAAGATAAAGTGATTGTAAACAGTGTTGACGCTTCTGGGGACAGTTCCGGTAGGAGCACCAAGGCGTCCAACCGCCAACAGGGTGCGATAGCTCGGACATGGAAAACACACAGCTCCATACTTAAGTGTGCCTGGATTGTTGGAAGTAGTTAGGTTTGGAGGACCTCTGGGTTTGGAAATACATTTTATTCATAACAGTAAGCCCACTCCCTTAAATGAGAAGCAACTTCTCATATGGATTGGATCAGGTGGATTCCCTGTTGGAACCACACAGAGCCCATTGTGGCTCTCACCCTTTCAAATATTTCTTCAATAGAGGTGCAAAAAATTAAAAGGATGAGCCATCAAAGAAAATATCTTTGCACCATCTTTGGACTTGCACAATTTCAGTCTATCCTTCATGTCTTCTTTTCAAAAGTGGCTTCTTTGCTGCATCACCTTGAAGTTTAGTTGAGGCCATTTTTTACTACAAAGCAATGGTAGCTACACACTTTTCTTTACAGGTAAGCACTGATTACCAAAGAAGACCGTAAATTCAAAGATCTCTATCCCTCTTTTTCAGCAATGAGTCTTAATCAGAGTGATAATTATATCAGCTGAACTCTTTCACAGCTTCACTTGGACTGATGATGTGACTGCACCGACATAAAGTGAGCTGATCCTTTGGTGCCAGAGCACCAATACACCAACAAGCCAATAAAACCATTTACAATGAATTAATGTGCAACGAATCTATCTGTACAATGCAATCACAAACAATCTAAAACAATGAAAGACAAGAAAAGAAGAGAAAAGACTTTTTACTTGGGTAACTTTTTAAAGGTTAGAAAAGACAATTTACATGAATGATCAGATATCACATATGGGTTTTATTTAGATAATATTTACTTACATTTCTGGTCTGCATCCTTCAGGGTTTGTGTTTTTATGACCCATGTAGATGTGGAACACCACTTCCTCTGATGTCTCCAAGTTTGGGTATGGTAATGTACCTGTAATTTAAAGATTTCCATAAGAGTTGTTATAATTTAGAAAACACAATTTAATCGAGATACGCTGTTTGCTAAAATAAATATCATATCAAGCATTATGATACTCCTTATTGATTAGTTACTGTGTAAAAACAAGAAAGAGCTTTGCAATTATTTTGAAATGGCATCTAATAAGGTTTCATGCTAAAACCTTATAGCAAACCATGTGTGTATTTTGAGGTGCAGAGCCTTCATGACAGAACACTAACAGTTGCTTCAAGGGTAAAACAGGAGAATAAAAACATAGTCTATGGTAAAATATTCCATATATCTTTGAAGCATACACATCTCAGATATAGAAAGCCACATTTGATACATTATGTAGGACTAGGCAAATGTGTGTGAACCAATCAAATCAAAGAAGCTAAAATAGAAGTTGAAGCTAATTCAAAATAAGAAAAAAAAACAAAAAACTAGAGAATAAACTCAACGGTGTTTTTTCCCGGTATAATGATCAGCTAACTGCTTTCTCACTGACAGATAATAGTATTAATAATAGACAGTTGTTGGATGCCATACAACATGACTGCAATCTCCAGTTTCGACCACCAGATGTCAGCACTTGTTCTTTAAACTTAAAAGACAGCATAGCGTGGCCACATTTAGAAGAGCTCTAACAAGATTCAGAACAGTATTTTTTACATTCATTGACAGAAGATTACAGTTTAGCTATTGTTTTACAATGCTGTAAACATCCCAGGAAATTATCTTTTGTTTAGTTTCACTTAAATAAATCAGCATGCAGTAAATGTCGCCGGGACTCAAACCCGGGACAGCCGCGTCGAGGACTCAAGCCTCTGTGTATGCTTAATCCCATATGCCACTTGTGCCGCACCATAAATAAATGTTTAGTAGTTAAGTATTCGGACACAGGTTCTGAATTAGCAAAGGTAGAAATGTAATATGCAAAGAAAAAAAAAATACAGCATTTTATACCCCGCTTTCTAGTAACCAACCTAATTGAAGTGGGTCATTTAACCATTAGACTGCCTACATCCTCCAGCCTTGTTTTGCCTCCTATTAAGCATATTTCATCTTTGAAGTGTCCACCTACCAAATGTCTGCATCTCCCACAGCACAATGCCAAACGCCCATACATCTCCTTTGAAGCTGTAGTAGTTGTTCTTGAAGTATTCAGGAGGGTACCAGCGCAGTGGGACGCGTTGCTGTATAAAATACACACAATGGAAAAAGTGTGTTCACTTTTAGAGGATGATAAACTGTTTCCTCTCTAACACCAAAACTCATACAGCAGATTCATATAAATCAGAAACTGCAGAACCTTCAGGAGAGAACAGAAATTCATTTTGCATTCAGAGTAATTTTAGACCTCAGAATAGTTATGGGGGAAATAACTGCCATGGTTAAAGAAGTAACAACTGCTTTGTCTTTAGGACAAAGCCACATGTCTGAAAAATAGTCGTTTCCTGTTATAAACAGTGTCACTACCCTGGTGTGTTCAGTCCTGCAAGCTACATGCTAGATGACAGGCAACCTGGGTGTTTTGTGAACGCTCACAGTATAAAATAAACGCTTCATAAGTTCCCATGTAATAGTTTTAGCCGTGGCATGTGTTACTTTTTTATATGGTGAAGAAATTTGGTCATGGAATAACAGCACATCAAACAAGATTAGAAATAGCCACAAAATTAAACAAAATGATGTAAGATAAAATGTACCTAAACTTATCATTGGTCATGCCTCAGTGGTATTGTATGGAAAACGCTAATGCTGTTTGTTACAAAAAAAAGAAACGCAAAAACTTCAAGACGCACTGCTTTAAAATATTTCAAATGACTTAAATTGCAAAGCAGGTTTTATCTTAACACACAAAACAGAACATCAGAGGTTCCTGTGGAGTCAAAGGGTTTTCTGTGCATTAAAGTAACAAAGAGTCATTTGTCGTTGCTGCTAGAACCATCTAAAGGCTGAGCAAAAAAAGGAGCCCCAACTTCCTATTCAAAATGTACACAAAGTGATCTAAACTGGATGTAGAGGTGTCCCCCTTAAGAACAAAATGTCCCCTAAAGTATAATCATGACCTGCTGCAATTAGTTTTTAATGCAGTGGTTGATCCATTTTAATCTTTTTCAGAAGATTAACAGCAGATTCGTCAGCAGGTTGATAGTTAAATAAAACATGGGAGAATGATTTCAGATGAACTAAAACAATGTTCTAATGATGTCATCATAGGTATCAGTGACAGGGGATATAAAAACCAGTCAACGGTACTCAACAACCCCAAGATACAAAAGACGTGTGTGTATTTCTTACTCGTGGGGTTTTCCAACGGCTGCTGCGGCGGCTCGCCATGCGGGTCAGGTCTTGGGCCAGACCAAACTCTGCTAATTTCACTTCCCAAGGAAACTTATTGACCATAATATTCCTCAGAGCTAAGTCACAGTGAACAATCTGCAGAGAAGACCACAGCATCACAGTTTGACAAAGGTCTGTGTTCTGAATAAAACCATTGATGTCTTTTACTGGAAGTGTGCGTCAGAACACAAAATATTCAAGATCATATTCTTGCCTGTCCTGAACATGCAAGAATATAAGCAACAGAGCAAAAAAGTCATCAGCTGAGATAGTTGGCAAGTGACTATTCTAAAGTACAGTTAAGAAAGTTGTTTTGGAATGATAATAAAAGTTAATACAATTTAAAAATATGTCAATACTAAAACAAGAGGCTACAAATGTGTCTACAGTTTTCATCTAAGATCCATCCACAACATGGAATCAAAGTTGTGTGGAACAATATTTGCCCAAACTATTTCCGACTTTGCATAAATTGTCTTTTATCAATAAGACAAAATATTTCAAAGTTATAAAAGAGACAGTGAGAATATGGAACAGCCTGTGAGAGGGTTACCATTTTGGAGCGCAGGTGCTGCATTGCCAGAGCGATGTGGTAGGAAGCAATGGTGAGGAGGCTCTGTAGCTCTGGGTTTCCACTGAGGTTGACTCTGTTGGTCTGGAGAAAGGTCCTCAGTGTGCCATAACTCACATACTCCATGATCAGAATATTAGGCTCTGTACACAGGAATGTTTAGTCAAACCCCATCAGAGCTGGGACATTTAAATATTTATAAGAACAGTTATTGCAGTATTGTCTGGAACATAAATGGGATCTGTACTGTTTGATCTACCACCTATGAGGGTCCTTAAAAGGGTGCGTAACCCGGGAAACAATTTAATATTTAATAAAAAAATAGAGTCTTGTTTCTAAAATGGCCTAAAATCTTAAATGGTTGCTGAATATTCTAAAACTCTGAAGAAAGAAAAAACATCTCAGACATTCTTGCATTATTCTAGCAAATAGAAATAATTTTGGAAATCCTAACTGACCTAACCCAGGACAATCCTTGTCTGATTTACTGTCAGACTGTGAGGACAAATGTTTATCTGTCTGTTCATACAGTTTATTTCAACTTCAACTGTGTAACCTGTGAGAAAGCTCTTACGTTCACTCGTGTTCCAATCCAACAACTGGAGGATGTTTTTGTGGTGAACCAGTTTTCTCATGATGCAAATCTCCATGCCCACATGTTTGGGACGCACACCTTAGGGGGAGGAAAACACAAAAACTAAACCAAATCATTAAAACAAACATTTTTCAGGTTAAATGAACTAATCTGACAGTTTCATAGCAACAATTTAAATATGCACATAAAGTGGAAAAAACGTACTATTTATAAATATTAGCATTTATGATATTTTGATGAACACAAACAAAGCAGGTTTTTTTCTATGTTTTTTTTTTTTTTTTACACATTAACAAATGATTATTTACAGATTTGGCCCAAAGCATAAGCAAACTAAGCAGCTGCTTAAAGGTCCCACATAGGAGCCCCAAAGGAGCACCAGTAAAGTCACAGAAGTAAGGTTGAAAAACGACATTTTCTGGACAAGCTAGCTGTAATCTTCCTTAAACTAATTAGGTTTATTCATATTTACCATTTTATTTGTTAAAAAGAGCATTAGGTGATCTAAAGAATTTCTCCTGATGTAAATGTATTGATGAACTTTTCAGGAGTAGCTGTTTTTAACTTTTCATCATTCTGTGTTGTACAATCCACCAAACTGGAGCTTTATCACCTAAACCCAAAGTGTTAAACTCCAGTCCTGAAGGCTGAGGTCCTGCAACCTTTAGACGTGTCCCTGGTCCGACAAACCTGACTAAAATGGCTCAATTGTCTCCTCTGCTTGCAGTCATATTCTACAGATCCCTGCTAATGAACTGAGTATGTCATTCAGGCGTGTAAGCAGAAGAACATCTAAAGGGTGCAGGACCCGGCCCTCGTGGAATGGAGTTTGACACGCATGACCTAAAAGAAGAAAAATTACTCAAAATAGTTTAGTTAAAGGGAGGAATTACTGGGAGTTTCCAATGAAAAATATCCCCTAAATGACCACTTTAGATGTAAAAGTGAGCCACGTTTGTAATGTACCTTCCTTGCTGATCTTGCAGGTGAAGATGCTGTGGCCTTTACATGTCCCTCTGCTCATTCTGGCCTGGTAGAAGACTCCTTCCTTCCCTGCTTTGATCAGCTGCAGCAGATTTAGGTCTGACTTGGTGAAACGAGGTTCCTGCAATTGAAATACTCCTCATAAAGTGATGCATAAACACAGAATGAGAAAGACCAGCATTTTGTTTGTATGGCCTTTGTTTTCAGTACTGAGAAAATACACCTTTGACTCCAAATCAGATAGCAATATCCATAAAATGGTGGGAATATGCTGACAAAAAATGTGTTGACATAACTATTCAGTTTACTAGGATTCAGCTCCTGTGTCTTCAGCTGGGTGGTGGTATAGCTCTAGAAACAGCTGTGTGTTAGTGTGGTACCTGCTGCAGGCCTTTCCACAGCCTCTTGGAAGATAATCTGACTGTGCTGGTTGTCTTCAGAGGAGTTTGTGGAGGACATTGCTCTTCATCCTCCACTGGTGGTGTCACAACTGGGGTTTCTAACTGAGGCAGATGATCCAGAACAAACTTGCTCTTTGGCAGCCTTTGGACAGTCCGGACCAAGGAGCGGTACCTGCAGAAAAATGTTGCAGACTTTTCAGAAAACAACCCTGTACGAGACTGAAAAGTGCATTTTAGTGTAAAAACCCCGTTCACCATAACTACTCTACTTAGTCAGAGAGCAGCAAATTGGCCCTTATTTAAAGGGCCAATTCATATATTTTTTAAGTTGGCTTCTGTTGAGAGCCAATACTAGATAAATATGTAACTGACAGAAGAAATCTCTAACAAGTCATTTTCAAAGCATGCTTAACTGCTCTGGGCTGTGGGGCTTCTGGTGACCATCCAATGGTCAATGGACAGGAGACAGGGCGCACCCACTCCTGAGAAACTCTCCGATTAAAAAGTGAGGCAGGGTAGAAATCAATAAAATAGTTTTAAGGTAAATAAATGTTCATACAGCTGTTTGTAGCTGATCTGTCGCTACAATCCTGAAAGACTCTACTGTAATTTGTAATAATTTCCTTCACTTCTTTGTTGACAAAGTTCAGTCTTTTTAAACAGGTGTTCTCTTCAATTGGACCCTCAGTTCTTGTCATCATAAACAGCAGTATGGCCTATGGAATGGTTTCCAATGGTTTTGAGCTTGCTGTGGTATACCCACTGATCTAGACCCTTCGGTGTACTCAAATTCTAGACCGATCTCAAAACTCCCATTTCTTTCAAAAATTGTTCCTATCCACTTAAATTACTTTCTGAACAGACACAGGATTTAGGAGATTTTCCAGTCTGATTTTAAACATCTTCACAGCACTGAAACAGCATTGTTAAAGGTTTTTAATGATGTCCTTTTAGCAACTGATTCTGGAAGTTTTGTGATTTTAGTCCTTTTATATCTAACATCAACTTTTGACACTGTTGACCACAGTATTCTAATATTCAGTTTGGAACATTTGGTGGGGATTGGTTTTGTTCATACCTGCAAGGCTGGATTTTAAGAGAAACAGGAATAGGTCAGACACTATTTCCATCATGGGAGAAGAAGTGGAGGTGGTGGAGGAGTATAAATATCTCGGTTTTCACCTGGACAACAGACTGGAGTGGAGATGCAACAGTGAAGATATCTACAAGAATGGACAGAGCAGACTGTACTTCTTGAGGAAGCTTAGAACCTTCCGTGTTTGCAGCAAGATGCTGCATATCTTCTATAAGTCAGTTGTAGAGAGTGTGATCTCTTCTGCCATCATCTGCTGGGGAAGCAGCATCAGAACCAGGGACTTAAAAAAGCTCAACAAGCTGATAAAGAAAGCTGGCTCTGTTCCGGGAACTCCTCTGGAACCTCAGGAGATCATTGTACAAAAAGGATTCTTCATAAAATGAAGAACATTATGGAGAAAGTCTGTAGATCTTCAGTCTGATAGAAATAGTCAGTCAGAGGCTTCTTCAGATCTTCTGTAAGACGGAGCGCTACAGGAGATCCTTCCTGCCCACAGCCATCAGCATCTACAACGGCTCTTTGAAGAAACCATCATAATATAAGCTACAACTACAGCTACATAAAATTGATGTAGAATGCAGTATCAGTCATGTCTTTAAATGGTAAATATTGATTAACTTTTAACTAGTCACAGAATGCCATTCTGGATTTTAGCAAAGAGAAATTATTGAGTAATCATAACTGCCTTGAAGGCAGGAAGAGGTTAGTCTGATTTAATGTCAGCCAGTGAGAAAGCAACGCTTATTTTTCTGTTTTGTATTTAAACATCTTCTGGTTCCAACTGTACGTATTGTTTGGCAGGGTTTTGAAAATGAAGGTAACTCACCTGTGAACTCTAATTATTGTTCCATAGTTTATGAATTGTTAAATATTACCATGAACAGATGCAGAAATTGCACATATTAATTTGCTACTTTCCAGAATAAAAAATAAAAAATCTACAACTGAGTGGAGTAAATCTAAGGACAAGATCTGAGCAAGAAAAAAGATATCTGAACAGTTTCTAGCATTAAATTCCATATACCTGCCTTTCAGTTAGCAGCTGTAGAAAAAACTAGGTGCAGAAAAGTTCAACACAATGCAGGAAACTGGGTTTTTGAAATTCAAATTTTACAAAAACTTTGCTCACATTTAAAACTATTAATTATTCTGCTGCCATCTAATGGCAACACAGCTAATGTGATTGAAAATACATGTTGGATTAAATCAAACCATATTCAGCCTGGTTTTCTTTAAATTAAGCATAAACAGAAATCCTTTTTGCACAACATCAGCCGCCAACCCAAAAAGAACAATTTCTCGGAACAAAGCCAAGTCCAGCAAACCGACCTCCACCAGTATGCAAAGGCAGATTTTAAGGTCTTGAAAAATAACCACACTACATGAAGATTTTGCAACAACCCCTAGCATGAATAACCAAGGAAGGAAAGTGGGAAGAAAATGAAGTGTGTCATTTTAACCGACAGTGTGGTCATAAATAAATTGTCAGTTATCACTGTGATAATTTTTTCTACAGAAATTTGTGCACACACATCAGGATGTGTTTGGCTTTGAAGATTTCACGATGATTCTCGTATACTGCACTCAAACAAAGTGGGTTCTCCAGTAACTGCACTCCAAAGGAAGCTGTATCTTTTCATTTTAAAATGAACACAAGCAAAATGGTTGAAGTTTAGATCAAACTGTGCTACAAAATTCTTACTTTCTCAGAAACACGGTGCCCAGCACAATGAACACCAGCAGGAAGAAGGACAGAACTCCAATGGCAATGTAGAACTCTGAAATAAGACAAAGGTTCAGGTCTAAAATGTGTCCATAGACTATGTTGAAAAGGAATCAGAACTGAGGAGGCAAGACAGCTCACCGTCACACATTTTAACGTAGGAATTTATGAGTCTGAATGTCATCTGCCCAAAGAGCCCAAGTTGTAGTTGAGTGAGTAGAAGAACATCACTTTGGTCTGAAAAAGGGAGAATATTTACAGACAGATGTGGTAGAAAAACATTTTTGTTTAAAACTGGGTTACAGAAAAGACACACCCTAAACGTTCTGTTACATCATTAAACAGCCTCAATTTGGGTGTTATGAAGACAAGAACAGAAGAAGGTGAAAGGATCCATACCTCAGACCAAGGTGCCAAACCAGCTGCAATCCTTCATTGTTTGTTCAGAACCACTCGGTTATACAACATCGAACTTCTCTGTGTTTTGTCAGAACCCCTGACCTATCTGTCATGCCCCTAGCAGGAGCTCAGATGTGCATGTGAACCACAACACATGCAGAGGAAGTTGACAGAAAAAGCAGGTGGTTTGAGATGCAAACCTCCCCTGTGACACAGTGTTGATGCGTAGCACCGGAGTCAGCCCACAGCACAGATTCTACAAACTGAAACATTAGGATTAGCTAAATCAGAAGTAACAATGCAGCAGAAAGTGGAGTGTGAAAAATGGTTCCTGTAAGATTTGGTTGAAGGGTAAAAGGTGGATATAAAACTCGAACCAGAAGTATATTTTTTGTTATGAATTAGCATTTAAAAACTTCCACTGGCATCCCAGGCTAAGAATGTTTTCTGTCAGTCTGGATCAGATGAGTGGCAGACAGGAAAAGCTCTAAAATAGTGCAAAGAGTAGCAGCTTGCATGTCTCAGTAGCACCTTTTAGTTCGGGGAAACGGCTGCAGAGACCCCGAGTGTGTGGTTTTCCTCCCTAAGCTGCAGCAGAAGCTCATTGCGACAACCTAACAACATGAAACAGTGGCCACTGTACTTTTAAAACAAAGTCCAGCAGAGGCAGGATGTGGCCTGGGTTTGGTAGGTTTTCCTGACAGTCAAGCCATATTCACATTTGACATATTGGGGCGTTTTCAGTTTAATCTGGAATACAGTAAGTCTGACAATTCATTAAAGAGGCATCATTAATGTCTGACGGGCATCCTAAGTAAAAACCGGTTGGTCCATTTAAAGCCTCTAGATTCTTGTATTAATCCGTGCAGTGACAGATGATACTACTCAATGATTTAATAAGTGATTGAATTTCTTTTAATACTTAAATTTCCCTGTAGATAACCTGGAATATTTCGTGCTCGTCTCATTTTCTGCAGTTAACATTTTATAATTTATAATTAATTCTATAAAATGTTTGCCAGTGTTTAGGTGGAGACCTGCTGTTTATCCCAGCAATCATCTGTACATATATTCTCTGTTTTCTCATTTTTTACTGAGCTAGTAATACTACTACTACTACTACTACTACTACTGTAATGTCATCATTCCCTCTCTTGAAAGGGCATGCTTGCCCTTTCAATCTCTTATTAGATTAGCACTTTAATCAGTAGTCACACGGATGCAAGTTTTTAAATGTTGAAAAGAACGTAGCGGTGGTGCTGGTGGTGACTGGGGGGTGACCGTGGGGTTGTAGGGATTTATGATGGTAGGTGGATAGCAGGTTAGTTTATTCCTCATCAGTGCTGTACATTTAAATATCCTAAAAATTATTTTCAATTCCGTCTGTAATCACCTAATAACCTAAAAACAGATAGTCTAAAGGAACTTGGGTTATGTTGCTAAACCAGTCATGGGTAAAATATGGACTGATTCAGGCCTAATTCAATCCAGGTAGATATGGCCCAATAGTTTTGGATTATGAGTTTGGCCCATCATCATGGGTTGGTTTTCAACCCAAAAAAATGGATTAAAGTGTATCCAATGTTAAGGCTACCTAAGAGTGGGCTAAAGCAAATAACCCATAGCCTAGTTTTTTTTTTTTTTATTACCAGTAAGTAATATTTTGGTTAAAAGAATCATTTTTATCTTAGTGTTGGAAGATTTGTACATAAATTATCATTGCTTAGTTTAAAAAGGTTCTTTATCTTTATGATTTACCATTAAAAGACATTTTCATTTATTTAGTTGGGTGAACTTTTATAGAAGTGGTTTGAATACTTTTCACATTTATTCTTGAAGTATTTTTATAAACTATTAACAGAATTGTCTTCTTGTCTTAGAGTTGCATTTGGGTGGTTGTTATGCAGACTGAGCAGGAACTTGTGTGTGTGTGGAGTTCTGGGAAGAAAGCTGTTCGCACCCCAGCCAATCTTCGTGTCCTTGGATGCCAGATGTGGACATGTGAGCTGTAACAGTATCTGGACAAGAACCAGTTTTATTCAGTAGGATTTGTATTTCTGAAACTGTGTAGCCACACCCACGATGCTATAACATGAGTGTTTTTTCCTTTCTTTAATAAAAGGCTGTGACACAGGGCAGCTCCTCTGAGAGAGTGGTCTGTCTCTCCCTGGCCAGCCAAAGATAACTTTGACTCGCTTGTGTCTTCATTGCATACCTTCTCTGAGTTTATCAGTTTGTCTAACTCTGACACTTAGTTTAGTTCTGCATAAACTCTTCAAGTAAAGGCAATAAAAACATCTTTCCATCCATTGTCCTTGGCTGATCGGGTCGTGAGGGGTTCTACATGGGCCCACCAACTGCAGGGTGAGGAGTCATGGTTGGGTGCAGTGTGAGCCAGGTAATAGGTGAAGACGGAGGTTTTGCACATGCTGATTTCAGGGGTCACAATTTGGCTTTTGGTATGTCCTGTCCTGTTTCAACAGGGGAATAAAGCCAGAGTTTGTGTGCGAAGTTGAGCTTTAGCTACTTCAAATAGACAGGTTGCGCTCTGGAACCCAGCTCTAGGCTGGATCCTCTCCTACTCAGGTGGATGTGGAGGCACTCAGAAGCCCCCGGCTGAGCAGCTCTGTGTTAGAGTTTTCCTTGGTTAGGGGTTGCCCGTTGAGGGTCAGAGTTGCAAGGGCCTTTTTAGGGTCTCTAGATGGTGCTTTGGAACGGATTCCATGTGGAGATTCTGTTGTGAATGTCCATTTCAGACACCATATTTGAGCAAAAGTGGTTCATAAGTTTAATTACCAGGCCTCCTTGGGCCAAAGGTGATAAATATGTTTATCGTATCATCAGCCCCCTGCAGCATTATGTCTTGGACACTAGGTGAGGCTCATTGGCTGATAAACACCTGGCAGAGAGGTAGATCCAGTGGTAATAGAGGCTGCTAGACAGACCTTGGAAACCCAAACATGTGGTGAGGGTCAACTGGGAATATCTGGTGGAGGATCCCGTTAGGTTCCACCCTCTGGTGGACACCAGCAGTGATGGAAGTCGCTAATCAAAAGAAAAAGTCTGCAGGGCTTGGTTGCCTTCGAGAACTCCTGAAATAGCTGATAGGTACTGGATGGTCAGAAGGACTGCTGCTTCTGTGGTTGCAGAAGCAAAAACCTGGATAGGGGTGGTGCTGCTGGAGTATGGAGTGCTGGGGAAGCTTTTAAGATATCCAGTCCTAGTAAACGAAGGATAAGATTTGTCTTCACTCTAGACACGAGGTTGAGTTTGTTCTCAGTTGCAGCTTGGACTCCATGAGAGGTGGCTCTTTTCCTGAATGTTTGTGGTGTTAATGAACAGGAACTCAACGGATAGTCATGGAAGTCAGGGTGTCTGCTTTAGAAACCTAAGGTCTTATCTTTGCAAATGATGTGTTTCTGTTGCCTCTTAAAGTTGTTCAGCGTGCACGGGAGTGGTTCATGAGTGTGAAGCAGCCGAGAAATGATTCAGCTCCCCGAAGTCAAAGTGCCACAGCTCTCAACTGACAAAAGGTCAATTCCTCCCTCTGGGATGTGGGTCTGTCTCTCTCTCAAGCGGAGGAGTTTAAATATCTTGGTGCCTTTTTTACAAATAACATAGACAACAATCTCAAAATATCTAACAGCACTTTTATTAAATAATTTAAACAGGGCTTCAAAATTCATACTCAGTGAATAAACACAATATTAAATAATAATTTAATATAATATAATAATAAAGCCTGTCTCTATTAACTTTAGGACTAATTCACTGTTCAAAGTGTAAAAGTTGAACATAGCTAGCATCGGTTTATGCTAACTACTCAGCAGGTAAAACATTAGATAAAAAACATATTCTCTAGTGTGAATTAAAATAATTAACACAACGAAATTCACATTAACATTATTATACAGCATAGTTCTGCCATCTTGTTCCATCCAGTGAAATGGATTCAGGTCATTGTATTGTTCAAAATGGCAGTCTGTGAAGAATCTTCCTAGTCTCTTCTCCAACCCAACAGAACAGGGTCACAATTTATGATGTGTGGAGAGACCTCAGACAATTACAGTCAATAAATTAAGCAAATTTCTATTCATCAAATTGAAATGGAAATCCTGTGGGCTGACTGCCCAGATGAGAAATTCATTGTTTTCTTTCTCCTTATGCATAATAGACGGTCTAACTGATTTTAAAGTAATCCCCTATGATACTTATGACAATGATTGATGCATCTTCAGGAAGAAGTGTGTTGAAAATGTCCTGCTGCATTTGCAGTCCTACTACAACATGGCACCTTTCTGCTTCAGACTGGTTGCAATAGTCCTACATTCAGTTAGCAATAACCTCTTATTATTACTTATAGATGAGCTTTCACACACACACACACACACACACATAGCATAATGATAAATTATGAATTCTAATCTTTTCACTTTTGTTAGGATAAGAATCTTCACTGACGCATGTCATAAGGACAAATGACCAACAGTTTGACATAAATGTACATCAGGTTTGATTATGGGATGCTCTGTAACCGGGGTGATTAGAATGCTGCAGCAACACTTAGATTTAGGGTTGGACACCTGCTATTACACACACTATCAGATAGACACCAGAATGGTGACACATAGTCTATTGATAAACACTGAGGGAGAGTACAAACCTTGCAGGGAGTACCAGATATAAAAACCATGTCTGACCTTCTTTCTGGGCTGCTTCGTCACTTTGATCACCGAGTGGATTAAGGACGGGTGCCTCAGGTAACTATTCCTCTGCCTTATTTAGACTAAAAGTGTTAAAAGTATAGAACAGTTAGTCGTTCCTTTAAGAGGAAGTCATTGTAAACATTGGGGTTGCGTATGGGGAATATCCAGAGGAGCTCCGAGGCATCTAACCGCCAACAGGGTGCGGTAGCTCGGACAATTTCCAGGTTCCTATCTCAGCCTTGCTTCCTCTGCAATAAAATAAAAATCAACCAGAATTCCACAATTTATGACACTGTATACTGTAGAAAGAGAAGCAAATGTGTTTACATTTTTCTGTGATATTTGTTCTATTTTTCTCCAATTGATTTGCTGTGCATTACTCCCTTAAGAAAATTACCAGACACTGAAATGATTTCCTGAACCACAAAAAACTCATTTCCTCTGCAGAGTTTAATTTGTTGCTTGGTTATTTTGTTACAGATCAACAGTATCACTCCATATACAACTACAAGTACAATATTTTGTACAGCTCATATTCAAATACACAGTTTTCATTGGCTTATTTACAAAACACTTTATGTACATGTTTTCATGTCAGTGCAATGTCACTTTCTTTCAACAAACACCTTACAAAAAAGTTCTTTAAATTAACAAGTCAGGTTTCCATTCGACAGAACGGAACTTAAATAAGAAGAGGCTACAAACACTGACAGACAGCTCAGTAGTAGATCGCACTGCCTGCCGACATGCTGAATTATCTCAGGGGTGAGGGTTGGATAGGGCACTGTGGTTTACGAGATCTGTGTTTGTCCAGCCTCAGCTAACAGGTTGCTTCTGTTAGGCAGGTCATTGTTTCTGAAAATTGTGCTGAAATTAACCCCCGATTTTTAAAACAGCTTTAGCTACAGGTGGCCTGAGGGAACATTTCGGGGAAAGAATCAACAAAATAAAAAACTGATATGTATTGTGGTTGCAACTGGATGCAACATTACAACATTGGGTTTTCACTGATCAGATCCTTACTGCAATTTTCCCTTTGAGCCATGTGATGTTTCAAACAAGGACAAAAAACTGAACAAAAAACAGGAGGGGTCCACCATTTAGATCAACTGAAAACAAACTTTATATGAAAGAAATGCATGTTTGCCTTTGTGATTGAATTTGGTTGACAAGACATAAATGGGACAGTTTTTCCAACTGTGGAACGTGATTTTGAGACAGCTGCTCATTGTAAAGCAATACAAGGAGCTTTATTCTAGCATCTTCAGTTCATGCTGAGCATTAGTGGTGCAAACAAACTTCATTAAGTGGCCATTGGAGCCTGTTTTAGCTGACCGTGTGGTTAGATGACATAATGCAATGAACACAAAAGCAGGAACCAGGGGGTCACCTGATCCCAGACTTTACTTCAGGAGGTAATGTGGAAAAAGCTGTAAGGGGGTTTAAAAATCTGACATCAAATGATCATGAGAGCATAAATATATGTGCTTAAACTAACTAAATAATGGCCAACTAGGCAGGAAACCAACAGTTGCTATATATGACTACTTTTACAATCAGACAGCCATTGTTTGTGTTTCATAAAGTTCAATGAAATAAGACAGTGGGGCCTTTATCAAGCGTAAGTGATTTTAGCTCACATTTACTTTGAGTCTGTGGCTGCTTGAAGATAGTTCAGATGATAATCTGACCTTCTCATGTGAAACATGTACTGCAGAAAAAAAAAGCAAAATAACTGTGTGAAGGAAAAGCATCACACTGCATGACAGTTACTCTACCTGGACACATTTACCACTTTCTCTTCAGCAGTATACGTTTCACCGAGCGTTGTAATAATCTGTAGCTTTATCTGCATAAAACCATCCATAACAAACATGACAACAGTTTAATGCTTTAAAGTAACCTTTACATTAAGCGCTAGAACTGTTTTGAGATTGCAGCAGTTTTAAGATGTTAGAGGGGGCAACCTAGAATCTCTTTAACTAAACCTCACTTCAAACAGTTTGTACTATCCCTTTAAATTGACAACACTTAAATTACTACAAAGGCTCAGCTGCATTGGTCAAGTTTTTTTAGGGTATTAGTTAAATATTATTAGAATAATAAAACCACTGATAAAATTTTTTTTGGCAGCACAGTCAATGTTTTTCTCCCTAAATGTTCCAGCTTTGTTTCCAAGGTTGTGAATATTTAATAATCAGAAATATGTAATACAGAGAACTGCAGCAGGGGTAAGGTGCAAAGAGAAGCCCGCTTCCTGTAGGCGTGGCTTCAGTTAGATATCCATGTCTGGTCTGAAGAGATCTGCCTCAACAGAAAGCCTTTCTGTTTACAAAAATAAAACAAATCTTATAAAACACCACCTCTCTAGAATCAAAAAAACTCATGAACATATACTTAACATATTTGTCTATTTTTTGAAATCATGGCACCTTTCCGAAATAAATATTTATTCCCAGGCGAGCTCTTGGAGTTGTGGCTTTACGCACCTCTGTATTTTACACATCAGCACTTAAATTTGGCAGGTGTGGGACTATTTTCATCTCAGCCTCAGGAACTGTGGAAGTCTCCAGGAAAGGGGGTTAGATTTAGTTTTTTTGATGTGGGGACTCTGAAATGCATTTATCTCGTCTACTACAATGGGAGGAACAACATATTTCTCGTTAACACTGATTCATACATTTAGGCTACAGCTGCTGCACAAACTGCATGATGGGAAGATGAGGTAGCATATGACGTTAACCCTAGTGACAAACTATCGCTAATAAAACAGCTTTAAAAAGCATCTCACAGTATCCAATAGTCTAGATAATGAATTTCATCTTCATAACGGCCTGTGGCACCAAATATGACACCAGCACACGCATACTGGTTTTTTTTTTTTTAACTATTTCCAGATGGCATTTCAAACTTTATCTGTCTCCAAATGTCAGCCTTATATTCACACCTAGCGAACATCAACACTGTTACTCCTCTGATTAAAAAACATCAGTCATATATTCCTTCTTTCCTTCCATCATCTCAGGTGATGAATGCACAGTGAGAAAGTAACAATTTCATGACTTAGCCTCATTGGCATCGATTCAGAGATCTGCTAGGTTCAGCTAAATGTTACAGGTTTGTTATGGCAAAATACACATTAAGGAGGATTCAGGGTTTTTTCTGGGCCCAACAAAGTGCACCCCATTAGTGCTTTCAAAAAGGAGATGAGGGGTGGTGCAAATCTCATTTATCTAGATTTTGGATTGACTAAAAAGTGCTGCGATGCCTCCCTAAAGGCTTGTAGCCATTAGCAGTCTGGGAGAATTCTTCAGAGGGATCCAAACAGCTGGTGCGTCCTGCGTCCCAGCACTACACCTGGGACGCAGGTGTAGTGCTGACTGATAGAAGACGTCGCACAATCACTGAAGGACGCAGTATTTCTTATAGTCAGACTCAAAGTCTTCATCCATGCTACTGGTGTCGGCCATCTTCTTGCCATCAATCTTTGGCAGGAACTGGGAGTAGTCGACTCCCTGCTGCTCGTAGAACAGGATGTAGGCCGAGTCGGTGTCGATCTCTTCAGAATGCACTTCCTGTTAAAGCAACATCACATCAACTTTGTCAAAACATGAAAAACCAGAAAGGCAAGAACTTCCTTCATCAGATAAGCAAAACATGAAATCATCAAGAACTATTTACAGCACCTTGCAACAGTATCAATTCCCCTTTAACACTAGGACTCCCAGAATTCTAACAATACCAGAACTCCCAAGCCCACGGAGTAGATTGTTGTTACTGGGCTACTATATCTATGACCTAACTTATTGTTTATTTCTTTGTCTATTATCAGTACCTTGTTTTTTAGTTTCTCTCCTGCCAGTGAGCTGGATTGCTGGGTTTCTAGCTGGGCACTGGGGACCTGGCTCATCTCCCTGTCCCTGAACCCTATCTCTGTGGCACTGTTGCTGTAGTTTATATATTATTAGTTCACTAATCTGTAAACTATAGCCTAAAATGATAAAACCCTTACATAGGCTAGTCTTTTACTACCTTGAAATAATGCGCCACAACCTCCTGCTAATGGGACGACTCGTGTTTTTGAGCCGGGGGCTCACTCTCTGACCCGCTGTCACTGGAACTGAATACCGACCAGGAGTTGTCAGAATCCCTCTCAACCTCAGAATCACGACCATCTAATTTTTGAAGCATTTCCAATGCCTCTTGAGCAGAAAATATCCTTCTAGAAGCCATTTGTAGGATGCCAACAATCTCCTTCTCAGACTGCGTCTAGAGTGGCGGTTGCTAGGCAACGCTCACGCATATACTCAGCCGTGGGAAAAAAAATATCAATGTAAATAATAGGGCCATCAAAATAGCGGCTGTGGTAGTTAGAGGTAGAAATACTTTATTGACTTTGTTATTTTTTTAAAATAGAGACATAGGAATACAAAAGACACAGGTTTAGAAAAGTCAGGATGCCAGGAAGGTAAGAGTTTTAATAAACCAGAGTTATGGCAAATTGACAGTCCTGGGAGTTCTAGTGTTAACGTTTTACATTTTGTCATGTTACAACCATAGACTTCAATATATTTTACGATAGATCAACACAAATGCATAGTGCACAATTATTAAGAAGAACACATGAATATGATTTGATTTAAACCACTTCTTTGTAGCTCAATCATCGTCATTTCTATACCGCTTCTTCCATTGTGGGTCGTGGGGGAGCTGGTGCCTATCTCCAGCAGTCTATGGGTGGGAGGTGGGGTACACCCTGGACAGGTCGCCAGTCCATCGCAGGGCAACACACAAACAACCATGCACACACTCATTCACACACCTAAGGGCAATTTAGAGAGACCAATTACCCTAACAATAGGAGGAAGCCTGAGTACCCAGAGAAAACCCACGCATTCTCAGTTTATCTAATTAACTCAGACTAAAAAAAGCCATCCAGGATCAATTCTAAGGGCTTGGTGTGAGTGTGTGTATGCTGCTGTTTTTGGAGCTGAGTGAGGACCATTTGTTGTAAAGTGAGGACATTTTCATGATACTTGCTACGGGTTACGGTTTATGAAGGTGTGAATTGAGTCCGGGTGAGGCTTAGAGTTAGATATGTACTGGAAATGGTTAGATTTAGGGGTGGGGGTCAAAGATATGAATGGAAATCAGTCAGTCATTTTCTACCGCTTATTCCATAGTGGGTCACGGGGGGGCTGGTGCCTATCTCCAGCAGTCTATGGGCGAGAGGCAGGGTACACCCTGGACAGGTCGCCAGTCCATCGCAGGGCAACACACAAACAACCATGCACACACTCATTCATACACCTACGGTCAATTTAGAGAGACCAATTAACCTAACAGGCATGTCTTTGGACTGTGGGAGGAAGCCGGAGTACCCGGTGAGAACCCACGCATGCACAGGGAGAACATGCAAACTCCATGCAGAAAGACCCCAGGCCAGGAATTGAACCCAGGACCTTCTTGCTGCAAGGCAACAGTGCTACCAACTGCGCCACTGTGCAGCCTTGAATGGAAATCAATTGGAGTCAATGCAAGATCCTCACACCATACAGTAAGACAAGAGTGTGTGTGTGTGTGTGTGTGTGTGTGTGTGTTTGGTTACCTTGCAGCTGCTGTCATTGTAACAGTACCACTTGTCGTTGGGGTTTTTGGCATATGTCACATAGTGGCCCCCTCCCATGATTCCTGAATGACACTGAGAAGATAAAAAAGAACAAAAAGCCAATCAAAAACTTGTTAATTAACAGGAAGCATTTATTCACTACATAAATGACAGTAAATGTGATGTTGCTACTGACTGATATTGCATAGAGGTTGTAGAGGGGATCCAGACACATGTCTCTGTGCTGAAGCAGAGAACTGTCAGGGTCCACGTTGCTCTCTATGCTGCAGTCCGATCCCATCCCGTTGCTGTCTCCATTCATCACGATTACGTCACAGTGGCTGCTGGAGGCCTCTGTACCACAGGATGACTCTGATGCCATCTGATCACCTGAGCAGACAAGCCCTGCTGCTCCTGTGACTCCTGCCTCTACTTCTGTCTGTGGCACACTGTCCCGGGAGTCAGCTTCAGAAGACGCATCTCCATCTAAGTTCTCCTTGCTGATGGAAAGCCAGTGCTTGCTGCCAAGCTGGGGCAGCCGTAGCCGGCCCGGTCTGCGACCACCGGACTTTGGACTACCAGATGGGCTGCTGTTCCGACTCAGAGAAGGTGCTGATCTCCTGCTTGAGGTGGGAGAGGCTGTTGGAAAACAAAACGTGGTAAATGTAAATTACATTCCCAATCAATCTCCACTTTAATGAACTTTGACGGTCTTCACTGTATCTTGGAATAATCAAAGTCCACTTGAGCTAAAGACCACAAACTGATGGACATTCATGGCTACATTGATGTAGCCAATTCATGGCTACATCAATTTCAGCAGGTCGTCCAGCTCCTTAAGCAACATATATAACTGTAAATATGTTTCTGAAATACTCTAACAGATTTAACGTTATGGAATGAACAGGATGCAAACCTTTCAAAAAGTACAGTTACGTTAGGAATGCATCATGATGCTTTTTAGCAAATATGAGATGGGCCTTTGTGTTCCTCTTGGTCAGCAGTGCTTCAGATGTCATCCTGCATGCTTTTGTGTGTTCTTGAAGTAGTTTTGGTAGGCGGGTTATGTCTGGTAGGGTTCCCTGCTGTTCCAGTTTTTCTCTATAAATAGATAACGGTTCTCACTGTGGTTCACTGGTGTCCCTACACCTTAGAAATGGCCCTGTTCTCATCTGTTCCTGAGTTTCCTAAAGTTCTTCTCCCAGCAATGTTTTTCACCACAAAACAAATATAAAGGGACAGGGACAAATAAAAATGTACACATCTAACATTTTGGAGTTCCCAAAGAAATAAGTTTGTGTCAACATCAAAGAATAGTGTAAATATTAATGAACCGTACAGTATCTGTCACATTTCACCCCTCCGCTTCCAGCGCCGAGGCTGGTTTTAGCTCAGAGATAAGCCCACAAATCAAAATGCTGTGAACACACCAGCAGTAGTAAATAGTCCTATGTCCACTGAATGAACATTAAGTAGAAGAGGACAAAGGGACTCATGACATGAAGCTGCACTAGCAGGGACAAGCAGTGCTTTTCTTTTAACTGGCTGGCTAATGGCTGTTGCCCAGTAAACATGCTTACAGTCAACGAAGGCCAATAATCACTCTCTGCCCATTCCTGTTAGGTTTATAGTCATAAAGGACAGAGTTTAGAAGCATGCTAAATACAGCAACTGTTTCGGTGGACCACATGATGTTGGTTTACATTAGCATGCATTAATAAAAAAAGACCAATTTAATTAATATTCAAGTCTCTAAACAAAAAGACACAACAGAAAATGGAATTATTTACAAAACACCTGCAAAACTCTCACTTCACCTCATATAATAAGCAAAACTACGACATATGACAACACAAAACATACCAATCCACGTCACCAGGAGACAGCTGCTCAGTCAGCTCAATCTTCCAGATTGTTTTTGGCTCATACACTGTAAAATCCTTGCAGTATCCTGACTGTAGTTCTCCTTATTTCTTACGTTTTAGCAGAAAGTCATTAAGCTGTCATGGGAACAATTGGGCCTTACAGTTTTCCAGTGTCAAAATCTCATTCAAACAGATCCAGGAGGGAAAACCAGACTTCCCTCCACCTGGTGACACCCTCTTGGTGTTCCCAGGCCAGAAAGGATATACAGTCCTTCCTGAGAGTTCTGAATCTGCCCCAGTGGGACGTGCCCAATAAAGCTTCTGAGGGAGATGCCCAGAAAGCTGTTATCTTTGTCTGATATAACAGTTTGTCTTAGGATCTAAAATATTTAAATGACAAAAAAACAGAAAAAGTTATTCCCTGGGTAGTCTCAAAGGTTTCTCTCAGTGTAAAAACATACATGTTAAATTAACTAGACTTCTTAATTCAGAAAGTGGACGTTTTTTTCATGTCAAGTTTTTTGTCATAGCTGGAAACTAAAACGTTTAGTGTGTCTTGAATGGTTCGTCAACTCATCAACGGAGCAAAAGAAAAGATATACTACCATCTTTTACAATTACTCCATTTGAAGAACATTGCAAACGGAAGAAACAATTGTTACTGTGACTCAGAGTTCAGAGAGCAGAAATCTGATGGAGGAACTGAAACACAGTTGAGGCTATCCAATTTACTAAATCAAGGTTATGTTTTCGAACTATTCTTAGTGATGAGATAGAGTCTGAACGACCGACCATTGGCAACTATTGCTTTTATAGCAATGGAGAAATGGAAGATAGAGTTTTTCTTGCAGTTTGCTGGAAGCTGCTGTGAGCTGGTGAGGTGTGTGGTCGGTGCTGTGAACAGAAAGGCTCGGTACGATAGTCTCTTCACAACAACACAGTAGGGCGAAGAGGTCAAACAGACACAGCAGTGAGGACTGCTTTACTACTCTAACTAGGGATGTCTCCATCTGTTGCCAGATTCCTGTTTAAAGCTTTTTGAAAGTAACAAAAGTCTCAATCCCGAAAACATGTTTTTTTTACATGACCAATTATTAAAAACTAACGCCTATTTTCATGTGCATGGCCTTTACGAAATTGATGGCTTCCAGTCATGTGGACCGCTCTGCCAACACTAGTCATTACATTTAGAAATGTTTTAAGAATAGCATGACATCTATGATGTGAAAAAAAACTGTTAGTTTTGTCCACACATGATTATCAGTAACTGAAAATATACCAGCTGAAAGCAATCAGAAGCCAAAGCAGCACCTCAGTGAAGCTGCTCTGCATGAAAGTATTGTCAGAGGAAGCAAGACATGAGTTTACTGAAGGCAAGCAGCTGAAGACAGTTATAAACATGGCATTTATTTTAAAGAGGCATCAGCTACATGGGTATTCTTAAATGGCTTGAATTCATATCAAACACAAAAGAATCCTGATTGGGACATGCTTAGCTCCAGTTCTATTGGATGTTGACCAGACATCTGTATATAGTCAGTCAGGCAGTCATCTTCTACCGCTCCTTCCATAGTGTGTCGAGGGGAAGCTGGTGCCTATCTCCAGCAGTCTATGGGTGGGAGGCGCGGTACATCCTGGACAGGCTACCAGTCAATCAGATGGCTTATAATATATATCTGTATATCTCTTATCTTAAATTAGTTTAACTTTTTCACCTTTTTTATTATTCTAATAAAACTCAACTAAAAGCCGCCAAAGGAAATTCCAGAGAATGACCCCCCGAATGCAAACGGAGGTATTCTCTGCTCTGACAGTCAGCTGTTCAGTCAGCTATGTCTGGGACATTTGTGGACCATTCCAGTCCTCCTGATATTGCACATGTAGCCCTTACAGCCTCACATTCAACAGGGCTCCCTCTGCTGGACACTGACTTCCGCAAGAATCAGAAAGTTCTGAACAATATTGAAATACACTCTATTGCCAAAAGTATTTGTCTACTTTTACATGTACATGAACTTCAGTGACATCCTATTCTTAATGTATAAGGTCCAACTTGTTGATGGCCCCACCGTTGCCAGCAACGGCAACTTTAACTATTCTGTAAACATCTTCCACCAGATTTAGGAGTGTGTACATAGTTAGATGAGAAAACCAGAACTGCAGCCTCCACTAATTCATCCCAAAGGTGTTGAAGAAGGTTGAGGTCAGGGGTCAGGACTCTGTGCAGGACAGTCAAGTTTCTCCACACCAACCTTTATACACCTGCAGCCATGAACGTGACTGGAACACCAGCATTCATTGATTTAGTGCTGTGACCTTAATGCAATATAGTGTACTTATGCTTTACTATGTAACAGCAGTAAAACTAGCATGGAGCTTGGAACTTTTGTCTCGTTAACTCATTATGCAGGAAACACGTTTCAGTCTACAAAGATAATTTTCTGAATTTACTAGAAGTACCTTTGGGCAGGTTGCAGAAGCCAGCTGGAGCAGAGATGGATGACAGGTTATCTTCTCCAACCCTCAGTAGGTCCTCGCTCTCACTTCGGGAGTGGAGGGAGCGATGCTCCAGGTCTCTGGGAGCCAGAAAGGCGCTAGGGTCAAAATTCTCCCGAGGGAATTTGACAATTTTCTGAGACTTTATCCAGCGACCGTTTACAAACTGGAAGCGCTTCAGGTGGACAATCTGGAGAAAACAAACATGACTGACATGTTTGTACTGTGTTTTAACACATTACTTGTGGTCAAGGAAATATTACTGTCAACACATGTAAAGGCCAACTTCAGGGCCTGTGATTCACTGACCAGTATTGGTGGCAGCCTCCAGAGGTCCAGCTTCTTGGTGGCCAGCCGGTGGGTCTTGCACTTTGAGCAGTAGTAGAGCTCATCCTCCCCCAGCTCCTCCTCACTGGTAAAGGCCTTTAGACAGCTGTCCAAACTGATGGGCTCAGCCTGAGCTCGACGAGACTGCTCCACACTGCAGTGCTCCTCCACAATCTGCATGGAGAGCACACAGAGACTTGCTGTTGAGCACTGTTGGACTTTAATTTACAAACTCAGCTGGAAAGTTTGATTTGACAGGTATTATCATATTTATCTGTGATAGGTAGCTATTCTTATGCCAGAAAATTCGTTCTCTGTCCTTGAATAATAAAAAAAAAGATCCTTACTATTTGTAATAATTTTTTTCTAATAATAATCATAATTTAAATTAGGACAATGAAGGGATGGCTCAGGACTTTTGTACAGGTCTTAGGTTAATGTAACCAATGAATAAGACACAGCTCTACTCACAGCGCTATATGGTGCTGTAAGAAACTGTTTGCCCCTTACGGGCATTGCTTTTTTCTCCCACTTAAATGTTTCAGATCAACAAACTCATTTTACAGTTTAACAAGGGGAATTAATTAATTTAACAACTGACAAAAAGCCAAAAGATAAACAAGATGGCGCCAACGATGTCAGCCTCGGAGCTTCGCTCTCTCTTTGTTTTTGTATTTTGTGTGTTTTTATGTTTTAAGTTTGCAGACGACACCACTGTCATTGGACTGATCCAGGACGGTGATGAGTCTGCATACAGACAGCAGGTGGATCGGCTGGTACACTGGTGCGGTCAGAACTGCCTTGAACTGAACCCACTCAAGACTGTGGAAATGGTGGTGGACCTTCGGAGAACACCACCCCCATACACCCCCCTCACCATCCTCAACAACACTGTATCGGCCGTGGACCACTTCAGGTTCTTAGGAACCACCATCTCTGAGGACCTGAGATGGTCTTCACACATAGACACTGTTCGAAAGAAGGCCCAGCAGAGACTGTACTTCCTGAGGCAACTCAAGAAGTTCAACCTTCCACAGGAGCTGTTGGTTATCTTCTACACTGCCATCATTCAGTCTGTCCTGTCTTCATCCATCTCAGTGTGGTTTGGCTCATCCACAAAACAGGACAGGTCCAGACTGCAATGAATAATCAGGACTGCAGAGAGAATAATCAGAGCTGATCTTCCCTCCATCCAGGACTTATACAGGTCTAGGGTCAAGAAAAGAGCTGCCAAATTCTCTGCCGACCCCACACACCCTGCATATTAACTGTTTAGAGTTTTACCTTCAGGCCGCCGCTACAGAGCACTGTTTACTAAAACCAGCCGCCACAGAGACAGTTTCTTCCCCCAGGCTGTTTCTCTGATTAACATTCAATAGAGTACAAAACAACAGCATACAGATGTTGCAAATGCACCTTTTTTATTAGATATGTGTATATTGTATATTGTACATTGTAAATTTGTATATTCTGTAATGCAAAAACAGAACAAAAGAGCTAAGTGTACCGGAGGCAAATTCCTTGTTTGTATGCATGA
The DNA here is from genome assembly GCF_021462225.1 of Girardinichthys multiradiatus. Lineage (NCBI taxonomy): Eukaryota > Metazoa > Chordata > Actinopteri > Cyprinodontiformes > Goodeidae > Girardinichthys > Girardinichthys multiradiatus. Next base: position 4,157,599 of record NC_061810.1, on the reverse strand, counting down.
ACTTGGCAATAAAGCTGATTCTGAAAACATGAAATCTGTAAGAGGCAAACACTTTTACACAGCACTGTATAGCCCCAAGGTATTATTTCATTTATTTAGCTCATGTAGAAATTCTTCCACATAGTGGAGTGTGTATAATGTGCTTCTGCCAGTCTGAGGCTGCTGGTGTGTATCTTACCCTCTCCTGGGAGGTCTGGTAGCGAAGGTGCAGGGCGGTGGGGTCCCAGTCCACAGCTATATAAGCATTCCCTACAGAAGCTCTGTCTTCTGTACACTCTATGGTGCAGCCTCTGCAGAACCTGGAACAGTATAGACACATTACATTAACAGCACACATACACACACACACACACACACACACACACACACACACACACACACACACACACACACACACACTTTTAATTTAAGAAACATTTTGAACTATTTAATTTCCATGCGTTTGGGTCAAATTTCCCTCAGATGGGAGGAGTCGAGTCAAATGTGATACTTTAAACCTGAATGTTAGCATTAAACATATGTTTCTCATAAATTAAATATAGTCCGAGTGCATGAACCGGATGTGCTGCTCCCTAACTTGTAGCAAACGCATGCGTGACAATCCTACCTGTACCAGGGACACCAAGCACATGAATTGCCATCCTTTCCCACGACCCGGAGAGTGAAAGGGTACTGGTAACCCATGCTGTCGTCACTGCAAGATAGAAAAAGGAAGAAAAAGAAGAGAACAGCAATAATGACAGTGAGCCTGAAATCTTCAGAAGGTTTCTGGTGTTGTTTACTCAGCAGTGCTGAACAAAGGAGCGGAAACATATTAGACATTAGGCAGCAGACAGCCCTTCCTCTTCCTACCAATCCCAGTGACAGATCAAAACTAGACTGGAAACTTCCTGATACTTGGGCGCAACAATCCATGCATCTATACTGATCCATCATAATGTAGGCGTCCCTTGAATGTACATGCAGTCAAACAACTTGTGAAGGAGTTTGAAGAATCACCTGCCTGGTTTTAGTTAAAAGTGCACAAACATTCAGGATTCCAGTGGGGTGTGTATCTATGTTTTAGTTATTTGAAATTTTAGTTTCAAATATGGCCAGCAGGGCACTGTTTAGCTCAAATGGAATAAAAGGTATTAGGGTTATGAATCTTTGGTAAGTCTGACTTTTTGTTTACATGTCATTTCCATAATGTTATTAAGGTATGCTATGCATTATTATTATATTACCATATATTTACAATAGGAATATAACTCAGAGAATTTCTTAAAGTAATGATCTTTTACTGTTAGTTTAGACCTCAGGATTTAATATGAATGTAATTTTTTTTAACGTTTGTTGGTAGACGTAACTTTGAATACAGCTTCTTGGGAGAGAATTCTTTATTGTTTCAGAACAGACGCTTCTCTGAAAACATTTAAATAACTGTAGGATTTTTTTCTACTGTGATGTGGCCATAATTCCTCCTGGTGGGGCAGTGAGCTTAATGCTTAATTAGACAAACAGAAACAAAGAACCAGAGCATCAAACAAGGAGCCCCATCAGATTTACCTGGTTAACTTTCATTGTAACTTTTTGGTTTGTTCTCCATCTAATCTTTAAAGTTCTAGCAAGCTTTGGCTTAATTGGCCTTCATGCCTCTAGAGTACGGAACCAGAGACAGCGTTATCAGCAAGATTACCCTTCGGTATTGTTTACAATTCAGTTCTGAATTCCAAAGAGAGGAACCACCAAGAGGTCAAAACCATCCCACAGAACCAGCAGCCTGTCAGCATTACAGTGACCTGCCCTGGCAGACGGAGCGGCAGAAAGACCCGAGGCTGACCAGCCATACAGCTAAGAGACCTGATGGACCAGAGCAGTAACCCAATTGGTTAAGAGACACCCAAACCCCTCTCATGTCCTGTTCTAGGACTTTGGGAAAACGATGGACCAAGGGTTTCGTTGTCGTCTTCCGCTTTATCCGGGACCGGGTCGCGGGGGCAGCAGACTCAGCAGAGACACCCAGACGTCCCTCTCCCCAGACACATCCTCCAGCTCCTCCAGGGGGAGCCCAAGGCGTTCCCAGGCCAGCCGAGAGACATAGTCCCTCCACCGTGTCTTGGGCCTCCTCCTGGTGGGACGTGCCTGGAACACCTCCTGAGGAAGGCGTCCAGGAGGCCGGTCCGTCTGTCGATCTCCCGCTCCCTTCTTCCCTCACTCGTGAACAAGACCCCGAGATACTTAAACTCCTCCACTTGAGTTAGGAACTCCCCTCCAACCTGAAGAGGACAAGCCACCCTTTTCCGGTCGAGAACCATGGCTTCTGACTTGGAGGAGCTGATCTTCATCCCAGCCACTTCACACTCGGCTGCGAACCGCCCCAGCGCGTGCTGTAGGTCTTGGCTAGAGGGGACCAGTAGGACCATGTCATCTGCAAAAAGAAGAGACAAAATCCAATGGTCCCCAAACCAGACCCCATCCGACCTTTGGCTGCGCCTAGAAATCCTGTCCATAAAAGTTATGAACAGGACTGGTGACAAAGGGCAGCCCTGCCGGAATCCAACATGCACCGGGAACAGGTCCGATTTAGTGCCGGCAATGGGACCAAACTTCTGCTCCGCTTGTACAGAGACCGGATTGCCCCTAGTAAAGGGCCCCCATTCCATACTCCTGGAGCACCCCCCACAGGACGAAAACCACACTACCACTCCTGAAGCCGAGGTTCAATTGTCGGCCGGACTCTCCTCTCCAATACCCTGGCATCCAGACTCTCCTCTCCAATACCCTGGCATCCAGACTCTCCTCTCCAATACCCTGGCATCCAGACTCTCCTCTCCAATACCCTGGCATCCAGACTCTCCTCTCCAATACCCTGGCATCCAGACTCTCCTCTCCAATACCCTGGCATCCAGACTCTCCTCTCCAATACCCTGGCATCCAGACTCTCCTCTCCAATACCCTGGCATCCAGACTCTCCTCTCCAATACCCTGGCATCCAGACTCTCCTCTCCAATACCCTGGCATCCAGACTCTCCTCTCCAATACCCCGGCATCCAGACTCTCCTCTCCAATACCCTGGCATCCAGACTCTCCTCTCCAATACCCTGGCATCCAGACTCTCCTCTCCAATACCCTGGCATCCAGACTCTCCTCTCCAATACCCTGGCATCCAGACTCTCCTCTCCAATACCCTGGCATCCAGACTCTCCTCTCCAATACCCTGGCATAGGCCTTACGAGGGAGGCTGAGGAGTGTGATCCCCCTGTAGTTGGAACACACCCTCCGGTCGACCACCACCCCAGTCTGCCTAGGGTTTCCTCCTTTTAAATTCTCCCTCAGACTAATGTGTAGAACTCTAACAATGTTAGGCTTGAGTTTTGAAAAAGAGACACCAATAGGATTTTATATAAAGTTACATCTTCAATCAACAAGTCATTCTATAAATGTTCATTCTTAGATTTCTTCAGAATGTCCCCATAATTAGTGTTAACTTTATGTCTGCTTAAGAGTAGTGATTATTTAATTTCTGATTGTATTAGTGACTAGTTCCTAGTTAATCATTCCATTTTCTACTCTAGTGTCAAAACTTTGATGCTCAAAATAAACAAAGGCGGCGATTAGAAGCAGAATAAATGGCAGTAGTTTGATATTTTATACATGAGATTTGATACTTTTTATAGTAATCTTCATAATTTACAAAAATACTTGGATACAGTGAAAGACATCTGGTTTTAGAATAAATACATTTCATATATTCCTTTCTGTCAAGTATGCAATTAAGGAAAGATTTTTATTACATAAAAATAAAAGAATAACCTCATCAATTGCTACATTTCATGGTCAACCATTTTGTATATTTCCTCTACAGCCCTGCTGGATAAATGCATGAGAAGAAAACACATGACTTAGCTGTAAGCTCAACGAAATCTCAAGCAAACCTTTCCCTGTGTAGTGATATTGGGTTTTCTGGTGAAAAGCTGATAATTACCAGTCCTGGGCATGGTTGCTAGCCTCCTGTGGGGGCAGTGGGCTGGCCAGTCGGGACACTTGGATCCAGACTGCATCATACAGGTCCTTCTTACTGGTGTGGACCGTGCAGGGAACTATGAGCGGCATTCCAAACAGGCTGGGGCGGTTCTTTTGAGATGACAGGAAGTACAACTCTGTACGCATCTGAAAAAGGACACAAACATGTACATGTAACAGGTTTATACACATCTACAATGGTAGCCACTCTAAAATTGCACTTAGCATTTATAAATACAGTACAATTTTAGTGAATTCTCACCATCTTCCGGTGCATGGCGATGATGTAGCCAATAAAAGGGCTCTCCTGCACAGGTGTGATATGTCCATTGGCGACCCCATTGACCAGGGGTATCTCTGGGCTGCAAGGCACCATGGTGCCGAGCCCACCATTAGGGATCAGGTGGCCATTAGCAGCTGAGCCGTTGACTGTTGGAGTGATATCTGATCAAATAAGAAAGAAAAAGTGAAAATGGAAAATACAGAAACAGCAGTAGATGATCATGTGGACCTCCAGTGATTGAAAAGTACATTGTTAGTGGAGAGGCTAACCTGTGAGTGTGGGCGAGCTCAGAGAGGTTGGTGAACCTGGCACCGGGACCTCAAATGCACAGAGGAAGCCATTGACAGAGAGACGAACCTTCTGGTTGTCCTGAGGGAAGTTCTGAACACAGACGGTTGACACATAAGATTGAACTACAGTAAGAGTCAGAGAGCAACTGCTGTATTATCACCACCATGTGACTACCTTAATGTTGGAAGCATGGACCTCAGCCAGGAGGATCTGCTCAGGCTTCAGGCTGCACAGCTCGCTCAGCAGTTTCTTCAGCCCTGTGTACTTCTCATCCATGTTCAACCTCAGACCATACCGTACAGGTGTGGAGCCATCCAGTTTAATGACTACAGACACAACACAAAACCTTATTCGGGTCCCTTTTCCCCCCGATATGATCTTTTTCCTCCAATGTACTCACCAGTGATCTCTAGATGCATGGAGCTATCCATGGGCAGAGGCAGAGACAGGAAGTTGAAGGGGTCAAAGCGGGCGCTGATGTGACCGCAGGTTTTACACTTCACCTGGGACTTCAGCTGACCGTGGAACAGATCCACTACAATGGAGCGGTTCCGGCGAAGGTGGTTCTCCCAGGCCTGCAGAGAGGAGAGGTGTTGACACAGGAACATACGCACACAACAGAGAGAACAACGTTACCACTGGTCTCCAGGACTTTGCAGCTGTGATCTAACCATGATAAGAATGAGATGCTTTCTTTGGACAGGAGTCAGTTGGAAAAGAAAAAAATCTCTTTGCTTTCACTGAAAGCGGAAACTGAACATAAGTATTAGAACAACATCTGCGGTGTTGTGGACACTGCTGTTAGAATTAAAAATCTTTCATCTAACTGGAGACAGAAAAATTAAAAAACCTCATCTTTCACTATAAAATATGCTGCCTTTACATCTGTGTGCAAACTTGTGAACTTTTTAATCTACTCTTTGATTTTAGCATTTCATCCACCACGCATCTACAGTTAGATTGAGTTTTTTACACTCAGAGTGCTTTCAAACAACTATCCCAAAAATCAAATACAGCAGAGCTCAGTGAGATGAAAAACCCTATACTGCCTCCTGGTGGCTGCCCTGCTTGTATTTCACTTTTCCCCTCCAGACAATTACCAGCATCCAGACATTGCCAGCATCCAGATGTGTGTTAACACACACCTGGATGGAAAGGCATCAGCAATGACCTTCAAGAACCAACGGTTGCTCTCCATCAATCTGGGAAGTGTTGTGAGGCTATCTCCAACCTATTTAAAGTCAATCATTCTACAGAGCAAAACACCTTTCACAAACTGAAAACAATTGACACAGTTGCCAATCCTTTCAATGGAAATTCTTCCCAAGATCAGGTTGTGTAACGCTCAAGAAAAGTGCAAAAAAAACCTTCATCTTCGACTCTACTGGTCTCATTAGCGTGTTAAACTTATTTGAGAGTACAATTAAAAAAAGACTGAACAGGCATGGCTTTCCTGGAAGAGTTGCCAGGAGAAAGCCTCTTCTCTCTAAAACAGAATACGGTAACATGAATTAATTGTGCAAAGTTGCATCTGAATGAAGTAGAGGACTTCTGAAATGATATCAGACAGACAAGTGAAAACAAAGTGGAGAGATTTCCATAGGGCACTGTGCACACCTCATGGTTAATTATCAAGCATGGTGGTGGAAGGCTGATGATCTGGGCTTGTTCTGCAGCCACATGTAGTTGTATGACCTATTGAATGTTTAGAATCTGTTGTTTTCTTACCTGCTTTTCACATCTTAGCTGACCTATTTTATTATGTCCTGAAAAATAAAAGTCTAGAAAGGATGAGAATATGCTTCACAATAACTGTATATTAATAAATAGTTCACCTTCCTGATTGACAGTCTAACATGAAACAGTTCATTTTATAACATGTTGTCTCAAGGCACTTTACAAACTCAACTCAATCCAATCATACAGATTTCAAGTCAGGTACATACATCCCAATTAATCCAAACTATCGAACAGTGCAGTCAGATTCAGTTTATAATTCAAATTGGTTAAAAAGTTTTTCTATCTAAAGAAACCCAGCAGATTGCATCGAGTCAGTGACTTGCAGCATTCACTCCTCCCGGATGAGAATGTAGACAGTGGACAGTTGCTTGCGTTGACTATAACTTTTTGGTCTTTCACTTCTTTAAATTTATAATCCTGCTGTAACTTTTAAAGCCTCATATAGACATTGGGGAGTTAAACCAGGTAGTATAATGATACAATGTTGTCTGTAAGTCAGTTAAAAGAAATTATCCATTTTTCCCAAACAGGTCTTTTTTGTTAGAAGTTGTATCTATATAGATTCCTGTATTTATGAATTTGAAGATAATGTTCTTTGAGATAATAATTTAGTTTTAAAAAGCATGTGGTGTTCCTCTACCTTTAAACAACTTATGACAACAAATATCGCTCTGTCTCTGTGGTATCTAAGGGACAAGACAGGAGAACCAATCAGCAACCCCTCTGACCTCAGAAGCCACCTCCCAGTCAGGCCGGCCATCACTGTCCTTCAGCTCCACATAAGGCTTCTCGTGGACCCTGTTCAGATCTTCATGGAGGCCATCAAGAAGGAATGCCAGTAGCTCCTGGGAATCCTGCTGCTGGAAGCCATTGAAGCGTGGAGCATACTTTGCTATTGTCCACTGCAGAGAAAACAGTTTGGTGAATTTATTATTAGTTTGCTTTAATTATTTTGAAGTTTAGAACCAAGCTGTAAAGACCAACACCAGCTCCTAACAAGAACAGAAAGGTGTAGCATCTTGAACCCTGTAGGTTTGCATGCAGACTGGTAGAAAACCTCACCCTGAGTTTGAGCGGTGCCACGCTCTTCTGCGTCCCACTCCACAGCTCCAACACCAAGTCTCCATAACACTTGGCCATGTGACCTCTCATTCCAATGGGGTTAGTCCTGTCAGTGAAACAGCACAGTGAAACACGCTGAACCATCCTGATGCCTAAACCATTCAGACAGGCAGTGAATCAGCACCTGTTGAGCTCGTAGAGGTGTCTTCCTGAGAGGAAGTAGTCTGACAGAGGCTTGGTGTTGCTCACACACTGGATGCTGGAGTTCATGAAACATGTGTTGCCAAGGTTACTGAGGCCAGTTGCTCCTTTCTCAGTAGGAACTAGGGAGGAGAAAGCAAAACAATAAAATGAATGCAAGAAGGCTTTGGTTTACAGAATTATATGTATGATCAATATTTTGAAAGATAAATGCAAAATGTGTGTAGAGTCCTAAAAATACAGCAACCACAGAAATGACAGCATGGTCAAACTGAGGAACCTAGTCACAGTTTTAGCCATTGAAAAATAGTAACCTGTGAAAAAGGACACCTTGCTGCTGTCAAAAAATCTCTGCAGCCGCTGAAAACATCCTTAACAATAAGTTCAAGAGAGCAGATGTATAATAACATACGTTTTTATGACTATCACATGTTCACATCTCCCCTGCTGCACTTTAAAGATGATGCAATACAGACCTACTGATGTGTAAGAAACCGCCTGAACAAAAGTGATGTGGTGAAAAAAACAAAACATCACAGAAGAGGACCTGCTTGAGCTATGAGGAACTGTTTGATGTTTCAGGAGTTTTGGATGAAATACCTCTTCTTCTCCAGACTGACAAGTGTGTTTAATACAGAGTACTTTACATCATCCCCACACACAAACATAATCCCAAACCCAGTTCAGTTTAGTTAAAAACGCAGGTGAAACTTCTGAAACTGAACATCTGACATCTATCAGTAACAGTCAAATGATTGTTTTCAGATAAAAACAGTAGTAACTGAAGTCCTAATTCAATGAAAAAGGAGGAGGAAGAGGAGGATGTGTCACATGGGGGTCATTTCTACCCAGTTAATCCAGATGGAGTGGCCAGATTCCAATTCGGGTGTTGGTAGACCTATATTCCTAAATCCTCTTAGATGTTTCATTTGCTTCTCATGTGTTTCCCAACAGCTGGTTTAGCATTCTCCTGACCAATGGCGTGTCAAACAGTGAGAGATTTCCTGGAAAGGTTATAGAGTTCGACTGCTGCTGCTACCCCCACCCTATTACTGTCACATCTAACAGCCATTAGCATTCACACAGCTGTCTCTCTTTCTTCATGATATTTCCTGTCTTTTAACACAATTTAATAAGAGCAACAACACCAGCAGGTGCTTTTGATTCATTGATGGACTGATATCTCTGCTGGATGTTTGGGACACAATTCTGCTGTGGTACCAAATCATACACTCCATCATTTACTACATGTTACATCTTACTGTGTGACCTGCAATAGTGAGCTCAGTCAGTAGGACATTTCAGATTCTTTATGATTTCTAAGATCATAGCAAGTGTGCTGGCCATGACTGAAAGATTCCTCTTCAAAGCTTACACTGATCCCACAAGCAGAGCCTGTAAGATGTGAGAATACACAGAGAGCTCATTCAACTTACCTTTGTGTCTGTCCATTTTGCAGCTGTTGGCAATGAAGGACATTTCCTCAGGCCAGCTCATGTCCTTGTTCCTGACTGTGGAAGAACAAACAGAAATTGTATTCTCATGATTCAACATCAACTGTTCTAAGTATATGACAGTTTCACTTTAATGTCTGAGAAGTAGAAGAAACTTAAGTTTCACTTACCCTCAATAATAAGCTGCTGCTCATCCTGGATCTTTAGACTATCCAGTGTGTGGTCTTCATCATCAAGGAGGGTGAGGTAGTTCTAAAGGACAAACAAAGGTTTTATTGAAACATATTTATCAAAGCCAGGCTTTGATACCATACCAAGGTACTGCTATATCAATGCATGGTCATACCAAGGTATGGCTATACCAAGGCATGGTCATACCTATGTACGGTTATACCAAGGCATGGTCATACCAAGGTACAGTCATAACAAGGTACAGTTATACCAAGGCATGGTCATACCAAGGCACGGTGATACCAAGGTACAGTTATACCAAGGCATGGTTATAACAATGTACATACCAAGGCACGGTGATACCAAGGTATGGTTATACCAAGACATGGTCATACCAAGGTACGGTCATACCAAGGTACGGTCATACCAAGGCATGGTCATACCAAGGTACGGTCATAACAAGGTTCGGTTATACCAAGGCATGGTTATACCAAGGCACGGTGATACCAAGGTACAGTTATACCAAGGCATGGTCATACCAAGGCACGGTAATACCAAGGTACGGTCATACTAAGGTACAGTTATACCAAAGCATGGTTATACCAAGGCACGGTAATACCAAGGCACGGTAATACCAAGGTACGGTCATACTAAGGTACAGTTATACCAAGGCATGGTTATACCAAGGCACGGTAATACCAAGGTACAGTTATACCAAGGCATGGTTATACCAAGGCACGGTGATACCAAGGTACAGTTATACCAAGGCATGGACATACCAAGACACAGTTATACCAAGGTACGGTCATACTAAGGTACAGTTATACCAAGGCATGGTTATACCAAGGCACTGTGATACCAAGGTATGGTTATACCAAGGTACAGTCATACCAAGGCAAGGTGATACCAAGGCACGGTGATACCTAGGCATGGTTATACCAAGGCATGGTTATATCAAGGCACTGTGATACCATGGTACAGTTATACCAACGCATGGTCATACCAAGGCAAGGTGATACCTAGGTACAGTTATACCAAGACATTGTCATACCAAGGCATGGTAATACCAAGGTATGGTCATACCAAGGCACGGTGATACCAACGTATGGTTATACCAAGGCATGGTCATACCAAGGTACGGTTATACCAAGGCATGGTCATACCAAGGTACAGTCATAACAAGGTACAGTTATACCAAGGCATGGTCCTACCAAGGCACGGTGATACCAAGGTACAGTTATACCAAGGCATGGTCATACCAAGGTACGGTCATACCAAGGTACGGTCAAACCAAGGCATGGTCATACCAAGGTACGGTCATAACAAGGTTCGGTCATACCAAGGCAAGGTGATACCAAGGCACGGTGATACCTAGGTACAGTTATACCAAGACATTGTCATACCAAGGCACGGTAATATCAAGGTACGTTCATACCAAGGTACAGTCATACCAAGGCACGGTAATACCAAGGTACAGTTATACCAAGGCATGGTTATACCAAGGCATGGTTATACCAAGGCACTGTGATACCATGGTACAGTTATACCAAGGCATGGTCATACCAAGGCAAGGTGATACCTAGGTACAGTTATACCAAGGCATGGACATACCAAGACACAGTTATACCAAGGTACGGTCATACCAAGGTACAGTTATACCAAGGCATGGTTATACCAAGGCACTGTGATACCAAGGTATGGTTATACCAAGGTACGGTCATACCAAGGCAAGGTGATACCAAGGCACGGTGATACCTAGGTACAGTTATACCAAGACATTGTCATACCAAGGCACGGTAATATCAAGGTACGTTCATACCAAGGTACAGTCATACCAAGGCACGGTAATACCAAGGTACAGTTATACCAAGGCATGGTTATACCAAGGCATGGTTATACCAAGGCACTGTGATACCATGGTACAGTTATACCAAGGCATGGTCATACCAAGGCAAGGTGATACCTAGGTACAGTTATACCAAGACATTGTCATACCAAGGCATGGTAATACCAAGGTACGGTCATACCAAGGCACGGTGATACCAACGTATGGTTATACCAAGGCATGGTCATACCAAGGTACGGTTATACCAAGGCATGGTCATACCAAGGTACAGTCATAACAAGGTACAGTTATACCAAGGCATGGTCCTACCAAGGCACGGTGATACCAAGGTACAGTTATACCAAGGCATGGTCATACCAAGGTACGGTCATACCAAGGTACGGTCAAACCAAGGCATGGTCATACCAAGGTACGGTCATAACAAGGTTCGGTTATACCAAGGCATGGTTATACCAAGGCACGGTGATACCAAGGTACAGTTATACCAAGGCATGGTCATACCAAGGCACGGTAATACCAAGGTACGGTCATACTAAGGTACAGTTATACCAAAGCATGGTTATACCAAGGCACGGTAATACCAAGGCACGGTAATACCAAGGTACGGTCATACTAAGGTACAGTTATACCAAGGCATGGACATACCAAGACACAGTTATACCAAGGTACGGTCATACTAAGGTACAGTTATACCAAGGCATGGTTATACCAAGGCACTGTGATACCAAGGTATGGTTATACCAAGGTACGGTCATACCAAGGCAAGGTGATACCAAGGCACGGTGATACCTAGGTACAGTTATACCAAGACATTGTCATACCAAGGCACGGTAATATCAAGGTACGTTCATACCAAGGCACGGTAATACCAAGGCACGGTAATACCAAGGTACGGTCATATTAAGGTACAGTTATACCAAGGCATGGTTATACCAAGGCACGGTAATACCAAGGTACAGTTATACCAAGGCATGGTTATACCAAGGCACGGTGATACCAAGGTACAGTTATACCAAGGCATGGACATACCAAGACACAGTTATACCAAGGTACGGTCATACTAAGGTACAGTTATACCAAGGCATGGTTATACCAAGGCACTGTGATACCAAGGTATGGTTATACCAAGGTACGGTCATACCAAGGCAAGGTGATACCAAGGCAAGGTGATACCTAGGTACAGTTATACCAAGACATTGTCATACCAAGGCATGGTAATACCAAGGTACGGTCATACCAAGGCACGGTGATACCAACGTATGGTTATACCAAGGCATGGTCATACCAAGGTACGGTTATACCAAGGCATGGTCATACCAAGGTACAGTTATACCAAGGCATGGTTATACCAAGGCACGGTGATACCAAGGTACAGTTATACCAAGGCATGGACATACCAAGACACAGTCATACCAAGGCACGGTAATACCAAGGTACAGTTATACCAAGGCATGGTTATACCAAGGCATGGTTATACCAAGGCACTGTGATACCATGGTACAGTTATACCAAGGCATGGTCATACCAAGGCAAGGTGATACCTAGGTACAGTTATACCAAGACATTGTCATACCAAGGCATGGTAATACCAAGGTACGGTCATACCAAGGCACGGTGATACCAACGTATGGTTATACCAAGGCATGGTCATACCAAGGTACGGTTATACCAAGGCATGGTCATACCAAGGTACAGTCATAACAAGGTACAGTTATACCAAGGCATGGTCCTACCAAGGCACGGTGATACCAAGGTACAGTTATACCAAGGCATGGTCATACCAAGGTACGGTCATACCAAGGTACGGTCAAACCAAGGCATGGTCATACCAAGGTACGGTCATAACAAGGTTTGGTTATACCAAGGCATGGTTATACCAAGGCACGGTGATACCAAGGTACAGTTATACCAAGGCATGGTCATACCAAGGCACGGTAATACCAATGTACGGTAATACCAAGGCACGGTCATACTAAGGTACAGTTATACCAAGGCATGGTCATACCAAGACACAGTGATACCAAAGTACGGTCATACTAAGGTACAGTCATACCAAGGTACGGTCATACCAAGGTACAGCTATACCAAGGCTTAGTCATACCAAGGTACAGTCATACCAAGGCATGATAATACAAAGGTACAGTTATACCAAGGCATGGTTATACCAAGGCATGGTCATACCAAGGCACTGTGATACCAAGGTACAGTTATACCAAGGCATGGTCATACCAAGGCAAGGTGATACCTAGGTACAGTTATACCAAGACATTGTCATACCAAGGCATGGTAATACCAAGGTACGGTCATACCAAGGCACGGTGATACCAAGGTATGGTTATACCAAGGCATGGTCATACCAAGGTACGGTTATACCAAGGCATGGTCATACCAAGGTACAGTCATAACAAGGTACAGTTATACCAAGGCATGGTCCTACCAAGGCACGGTGATACCAAGGTACAGTTATACCAAGGCATGGTTATAACAATGTACATACCAAGGCACGGTGATACCAAGGTATGGTTATACCAAGGCATGGTCATACCAAGGTACGGTCATACCAAGGTACGGTCAAACCAAGGCATGGTCATACCAAGGTACGGTCATAACAAGGTTCGGTTATACCAAGGCATGGTTATAACAATGTACATACCAAGGCACGGTGATACCAAGGTACAGTTATACCAAGGCATGGTCATACCAAGGCACGGTAATACCAATGTACGGTCATACTAAGGTACAGTTATACCAAGGCATGGTTATACCAAGGCACGGTAATACCAAGTTACGGTAATACCAAGGCACGGTCATACTAAGGTACAGTTATACCAAGGCATGGTTATACCAAGGCACGGTAATACCAAGGCACGGTGATACCAAGGTACAGTGATACCAAGGTACGGTCCTACCAAGGCAAGGTGATACCAAGGCACGGTCATACCAAGGTATGGTCATACCAAGGTACAGTTATACCGAAGCATTGTCATACCAAGGTACAGTCATAACAAGGTACAGTTATACCAAGGCATGGTTATACCAAGGCATGGTCATACCAAGGTACAGTCATACCAAGGCACGGTAATACCAAGATACATTTATACCAAGGCATGGTCATGCCTAGGCACAGTGATACCAAGGTACAGTTATACCAAGGCATGGTTATACCAAGGCATGGTCATACCTAAGCACGGTGATACCAAGGTAAAGTTATACCGAGGCATGGTAATACCAAGGCATGATCATACCAAGGTACGGTCATACCAAGGCATGGTCATGCCAAGGTACGGCTATACCAAGGCATGGTCATACCAAGGTACGGTTATACCGAAGCATCGTCATACCAAGGTATGGTGATAACAAGGTACAGTTACACCAAGACACGTTATACCTAGGCATGGGTCATTTCCAGTTTTCAAGTTATCATAAATTACACTTTTAAAACTGCAAACATTGTCATTTATATCTATACCTATGGATTAAAATCATTTCAGTGAGAACACAGAATGTGCAAAAGTGACAGGAGATTTCTCCAGATGCAAGGAGCACAGAGTATAACAGCCAAAACCCTTCATGCCTTCTTGCTACAAACTGGTAATCAGCTGGAAGAAAGAAAGCTCCAGTACATGCTCTGTTTTTGTCAAAGACAAATCATGTAAAAGACAAACAGTCATGGTGTGGAAACTAAAGGTGTGTTACTTTTCATACAGGCCAATTATCCAGGTAATATCAGTTTGGTAGAATCAGACCGCAGCTGTGTAAAGATTTTAAATTTCACTTCTCTTTTAATCACTCAGAATTATATAGATGATTAATGTTAATGTTTAAATTAAATAAAGTTAAACTAGACCAACTCTTACATAATACATAGAGTTAATAAAAAAAAGTCATTTAAAATGTTTTCCTTTGGAGCTGCACTCAGATCTGATCTGAGGCCTATCTTTGTTCATTCTCAACATAATTAACAAGTTGAATTCTCAGATTCTTTTCTTTGTAACAATTTAAAAAAATCGAAAAACTAATCTTTTTTTTCTCTCTCTGGAAAATGGGTCAAGATTATTCCAAAAATCAGTCAGAAGTTGGCATCTAACATTCAGCAGGTGTTCATTCAATATATTTGCATAAGTCTATGTTATCAAAATAAAAATAAAAAATCTTGAAGCTAACATACAGCAATAGTCAGTATGTTAGATCATTCTAGCAGCAGACAGAATAATTGGTGCTTTTCTGCATCAGGTTTATTCTTTTCTAGATTCAAACGAACTACAGGTCCTTTTCAAAATATTAGCATATTGTGATAAAGATCATTATTTTCCATAATATCATGATGAAAATTTACCATTCATATATTTTAGATTCATTGCACACTAACTGAAATATTTCAGGTCTTTTATTGTCTTAATACGGATGATTTTGGCATACAGCTCATGAAAACCCAAAATTCCTATCTCACAAAATTAGCATATCATTAAAAGGGTCTCTAAACGAGCTATGAACCTAATCATCTGAATCAACGAGTTAACTCTAAACACCTGCAAAAGATTCCTGAGGCCTTTAAAACTCCCAGCCTGGTTCATCATTCAAAACCCCAATCATGTCCAGAAGGCCACTATTGACACCCTCAAGCAAGAGGGTAAGACACAGAAAGACATTTCTGAACGAATAGGCTGTTCCCAGAGTGCTGTATCAAGGCAACTCAGTGGGAAGTCTGTGGGAAGGAAAAAGTGTGGCAGAAAACGCTGCACAACGAGAAGAGGTGACCGGACCCTGAGGAAGATTGTGGAGAAGGGCCGATTCCAGACCGTGGGGGACCTGCGGAAGCAGTGGACTGAGTCTGGAGTAGAAACATCCAGAGCCACCGTGCACAGGCGTGTGCAGGAAATGGGCTACAGGTGCCACATTCCCCAGGTCAAGCCACTTTTGAACCAGAAACAGCGGCAGAAGTGCCTGACCTGGGCTACAGAGAAGCAGCACTGGACTGTTGCTCAGTGGTCCAAAGTACTTTTTTCGGATGAAAGCAAATTCTGCATGCCTTTCGGAAATCAAGGTGCCAGAGTCTGGAGGAAGACTGCGGAGAAGGAAATGCCAAAATGCCAGAAGTCCAGTGTCAAGTACCCACAGTCAGTGATGGTGTGGGGTGCCGTGTCAGCTGCTGGTGTTGGTCCACTGTGTTTTATCAAGGGCAGGGTCAATACAGCTAGCTATCAGGAGATTTTGGAGCACTTCATGCTTCCATCTGCTGAAAAGCTTTATGGAGATGAAAATGTCATTTTTCAGCACGACCTGGCACCTGCTCACAGTGCCAAAACAACTGGTAAATGGTTTACTGACCATGGTATCACTGTGCTCAATTGGCCTGCCAACTCTCCTGACCTGAACCCCATAGAGAATCTGTGGGATATTGTGAAGAGAACGTTGAGAGACTCAAGACCCAACACTCTGGATGAGCTAAAGGCCGCTATCGAAGCATCCTGGGCCTCCATAAGACCCCAGCAGTGCCACAGGCTGATTGCCTCCACGCCACGCCGCATTGAAGCAGTCATTTCTGCAAAAGGATTCCCGACCAAGTATTGAGTGCATAACTGTACATGATTATTTGAAGGTTGACGTTTTTTGTATTAAAAACACTTTTCTTTTATTGGTCGGATGAAATATGCTAATTTTGTGAGATAGGAATTTTGGGTTTTCATGAGCTGTATGCCAAAATCATCCCTATTAAGACAATAAAAGACCTGAAATATTTCAGTTAGTGTGCAATGAATCTAAAATATATGAATGTTAAATTTTCATCATGACATTATGGAAAATAATGAACTTTATCACAATATGCTAATATTTTGAGAAGGACCTGTAACAACAAATCAAGAAATGCAGGTTTAGTCGAGCAGTCTTGGAGTGAGAGAGCAGGGTAAGATACGTCACCATCTTTCTCCTTCTCTGTCATCCCTGCGGAGTACTATGTCAACCACTAACAATAAATGCAGAACAATCACAATCTTTGCTTACCTCGCTGTTGTAAAGCCAGAGCCTCATGTCCTCCTCCTTGATGCGGAGCCTCTGTGACAGGTACAGGTGGATGTCCTTGATGGTGGCCATGCGGCTGAAGCAGCCGGTGTAGGCCAGCATCCTCTTCAGAGGAGCGTTTGGAGATGGGACGTTTCCTGCAAGAATAAAAACCCACATTTAGACACTGACCTAATCACAGGAGAAACAATCATGATGAGAACCCGACCTTTCATCCAACACACAAGCTCACAGATGCAACAAACAACAACCATCAGCTGATTGAGGATTAGTTGTAAGAAAGCAGCAAGAAAGGGGCTCGTTGGTCAATCAATGCAGGCATGATTGGTCAAATAATCAGTAAATCAACTTGGTGAATTTAGGGCTCAGCGCCAATGAATTCAAACACAATCTAATCAATTAAACATGTTATTTAGTCATTCAACTGATTGTGACTGAAAAATATTAGAAACTCTGGTAGTGTCATTCCCATCTACACAGCTTTGCTTTTCCCTCATAACACACAGTGAAGCAGCCTGTACATTTGTTTATCCTGGATATTTATCCCGAGGGCCTCAGTGGCCTGGCAGTAATCCAAGTGTGAGTGAGAATAGAAGCCAACGCTGTTCTGGGGCAGAAACCGGATCTGATGACATGATTTGGAGAAGCGCTCTCATACTGAGTGCTGATGTCAGCAAGAGCATCCCAAACTGGATTAGGGCTGAAATTACTTTCTAAATGTCCATTAAAGCTCAGATGTTCATCAGCAGAGAAATTAAACACCGAGGTCAAGTGAAGCTTTTCTTATTATGTGAGAGGCTCTAAATATAGTTTCTTTAAAATATGATATTCCTTTATTGTCAGAACAGGTCTGAAAGTGGTCTTACATCACAGCATTATTGTTTACAGACAGATGGAATCAAAAAGTACACATGGTAAGATGAGTAGACAATGGCATTCCATGCTGGTTAATGTTTGAAGTTTAGCTTCAGGATTGACTGATGAACAAAAGCATTTCTCGGTGAACCTTTATTAAACTGTGGAACACTGTATCTTTGGCCTGATGGTAACAGTCTGTATTCGTGATCTTTACCATATTATTGTAGTAGGAAGAGCCATAAAGATCCACAATGGGGGACCTCAAATCTTAGAGCAAGAAAGGTCATGATGTAGACTAAGATTAAACTGAAGAGGTTTTTAAATATTGTGAAGTATTTCTGTTACTTCCTGGCATTGCATCTATAAAACAGGACACCATGTCATGATGGTAACGTTTCATTATAAAACATTTATTCATTCCCCAATCCTTTCCACCTCTGCTCATGTTAACCCCCCATAAATGTTACTGGGACTTTATGTGATAAACTTACAGAAAGTACAACATAATGGTAAAATAGAAGGAAAGGGGCACATGGTTTCCCTTACTCTGATACCCCTAAACCAAACCCAGTGCCACCAATTGCCTTCAGAGGTCACGTACCTCATAGACATAGTCCAGCTGGAAGACATGGAGAAGTTAAAAGCAGGGCTTGGCTGTAGAACAATATACTAAGCTTTGAACATCTCACAGAGCAACTGTGAACCTACTGAGACAAGGCTGACCATGTTAACCAAAAAGCAACACTGCACATCACCCTGAACACACTGTTTTGACAATGGTGAACACACCATTTTGACAGTAAAACATGGTGGTGGCGTGGGAATGTGTTTCCTCAGCAGGGACTGGAAAGCTCGTCAGAGATGATGGAAAGATGGATCGAGCTGAATATAACACAATGCTGGAAGAAACCCTGCTAAATGTTGCAAAATACTTGGGACAGGGGCAGAGGTTTACCTTCCAGCTTGATGACCTTAAACATACAGCCACAGAAGCAGTACAATGGTTTAGATCAAAGCATATTGATTTGTTACAATGGCTCAATTAAAGTCCAGACTTAAACCTAATCAAGGACCTGTGGCTGTTCTCAGATCCACCTTATCCAATCCGACTGAACTTGAGCCATTTTACAAAGCAGCACGAGGAATGATTTGTCTCTAAATATGCAGAGCTGGCTTGTGCAACTGCAGCAAAAGGCTGATCTACAAAACACTGACTTATAGGGACCCAAGGATGTTTTTCACAATGTTTTTCCTTTCTCTGTCATGCCATCACTCCAAAGCTGTGGAGATTGGAAAAACTCAATTATTCAACTTTCATAATGATTAGCCTTTCATGGGCCACTGGGTAATCCCCTGCCTGGCTTGGATGAGTCCACACGAGGAAGATTAACGGGGGGAGTTGCGGGACTGCTCAAGGAAGCATTGATCGACGGCTTGCTCTGGTCTTGCTGCAGGCTTACGTTACCTCTTGGTGGTGGCAAATACGGTGGGAACATTCGCAGGCTGGTCATACCCATATTGACCCAGATGTTGGACTGGGGGGACCGGGTGGCGGGCTGCTGGCGGAGAAAGAGGAGGTAGCGGGGGAAGAGTTCCAGCTCTGCTTGACCAATCTTGCTTTCCAGGATAACCTGCAGGAGTAGAGAGGAAAGTTATGGTAGTTACCAGTGAAGCAACTGGTCCTGGAAGAGCAGAATAGTTAAACAGAGGGCAACATCAAGGGACATGCCAAGACGTTTTGGTTTATTAGGGTTTACTCCAAAGTGAGACCAACTTTGTGAAATCTAAGTCATAAAGTTCAACGCATCTACAGTCCAACAAATAGAGCAAAAGGTCTCCAACCACCGGGCCTTGGAGCAGTACCAGGCTTTGGTCTAGTGGTACTAGGGCGCGGAGGATTCAATTAACATGCATAGTTATGTCGGTGGTATTAACGAGTGGAGAGTGTGAGCAGTTTTATTTTGAAAACCCAGAAGCTTTCGAAGGTGCGCTTGAGAAGTATAAGATACGAAGTTAAAGTAAGCAGGAAGGAAAGCATGCAAGTAAACATGGAGGAGAGAGAGCATCCGGCCCAGTCCAATCCAACAGTATCTTGTTGCTTTTATAGTTTTACAATAAAATTTGCCAAAGAAACGTTGCTGATTATGTGGCTGCATCACATATGATCTTCACAATACAAAACTACAATTAGCTGTTATGTCAACTACATTTGTATTGATTAAATGTATTTAATACAGAACAGAACAGAATAGAATAGAAAATTCTTTATTGTGAGAAACTTTCGGTGTCTCAGCAACAAAGCAAAAGATGAAGAAAGAATACAGGTTTATGCATCACTAAAACCATAGAAAAAGTTACCAGACTAAAAGCTTTAAGAACCAGTCGGGAAAAACAATCAGGCTGTAAAGTAAAGCAGAATAAAACCCAGGATAAATGAAATGTATTTATGAACATACTGTGTGGTTATCAACAAGCATACTCAGATGAATTAAATTAGAGGTGCAGCATAGTCAGCTGGCATTGGTGACAACATCAATGTAAGAACTGTGCAATATAATATAAAACAGAAAACAAATAAAACATAATCTCCTTTGTGTAGTGAAGGAGCAGTGAGTGTAACTGTCATGTATGCAGCCAATTATGCCTGGAAACCCAGAAATATATCAATAGATAATGCTTGAAGTCTCAAATGTGATACAGATTAAATTACTGCTCTCACTGATCCCTGCAATCCTGTAGGATTCTTCTTTTATGAGTCTCGTGGATCTGTGACTAGGGAACACCACACAACTGTACAGCAGGGGTGCCAACAGTTTCTTAGACTGCAAAGCTACTTATAAATGCCCAAGTCACAAAGATCTACTGTCCAACGGTGGGGAGGGGAGGCTCCTGTTTAAAAACTCTGTTTGAAAATGAAATTTAACTAAACCTAAGCTATTTGTACCCGATGATAACACAAAAGAACAGAACTAAACTAAAATCTCAGTTGGGCTTCGAAACCCAGTACCCTGCGTGAGAGCCAGAGACACAGACCACTCGGCAAAGGAGGACAATCTGACTTTAATAAATGTTTGTGATCAAAAATAAATTAAATGAGAAAGTGATAAGACATCTAATTCAATTCAAAAATACTTTATTAATCCTAAAGGGAAATGTTATAAATCATGGTCTGATCACCCTCTTCTGATGTAGATTTCTGCACAGTAATTGCACACCAACGTCTCCAGGCTCCTCCAGAAAAGATCACACCATTTCTGACACTTTCTTTGTGCCAGATCTCAACAAAAATGTAGACCAAACCCTGGGTTCAATAAACCCTGCTACCAAGCAGGGTTGGTTCACAGAGTATGTGGCAGGGGTAACTTAACTCAGGGTAAACACTACCTGACTGTCTGAAATCGAAAACCCAGGGTATGAACATACTTACCCCAGAACTTACTCACAGTTCTCACTAAACCTGCCCAGGAGGCTGCAAATCAACTGCTTATGTGCCTAATAAAGTTGTCTGGATTTGAATCCGAAAAAGGTCAGTAGTTCAGTCTTGAAGACGTTCTATGCTGTTTTTTCCAGTGTATGGGATACTATTACACCCAGCCTCATGGTAACACTGAGCTGGTGTGCTCCATTCACTCACCGGTCGAGGCAGGCTCAGGTTGGCACCGTACCAGTGGTAGAGTGCCCGCCACACTGGCTCTGGCACCATCTCAAAGTCTCTACCAGGCACCAGCTGCAAAGAGCGCTTCAGCCTTCCACCCTCCATAGTTAATGTAGGGGCCTGCAGGGGACAGAGCACATGTAAGATAAAAAAGCACAAAAAAGACCATGTACAAGCTGTCAGGCTTCTATTATTACAGTAAACAGTACAGATAAAAACTAAATAGAAACATCATCTGGTTCCAGGCAACAAAAAACACACAAGTGGATTTCAAGTGAGAACCTCTGCAACCAAACTAAAATCAAGCTTGTACTCGTACTCGTCGTCTTCCGCTTATCCGGGACTGGGTCGCGGGGGCAGCAGACTCAGCAGAGATGCCCAGACGTCCCTCTCTCCAGACACTTCCTCCAGAGGGAGCCCAAGGCGTTCCCAGGCCAGCCGAGAGACATAGTCCCTCCAGCGTGTCCTGGGCCGTCCCCTGGGCCTCCTCCCGGTGGGACGTGCCTGGAACACCTCCCGAGGAAGGCGTCCAGGAGGCATCCGGTATAGATGCCCGAGCCACCTCAACTGGCTCCTCTCAATGTGGAGGAGCAGCGGCTCTACTCCGAGCCCCTCCCGGATGGCCGAGCTCCTCACCCTATCTCTAAGGGAGTGCCCGGCAATCCACGGAGGAAGCTCATTTCAGCCGCTTGTATCCGGGATCTCGTTCTTTCGGTCATGACCCAAAGTTCATGGCCATAGGTGAGGGTAGGAACGTAGACCGACCGGTAAATTGAATTTGCTTTTCGGCTCAGCTCTCTCTTCACCACAACGGACCGGCACAGCGCCCCCATTACTGTGGCAGCTGCACCGATCCGTCTGTCGATCTCCCGCTCCATTCTTCCCTCACTCGTGAACAAGACCCCGAGATACTTAAACTCCTCCACTTGAGGCAGGAACTCCCCTCCAACCTGAAGAGGACAAGCCACCCTTTTCTGGTCGAGTACCATGGCCTCGGACTTGGAGGAGCTGATCCTCATCCCAGCCGCTTCACACTCGGCTGCGAACCGCCCCAGCGCGTGCTGTAGGTCTTGGCAAGAGGGGACCAGTAGGACCATGTCATCTGCAAAAAGAAGAGACGAAATCCAATGGTCCCCAAACCAGACCCCCTCTGGCCTTTGACTGCGCCTAGATATCCTGTCCATAAAAGTTATGAACAGGACCGGTGACAAAGGGCAGCCTTGCCGGAATCCAACATGCACCGGGAACAGGTCCGACTTAGTGCCGGCAATGCGGACCAAACTCCTGCTCCGCTCGTACAGGGACCGGATGGCCCCAAATAAAGGGCCCCCGATTCCATACTCCTGGAGCACCCCCCACATGGCATCACGAGGGACACAGTCAAATGCCTTCTCCAGGTCCACAAAACACATGTGAACCGGTTGGGCAAACTCCCATGAACCCTCGAGCACCCAGTAGAGGGTATAGAGCTGGTCCAGTGTTCCACGGCCACAAAATAAAACAGTTCTTTTTCATTTATCTGCTCACTAAAGCATTAGCATTGCTTAATTACCAAAAGCTTGGATGATATACTTGTATAAGCCTAAGACAGCGCAAATGTAGGATTGTAAGGTAAACCTGGGGTGGAGCACATCATACTGGAGTCCTCTCTGAGGCTGCTTCTATTCTCAGATGCCAAACATATCTAGAAGCAAAGCTGACAAGCTTGTGGAAGACTTGCATCATAAGCGAAAACACTGACTTCTATCCAGTTTAGTAAAGTACAACGCAAAACGTTCTCATACTGTATGAACCTTTTCATATTTTGTAATGTTATAATTACAAAATATACACTGCTAATAACAAAATGAAGGGACACTCAAATAACACATCCTAGATCTGAATGAATGAAATATTCTCATTGAATACTTTGTTCTGTACAAAGTTGAATGTGCTGACAACAAAATCACACTGAAATCATCAATGGAAATCAAATTTATTAACCAATGGAGGCCTGGATTTGGAGTCACACACAAAGTTAAATTGGAAAAACACACTACAGGCTGATCCAACTTTGATGTAATGTCCTTAAAATAAGTCAAAATGAGGCTCAGTATTGTGTGTGGCCTCCACGTGCCTGTATGACCTCCCTTCAACGCCTGGGCATGCTCCTGATGAGACGGCAGATGGTCTGAAGGATCTCCTCCCAGACCTGGACTAAAGCATCCGCCAACTCCTGGACAGTCTGTGGTGCAACGTGACGTTGGTGGATGGAGCGAGACATGATGTCCCAGATGTGCTCAATCGGATTCAGGTCTGGGGAACGAGCGGGCCAGTCCATAGCTTCAATGTCTTCATCTTTCAGGAACTTCTGACACACTCCAGCCACATGAGGTGTAGCATTGTCCTGCATTAGGAGGAACCCAGGGCCAACCGCACCAGCATATGGTCTCACAAGGGGTATGAGGATCTCATCTCGGTACTTAATGGCAGTCAGGCTACCTCTGGCGAGCACACGGAGGGCCATGCGGCCCTCCAAAGAAATGCCACCCCACACCATTACTGACCCACTGCCAAACCAGTCATGCTGAAGGATGTTGCAGGCAGCAGATCGCTCTCCACGGTGTCTCCATACTCTGTCACGTCTGTCACATGTGCTCAGTGTGAACCTGCTTTCATCTGTGTAGAGCTCAGGGCACCAGTGGCGAATTTGCCAATCCTGGTGTTCTCTGGCAAATGCCAAGCGTCCTGCATGGTGTTGGGCTGTGAGTACAACCCCCATTTGTGGACGTCGGGCCCCCATACCATCCTCATGGAGTCGGTTTCTAACCGTTTGTGCAGACACATACACATTTGTGGCCTGCTGGAGGTCATTTTGCAGGGCTCTGGCAGTGCTCCTCCTGTTCCTCCTTGCACAAAGGCGGAGGTAGTGGTCCTGCTGCTGGGTTGTTGCCCTCCTACGACCTCCTCCACGTCTCCTGGTGTACTGGCCTGTCTCCTGGTAGTGCCTCCAGGCTCTGGACACTACACTGACAGACACAGCAAACCTTCTTGCCACAGCTCGCATTGATGTGCCATCCTGGATGAGCTGCACTACCTGAGCCACTTGTGTGGGTTGTAGAGTCCGTCTCATGCTACCACGAGTGTGAAAGCACCACCAACATTCAAAAGTGACCAAAACATCAGCCAGAAAGCATAGGTACTGAGAAGTAGTCTGTGGTCCCCACCTGCAGAACCACTCCTTTATTGAGTGTGTCTTGCTAATCGCCAAAGATTTCCCCCTGTTGTCTATTACATTTGCACAACATCATGTGAAATTGATTGTTAATCAGTGTTGCTTCCTAAGTGGACAGTTTGATTTCACAGAAGTTTGATTTACTTGGAGTTATATTGTGTTGTTTAAGTGTTCCCTTTAATTTTTTTGAGCAGTGTATTTTACTAAGATTCTATGTAAAAGACTCAGATTAAATAGTGCTTAATTGTGAAGTCTGATGAAAGGAAAGATTGCTTTCAGATTTGTAAATTTTTACCATTTGTATTCATGCCTTCTGAGAAGGTACTATGTAGAAGCAAATATTTACAGCTGAAGATTTTTTGGAGTATGTCTCTACCAGGTATGCACATCTAGAGTAGGGCTGGAGCAAATCAGGAAAATATTTTATTATGATGAAGATATTAATAAAATATTATGATTATCATGAAGAAGTACTCCCGTTGTGGGCATTAAGAGGAGTTGGAGACCAAATATGTTCTGGATGTACAGAGCATGAATGCATAACACATGAGATATTAAATTCTTCCATATATTGCATGCATGCAGTCCTTTGCTATTGAGATGATGTAAAAACTGATATTATAGTAAAAATTGTGATATGATATACAGTGCAGCTCTAGCTTAGACTGAAATGTTTGCCCTTTCTTCAATGCAAAACAATTCAAGATCTTTCAGACCAGATGGAGACTGTATGTGAACAGCAATTTTTAACGCTTGCCACAGAATCTGAATTAGACTTTGACTAGGAAACTTTAACACATGAATTTGCACGGATCTAAACCATTCCATTGTGGTTCCAGCTTTATGCTCAAGGTCATTGTCCTGCTGGAAGGTAAACATCAGCCCCAGTATTAAGTCTTTTATAACCTTTGACAGGTGTTCCTGTTTTTGCATTTAGCTTAGGCCATATTCCCATCAACACTGACTCCCTTTCTGTGTCCCTAATAAAGAACAGCATTTCCACAAAATGATGCTGCCACCACCGTGTTTCACTGTGGCCATGATCTGTCCAAGGTGATGTGCAGTGTTAACTTTCAACCATACAGCATTTAAGGTACAGGCCAAAACGTTAGCAAACCTGACCAGAGCACTTTCTTTCACATGATTTCTGTGCTCTCTATATGGTTTGTGGTCAACTGTGAATGATATTTCTAAAGGATTTCTTCCAACAATGGCTTTCGTCTTGCAGAGAACATGACTAATAGTTCTTCTGTCAACAAAAACCTCCACCTATGTTGTGGGTAACTGCAGTTCCTCTAAAGCTACCATTTTATTTGGGGGTATCAGAGTAAATGGGAGTGAATGCAAATGACAAAACAATTTTCACATTTATTTTAGCAAAAATATTGAAAACTATGCATCCTTTTCAGTCCACTTAAATCTGCAATACAATCCATTAAAATATGTGGATGTAAAGTGATTAATACATTTTTTAAAACTTTTAATGAAATGTTTATTGCTTCATATTCTTTTGGATTGGGTCTGTATATGGAAGAACCTTTAAATACAATTCTGAAATTTATGAGTGTGTACAGGATTTAGGAAAAACCATTTCTTGCCTTTATGGGATCGGTGGTGACCAGAGACTGGTTGTCGATGGCTCCAGGCCTTTGTGCTGTCAGCTGGGAGGGCAGGTGGCCATTGGCTCCAGAAAAACACTGATTGTTATTTTCTGATATGTTGTGCTGACGGGCGAAACAACTCTCTGCTGCTGATGGAGCAAGCTGAGGACTCAGTGCTGTTGGGGCATGGAGGGAGGAGATAAGAGTCAACAACCGTAGCAAACGTCTGAAAAATGCTGTTACATAACAAAACTGTCAGATGAGACAGCTCATCTAGTACATACTGCAGTAACATAACGCTAATTCTTGAGGAATGAGGAATATTTTACGGCAGACTTTTTAAAGAAAAGTTGGTATTTGAGGGCAACGTTTAACTAACTGGACAGCCAAGCCTCACTTTTTAGATGGGAACTAAATAAAATCCGTCAAACAATATGAAATAGGCTAAAAGATTTCGAAAAGCAACACGTCTAAAGAAACTCAAGAACAGATTATACACCGACATTTATTAATCTGAAAAAAGTCACAAAGTTATTTCCAATGGTTTTAGATCTCCACCAAACTACAGTGAGAGTCATTATAGAACATGTGTGAACCTCGCCAGGCATGGCAGGCCTAACAACATTTCTCCAAGAGCGCATCGAGGACTCATCCAGGAGGTCACAAAAGAACCCAGAACATCATCTAAATCTTTGCAGTTCTCACTTAGCTCATTTAAGGTCAGTGTTCATGAATCAACAATCAGACAGAGACCAGAGAAAAGGGCATCTATGGGACAGTTTCAAGGCCAGAACCACTGCTGACCAAAAAGAACACAAGGACCTGTCTTACATTTGAGCCATATCTTCTTCAACTTTATGTGAATAGCTCTGAATCTTTGTACACGGTGGCACAGTTGGTAGCACTGTTGCCTTGCAGCAAGAAGGTCCTGAGTTCGACTCCCGGCCGGGGGTCTTTGTGCATGGAGTTTTCATGTTCTGCCTGTGCATGTGGGGAGTACCTGGTTCTCACCGGGTACTCCGGCTTCCTCCCATTGTTAGATTAATTGGTCTCTCTAAATTGCCCTTATGTGTGTGAATGAGTGTATGCTTGGTTGTTTGTGTGTTGCCCATAGACTGCTGGAGGCACCAGCTTCCCTGCAACCTGACTGGGTATCTTCTAATGTACCCTGATAGTACATTTAATAGACTACATGAACTAATGAACCAAATCTAAAAACTGCCACTTACTTATTTTCACATTAACAAACTTCAACAGGTTAAGTAACTATGGACTCTGTATTATGAACTATTTAAGATGACTGACCGGTTTCTGTCGCTTCTGAAGCACTGGACACAGCATCAGGGGACTTCTCATCTGAGGGGCTGGAAGGGCCAAAGGATCCCAGACCCGTAAGTCTGTCAGGATGTGTGGGCGCCACAGTGGCTGTGGCCATTGGGGCTCTGAGTGAGCTCAGAATGGACGGCTGTTCCACAACGATGCCTTTATGCTCCTGGACAGGAAGACAATAGCAGGGACTGTCCTGTCAGTGTTCAAAGTGGTTAGTGGTTAATGGTGGCTACCATGATAACCACAGCTAATGTAAAACATACAGTGAGAAAATGGCTGGAACATGTCGGGGACTCTAAAGACACCGAAAACACATGTTGGGTTTAAAAGTGAAAAACATACTAAGCAGGAAGCAGTTATTACCATTAATGAAGCGTTCCCACAGGTGGCTCAAATAAAATGGTGTCAGGCTTACTGACACTTTGATTCTGGAAATCTGAATCCAAGCCATCAGCTCATTTTCCTGATCCCTTTAGGTCTTAAAGGTTTCACTTCGTCTTCTGGACATCATGCTGTTTATTTGGAAAAACCTTCCATTTATAGGAAAGCAGAAAACAGCTCTGCAGGCTTTATGGTTAAAGTTAACATGTAACAAACCTTTTACATGCTATGTAACAATGCAGGGTATTCTACATTGTTACATAGCTTTTTTAATAAAGATGCACTGAGAGATCAGAATCAGACGATTTTCACCTAAATTGGCCTGACCAGTAACTAGCTGGTTGGAAATTAAAAAGTCCAGTATCTGTTTGATCAGTGAATCAGTGTATGTACGAACTACCAGGTCACATTTATGACTACACTTATTGGTGTAAATGCTGTAAAAACAGAAAACTCAAAGACAACTCTTTAGTAAGGTGTCTCAAATTAGGTCAAAGGACTCACAATGAAACTTTGCTACAGCCTTTCAACACATGTCAGCATTTCATTCAGTATGTGAGAGAGTGAGACTTAAAGCATATAAGAAGGCTAAATGTGTTACAGCCTTCAACCCTCTGTCATAGAACAAGCTGGATACAGAACATGTCGTTTTTTTCTGAAAATCTCAGCGTTAAGGAACTACATCTCTGGGGAACACACACAGAGATGTGGAGATGCTTACTGCTAATATAAGATGCTAATGACAGATTAAAATATCAACTTAGTAATCATCCTCTTATATTCAGTTCTTTAAGAGAATTGGAATAAACCAAAATTTAAATTTTCACGAAGGTCAGAGGTCAGAACAAGGCTAGAAAATTGTGATTGGTCCATCTCCAGAGAATACATCAACCAAGATATTGATGGTTACAATGGTCACTGGATGATCGACGTGAAAGACACCAAAAGGTCTCATCAAAGTTACAGGAACTAAGATCTATCTCTCACAGGTTGCATCAAGTCTGTTATCAAACAGCAGCCAATGTCTTTTTATCACGTTCAATAGAAAATAGGGACGCGATTTCATTTGTTATACAGCCAAATACATGCAGAATTTAGCAGTTTGATTTGCGAAATCAATATTTAATGTTTTACAATGTTTTGGATGAAACTGATGCTTCTTTTCTTCTGCTCTACTCACATATTTAACGTAGTCTTTCCACTGCTGCCACCACAGCATGGAGATCAGGAACCAGTTCTGGCCTTGCTGCAGTCCATGTCTGCTCTCCCTCTCTAACCAGCCCCTGCACACGCGCGCGCACACACACACACACACACAAACACACACACACACACACACACACACACACACAAACACACACACACACACACACACACACACAATACCATAGGTGTAAATCCAACAAAAAAACTCTCATTGCATAAAACACAATATAGATAAAGAGGTAAAATACCTGATGATCTGCCCTTCCTCTTCAGGAGTGGCAGGCCTGAGGCCCAACACTATGTGGCAAACCTGGGGGAAGTCAAACACATTCAAATGAACATGACTAAATACTTTTACAGTAGTATTATGTATTTATTTTACAGTAGCAGTATAATGTAATCACACTATGCTGGTATACCAACCTGAAAGAGCAGGTTTAGGAACTCGTTGGCCAAAGCGCTCTTCACGCTCCAGATCTGGTAGTCTTCAAGGGTCAAGTGACCCAGCTGGTGAGGAGCCAAACAACAAACTGGTAAGGTAAGACTGAAGCGTTTTATATATCACTGTAACTGGGTTATGGTGTGTGTGTGGCATGCTGGTCAGCATTCAGGTATGACGTCACTTATTCAGCTGAAGCAGCCTGAGGTTTCAACTCAGGATTATACCTCAGTTACAGTACATCTCAGGACAAGTGTGAGTTTGTGATTAACTACCACTGGCTGCTGGGTAGCAAAACAAATTCCTTAATAATAAAAAAATAGAAAATGTCAACAACAATGATACAGGTAGGCTTCCAAATTTAATAAGACGGATGATATACGCTGCATACTCAAACATACTTGCACTTTTAAACAGTACTGCTAGTTTTGAAAATAAATCTCAGTTACATTTATTTTATTACGTATTTTAATTTGTTCTATTAGTCTATATTGAAACAGGTGCTATCTTAGAAACTAGACTTTCAATGTGTAACAGTATTTTAATAATTTTCCAAACTGTTCATATCACCCAGCTGTATTATCAGCAAGCCATCCTTATTTTTAGAAATGTGTCCAAAGGGGAGCACCCCAGGAACGGCTGAGGCACTGAGAGCTGTCTCACCTTGGTCGTGTCGTGCATATTCAGAATCTCCTCCACTATGTTTGACACGCTACTCTGCAGCTCCTGCAGGAACAGCAGCAACATGTCAGTGGGAGGCAGGAGAAACCTGCTCTCACATCCTGGGAATACATTTGGGGGTCTGAGGTCAAATACTTTTTCCTTTTAACTGATGTACAACGTTCCCACAGCTTTTCCATTTCAAAACTTCGTACTTTTACAAGACCTGAAATTCTAAGGAAGTTTTATGTCATGTAGGTTTTCTACCAAACAGGACATTTAGTTATAAAACATCAACCTGACCTCATCTACAGTAGTTAGAATTTACTATCTGCATGTTCCACAAATCATAAAGCACAATGCTGAACTTGGCTTGTGACTCAGCCGTTTGGTAAAGGGCTGTTAATAGCTGTTTAATACCCGATGAAAATCTGTAACACCACAGAACTGGACTTCCTTCTCAAAATACAGATTATTTAAAACACAGTTTCTAAGGGTTGATACCTTGGCATTTAAACCAGACCAAGTTTAAAAACCGCAGGTCCAGTTAAAAACCTTGATGGAACCAACAAAACAGACCTTTTGAATGTGTGCACACTTATCTGTGAGTTCTCAATCAGCAGACCAACACCAGAAAAATGATGTGGCAAACCAAAAATAAAAGATGCAATTTAAATATATTTGAATTTATGATTTATTTTTCAGACATTTACATTTCTCTCTTTTAGAAGAATAAAAAATAAAGTCTGTGAACTCTTTCCATTCTCTGTTTTCTTGGTTTACTCAGGAAATAAAAGCAAACTGCATATTGCCAATACTAGACTAAACTTATCCAGAGCATGTAGGAACTGGAATAACAGCCTTGCTGTTTCTTCTTACATTCGCATATGTTCATGTCTTCTTAAGCTTAAAACCACAAATAAGAGCATCAGGTTCAAAAGATCGTTTGAATTAAAATTTATACAGCCATTAAAGTCAAACCCTAACACAGACACACAGAACAGCTTGGTCTGTGTTGAACTAAATGATGCGTTCATACCAGGAAAGCAAACGCTGTCTCAGTCTGAGGGTTTACTCACAGGGATTGTGTCTGTGCGATTATCCTTCCACACCTCCAGCAAGGCAACAACCATCTCATGGAGCTCATCTCGAGACAGAACCCCGTCACGGTCCACATCAAACACTTTGAAGCAAACTGAAGAGGGAAACAGAAATAAATAATAATTTTAAGCTGCAGTAAAAATCCTGACAATATGAATTTTGAGGGCTCCCACCAATCAAAAAATATTTTCATGTTAAGAGTTGACTTCAGGCTACAGATTAGAGCCACAGAGAAGAAAATTCATCTGATAAGGGGGCTGTGTATGATTATGGGAACCCTCTAGGGACTTTATTAATCTAGAAGAAGTTAGAACCACAGCATGACTTACATTTCTGCCTTTCAGCGACAGGCCCCCTACAGCAGGCTGACAGTCCACAAGAGATCTCTTTAAAGTCGATGTGATTGTCCCGATTTTCATCGAAGGCGTGAAAAAGGCCTGCAAGGCATGAAAAATACAAATAATGTTTGGATGTTGTAATAAAGACCAAATGTGTTGGAGGGAGGGGAACTGGAGTCTGCTTGGACTGTTTCTGAGCTCACTGAGATTCAGAGATTGTAAACTGGAGATCACAAATGATTCCAGAGATAAAGCAAAGGATCCACATTCCTGTCATTGGATCCAAATAATCATGGATCCAAATACTGAAACCTAAGGATCACATAAGGTTTCACAGAGTTTATTTCCAAATTACAAACCAAGAGTTCAGCAAGCAGTGCAGGGTCTAGACCTCTGTACTAAGGAAAGTGTTAAATAGAAGCTATAAATATGCCCATTCAGGCTTGATGTGTTGACATGTTTAACACGGAGTTCTAATGTGCCTCAGAAGGACGGTAAGTCCTGGTTACATGTTGAGAAGCAGTTCCATGGTTTCCACGCATTTTCTCAGGTCAAAATTCCAAATTTTTACTGACACACATTTCCAGAATTCTCAATCCACATGTTAAAGTATAAAGGCAGAGGCTTACTGTGGATTTTCTGCAGATATGTCTACAGTGGTTAGACTTTATAGATGGAATCTGCCAAACCCACAGAGTTAAGGTGGGGTAGAGTGGATGATCATACAACATTTCGATAAGCAGTCAAGAAATAAAGACTGCAAAGACAAATGTTTTCCCATGTCCTGTTTTTTCCATGCTTATTCACACCTTCTAATCTTTCAAATTTGAGACCAAGATTGTATGTTTCCATTAAATATGTTCTCACTGTATGGATATCTATATCTGCATAAACTGCATAAGAAGATGGGGTTTACCTTCACTCAGCGAGGCATGGATGGGAGGAGAGACCAGGGGGACAAAGGTTTCCAAGTCAAAGCGGCCGGTTCTGGACTGGGCTTTCAGCAGCCAGTAGCGCTTCTCCAAGTCTATTATGTCAGACTCCTCCACTGTAGGACAAGATCAGACAGCTGAGACACGTATCATAGTTTTACATCTATAATGCAAGAAAATGTGGTCATTAACTCCAGCTCCAATCATCAAAGAGTTTAGCGACATTTTCCAAAGGAGTGGTAACTGCCTGAGCTCAAAAGAACCGACTTCATGTTCCTCCTCTAAAGTAACGAAACCCCCAACTGATGTTAGAAACTTTGACTGAACATTTATTTAGCCTTTTGTTTTACAGTAAAATGTTTACTACATTTATAGTACACGGGATTTTATTAAGCTCATACTGGCATCAAAGGAAAATGCATAGTTTAACTAAAAGGAACAAAACATGTTAGTTCCAGCTTCATCCATGTGGAGGAAAATGAATAAAAACTGTTACAGTCTGACCTTGGCAGCAATATGAACTTCTAAAAGCAAAAAACTCATTTTATTCTGACCAAGTCTGTCAACATGTTTTGCATCACAATCAATTAAAAGAACAACTTTCCTTGCATCACATTCTGCCTGTACCAGTATACCTGCTTATTACAAGTGTGCTTACATTAAAATCAAATAAATATAGATATAAGTTCATTGTTTTATCTGTACTGGGTTACATTTTTTACAATACAACCAGTATTCCTACACACATATTCACTCTTCACAATGAGCAAATCCAAAATCCTTACAACAAAATACCTTCACCTGGTGAAAAAGGTTCCAAAAATATGTCCTGCACTGTGTGTTTCAACACAGGTTTGCAACATCATTTAGAAGGGAAATAAGTCTTGTTTTACTGAATTTGTAAAGAGCCTGCTTCTCAAAGGGAGTGTAGTACTGACTCCATGAAAATCATCCACTGTGATGAACTTTCAGACCGATTAAGAGAAAAGACGTTCCAGAATTGTCACAAGAACGGAGGCTGGCATTCAAAGAGGTCTGGAACCACAAATCTAGAATAGGCCCTTGTTTAAGGTTTTATGCCAAGAACGGTTCTATATCTTGGGGTTTGGGTTATATTTGCAGCTGAGGTGAAAGAATCTATCCCCTAAAGAACCTTTACAGGAACTTTCAGTAACCACAATAACATTGGCAAAAACAGCAACTGGAACATAGATTGGGTTATTAGTCAAGCATAAAAATATGACCACCAGCCTAATTGTGTGTTGGTCGTGTTTTTTGCATCCAAAACAGCCCTGATCCATTAAGGCATAGACTTCAATCCCCTGAAGGTGAGCTGTGGTATCTGGCACCAAGATGTTAGCTTTAAGTCCTGGAATAGGTGAGATGGGGCCTCCGTGTATTGAGCCCATTTGTCAAACACATCCTGTAAATGCTGGTCTGGATTGCGACTCGGTGGCCTAGTCAGAACCTCAAAAATTATGATATTTGTCAAAGTAATATCCACATTAATGATAGGACACAAGGTTGCCCAGGAGACCATCATCATCCTTACTCTGCTGGCTTCCCTTCCTCCCATAATGCATCTTGGTTTGGTGTGTTCCCCAGGTAAGCAACCAAGCTGGAACCCAGTCCTCCACATTAAGTAAAAGCCAACATTATTCATCAGAATAGGCCATTGCTCCGTGGTCCAGTTCTGAGACTTATAGGCTCATTGTTCTTTTCAGCAGTGTGTGTGGAATCAGCATGGGTACTCTTTATTGCAGCTATTAACGCCAACACACAACAAACTGTATTCTGACAGCTTCCGCTCAGAAACAGCAATAACCAGCATTCAGCAACATGAGCCACACAGCCCAGCCCTCATTCTCCACATGTATCAGTGAGGCACAACTCTAGCACTGGTTCAACGTTGATTCATTCACTGTACCAATTTTGTGAAGTATTGATGACTGCCGAGGTGTCATCAGTGATGATGCCAGGACCCTGTCATCTAGCCAACAAAATCTGGCCCACAAATCTTTCCAGTGCAGAATATATCCCACACAACACCAGCTGACGTGACAAACAGACTGATCCGTGTACACCGGACTGTGTTTTTTTTTATTTTTATTTTGATAGAAGATTTAACATATGGCTCAATGTAGAACACAGAAGTGAATGATTTGCATGTGGAACATATGATTAGTTCCTATCTGAAACGTTTTCAGGCTTTATGATGAATTCAGTACTCAGAGAAACTAAAGGACCGAAGGAAACCACAGCAAGAAAACAACCATCAAGCTGTCACAGAATGAGGGGTTGGAGGGAATGCTTTATGGTGGACAGATCAGATAAATATAGAATACTGTATGAAGCTCTGCCAGGGCCAATGAAGTAGTCTCCCCCTTTCAACATGCTAATCCCCAGATTAAGGTAATAGGATTCAGCAGCTAGCCTGATACAGTAGTTGTTCGCATGACAGGTGTCAAAATACAGACATGCAATCAAATTACAGTCGGTTCCTGGGAGAACGTAGACCCACTTCCCAAGCAGGCCATCAAAACAACCACCCGGATGGTTTGTGTTAACAACTACTGGTCACAGGATCAATTGAGGATGCAAATGAAGCAGCAGTGGAGAACAGACCGCTGCCTCTACCTGTGGTACTGATTCTGAGTTCTGGAGGTAAACATGAGGACAGTTGGCCCAGCACAGGCTGAGAAATGTGTTTACCTTTCCTGTTTACTGCAGCAGTTCCTGCTGGTTTTAAAGCCCTGACTGAAACAAACCGAAATGGGAGCACTGGGAACAAAACCAATCATTTACAGTGGAGCATTAAGAGAGCTATATTGAGCTAGCAAGACGAGTGGATGTAAGATTGATAAATTATTGAGGGTTATGGACTGAGGCAAGGCAAAAATACCTCTCAGTCTCAAAGGTCAGTTGGATGCTGCAACCTCAGCAAAACAATGAAGAAATTCCTCCTTAGAGATCATCATACAACAAGAAAAAGCACATGGACCTTCTGTGCTTCTGAGCTTTGGCTAGAAAAAGTGAATGTATAAAGACCTCAATGTCAGTGACAGCATCATTTTCCCAACATGGCAGCAATTTCTGCTGAAAGACAGGAATCATTTCAGTGTGTGATTGTTATTCTGAGCATCTGATGGCAAATCAATAAAACTCATCAGCCTTCCAATGGATCCCCTCTTGCACATCTTCCTCTAACCCGCCCGCCCCTAAAGTCACGAGCCCACTACAGGAAACAAACACTGCAATATTAAAGACGCACTGAGAAATCAGCAGATTACGCAAGTGCTGCCAAGTCACAGTAACAACAGCACTCTTCGGAGTGGAAACTGTTACTGTGGGAAGAAGACTCAAAGTTAGCTAATTACAGTGTAGGTCCAAAATAAAGTTTGAGGAAACACAGAGATGTTTAAAGGTTTCTAAATGAAAAATATTCTGTTAAACAACTTGTTGAGACGGGTCTGCAGATAACCCAGGCTGCTAGGGAACAAGAAAAAACAAAACTTTCAGGAGATAACAGGAAGGCTCAATGGAGTGCATCAATGCTGCTCTGTTTCATCCGTTAAAACTCTTAGCCTCTGTCTGTCATGGAACATGCTGGATATGGAAATGTTGACAAACTTTGGGAAGTTTCAGAGTTAAGGTAAGGACCTATTTTCTCAGTTATCTACACACAGAGACAGCTGTAAAGCGCCCATCAACTTTTACTAGTATAAATAATTAATGATAGCTCAGGGCATGGAGGTTAAGGAAAATATTTTTAATCTTGTTCTGATAACTTTTTCCAAAATCTGTATCCACAGATTAAACCTTTACAAAAATGGAGTTCGGAAATCAACAACAAAACTCTGATCATTGCATATCTATGCAGTATTGATCTGCTCATCTACTTTAGTAACAATGACCCAAGGACATGAACACCTGCCACCAATAATAATTAAAAAATATTCATAACATCAGAGTAACAGCTACATAAACCTAAGATGACAATACATTGAGGAATAACACTGTAAAAAGCTTACTGCAGTCACTAAGTAAATGAATAAATGGTAAACTTGGTAAACAGAGGAAGATTCCTCACATTTAAGAACATACGATTACATAAATTTCAAAAACGAAACTGACTCAAGCTCAGTGTGAGGCAGTTCAAGGCATAAAAGCCATATTTAACTCACAACATAAACAGGTTTCCAGCAGACCCTAACCCTAACCCTGCAGTTCTGATACCCACCTAAAGGTGCGACTCTCTCAGAGTGGCAGCAGAGATACCATACCATCATCCAGGGAACATCCTTGGACAGGTGTTGCCACAGCCTGCATGTAGCAAAGTCAACTCAGCACCAATAAGAATACTTTCACATAATCTACGTCATCCAGCAGGGAAGGTTTTAATTCCCAACAATTCGTCCACTTTGACAGTAGGCTAGCAAGCAGCTGATTCCCTGTGCTAAGCTCTGTCATGAGTCAAGCTTTACCTTCTTGTTCTAGAAAGAGTCATGAACCACGATTGGGTCAGTCACTCTCTCTCTCTTTCTCCAACGCACGCACGCACGCACGCACGCACGCACGCACGCACGCACGCACGCACGCACACACACACACACACACACACACACACACAGAGTTAAGAGGATAAGATAGGAGCAGGCAGATTAAAGGCAAAGGCCAGGTTACCTGGACAAGATTGGCTCTTTCCAGCCCTTTGCTCCTAATTGGTGAAATTAAGCTTAACTATATTTACTTGGCCTGCAACCTAAATAATCAATTTCATGAAATACTTTTTTATAAGGCCATCAATGACTTGTAACACCTGAAGAACTTCTATGATAAACAGTAGAAGACATAGATGTCTGCATACAGATGACACAAAATAATTCCCTTTGTCTAACATACAAGTTCAGTATCTTGCAGATGTTTTCATACTCTTTCACTTTATGTCATGTTGCAACCACAAATGGCAATATATTTCATTGGGATTTTACATTCTAGACTAATACAAAATGGTAAATAATTGTGAAGTGGAAAATTACACAGTGGTTCAAAATGTTTTACAAATGTGGTGCATATTGGTATTCAGTCCCTAAATAAAATCTACTGCGACCAATTGCCTTCAGAAGTCACCTAATTAGTAAACAGAAACTACTTGTTTAATCTAGGCCATAACCCAGCTGGTCCAGGGGTTAGTTAGAGAACTGAGAGAGAGGTGAGGGAAAAAGCTGTGAAGAAGTTTTAAATCAGTAATTGGTTATAGTTAGTTATAGAACATGATTCCAAGCTTTGGACAGATGGCAGCATTGTTTGAAAATTGAGTTTTATCAAGCAATGACTCAAGGGGGCTAAAAGTTTTCTTATTTTCTTTGTACAAACATTTCAAAACCATGTAACCTTTACGTCCACTTCATGATTATCTGCAACTTTGTGTTGATCAAACTTGTGAAATGACAATAAAAACACAGAGGTTTGTGGTTGTTACATGACAAAACATGAAAAAACTGAAGGCATGTGTATTATATAAAAAAGTAAATGGAGGAGGACTGAGCAAGAATAACTTCACAAATATGACTTTTAAAGTAAAATCTAGGTGCAAATTGTGCCATCTGTGGAAGAACAAAAACAGAAAGACTTTCCTCTCTGCCTTTTTCTCACTAAATACACTGCTCAAAAAATTAAAGGGAACACTTAAACAACACAATATAACTCCAAGTAAATCAAACTTCTGTGAAATCAAACTGTCCACTTAGGAAGCAACACTGATTGACAATCAATTTCACATGTTGTGCAAATGGAATAGACAACAGGGGGAAATCTTTGGAGATTAGCAAGACACACTCAATGAAGGAGTGGTTCTGCTGGTGGGGACCACAGACCACTTCTCAGTACCTTTGCTTTCTGGCTGATGTTTTGGTCAGTTTTGAATGTTGGTGGTGCTTTCACACTCGTGGTAGCATGAGACGGACTCTACAACCCACACAAGTGGCTCAGGTAGTGGAGCTCATCCAGGATGGCACATCAATGCGAGCTGTGGCAAGAAGGTTTGCTGTGTCTGTCAGCGTATTGTCCAGAACCTGGACACTACGCTGTAGGCAGCGCCTCATTTTGACTTGTTTTAAGTCCTTTTTTTGAGCAGTGTAGATGTACTCATAATAAAGGTTGGATTTTATTATTAAATATTTCAGTGAGTGTGTATGTTACTGCAACGGAAAAAGCAAATATATTTAAGTATTATTCCAAATCTTTACTAGGGGTCTCTATTAGTGTGAAGGGCACTCACTACGCAAATACTGCCAGCACGTCATCTGAGCATTAACAACTGCTGAGCCATTTTTAATAATTCACAAAACAAACAATGTTTACTACTAAGGCAGAACTGGGATGATGATGATGTGTTAAAGGGGAACCAACAGCAACACATCACAGGAATAACTGAGAAAGAGGCTAATTTGATGGGCTTTTAATCTGCAAGCATCTAAAGCATCATATTGTGTGCTTAGGTTTGTGGTCATCTTGTTGAACAATCTGTTTGTGATGTCATCTTTTGTGAAGAGCAATGTTAGGTAGCTGATGGAGCAAACTGTCCTTGTTTGATCTTTATTTGCCTGTTTGTGGTACAGTTTAAGCAACGGAAAAGTCTGGTCAGTATGACGGTCTGGTCAGTGACAAATGTAAAATAAACAAATGCACGTATGCGAGTATAATAAATACAAGAATACTTTTAAATGGACTCACAGTGTGTGACACCAGCAAGGGTCTGGTAGAATGTGGGTGTGTCACTGTCATCTGTCAGTGTGACACACACTCCTGTGGAGAGAAGCCATCGGGACAGAGTGAAGGCCTCCTTGTTCTGCAGGAGCCAGTTCCTGAAGCGCTCATAGTTCACCTTGTCACTCTGCAGAAAAATGCCAATCAAGAGCAAATTACTGTGTTGTCCCCAAGGAGCCAAATCACCTGGCTGTAGAGGTGTGCGTTTAATTTCCCTGGAGGAATGGATGACAGGTGAGTTCACTGAGACAAATTCAACTGACAGTCATTTGAAAAATTTGGATTTCCAATTTGAGCCTTCAGCCATGAGAGCACACATGGACAACCTCTGCTATAACAACTCCAACAGCAATCCTTTTTCTTTTTTTTACTCCTACTAGAGATATAAACGTTCAAAACCGCCAG
This sequence comes from Girardinichthys multiradiatus, assembly GCF_021462225.1. NCBI lineage: Eukaryota > Metazoa > Chordata > Actinopteri > Cyprinodontiformes > Goodeidae > Girardinichthys > Girardinichthys multiradiatus. Next base: position 4,117,638 of record NC_061810.1, on the reverse strand, counting down.
TTGCATTCTTAGGTTAGAAGTGTCACCCTTAACAAGCATGCAAAGCAAAAACAGCAGACCGGCTGTCTACCAGCTGCATGATATTATCAAAACATGGTCAAAACAACATTATCAAAACAAACGATGGTGCAGTTGGTAGCACTGTTGCCTTGCAGCAAGAAGGTCCTGGGTTCGATTCTCAGCCGGGGGTCTTTCTACATGGAGTTTGCATGTTTTCCCCGTGCATGCGTGGGTTCTCACCGGGTACTCCAGCTTCCTCCCATAGTCGAAAGACATGCCTGTTAGGTTAATTGGTCTCTCTAAATTGCCCTTAGGTGTGTGAATGAGAGTGTGCATGGTTGTTTGTATGTTGCCCTGTGATGGACTGGCGACTTGTCCAGGGTGTACCCCGCCTCCTGCCCGTAGACTGCTGGAGATAGACACCAGCTCCCCTGCGACCCACTATGGAATAAGCGATCCCCTTCAGAAATCTGAGACAGGAACTAATGTTTCAGCACTAATGAGGAGGCAGAGTTGATGTTTAACATTTTCAATACATTAAAGTTAAAATCCTTGACTTCTCAATAAACCAAACCAGTCACTGGCACTACTTAAAAGCAGTGGGGATTTTTTTCATTTGTATTTTAAATGTCTTCAGTTTTTATTTGTGACAAAGTGTTGTGTCACATGGTCTTACATTGTTAAAATGTATTTCTTGTCACTGAAGGCCCATCCAGTTGTTGTCAGGATGTGATCTAGTCTGGTGGAGTCAGTCTGAGTTATTACAATGAGCGCCCGGGCTTTACACTTAACACCCTGTTGTGTTCACCTAGTAAACAATAAGACTTTTTATTGAAAAGACTGGTGGCAACAAGCATATAAAATTACTTAGAGGATTACTCTTAATAGCTAAGAAGGCAATAACCGCTTTATGGTGACGGCCACGCCCATCAACAGTGATATAAGACATATATCTGCACAGGTAATATTAAAAACTGCAGAATTTTAAGTTATCCCTGATATTTTATATCTTTAATTCCTGCGGTGAAGGTAGATGGTGGACATTGTAAGTTTGGAATCTTATTTTAGATCATTTTTGTGACTGGTATTTCTCTTCTCTTTCTCCATTGTAAACCTAACTCTTAATCCCCAGAACCCTGCTATATTTGTACATGAAGAGGAAGTAAAGTTTATGGACAGCAATGCCTGCACCCTACTTCCTCTCAAATGCACTGATTGTAATGTAACTTTGAAAATAATAAAGAAGTTTAAAAAAAAAAAAGACTTTTTGTTGTGTTGGCTGCAGAATTAGGTCGTAGAAATGATGAACATAGTCAGATAATGGCCGCTAATGGCAGCAGCATGGAGTGGATTTTACACTGCATCCTTTGTATTTTTTTGGAGTTGTTTCTTAAATAAAAAAATAACCGATATAATAACTAGGTGTGAAGCCAAACTTTAATGAACATGGATGTTTGACAACAAGCATCACCGACTGTTCTGACAGTAAACATGGAGAACCCTTTGCTGTGTTTACAGACCTCTGTGAAGCACATCTTCAGGCAGGATGGGATCTCTCCATCCAGGACCTGCAGAACAGCCTCGATATCTTCCCTGACAGCATATCCACCGAGATCGCTGGCAAACAGGCTGAAGAGATCTAAAGGTGCACACACACACACACACACACAGTGTGAAAGAGCATTCGTCTTTATCACAGCAAGCAGGCCTCCTGCACTAAGAACCAGTGATGGTTCTGTCCACTGTGACGTCCTGGTGGAATAAGATGATTCGTTGTGGTTATTTAACAGCAGTTTAAACAATTTGGAAAGGATTTCAGCATTCTGTTGTTTAAGAGTAAATATGTGTTTTCCTCTGTGTTGTGAAACATTGAATAACTAGGACTATCTTGGGATTCTGTGATTAATGAGTAAGGTCAGGTTTTCATCCACTTCTGAAATCTGCTGAAGCTCTGACTGCTGTTACATCTGACTTATTGTTGGGCAACTGTGGACAGACCCACAAGGGTAAAATATACAGACCCAAAAGCATAAAATGTTTCTAAAACTCCTTGGATTCTTGAATATAGAAGCCTGTGCTTGATCTTGTCATGATCAGCAAGCTCTGTATGAAACATGCACTTGTTGCTCAAGCAAATGCCTTAATGTTAGTATTACCTGAGTGTTATGTTAAGTATAATCTGTGCGACGATGTTTGTTCTGTATTCTACATATAAACACTAACGGTACAACATACTCCAAAACATATTTTGGAGAACAAAGTAGCCCCAGCCAAACATTTATCAGCTTCTGCCTAATGCTAATGAAAGATGTTTAGAGAAGTGGCGGAATCTGCTTTTATATAAATGAAAGTTGGTGCAGAGACATAAAAGCGCTGGGAAAAACATGTAGCCCGGATCTGGAGTCATTTTCCATAATCTGTAAACCGTTTCATTCACCGAGAGAGTTTTCCTCGTTTATAATAATTAGCTCATATTTTCCACCGCATGGCTGCACTTCTGCCGCGGAAAAACCTCTTGCTGAGCTGATTACAGACGTGGAGAAAAAATACACGGACTCTTTCGTCATAATACTGGGAGATTTTAACAGAGCAAACCTCTCAAATGAACTCCCCAAATACAGACAGCATATTAAGTGTCCCATCAGAGACAAAAACACACTAGACCATTGTTACACAGCTTTAAAGGACTCATATCATGCTGTTACCAGGGCTGCTCTGGGTTTTTCAGATCATTATCTAATCCACCTCATCCCAACCTACAGACAGAGACTAAGAGCTTCCAAACCCAAGGTTCACACTGTTAAGAAGTGGACTGAGGAATCAAAGCAGATGCTACAGGCCTGCTTTGAATGCACAGACTGGACTGTTTTTGAAACCTCAGCCACTGACTTAAACCAACTAACTGATGTGGTGACATCATACATCAGTTTCTGTGAGGACATGTGTGTGCAGACCAAGACCTTCTGCACCTTTGGGAATAACAAGCCATGGTTTACTCCACACCTCAGGAATCTGCGCAGGGAAAAGGAAGAAGCTCACAGCAGTAGAGATTGGGCGCGGTACAGGCAGGCCAGGAACAAACTAACAAAGGAGATCAAAGCAGCCAAAAGAAGCTACAGTGAGAAGCTTAAGAACATCCTTTCTACCGGTCTGAGAAACCTGACTGCCTATAGGAGCCCCCGTACCCATCCTGAACAGAGTCGTCTCCTGGCCAACCGTCCGAATGGCTTCTACTGCAGACATGACAAGAAGCCATTCACACCTCAAATCATCCCCTCTACATCCCATTCAGGAGCAAATTCCACCCATAAAGCAACCAACCCCCCACCATCAGATCCTCTGCCTGCACTAAAGATCTCAGAGGAAGAGGTAAACAGGCTCTTTCAGCGCATGAAAACAAAGAAAGCTGGAGGACCTGATAACGTCTCCCCATCATGCCTGAAAGCCTGTGCACATCAACTTGCTCCGATCTTCATAAGGATCTTCAACAAGTCACTGGAGAAATGTGAGGTCCCCTCCTGCCTCAAACGATCCACCATCATCCCGGTTCCCAAGAAACCCACCATCGTAGGATTAAATGACTACAGGCCTGTAAGCCCTGACGTTTGTGGTCATGAAATCCTTTGAGCGGCTGGTGCTGAAGCACCTGAAAGACATCACAGGCCCCCTTTTGGACCCCCTGCAATTTGCTTACCAAGCAAACATGATGCTGTTAACTTAGGTCTACACTTCATCCTGCAACACCTCGACCGTCCGGGGACGTACGCCAGGATCCTGTTTGTAGACTTCAGCTCGGCCTTCAACACCATCATACCAGACATCGTCCACCAGAAGCTCACCCAGCTCAACGTCCCAGCCTCCACCTGTCAGTGGATCAACAGCTTCCTGACAGACCGACAGCAGCAGGTGAGACTGGGGAGCATCTTCTCCCGATCCAGATCAATAAGTAGTGATGCCCCCCAGGGGTGTGTTCTATCCCCACTCCTCTTCTCTCTGTACACAAATGACTGCACCTCATCGGACTTGTCCGTGAAACTCCTTAAGTTTGCAGACGACACCACTGTCATAGGACTGATCCAGGACGGTGATGAGTCTGCATACAGACAGCAGGTGGATCGGCTGGTACACTGGTGTGGTCAGAACTACCTTGAACTGAACCCACTCAAGACTGTGGAAATGGTGGTGGACTTTCGGAGAACACATCCCCCATACACCCCACTCACCATCCTCAACAACACTGTATCGGCCGTGGACCACTTCAGGTTCTTAGGACCCACCATCTCTGAGGACCTGAGATGGTCTTCACACATAGACACTGTTCGAAAGAAGGCCCAGCAGAGACTGTACTTCCTGAGGCAACTCAAGAAGTTCAACCTTCCACAGGAGCTGTTGGTCATCTTCTACACTGCCATCATTCAGTCTGTCCTGTCTTCATCCATCTCAGTGTGGTTTGGCTCATCCACAAAACAGGACAGGTCCAGACTGCAACGAATAATCAGGACTGCAGAGAGAATAATCAGAGCTGACCTTCCCTCCATCCAGGACTTATACAGGTCTAGGGTTAAGAAAAGAGCTGCTAAAATCTCTGCAGACCCCACACACCCTGTACATAAACTGTTTAGAGTTTTACCTTCAGGCCGCCGCTACAGAGCACTGTTCACTAAAACCAGCCGCCACAAAGACAGTTTCTTCCCCCAGGCTGTTTCTCTGATGAACATTCAATAGAGTACAGAACAACAGCATACAGATGTTGCAAATGCACCTTTTTTATTAGATATGTTTATATTGTACATTGTAAATTGTAAATTTGTATATTCTGTAATGCAGAATATTGCATTGTACATTGTATATTGTACATTGTAAATTTGTATATTCTGTAATGCAAAAGCAGAACAAAAGAGCAAAGTGTACCAGAGTCAAATTCCTTGTTTGTATGCATGAACTTGGCAATAAAGCTGATTCTGATTCAGATCGTTGCCAAATTCGTATCGTTGCTAATTATTAAAGTGATCTAAAAAAAAAAAGCCACATGTACAACACATGTTCATGATTGGCTTCATCTGTTGCACATTTATTGTGTTCTGCTGAATGAAATAATCATAGAGGCAAGTTATTTTTACAACTGCTATCTATGCATGAATAAGACTCAGAACAAAGGTAAAAGCAACATGATTTCCATTTTTATGCCATTTTTAAAGAATGTTTCTAAAATACATGGCCCTGGTGTTCCTAGCTGGAACTTTTACAAGCATAAGAACAAACTTTAAAAGCAGTGCCTACATTAGATTTACATATTTGTGTGAACCGAATGACTCCTAAGTGATGTTGTCCTTAAACTCTTGGTTTTTTTTAAAAGCCAATATGAACTAGCACTTTATTAAAAAAATCAAACAGTCTTAGACTTTCACAAGTTTAACTAATTAGTGTGTAATAATAATAATAAGAGAAAAGTGAAACAGATAGTGGATTTTTCTATTACAATCTTACCCAACTCTGACTTTTAGTTTCAGGTGGAAACGCAACCTTCAGAGGTTCAACAATAGATGTGTTCATACCAGCATGATGTTTTGATGGGAAGGACATTTTCTTTAACCAAACTACTTCTGACTTTCACTGACTGTTGCTGTTGGTAAACTTCCACACACAGACAGTAGTGATATTTATGTCAATAACAACACGAACAAGAACCTAAACTACTTACACTTAGCCTTCTCCTCATCACGCCCTCTGGTCAGCAGCACCAGGCCCACTATCAGGTTGTTGAAGTGCAGCCCTTTGGAGGAGCCTCCAAACGAGCTGTAGATCACCTAAATCAGACAGAAACAAGCAGAAAGGCTGAATACATTCAGAAAATATCACAGGGAAAACTATTGATCATCTGCTGTTCACAACAGCAACATGAACAACTTGTTTCAGTCACAAACCTAGCAAGAAGGACCATCGTCAAAAGTGTAAATAAGCTTCAGAACAAACAGAACCTTTATCATCAGCTGTAAAATGATAACAGTGTAGCTTTTCCACCTACACCTTAAAATGAAATGAATGAGTCATGAAAGAAGCATTAAAGGTATGGAATAACCCCCCCCCCCCCCAGTCAATCGCTGCACATAGCCGTTCACACTGAGCCGGGTTCTGGTTCTGCTGGAGGTTTCTTCCTCCACAGTCACAACATGCATGCTCAACACTAGGGATTGCTGTAAAGTCAACGACTGTCCACTGCTGCTACATTCTGATCCAGGAAGAGAGATTGCAGGAAAGTCAGCGACTCGATTCGATTGGCTGGGTGTCCTTAAACAGAAACGGTTTCATCACGGCTAAATAATGTATTTATTATAATAATGTATCTGACTGAATCTGAGTCTGTCTGTATGACTGGACTGACTGTAATATATATATTCCTTAATATTAATTGGATCTGTTAGTTTTGTAAAGACATTTGTTGTTATTTGGAGCTTTATAAATAGACTGAAATGGGTTTAAAAAAACACTGAAATCACATTCTAACTAATATTAATCACTTAATGATAAAACCATTAACACCTCACATATTTACTTTGAAATAGCTCATCAATAACAATATATCTTTCTGTTTTTTTACTGATCTAGAATCATGTGCCTTAAATTAAAAATATATTTAAAAAATTTAAATGAGAAGAAACAAGAAAGCTAAAGCTAGGTTAAGTTCATCAATGTTTCATTTTCAAAATTTAATGGGTTCAAATGGCAGAAAATATGATTTTATTAGATAAGCAGCAAAGACTGCAATACAAACTGCTTTTGTCGCATGAATGCTTTTTTTCTTTTACATCTGTCGATACATCTGTGTGTCTGTGCCATGCAAAAGCAAAGCATTTTTAGCCAACACAAATCAATGCTTGTTTTAAACTGAGGTCAGGTTGAAGCTCTGGTTATAGTGGTTGTGTGTGTCAGATCCCAGAGTCACTGGTTTTAAACAAATAAATAGTAGCCAGATGAAACGATGCAAGACATTTTCTCTGCACACTGAGGGGAAGGCTGCTATAACAGGCACCTCTGTGACAGCTGCATACAAAGTTACATACCAAACTGTGGCGCGGGCTAGGGTCAACCAGTTAACACAGAGGACATATTTGATCCTTCTTCATCATCTTGATGAGCAACTTGTTCTAAGAGACCAAATGTATTTTATGTTTGGACAAAGAACAGAAAAAAGGGGAAACTCCCGCTCAGTGTTAACCTAGCAAACCTTTGATATGCAATGTTTCTGTCAAAGATCTGTGACCAAAAGGTTGCATATTTAAGATTTATGGGCATGATGCATGCCGTAGCGAATAGCGTGTGACCCGTATACCCCAGTCCTTGACACCGCCATCCCACTTCCTGTATGCCTACTTTGAAAAATAACAAAGATAAAGGCCACCAGTGGAGGGAAAAAGGAAAAAACAGTTACAAGTTTAACAGAGTGCAGGAGTTAACCTCTTCCTTCTGGTTTTGGGGTTTGGCCGCTTTTTGTCGGCTAGTTTATTTAAATGGAGAAAGAAAGGATTAACACTCAGCTTCAAAAGGCATTATACTCAGTCACTCATGGTGGTGGTACCCTCTTTATACAACACACTGATGTGTAAAGCCCAGCAGCAACTAAAGTTTGACCCTTGACCAGGTCAGGCTTGAGCAGCTGTGTCTGGGAAGCATGCAAAGCTGACTTGCAGGAGGTGCCTGTGCAATCAGTGAGCTAATGAAGCATGTCCTTGTCAGTAGGTCACACACTGAACGAGTCTTACTTGTGGTTTTAAACAAGGAAGTTAATGTGTGTCACACTTTCCTAAAGCCACCGCCACATTTCCCTCTTTGTTGCCTCCGGATGGTCTTCCTGAATATAAATGAATTAACTTTCCTTATCTAAACATGCTAATACTGCAACATGTCACAGAGAAACCACTACATGGTGTTCCTACATGGTTTCTTATACATATAGGAATGACTCCTGTCACAGCTAGCAAAGAAGGAAGCACCTCATATTTTCATTCTGAGCCCCAAAGCTGAGGAATTTAATCAATCTGATTCCATATAAAGCATACTGACATATGAATATCTAGTAACTCATTGAGCTCACAATGAAACAATTGAAACCGCTCAGTGTCTTCTGTGGCAAAATAACCCTGATCAAGTACGTAACACATACAGCAAAATGAGATTACAGGGGAACCCCATCAACCTCAAACCCAACAGCTAGCTGTCATGAAAAGCACATGGCAAGCTGAGAGGCAGACTAGAGCATGGTTTAGGTAAATCTTCCCCAAATCGGTTAAAAAATAACACCGGTGATCATATAAAGGAAAATTTTTAAACATCAGGGTAACAGGATGACATGGCACTGATGCTTACTGTTCATACTCAGCAAGCAGGCGTTACAAGCTGAATGTCAGAGTGCGTTTTTAAACAGCATGTCGGCTGATGTTTGGGTGCAGCTCACCAGAGGCACCCAAACATCATCACCCTAGATCTGCCTCTGAATGTGAAGTACGGAGTTCAAGGGTCGATCTTGATTTAAGGTGATGTCTGATCTGTCCTTCCTATGTTATGGCAGAAACAAGCATCTATGGGAAACGCTTCAGTGACGAGCGTATGCAAAAATACATTATTCTAACTCACTGTGGAATCCCCACAGTATCTGGGGAAACCCTGGGAACCACAGCTAATGCTTCTAACTCTGTCCCCTTTGCCCGCTGCTTTAGGTACATTTATATTCAGACGTTATAAGTCATCAAAAGTTTATTTTTAATGGCAACATCACTAAATGTTTCACTGTTTATGTGTTCAGTGGCAAATATTCAAAGGTCTAAATTCACAAAGTTACTGTGCTCTTAGTCATCAACTAACCCAGATCATCATCAGACGTCTGACCTTTTGCTTATTGTCAAAAATAAAAATAATGCTCAGTAGTGGAAGCATTGGGTTAGTAGTTCTATTTGTGTTTTATAACCAAACAACAAAATCTGGGTTTGAATTGTTAATTTTTCATTTTATGTTCATCAGAAAATTCAGATGTTCTTATTGTTAATGAAAACACTGTTTAAATAAAGCTACACAACAATAGCCTGCTATTCAATAAGACTACTCAATTTAGATGTATTCTTCCAGCTGTTTGTTGAGTGATTCTCTGAGCTCTGTACGATGTGAGTGAAAAGCTGACAACTCTTCAATGGTTTAGGGTAGAGAGAAAAGACTATCCATCCCAAAGAAGAGTGTGGAGGAGTGGAGTCAATTAACTTGATAAAGCTCTTAAAAGTCAGCTGCAATCTAAACTGTTGAAAACGTTTTTTCTGAAACCCTGTGAGTTTTAGTCTAAAGCACAGATGGGAGCAGATGCCTGTGACCAAAATTCCCACCAGCACATGATACAGATGGAAACTTTAAAAAAACATTTTTTTTAAAGAAATTAGGAAGTGATTCTTACTGAAATCTTCTTATAATGGCAAACGTCTCAAACATTCAGCGGCTTCGACTCAACAGCTACCTTGGGCCCACCCATTCATAAAACATGGCTAAATATAGAGTTTTCTAAAAACAAAATTGTATGAATAAGGCGAGTGTGAGACGCCGTTTATGCTTCAGATCCCCTTTTTCCAGAATCAGCCCCCTTTATTTTTTTATTTTATTTTTTATGTTTTTATTGAAATTATTTTCCAAACAGGTGTACATCCAAACCTTTTTCCATTTTTTAAACATCCCCTAGACACCAACCCTGAGAAGCTATACACACAATCTATATGTATTTTGGACAAAACCAACTTTGCTATCACTTATATTACACCACCTTTCCCAGCACTTTTCCAAACAACAATTAGGTTTTCTTCTCCGTTATTCTCCTCAAGGTCTTCTCACTGAAAATGACCTGCAAACAAACTATTTACATTCTGTAGCACTATAAGGGTACCCCCAAACCCAAAATTATTCTACAAAATCTGATCTCAATGGTGATATAAAATCCATCCAATTTTTCCAATGCTTCTAAAATTTGCCAGAGCCTTTCCATCATATACTGGTCCTTCTCAAAATATTAGCATATTGTGATAAAGTTCATTATTTTCCATAATGTCATGATGAAAATTTAACATTCATATATTTTAGATTCATTGCACACTAACTGACATATTTCAGGTCTTTTATTGTCTTAATACGGATGATTTTGGCATACAGCTCATAAAAACCCAAAATTCCTATCTCACAAAATTAGCATATCATTAAAAGGGTCTCTAAACGAGCTATGAACCTAATCATCTGAATCAACGAGTTAACTCTAAACACCTGCAAAAGATTCCTGAGGCCTTTAAAACTCCCAGCCTGGTTCATCACTCAAAACCCCAATCATGGGTAAGACTGCCGACCTGACTGCTGTCCAGAAGGCCATTATTGACACCCTCAAGCAAGAGGGTAAGACACAGAAAGAAATTTCTGTACAAATAGGCTGTTCCCAGAGTGCTGTATCAAGGCACCTCAGTGGGAAGTCTGTGGGAAGGAAAAAGTGTGGCAGAAAACGCTGCACAACGAGAAGAGGTGACCGGACCCTGAGGAAGATTGTGGAGAAGGGCCGATTCCAGACCTTGGGGGACCTGCGGAAACAGTGGACTGAGTCTGGAGTAGAAACATCCAGAGCCACCGTGCACAGGCGTGTGCAGGAAATGGGCTACAGGTGCCGCATTCCCCAGACCTGGGCTACAGAGAAGCAGCACTGGACTGTTGCTCAGTGGTCCAAAGTACTTTTTTCGGAAGAAAGCAAATTCTGCATGTCATTCAGAAATCAAGGTGCCAGAGTCTGGAGGAAGACTGGGGAGAAGGAAATGCCAAAATGCCAGAAGTCCAGTGTCAAGTACCCACAGTCAGTGATGGTCTGGGGTGCCGTGTCAGCTGCTGGTGTTGGTCCACTGTGTTTTATCAAGGGCAGGGTCAATGCAGCTAGCTATCAGGAGATTTTGGAGCACTTCATGCTTCCATCTGCTGAAAAGCTTTATGGAGATGAAGATTTCATTTTTCAGCACGACCTGGCACCTGCTCACAGTGCCAAAACCACTGGTAAATGGTTTACTGACCATGGTATCACTGTGCTCAATTGGCCTGCCAACTCTCCTGACCTGAACCCCATAGAGAATCTGTGGGATATTGTGAAGAGAACGTTGAGAGACTCAAGACCCAACACTCTCGATGAACTAAAGGCCGCTATCGAAGCATCCTGGGCCTCCATAAGACCTCAGCAGTGCCACAGGCTGATTGTCTCCATGCCACGCCGCATTGAAGCAGTCATTTCTGCAAAAGGATTCCCGACCAAGTATTGAGTGCATAACTGTACATGATTATTTGAAGGTTGACGTTTTTTGTATTAAAAACACTTTTCTTTTATTGGTCGGATGAAATATGCTACTTTTGTGAGATAGGAATTTTGGGTTTTCATGAGCTGTATGCCAAAATCATCCATATTAAGACAATAAAAGACCTGAAATATTTCAGTTAGTGTGCAATGAATCTAAAATATATGAATGTTAAATTTTCATCATGACATTATGGAAAATAATTAACTTTATCACAATATGCTAATATTTTGAGAAGGACCTGTATATATATATATTATGCATTACATCAACCCAATCTTCCCTTTTAGGAGCCTCTGCCTTCAGCCACTTCCTAGTAATGGCTTTTTTACTAGCTACTAACATGATTCTATACATATATTTATCAGCAGATCTTGTTAGAATCAGCCCACTTTAAATGTTGCATTTTATTGTTAAGCAGGTACAAATGAAATATAGTTCATATTAAAATTATTTTTGCATTTCACACATAACAAAAAAAAAAAAAACAATTGTGTCTGAATAGAACATTCAACTTGACGATTTTGACCCAGATGGCAAAATGTTGGGACACTTTGACATGTCGCAGATATATTAGAGAAGCTTTAGGAAAGTGTCACCTTGTGAATAAGGGGCATGATGAACAACTTGATAATTTCACAGTAGAATCGCTCCTAAAACCATCTGCCTCATATTAACATACATGTGGTATCATATGATATGACGCATCCTCTGTGAGGTGCAGGGAAACAGAATATTGTCGGCCTTGCATGCTTTCAGTCAGGGATCATAACTCGTATCTAACCTTCTTCGGTTATTTTTTTACATGCACTGAATGATGAGACACATTTTAGGTTTTCTGCCAAGCTTCCTGTAAGAACAACCTTTGACCTCTGCTAAGACTGTAAGAGCCAGTCCTCGAGAGGCTTTTATTCTGCGACACTCTTCCATTTAGGATAGACGGTAGAAACACTCTTTAACTGTCTAGTCTTGTTTAGTGTAATTACTGGCAGTGTCCTGAAAGACATCATGGAAGCAGGTCAGCTGTGAAAGACGATGTGAAACTGGTTCCTTATCAGGGCTTTATCAGAGAGTGTGTGTTCTCAGAGCAACAACGTGACAAGAAAAAGATTAAATACATGTATTTTAAAAAGATCAAACCAATCAAAGCACATTACATTCTCATTTTTCATTTGATAAGTTGTGGAGTTTAGATTACTCTGTTGCTATGAAAATTGAAGATGCAAGTCTGCTTTCTGAAGAAGTTTTATTAGACCAATCCAAGAAGGCTAAGTCAGGTTTATCTGAACACACCTTCAGCTGCCTATGGCTGAAAACATAATTCGAATTCTGGGCGATAACAAGCAAAGTATAAAAAAAAGGCTGCAGTGAACTAATCTATCAAGTAGTGATGTGAGTGAGCTCAGCTGTGGCTACATTAGTGGGGAAATGGAATAAACCAACACATTGAGAGAGAGCACCTTCTGTTAGATGTTTTTATGTGGATGCTATCAAACAGCGCTGCCAGAAGGGTAAAAGCAAAGCAATTCTAAAGGATATAAACAGAAACTAAACAGCTACTTCAGGCTGAGGCACTCACTGCTCAGTTCATTGATGCGAAATGTGTTCGTCGTACCAACCTAGCTCCTTATGGCAACTACAGCCTTATTTTTGATCAAACTCAGTAAAAAGCATTTAGATACCAAGGACTGTGGTGCTTTCATCTGTTTGGAGTCACGCCTTTTCCTTCCTGTTCCCCCTCCTAAGAAAATGCCCTCTGATTGGCTAAAACACTGCCATCGTTAACACTTACCGATGGGCTATACAACAAAGCATCATTTCTTAATAATCTAAGGATGGGACAAAGGTCCAGTGTACCTCCAGTTGATGATCATTTAAGGACATTTAGGGGATGATGTTACACTGTATGCTGCTGGCTGTGGCAGATCACCTCTGATGATCACCACTTGCTGAGAAAAATAAACTAGTTTGTGCATAACTCCACTATGAATGTCAGTCTCAACAGTATACCAAAAAATAAACTGGAGTCTATTGCAGAGAAATAAAAAAGAAAAATCACATCTTTTTGAATATGTTAGCCTTGATATAAGGCAGCTGTGCCCAATCTTTCCATGTGTATTGTGCTCTCAATGCATATAGCAGATAGGATATGAACACCTAGGACTACCACATAATAAACAGGGAATAAATGTCTATTTAGTGTCACCCCACTGGATGAGGAAGCCAATTATTTGCACTGTTTAAATGTTTTTGTGACTAGTGTATGAAGAGCTGAATCTGTGGGTCTTAATTAATAATTCACACACTTAAAAAAAAGGCAAACTCTGGGTAAGCCCTTCCTTCATTAAAGCCTGATTTTAAAAATGACTGATCAGACGCCGGTTTTCTATAAACTATCAAAATGTGAAACATCTGCCGGCATGTTTGAAGATACCAGCAGAGACCTTGCTTCTAAGGAGATGTCACTAAACTAACGGCTGCCATGGTGACACAGAGACAGCAGCAACAGCAGCATGGGGCTGGGGGGAGGAAGCACTGAACAAGAGGAGAAGAGGATGACTAACACTAGCCTTATTGAAACACACTGAAGACATTGAATTTCAGGTTACTGTATGCTCATGAATTGAGCGCAGGAAGAGAGCCTGGTTGCATTATGTGTTGGCGTGTTGCTCCTGCTGACGTAAAAGTAAAAAATTCACAGTGTTATGAATATCATATCAGCAGGAAGAAATAGCTAAAAGGGAACAGTTTAAAACCCAACAATTTAATATAAAATGTGCATTAAAATTGAATGTAGTTAGTACCAGTTACTGTGCATACAAGTGTATACAGCTTGAAAAGCTTTCATATATAATTTCATATGTAATATATAACTACTAGGTTACCAAAAATAAAGCTCTGAGTGGAACACCTGCTTCTGCAGGCCGTACCAACCCGACGTCACAGCCCTGAACCGAACCTTCGTTAAACCTGAAGCTCACTTCACACATCTACAGTGTGTGCTCTGTTCAATATAAGGAGACTGATTTCTCAATAGCTTGAAAAAAATAAGAGAAAATCTAAAGATTTTAATCTGACTTAAACATTTTCCATCATACCTTAACAGTTCTATGTGAAAAGAAGCTGTCCCAGTTAAAAAAAATACATTGAGGGGCAGCGCTGGTGGTGTAGGGGTGAAAGCGCGCGACCATATACAGAGGCTACAGTCCTCGAATGGTGGCTGTCCTGGGTTCGAGTCCCGTACCCGGCGACATTTACCGAATGTCTCCCCCTCTCTCTACCGATCTTTCCTGTCTACCTACTGTCAAAAAATGGAAAAACAAAGGCCACCAGTGCCGAAAAAATATCTTATAAAAAATACATTGAAAAATCACTGTGATATTTAGCATAAAAGATTCATTTATCCTGCATGCTAACCCTTCTAGAAGCATGGTATGTTGAAACAATAATGAGACAATAAAAGGAATGAGCAAAGTTAGAAATGATAAAGATGATTGTCGGGTGGGGTTTTTTTTGGAATGAGAAACTTCACCATCATAGGGCATCGTAGATGACCAGTTTTCTGCATGTCTCCATTGGTATCTTAGTTAAATGCTCCAAGTCTTTGGGGTTAAAAGGCCTTTATGCCATCACCCTAATCTTTAGCTCCCTCCACAGAATCTTAATAGGTTTTAAGTCAGGACTCTGACTTGGGCCACTCCAAGAACCTTGGTGTAGAACTTAGAATTTGACACTTTGTCACAGTTTGAAATGGTCATGAATGATTTTGGACATGCTTTTAACTAAAATGTAAGTAAAACACAAAGTGTTGCTTTTTTGCTGAAATCTAAGGCATACTCTAGTATCATATTGCATATCTGTCACAGGTATGAATAATTATAAACATACAGCTGCAGTCTTCCATGCAGCTAATGTGACATCTTGTTCCTGCTGGAGCCCTTTCCTGAAGTAGTAAGCTACTGCTAGTATGTTTGCCCGCTATCTTTATATGCCTCATTGATAAATAGCTTATAGCATATTTCGTGTGGTTCCACTTTCAATTAAGCCCACTCTAATTTTTATCTCCCAATACAGCTTCTCTTTCAGATTCAAGTCTGGACTCTGGCTCAGCCACTCCAAAAACCATGTTGGTAAAATCAAAAGATCTACCAGGGCTTTGAAAAAATTTTGGACCTGACTATAACAGTTTACAGAAAAACTTGTTGACCAGACTAGTCTTCAGACTAGTCTTCAGCAGTGCTCTCTGCACAGCTGGTAATATCTGAGCTACATGACCTGAGAAAGTGTACAGAGCAGGTCAAAGACGCAGCCAGACTTTGGGCTTCAGCACCAACCTCATTGTAAGGAGTGAAAAACACTTTGATTGTTAGGGAAAATCCAGATTTATAAAACCACCGATTTAATTTGCACTGCTTATATTACTGTTTTGCAAAAATGAGCATAGTTTGAGGATATGTTTGACCAAATCTGATGGGTAGGCCAACAACAGGTATGGCGACTGAGTTTGCAGGAACTCTGAAACAGATCATTTCAAAAATCCTTCATCAGAACCCCGAGCATATACCTGGGGTTCAGGCTGATCTGAAACCGTCATCAGGCTGTGTATCAAATCCTGCAAGACTGTAGTCACATTGAAGGGCAACTCATAAACTTCTAAAAATCTTTATGTTAAATCACCAGGAATGCTGGATGAAACAATACATTAAAATTATTTCATCTATCATTTCTTTGTTGGTTGTTTATTCACAAGCAAAAGCAACATTTACACTTTTGTCTTTAAAACCAGAAACTGCTTTTGCTGGTTACAAAACTAAAATACATACAAACAAGTATTTTAATAAATAGGAAATATTTACATAATATATATACAGTTATAATACCCAACAATGAAAATACAAAGAAAGGTTTTGTGTTTACCACTCTAAATAAAAAACCCACAGATGTTGGGCCTCTCTCACCTGCTCTACATACCTCTCAGTTCAACTACATGACATGACAGAGTGTGTGACATCATTGTGGCTTACCTCTGCAACTTTCGGAGGAACTCCATCTCCCAGCACTTCTCTGTAGAAGCACTGCTGGGTCATGTAAAACGAGAGGCCGCTGGTTCTCTTAAAGGCATCTTTCAGCCGCTTCAGTTCCACATCAGTAACTGCAGTCACAAAGAGAAGCAAATGATCAGACTTGGAGGGATCAGGGCCATCCTGGCAAATGGAGCAACTCTTTGTGGCATTGATTTGTCAAGTAAAGTGTCCTAATGGTCAATATCTGTGGCGTGATGCTGTCTGAAATAAGTATGTTGGAAGTGTTGGAAAGGCTCCTGAGAGATTTCTGTCCATGTTGACATGACAGCATCATGCAGTCACTGTAGACTGGTCCGCTGCACATCCATGATGGCAGTCTCCCATTCCAACACATCCCTGAGACTGAGATCTGGTGGAGGTCATTGCAGCACAGTGAACTCTGTCGTATTTAGGAAAGCAGTTTAAGACAATTTGAGCTTTCTGACATGATGCATTTTCCTGCTGGGAGTCCTAAAGTAATGGAGACATCATCTACATCAATACTTAGGTAGGCTGCCTCATTTAAACAATGCTCCAATGGTACCAAGGCTTCCAAAATGTGCCAAGCCTGAACCATTGATACAAGGCAGGATGGATCCATTGCTTTCATGTTGTTTACGCCAAACTCTGATCCTTTCAATCGAACACTGCAGCTCACATAGACTCGCCTGACCCGAAAATCTCTTTCCTCTCTGTTAAGGTCCAATTTTGCTAAATCTGTATGAACTGTAGTTTCAGTTTCCTCTTTAAATTTCTATTTTAAATTCATGACATTTTAAACATACAACAAAGTCATTCTTTTCATTTATTTTCAGGATGCAACAATAAACCTCAGAAATTAAAACTAAATTGACAGACTTTAGTTGAATATTGGAATAAATTAAATGAATTATTTCTCTCAATTTGCCTGTTTCTTTGGAGGCTTCACAGGTAGGTGCTCATAAATATTTGTGCTGTAATGAAAAAAAACAAAGGTTTTAGATATGATGGAATAACACATACCAATTTACAATACACTGGACATATTACCATCTGAGCAAATAATCCTGAATTGCTTTTCTCAGAAATACAAGTTCCAGGAGCATTTGGCAGGGAAAGACACATTGTGGTGTCGCTTCACAAAGCACTAGGATCAGATAAGATCCACAAAGCCATGAGTCCAACACGTGAAGGAACAACTTTCATTCTACATGATGTTGCAACACGCATCTGCTATGACAGACTGCTCAACTGAAAGTGGAAATAGTGGAAACAGAAAGGAATGTTTTGCTCACACTGCTCAGGTTAGAAATAAATTCTTGGGAATAACCGTTTCACATGAAGAAGGCTCCCTGGGACAACAAGGAGAGTCAGAAAAACTAATGAAAAAACGTTAGAAGAGGGCACGGCGCTGATGGTGCAGGGGTTAAGCGCGCGACCATATATGGAGGCTACAGTCCTCGAAACAGCCGTCCCGGGTTCGAGTCCCGGACCCGGCGACATTTGCCAAATGTCTCCCCCTCTTTCTACTCCTCTTTCATGTCTGCCTACTGTCAAAAAATAAAGGCCACTAGTGCCGAAAAAATATCTTTAAAAAATAAAATATTAGAAGAAAAAGTAGAATTCCACTTGTCAAACAAAACTGTTCTGAGATCAACCACTGGGGTTTTAAATGGTCTGCTATCAGTGTAGAGTAATTCAGTCCTGGTTTTCAAGCAGGACCCCATTAACGCAGTCTTAATGCCAAAAAAACTGTTCATTTTACACCTCACCAGCTCCGTTATAAAGAATCTCAACAATCAAGTTCAGGATTTTAGTTTTTAAAAGAGATTATTAGGTGCAGACCTTAAAAATAGTCCTGAATTTCTCCCAAACAGAATAAAGGTTTAATAAAAGTGAAACTGAGCTGTCAAGAAACTAAAGGCAGTGTTAAAGAAAGTGTACAGGTTTATCCAGAACCAGAACTGTATTTTATCCAGGGATAAAAACTATTCTTGGAAAGAATGATTCAGCCATCACATTTGTTGTTTAGTGTTTAGATATTCATGCCTCACAGGGAGCAGTGGTTGCAGTTGCACATTATTCTTCTGCTCACATTAAGTGTGATGGTGAAAGATAGGAAAAGAAAACCTGGTAAAAAGCTGGCCCTGGACTGCTGTTTGGCATTATATAAAAACAAAAGAGAAGCAGTCATAATCATTAGTAAACAGGGTAAACTGACGAATCTACTACTATCATTAATGTTTCACTTTTCCTTCCCATAGAAAGTACTCCTGGATCAGTGCTTCTTTGTTCTTTTTGTGTCTCTGCTCTGTTCTCTCAAACCCCCAGTCGGTCGTGGCAGATGGCCGCTCACACTGAGCCTGGTTCTGCTGGAGGTTTCTTCCTGTTAAAAGGGAGTTTTTCCTCTCCACTGTCGCTACATGCATGCTCAGTATGAGGGATTGCTGCAAAGTCAATGCCAGTGACTGTCCACTGTCTCTACATGCTCATCCAGGAGGAGTGACTGCTGCAAGTTACTGACTGGATGCAATCTGCTGGGTTTCCTTGGATAGAAAAACTTTATAACCAATTTGAATAATAAACTGAATCTGACTGCACTGTTCAATAGTTAGGATTAATTGTAATGTTTGTACCTGATTTGAAATCTCTATGATTCGATTTAAATGAATTTGTGAAATGCCTTGAGACGACATAAGTTGTCAATTGGCGCTATATAAATCAACTAAATTGAATTGAAACTAAATTAAACTACAAACTGAAATCCCATACCAATTTCAGGCTTGTTAGCCCACTGTGGCTAACAAAACATTCTGTCCATCAATTTATATGTTATTTCTACCTGATGTAACAAATGATGTAAATGTATGGCTTCTTCACTCAGACTGGATATTATTACAGGATCGCATTACACTGCTAGTTCTAAGAAAAACAATCTGAATCTGACCAAGTTCTAATCAGCAGCTCCGACCTCAGATGAAACCAGAAATTGGCCAGTGTAGGACTGATCAGTGTATCTCTGTCTTTAGGAGCCCTAGTTCCCGGTCCTAATTTTAACCAACTGTGCCTATAAGGACTACCATGTGCTTTCAGGGCAAGGATTTTTGTATAAACATATTCCAACCACTGAGATGAAAAAAGCTTAGGAAACTCATCACTCACCATACTAGGAAGCATCTCTAAGATACAGTATGTTTAATAAGATGTATAATCAAAAACTTAAATGTAATATGACGACGGTCCCCTAAAACAAATCAAATGTGTACTGCATCACGTCAGACAAAAAGAATTAATAAGGGTCAAATATGCAATAATAAAAGTAATTTTTATTTAAACGCGTTAGCTGCAGTTTTAGATTCAGATGGATTGTATTTCCTCAAACTGCTTTGCTATCAGATCGTCCCAATGTGCTTCATTAAATCACAGCAATAGGTTCCTCCTGAAAAGAGTCAGATTTCATTAATGGAACTGCACAGAGAATAACCAGCTCCTAATGACATCTAATGCACATTAGACAGTAATTATTGACCGTATTCCTGAAATATTTTGGTTTATGCTCTTGTTACTGCTGAAACACCCTTTACAGGATCTGGACAAAAACTGATAGTCCGGTCCGTTATGAATATTTAGGAAAAAAATGAGACGGTACAATACATATAAAGATGAAAACAACTCGCACTCAATTTACCCTCAGACCAAAACCCAGCGTGGACGTCCTTGTTGTTTAAGTTTAACCTGTTTGTAATATGTGTACCTCAGGGCAACAAGACTTTGCCTGTTCAGGATGCTGCTGAGATACTCCTGGCAAGTATGTATCTGTACTCCTCCATTAGCCCTGAGTGGGCAGCATGAGCTACTCAGCTTAAGGGTAGAACTGATTAGGAACAAAGTGCTAAATCACAGGCTTTAGTAACATAGCAGGCACCTCATAATCAACCCAGAGTTGCACTTCTCAGCACAACAGAAGAGGAAAACACCTGTGTATTATGTACGCAGGCAGTGCAAAGTATTGAAGAGTATCCTGGAGCAGACCTGGGGCTTGTTTTGGAAGCAGATTTACTTTTAAATGACTGCATATTGGTGGAACTTTGATATTTGATAGATAGATACTTTAATGCAATTAGAATAATTTACTACTACAAATATAAAAATATACACGTGTTGAGTTTGTACTTTTTACACTAAATAACAGAGCTCAGTCAACCTATTTGCTAAATTCGTTGAACCACCGGGTTAAATAAAGGTTACCATGAGGTTAAAACCAGTTTAGTCCACAGTTTTCATTGAGGTTGCTGTTCACACTACAGCAGAGAAACAGCTTTGTTTGGCCTTTTTTTGTTTTTATTATGAACTTTCAAGTACAATTAACAATTTATGCAGAAAGACAGCTTTGCTATGCTAACTCAAGCTTCTTTGTTTCCTACAGCCATGAGTTCCAGGTTGTAGTGTGTCATGACATTATAAAAGGATCTGGCGTGGACCAGGTTCTAAATCTCTTTAAATCTGGCATTTACGAGTAAAACTAACACTCCGAAGGCAAACTAGAGAAGCTGTGGGGCATTTTGCAGTTGCTGCTCTGATGTGGGTTAACAATGCCTAGGGGCAAAGGCATTCACGACCACCACGGAGAAGAAATTGATTCTGCCTACATGTTTGAAGGCCAATTTCTAACAATTTAAAGTCAACCACTGTAGAGTGAGAAACATAAACATCATTCCAGATAAGCTGCGTGAAACTCAGGAGCTCCATCTCAGGCTCTACAAGCCTCAGTTAGCATGTTAAATGTTCATGACAGCATAAGCAGAAAAAGACTAAAAGTGTATGGCTTGTTTGGAAAGGCTGCCGAGAGAAAACCTCATCTAGCTTGAAAGAAAATGACAGCCCAACATCAACCGGTTTGTAGAGTTGCATCCAAATGAGCCGCAACACATCTGCCACAATGTTCTTTGGACAGACACAAGCAAAGCGGACATATCAGAACAAACCGCTAGAGGGGCCAGAATTTCCTACAGCTTATTGCACATACAAGAAAAGTCATTGTGTTTACATGAACAGAAGATGAACGATCAGCACTCAACTAGACTCACTTCTGCTAAGAACTACAGATGTCAGGATTCTAGGCATTAGGGATGCTAAGATTAACTGGTTTTAATAAGCGGACGTCCATGTGGAAGATGTTAGTGCACTGGTAGAGCAGCTGTGAAAATATGCTGTTTTGGGGAATAAATCTAGCTATGTCACAAACATCAACAACAATGAGGTAAAGATGGTAGAGGCAGTTAAAATTTACAAACCAGACAACTATAAGTTAGCAACCTTATTACACACTTGAGACATCGATAGGCTGTGAATCTGAGGGTCCGCCTGAGACCCAGCTTTACCTGCCTCGGGTTCTGACTTATTTCAGGCACTTACATCTTAGAGTTACGTGTCTATCATAGAGATCCTTCAGGTCATCAGAGTCCTGTTTGCCAAGTGTTCCCAGGACCATAGCTAAACAACGGTGGCGGAGGGGGAACTTTGATGCTCCTCAGTTCTGGAACCAACATCCTGAAAACCCAAGGTGTGTGAAACAGTGGGTTCCTTTAAATCAGGACTAAAAAAGAAATCACTACTTTACTGCACCTTTGTCATAAAGGTATCATTAGTTGTTTTTCATTTGGATTTAGCTTCTTCTAATCCTTGTATTTTAATGTAATTATTTTATGTATTTCTTTTCTTTAAATGTCCTTTTTCACTTAATGTGTTTTCTTGCGTTTGGAGGCTCTTCAAGTTGCCTAGTGTGTGAACAGTGCTACACAAATCAACTTCCTTTGGGTGAAAAAGTATATTTTAATATTGTTTAATGACAATATTTTGGACTGATCCTATGTCCTTTTTTAGTCACTACCTCATAAATACTTGCTGTGTATTGTAGCTTTTTTTTTTTAGCATGTTTAGCGATAAGCATAATTATTAACCTGTAAATATCCACCTTTGTGTGTATTTCCTATAGAGACTGCACATCTTTACTTTACCCATCTCAATATTTCCAAATGCGGTGTGTTCCATGCCAGACAGAAGTTGCGATCTCAAAAGATCAAACAGAACAACTTCATTACATTCAGTCTGCTGAAAGCGTTGCTGTCTCTCACTCTCTCACAGCCTGAATGAACCGCAGATAAATCTCGATATGTCAGTGAAACCACAGTTTCCCTTTTAATCACTACTTACATCTCACTCTTACTGGAAACAGCTAACTTTGAGTAACCTTGCTGCGGTAACAGCACCCACACCGAAGAGTGTCAGCACTACCTGGTATGGCAGAGGATTCACAGATGGGGAACAGATTAGAGATAAGTAGGACACGTTTTTGTCCCAAACTACAGGTCCTTCTCAAAATATTAGCATATTGTGATAAAGTTCATTATTTTCCATAATGTCATGATGAAAATTTAACATTCATATATTTTAGATTCATTGCACACTAACTGAAATATTTCAGGTCTTTTATTGTCTTAATACGGATGATTTTGGCATACAGCTCATGAAAACCCAAAATTCCTATCTCACAAAATTAGCATATCATTAAAAGGGTCTCTAAACGAGCTATGAACCTAATCATCTGAATCAACGAGTTAACTCTAAACACCTGCAAAAGATTCCTGAGACCTTTAAAACTCCCAGCCTGGTTCATCACTCAAAACCCCAATCATGGGTAAGACTGCCGACCTGACTGCTGTCCAGAAGGTCACTATTGACACCCTCAAGCAAGAGGGTAAGACACAGAAAGAAATTTCTGAACGAATAGGCTGTTCCCAGAGTGCTGTATCAAGGCACCTCAGTGGGAAGTCTGTGGGAAGGAAAAAGTGTGGCAGAAAACGCTGCACAACGAGAAGAGGTGACCGGACCCTGAGGAAGATTGTGGAGAAGGGCCGATTCCAGACCTTGGGGGACCTGCGGAAACAGTGGACTGAGTCTGGAGTAGAAACATCCAGAGACACCGTGCACAGGTGTGTGCAGGAAATGGGCTACAGGTGCCGCATTCCCCAGACCTGGGCTGCAGAGAAGCAACACTTTTAGGCAACATAGCATGTCAAAATATCACAAAAGAAGAAAGTACAAGCGTTTACCTTCACTTCTCAAAGATGATGTTACTGACACTGTGGCTCTTACTATACTAATAATTACACTAAATCAAAATAACTGTACAGCAAAGAGGTTCACATCATTTAAAGCAACTGTGTTACCATATTTCCATGCCTAAAATGATATATTTTAAAACTCATCCAATAGTATCATTTAGTATTTGAGTACATTCTGACTAAAGTGTGCAGACTTATCTTTAGGTTTACACTAAGCCAGCAGGACCTAATGCCCCTGCAGGTTTCAGGTTTACAGGATGTCTTTGATCCACCAGGATAAAGTTAGAGTAACAAATAAATAAAAAACATCAAATTGACCATCTTTTACTAAACATTGAAAACAAACACACCATACATAACTCCTCTTAGCCAGTCCTGTGATGCTCACTTTGTTGAGAACTTTGAACTGAACAATTCTGTTTTTTACATGATGAAACTGAAGTGAGCACAGCTCATCTTGACATCATTAAATAGCACTCTGTATGGGAGAGATACATGATGGGTGCTGCGCTTTTTAAGGGGAAAACCTTTGGTACTTAATCCAGAAGAGAGCGGTAACATTTTTCCTGCAAGGTGAGAGATGTGTCACTGTTGTGTATCCTTGTGTGCCAACAGAATAGCAGTTCAGCTAAAACACACACAGAGGAAGTCTTTGTGTGATCTCACTCTGAGAATTTTGCCCATCTTCACATTAAACTTAATGGAAATGTATGTACATTTCAATAAAATAAATGTGATTTTTATTTTGCACCCTGATCTTTTGTTACTGGACTGGAGCAATGGCAGAGACAACAAGTCTATTGAAGCTGCAGTCTTATACCTCACATCTCGCTGTCACTGGCAACTGTCCCCACCTGCTTAAAGACTGCTACTATTGTCCCCGTCCCTAGGTGCTCCACAGTGACATTGCTAAATGACTACCGACCTGTAGCCCTAACCTTGGTGGTCATGAAGTGCTTCGAGAGGCTGGTCATGACTCATATCAAGGACTCCTTTTACGTCACTGTGGACCTCCATCAATACACCTACAGGAAGAACTGCTCTCACCCATCTGGAGAGCAGTAAATCCTATGACCATCTACTCTTCCTGGATTTCTCCTCAGCCTTCAATACCATCATCCCACAGACCACAGTGCAGAAGCTCTCTTCTCTAGGACTGAGTCCCACACTGCGGAACTGGATTCTGGACTTCCTGACCAAAAGGCCTCAGACTGTCAGGATCCAAAACACTGTTTCATCCTCCATCACCCTCAGCTCACCTCAGGGCTGCATGTTGTTCACTTCACTGTATAGTTTTTTACTGATTGCTATATTTTGTCTTTTTATTGTTAGATTTAGCTATGTATACTATAGTTAGTTTTCTTTTTACTTAAGTATTAGGCTTCTTAACCGGGACCTGAGTCCGAATTTCATACCTAAACATGTAAATGTGAGCTGGTAAGACAATATAAATGCTTGATTCCTTGAATCCTTATACATTAAGTCACTTTTAACATTTCTCTTAGACCATCATACAGGTAAGTAGCCCAAATAAGCATAGAAAAGTTGTCTTTAATTTCTAAAATTAAAGATTTTGTCAGGAGCAGAACACAAACTGTACACTGCTTTAAAACTGCATGAACTTCAAAAAGGAGCAAAATGGAGGGCTTTTCCGTCCAAATTTACTTGGACCAAAGCATTCCAATATGTGAATGAGACTGGTTCTGCTGGGAACCGGTCCTTAATAAAGAACAGTTTTTGTGAACGAAGACAACAGGAGACTTAAACACATGTACAGGTCCTTCTCAAAAAATTAGCATATTGTGATAAAGTTCATTATTTTCTATAATGTAATGATGAAAATTTAATATTCATATATTTTAGATTCATTGCACACTAACTGAAATATTTCAGGTCTTTTATTGTCTTAATACGGATGATTTTGGCATACAGCTCATGAAAACCCAAAATTCCTATCTCACAAAATTAGCATATTTCATCCGACCAATAAAAGAAAAGTGTTTTTAATACAAAAAACGTCAACCTTCAAATAATCATGTACAGTTATGCACTCAATACTTGGTCGGGAATCCTTTGGCAGAAATGACTGCTTCAATGCGGCGTGGCATGGATGCAATCAACCTGTGGCACTGCCGAGGTCTTATGGAGGCCCAGGATGCTTCGATAGCGGCCTTTAGTTCATCGAGAGTGTTGGGTCTTGAGTCTCTCAACGTTCTCTTCACAATATCCCACAGATTCTCTATGGGGTTCAGGTCAGGAGAGTTGGCAGGCCAATTGAGCACAGTGATACCATGGTCAGTAAACCATTTACCAGTGGTTTTAGCACTGTGAGCAGGTGCCAGGTTGTGCTGAAAAATGAAATCTTCATCTCCATAAAGCTTTTCAGCAGATGGAAGCATGAAGTGCTCCAAAATCTCCTGATAGCTAGCTGCATTGACCCTGCCCTTGATAAAACACAGTGGACCAACACCAGCAGCTGACACGGCACCCCAGACCATCACTGACTGTGGGTACTTGACACTGGACTTCTGGCATTTTGGCATTTCCTTCTCCCCAGTCTTCCTCCAGACTCTGGCACCTTGATTTCCGAATGACATGCAGAATTTGCTTTCATCCGAAAAAAGTACTTTGGACCACTGAGCAACAGTCCAGTGCTGCTTCTCTGTAGCCCAGGTCTGGGGAATGCGGCACCTGTCGCCCATTTCCTGCACACACCTGTGCACGGTGGCTCTGGATGTTTCTACTCCAGACTCAGTCCACTGCTTCCGCAGGTCCCCCAAGGTCTGGAATCGGCCCTTCTCCACAATCTTCCTCAGGTTCCGGTCACCTCTTCTCGTTGTGCAGCGTTTTCTGCCACACTTTTTCCTTCCCACAGACTTCCCACTGAGGTGCCTTGATACAGCACTCTGGGAACAGCCTATTCGTTCAGAAATTTCTTTCTGTGTCTTACCCTCTTGCTTGAGGGTGTCAATAGTGGCCTTCTGGACAGCAGTCAGGTCGGCAGTCTTACCCATGATTGGGGTTTTGAGTGATGAACCAGGCTGGGAGTTTTAAAGGCCTCAGGAATCTTTTGCAGGTGTTTAGAGTTAACTCGTTGATTCAGATGATTAGGTTCATAGCTCGTTTAGAGACCCTTTTAATGATATGCTAATTTTGTGAGATAGGAATTTTGGGTTTTCATGAGCTGTATGCCAAAATCATCCGTATTAAGACAATAAAAGACCTGAAATATTTCAGTTAGTGTGCAATGAATCTAAAATATATGAATGTTAAATTTTCATCATGACATTATGGAAAATAATGAACTTTATCACAATATGCTAATTTTTTGAGAAGGACCTGTACACATATGTTACAAATCCAAGATGACATAATCAATATATGTTTTTCAGACAAAATATTAAGAATTAATTAACTTTGAATTTAATTCAGAATGCTTAGGTGGGGAACTATGAACATGGAACTAATACAAATCTGGCTAATGGACTGACTGATCCGAGTTTCATTGGGTCGTCTGAGGTCGCATCTGTGGCATGTCGGTCTAAACTAATTTACAAATGTTGGATTGATAAGATTGACAAATGATTTGTTAAACTTACTGTGTCATCACTAGTGACACAAGTTGCAGGACAGTGGGTCTTGCAGACTGAAGTTGGGGACTCCGGTTCTACACAGCTCACAGATTATTTAAAGCACAGTTTGTTTGTCAAACCTTTACTTGGTTGATTTTTGAGATTGTCGGTTTTCCTAAAAGTATTGCTAACATCTCATCTCATGAGCTGGCTGTATCATTACACTCCTAGTAAAAAGCAAACCTTTGTATAAACATGACACACGTTTAGTTTGGACCTGCTTTACAAAGGTTTATCAGCACTTATTTAGTTTAAGGTGTATGTGCTGCATTATGCAGCAGTCTTTTGCCGTACCCTGATTCCTAGGATTACATATTTCACTTTAAACTAGACATTACACAGGTCAGAGTTCCATTTTAAAATATATTTTCTGAGAAAAGCTCTACATTTGAGAGTATATTTGCTAGCAAAATTCACACCCCTTCATTAGCATAAGGGTACCCGTAACATTACAGTTTTCAGCAGGTAAAACACCATGCCCCTTCACCCCTCCCTTACACCACAGAAACAACTGGGATGTCCCATCCCTTCAGTATGAATGCACAGATCTAAGGGCGTAGAATGAAGTGCAACAGTTCAGCTGAGATATGGCCTGGGTCTTATTTTTTTAGCTTCTGTTAAGCTCTTTTTTTTTTCTCCAATGTTGAACCCTAAAAATAAAATGGGTGGAACACTGAACAAATTAGGCTGTGCTGTCTACAGATAACACATAACTGACAAGCAATGAACCAGTTTTAAACTAGGTCTTTAGGCTCTTTGTCCCCAGCAGCCTGTCACAAAGACACCATTAGTTCCCATTTCTATGATTAAATGTATACATACAAACTTTTCCAGAGTTTGACAGACAGCAAATAAGATTTTAGCTCCAACAAGATGATTCCCAAAAAGCTAACAGCATCTCACCAGTCCTATGTCAAGTCTTTGCTGAGGTTTTTAAGGCCTGAAACTGCTTCTTTTTCTCTCCACTTGGGCCATTTGCTCCTTTTCCAAGGCCATGACACACCATACTGTCACGGTTAGGTACTAGAACTGGAAGAAAGATAAATGAAAAAGGTCTAAAGAAACACTTTCAGTAACCCTGAAGACCCACTGAAGACTCACAACACGTTAGAAGTTAAGAAGGTCTGGATGTTTGGAAGCAAAGTATAAATAAATTAGATGTGATTTAAAACATTTGCTCCACACTGTATGAGACTAAAATCTCACTGACCATGAAGCAAAGGACAAATGGACTGCATTTATACAGCATTTTTCTAGTCTTACTGACCATTCAAAATGATTTTTACATAACGAGTTGTCACACACAGATCAATAGGTAACTCGCTGTTCAGTGTGTTACCCGAGGAAATTTCACATGTGGTGGAGAAGAAGCTGGAATCGAACTCACAACCTGTTGATTGTCAGTCGACTACTCCTCCCAACATAAACTCAAATTAGAAACATGTGCCCTTATTGGGAGAATGATACAATATTACTAATACATACAACAAGACTAATATCCTGGATGGCTATGGACCAGTTAGTTGTATACGAAGGCTTCCAATCTGCTAAAACGTTCTATCACATATTTTATGTCCTTTTATTGAGAAGACAAAGACACTACCAGGCACAGATTTATACGACTGCAAGGAGAAGAGTGACACAGGACTACACCTCCCCCACATGTTCCTGTGCACTGCCAGACAGCTGGTTGAAAGAAGGCCACAACCCTTTTCCCTCACTTTCAAACATGACAAACTTGGCTGTTTAGATAAAAACTATGGATAGACATGTTGTGGAAAGGAGTTGTACCCATTACTCTACAGCATTACTCTGTTTAGCTGCCAACTGCAGGCTGGCTGCAGGAGCCAACAGTCAGACTAATTATCCAGCTAATATCTGCCTGATCAATTCCCAGTGTAACTCTATAAAGAACAAAGGGGAAAAGGCAGTAGCAGGTAGTAATAACATAATATGTACAATAAGCACTCCCAAGCAACAATTAGATTTATCTGGTATTTATTCTGGATTTTTACTGAAGTCTACAGATCCACATCAACATAAAACTGAATAAATGTTACAGAAAACATTAAAACCGTAATAATCAGCAGGAGAAGGTAAAACTATTGCTTTTAACAAATAGAAACAATTAGGTAATGTCTTACAGCATTGATTTAAATGTTATTCCTGTGAAACTGGTAATATATTGTGGAAATCTAATATATTGCCTTATCTTGGACTTCCCCAGCTGGAATGGGTCAGTTTTCCATTACCTGGAATATCCTGACTCCAGCAGCCAGCCTGAAAATATACCACCCAATAAAATGATTTGGCATGCAAATCAAAACAATATGCACGGCCGCTTGCCCAACATACCCAGCATAAGCCACAGCGAAGGTATGCAAATCCAATTCCCCAACCCAACGAGCACCAGGTAGAAATGCAAAGCAGTGGTTTATTAGGTAGGCTAAAAAAATAGGCCTGCTGACATTTCTGCCAGCATGTAACAGTAAGGCTATGTCTGCCATGATGGTCGCTGCGCTGTACGTAAATGTATGGTGATCAACCACAGAGGATCGAGTGTCAGGTCAGTGTTCTTGGAAAAACAACTACCTAGATCCTAATTCAAGCACACGTTAGCTACAATTTCCTTGATCAAACTGGTTGACTTGCATCACCCAGAGAAGTCAGAGAGGACTGTGATTTACTTGAGCATACACACCCAAACATTCACCGCTACTCTAGAGACAAACACTCACCAACATCATTAATACAAGGATATTTTTAATATGCTGCAACAGATCATAATCCTATGACCTCAGCAGGATCATAGCAATGGGCTAATGAGAAGCGACAACACCTCTGGCAAGGACATAAGGTTCTGTTTCCCTAACAGCATCAACTGTTATCAGGTTACAATCAGCTGCTGCTTCTGGAAGGAAGGTTTTCTTCACCATGAACTGTTTCAGAGAAGTTTCTTTTAAACATTAACTTGGTTCTTATGTAACATGGAGTAGTTTAACTTCCTGCAGAAGATCACACCGCCTCAACCCAGTAAAGGCCGATTTCCTGACAGCTCTCATTTCTTTAACAACATGACACCAGAGGCACCATCAGCTGTTAGCGGTGCAGTGAGTTGTCCACTACGCCTGATTTTACAAAAATTGACATTAGTGGCTCTAGCTTGCACAGCGCCAATAACAACAAAGAAAATTTGGATATTTTTCACTTTTGCGATGATAATTTAGAATAATAATTCATAATGACCATTAATTAAATAATTACTGACCTACTCAGTGGCACTGACATTATAAAAGTTTGAAACAGAGCAATGGTTGTAAAAAAACAACATGCTACTAATTGGATTCTTTTGGCACTTCCATATGGAGCAGTATTGTTTCTTTTATTTGAATAAAAAGAACCAAACGAAGACTTATATAATCACGTTTCACAGAAAGCTCTAAACAATTTTACAAGCTGCAGCAAAATGTTTTTATTCAAATATTGGAAACAAAGTTTCACCATAACTAGAGACCATGTTTCCAGCTGACAGGTATTACTGTGCTGGTGTAGCAGTAGAACTGATGTATGTGTAATATGCTGGGATGGGCCTGTTGTTGGTTCCTCAGATGGAGCCCTTCACATACTGGTGACTTGCTCTTGCTTTATTCATGCTAGTCAAAATCATGCTGTGCTTGTATTACAAATGACACGCAATCATAGCTAGACATGTTTAGAAGTAAGCTCCTTGCCTGTCGTTATGCTAATTAGTCACATGGTCGTTATGTTGTGATGGGTATACTGGTACCAGCTGGTGTAAAACAAGAGACAGAGGTACGCTATGTACGTCACAGCCCTTTAACCAGGACCCTGATCCAACACTTTTTATCCAGTTAATGACAAATAGCTCGCTAGCTTGAGGTTCTGTTTTATGTTAGCGCTTCAGTACAAAGGAAAAAAAAAAACAGTTTACTGTATGGTGATCATGTGATGGTGATCTAAACAGCATTTATTTAGAACTCACCAGAACCTCGGTTCCCTTATTCACTGACTCCAGTTGCATTACAAATTAATTTCTCTTTAAGGACCAACAGGCCTCCTAACCATTACTCTTCCCACTGGTGTCTCTGACTGCAGCCTCATTATGACAAGCCGTGGTCAGTATGGTGTTTCACAAACAGGCACATTTAAATTCTCCTTTTCTTTCCCATTGAAACATGCCTGCACGGCTCCATATGTGGTTTTTGGACTGTGCTGCCTACAGCTCATTTTAAAGATGGCCACGGTTTTTCAAGACAACTTTAAATGTGGCTGTAGGGCTCATGCAGAGATATCGGATAAAAATGTTCCTGCACTTGTGAAGAAACACAAGGATTGCTAACCGGTACTTTAAACACAGGACTTGTGTGACCCATGTGTCAATCTCATCAAACGGGTCAACCCTATTTGATGAAAACACATGCTCTGCTAGGAATCTGGATTGCTTGTTCACGAACACAGAGGTTGGTGACGGCATTCAAACAACGTCAAAGTCAACAAGGAGCCAACACTGGATCTGATCAGCCATTAGCTTCAAGAGTGTAATCAACTAAGTGGACTTTTGAGAACTCTCTTAGTTGTTACATGTGCAGCCTTGACCTTTAAACTTCTTTTCCAGATGGACTTTGTCATGCATAATAGACTAGTTTATTGCTAATCAAATAAGCAAGTTTCTTCCCTTTCTGAGTCAATGTTCCATCAACTTGTTACCTAATACTCTGGGAAAAAAGAAGGGAACTTTCACCACCGACATCGTGCACCCACTGTGGTGTGGCAGACTGATCAACAGATTTCAATGTGTGAGGCATTTTACTATATGCTCTGATTGGTCATTTCAGATTAATTTACACATAGGTGTAGGCTGCATGTATGGTTTCATAGCTTGATTTGAGTGCTATGGTCATAGCACTCAAATCAAGCTATGAAACCAAGTGCAGACATTTATTTCATCATCTGACTACTTCTGAAACCCTTTTTAGTGAAGGGTTCCTCAGGAAAACTGTCAACAAAGTGAGTAATCAGCCCTGCAATAACAGACTTGAATCAATCAGATTTAGATAATTCTGAAAAGCAAACTTTTTCAAAAGGATTCTTGATGACCATCAAACCACTGCTATCCCAGCAGAGTGCGTGTCTGTAAAAACCGAACCTGTAATTGCTGCAGTCAAGCCTGCTGTGGGAATTAGGAATTCTGCCATGTGACTGGTCAGATAAGGCTGGATACTTCCACAGTCTGTGAGTGTTTGATGAGTGTTCCTGTGTGTGGTTATAGGTGATCATCAGAGCAGGAATAGCTTTCAGCTGAAGGAATCCCTAAACAAGCACACACACATTAAATATCAGAAAAGATGGAGGCAAATTCAAGTCAATGCCTTGTTTAAATATAGCACGGAGGATGTTATCTATAAAATCAATCCCAGAGGCTCCTACATGCTTTTCTCAGGGTTACCAGAGAAGAAACCCAGATGATTGTCAGTACAACAGAAGGAGAGTATAGCTTGGCTGTGGAAGGCCACCAAAGAGAGGACACAGTCCTGGATGAAGTGGAACAGCCTCTCACAGCCTGGAAGTCTGATAAATGCAGCAACACTATGTCTCTATTTAAATTCTAATGTTGTTGTAACATTAAAACCGCTAATTTTAGCATATTTTATAGTTATTATATATAATAGACAAATGCAAAGTTCATATTTGTCACATCAAAGAAAACTAATATATGGTTTTCAAGTGTTTACAAATAAAAATCACAAAAGGGTGTCATAAATATAAATTAACCTCTTTAATCTGATACACTTAAATAAAATCCAGTACAAACAATGTACAATTTAAACTCAGTATAAGTTTGAGCTGCACCACTGATTGGCTTCCAATCATCACTGCAATTTCAATATGAGCAATGCTTGACAAGAATATTTTAGGCTAACATTTTAGGGGTCATGCATTGAAACTCTGCCAGCCAATAACACATATCTGGCAGGTTGGATGGTCTAGCAGTGATCTTTATGCCCACACCTCATGTAGACTGCAGTGACTAAAAACGCAAGAGGAAAGTAACAACAAAGTGGTTTGATCACAATAATATATATATATATGTTTGTGTGTGTGTGTGTGTATTTTTTTTACAAGCAATAGATGGGTCTTTCAATGGTTTTTTAATACGCCTACATGCTCTAAACCACAAAACTGTAACAACAGCAAAACAGATCAGATTCGTCTGCAGCTCCAGACGGTTCGATCCAAAGCTGCTAGCACGTGTGTGCAGTACAGCAGCTTGACAGCCCGCTAGTTCAGACACCCACAGCTCCAACACCACGGTCAGAATCAAATCGAAACACACGAAGGCCGAAAAAGTCTTGAAGTGTCCCCCTGCTGCAACCTAGCTGCATGTCAGCAAGCTGTCCAGGCGTTAAACATACAGGCTAGCAGTAGTAAAGACGTTAACGTTCCCCAGTAAAGGCTAGCTCTAATTGTACAGCGAAATAAGCCGACCCAAACAGTCGGTACTCCGACAAGGCTACATATTCCTCTCTTAAGACGCATACTGGGCTGTCAACTTTGCCCTCCTGCTTCGTCCAACTCCTACTGTACAAACAAGGCTTTTCTTCTAATGGGAACAACGCCACACCAAACACCGTCCGACAACCAACCAATTTAACTTGACCTTGCCTACATCTAAACACACAATCTGCACTAAACAGCCCCAGCCCCGCTGCGATATCGTAAAGGAACAAAGCATCTATTCAGGAAGCAGAAAAGTCAAGCAAATGTCTTTTAAGAGGGATTTATTTATAAAGTGTCTGTTTTGAATCGCTTTCAACTGTAGCACACCGTATAGCATTTCGTGGGCAGATTACTGCGGAAAACATGGCTTTATCTACTGATAAACCTCTATATGGCAAAAATCTAATTAGATGATCATAATTAATTTAGGCCGAATAGGAGAATGTATCCAGACTGTTAGAACTAGGGTTATACAGCAAACAGTACGAACTCCCAAACAGTAAAACAAAGCAGTCATCTTAAAGCGTTGGGTTTTACCGGGAGGCCTGGAGGCTCTCTGTTAAAGCTGTTAGCCTGAACGCAGGCAGCTAAGCTAACTCAGCTAAGGTGGAAGTGGCTTCTCTTTTCGGCTTACCTCTCTTGACAGCCTCGTCATACGACAGGAATCCTATCCTCGACTCTTTAGCCCCCATGCTCTCCTCGTTTCATTGCGATCTGAGGAAAGAAGCGTTTACAATCCGAGCGGCTCAGAAAGTAATTGTTGCCTTATCTGTTTATTGTGAAACGGGTCTCTAGCGGTGTGTCTATGTGGTAAACGGGTGAATGTTTTCAGCGACGCCTCTATGCTGTGTCACATGATCTCACTCTACAGGTCAGTTGATCAACGCCTGTAAACAGAAACGAAGTGATAGACACGGACTTTAGTTCGGTCTCATTGCCGCCAAAAAGTAGCTTTATTTCTGATTCTGAAAGCCACGGAATAATAATTTAACTCAGTATGCACAATAACAAAGCTGTCAGGATGTTTCTGCGTTAACAGTGAACTGTAACTGTTTTAAGCAGTGCTGCGAGTAGCCCAACCTAGTGGCTAGTTTACCACACAAACCTATTCTCTTCACACTACAGCGACATCTAGTGGCCATGTAGAAACCCTGTTTGAAACAGAAGCATGCATTCTTTCAGGGGTCGCTACAGCAGTGTACCTCTCTCACCCGATCCTTCCCCAACCCTCAACATATCCTCCTTCACTGCTTCTAGGAACCCTCTCCTTGGTCTTCCTTTTGTTCTCGCTGTTGCCAGTTCTATATTCAACATCCCTCCACATTTGACTTGTGCTGATTCTTTGACATAGTTATTCTGTCCATGTTCCCAGCTTTTCTTAACATCTCCAGGTCCTTTTACTGTCGTTTTGTTAATGCTACAATCTCCAACCATACACTGCAGCAGGTCTCACTACTATCATGTAAACTTTCCCTTTCATTCTTGCAGCTTTCCATCTATCAAATTATCTCGACACCCTTGCTTTGGATGACTGGCCCCCAATAACTCATCTGCCTTCTAGACGTCTGCCCCTTGCAGCTTCAATGTTCAACACATCTTCCTGTCATTTACACACACATATTGTGGCTCACTTCTACTGGCTTTCACCCCTCTTCCTTCAGATAATCCATATCTCCAGGCTCTCTTCCACCTGCTTCCTGCTGTCACTACAGATCATAATGTTTGATAAAAACAGCATAGCCCCTGGGGGACTCTGGCTGATCTCATCTGCCAACTTGTCTAAACTACAGCAGAAAAGGAAGGGGCCCAGAGGTGATCCTTTATCCAATCCCTTATCAACCAGGAACTTACCTCTTGTTCCTGCTACTGCCCCACTGTCTGTGTGATGGTCTTGAACCATTTATACATTCAGTTGTGTTCATAACAATAGGAGTGTGTTTTAAAAAGTGAGTAAAAGTCAAAATCCTTATAAAAACCCTCAATTGTTTTCTAAATGAAAATCTGAAGAAAAGCAGGTTTCATTAAAAGAAGGGTTTGCATTTTTCTTTGAAAACTCAAATATTTACTGTGTAAACTGAAAATGTTTAAAGATTCAGCTTTCCTGTGAATCACGGAACAAACATTTACTTGTATGACCAATGTTTCTGAGAACTGCCTCACATCTTTGTTGCATGGAGTCAACCAACCTCAGGCAGCAGTGGACAGGTTTTCCAGCCCAGGATGACTGGACAACATTCCACAGTTCCTCTGCATTTCTTTGAATTATATTAGAAAGAGCAAGTCTGATGTCACCCTTCAAGGTTGGTGTGTTTGTGGCTGCTGTATTGTCCAAACACCAAGACCAAGAGCATTTCCTTTTTGGCATAAAGCAGCATGGCCTCTTCAGGTATTTTGATGTATTCAAACTGATCTTTGGCCTGAGAACACTTCCAGAAAGAGCTGGAGAGTCACTGGTGAGAGAGATCTTTATGCTTCCCTCTTGGGCCTGGTACCTCTGTGACATGATCCCTGATAAGCTTAAGATAACAGATTGATGGATGGTTGGATGGACTGCATGGGGCTTTCTTTCTAATAACTCAGCTTCATGGATGCTTCTTCTAATTGTTACAGTACTCACACCTGTAGACCTTCTTTCATCACCCTGGAGCTGACCATTGACTGAGCCTTTGCTATTTAATATATTATTTAAACCATCTGAATAGAAGTTTTCTGTTTTCTTCCATTCGTTTTTGGTTTTGGTTTCTATTGTAGGTTATTGGAGCTCGTTTTAGATGTGCAGTCAGTCAATTTCTGCACATCTTTATACAGACCCATTCAATTTATTACAGTGACTTGCAAAAGTATTCAAACCCCTTGATTACAACTATACACATACATATATTATATTTTGAATGTTATGTAAAAGACTAACACAAAGTGGTTGCTGCCACCACCATATTTGACAGTGGTGATGTTGCGCTCAGAGTGATGTGCAGTATTAGTTCTCCGCCACACATGGCATTTTGCATTTTGGCCAAAAAGTTCAATTTTGGTCTCGTCTGACCAAAGCACCTTTTTCCACATGTTTGCTGCGTCCCCAACATGGCTTCTGGAAAACCGCAAACTGGACTTCTCATGGTTTTCTTTTAACAATGCCTTTCTTCTTGCCACTCTTCCATACAGACCACATTTGTGCAGTGCACAACTAATAGTTGTCCTGTGGACAGATTCCCACACCTGAGCTGTGGATCCCTGCAGTTTATGCAGATATTCTCTTAACCAACCTCTGAGGCCGTCACAGAGCAGCTGTATTTGTACTGAGATTAGATTACACACAGGTGGATTCTATTTAGTCATTGGCAATCAGGCAACATCTGAAGCCAATTGGTTGCACTCAGAGTGAAGGAGGCTGAATACTTTCACACGCCGCACTTTTCAGGGTTTTTTTCTAAAAAATGTTTTCAATCATGTATAATTTTCTTTCCACTTCACAATTGTTTACCACTTTATGTTGGTCTTTCACGTAAAATTCCAATAAAATATGCAGTATTTATGTTTGTGGTTGTAATGTGACAATATGTGGAAAAGTTCAAGGGGTATGAATACTTTTACAAGACACTGTGGAAGGAAGGTCCATCTATTTCAGTAACTCTATCACTAAGAGAAACACATTATATATTCAATAAATAAAAATATGTGTTCCAGTGAGGATTGTTTGTCAGATTAATTAAGTATTAAGTATTTTATGAAAGTAACAACCTTGAAGCATTTATAAAATAAATCTTTTAAAAAGCCCACATTTCTGTATTAAAAAAGTTTTTTTTATTGGTCTGATGTAATATTCTAATTTCAAATGTCATATTTTCATCAGGCTGTAAGCAGAAAATCTTCAAAATTAACAGAAATAAAGGCTTGAAAACATCTGTTTAATGAGCTAACTTACTGAAATTGTTATGATTTGGGTTTGTTTGGTCTTTTGGTTTCAGGTTTTTTCTTTATGTTTTTCACAGTTAAGGTTTTGAATCGTTCATCTGTTTATTATTATTATTATTCTTGTTAGATTTTTGAATCATGTTTCCGTTTGTTTTTTCTGGTCATGCTTTAATTTTGTTGTCTTGTTCATGTTATGTCAAGTTTGGTTTTCGGATCTGGTTATGCTTTTGTTGAATGTTTTTCTAGTTTCTGTTAGTTTGTGTTCAAGAGTCTCTGTTTTGCTCCAGCCACGTTTTGTTCTTCTGTCAATTAAGTTTATTCGGATCACATGCACCTATTAATCTGTCTTCTTGTTTCACCTGGTCACGCTCCATAAATACACACCTTCATCACGGAATCATTTTCAGAACATGCTCATGTCTTCCTTTCAGAACATGCTCATGTCTTGTTTGGATCATGCCATGCCTGTCTTGCCTGCCCGTTTGTTGTTTTGTTCCTGCCTCATCTGTGAGTGAGTTTTTGTTTTTTATTAAATCATTTTTCACCTACTGTCATTCTGCCTGCTAGTCTGCATTCTGGGTTCGTCTGTTGTTCAAGTCCTGACAGAAATAAATGAACTTTTCGACAATATTCTAATTTATTGAATGGGTCTGTAGAATAATTAGACTCATGTGTTAAAGCCTTTATTTCTGTTAACTAGGATGATTTTCCACTTCCAGCTAAAGACATGACATTTAAGATTAGAATATAACATAAAACCAATAAAAAATATATTTAATACAGTAATTGGGGCTTTTTCAAAAGTGTGTTTAATATTTCCTTAAAGGTTTTTATTTTTAAAAGTTACCTTTAATCTGGCAAATGAGCCTTTTAGGAAAGCATGTTCTAGTTTATTGAATATGAAATATATTTTCCCCTCCACAGTAAGCTGCCTTCATCTATAAATATAGGTCCAAACGTGAGGCCTTATTTAACAGCTGTTGTTTCCCAGAATGCATGGCTTCACTGACTGACCTCCACACTGCTGTTATTTAGAAAACTCCCTATTCAAAAATTGTTCAATTACACAGAATCAACAGCATGCATGACATAAACAGTGTGAACTTTTTGGTTAACTATATTTCACGTAGAAATATCATATAAACACTAATTTATATGGTGAGTAATGACGGATTTGTATTATTTAAAACACATTTGCATTTCCCTGCTTTTTGCAACCTAATTTGTTTTCCTAGATCCACAAAGATCTCTTGGAACATTTTCTATACCTTATCAACACTCTGAGCTGTCTTAGAAGACACCAGCAGCATTTGTTCCTCTTTATACATTCTCCACAAGCCTTGAAGGTAAAGGAGCTCCATGGCCTTATTCTAATCGTGAGGACAAGGTAAGGATACTCTACATATTACGACAGCCCATAATTTTACCTATTTTATTTAATGGATTCAAACATTTTTGCCAATAATAATTTTGTTTTTATTTAATTGCTTGTTTTTTATATGTTTTACCTGCTATGACACCTTAACAAGCCCGGAAAGAGCCAACATCTCTTTAGTCAGTTTATGCATTCTAGGAAAGTTATCCTAAGTAGCAAGGAAACAAGGAAGGCAATGAAGAAAATATACAACACGTAAAAAGTGAACAGAAGATGGACATTTTTTCAAAACAGAATATTGGTTGATGGGGAAAAAAGTGCATACCTAACATAAGTGTGCAAAAATAGCTGTAAAATGAGAAGCAAAACAAGTTAGATTTAAGTCACTGAAAAATTGCTTGTTAATCTTTATCCTCGATGAAAAAATATTTAAAATTAAGAACACAATCAAAACCAAGTCCACTCAATGATTATTTCTGTTTCAGAACCACATTTAGAAGCCGTGAGCTGGAGTTAGGCTCTATTTGCATTTAGGAGACTTTATTTTCAGTCCTTCTGTTGTTAATTTGTGTCATAATGGCAAATCAGATGACTCTAGTGCAAGCAACAATTACAGAGGCATTATTCAAGTTAAACGGATTTATTGATAA
The DNA here is from genome assembly GCF_021462225.1 of Girardinichthys multiradiatus. Taxonomy (NCBI): domain Eukaryota; kingdom Metazoa; phylum Chordata; class Actinopteri; order Cyprinodontiformes; family Goodeidae; genus Girardinichthys; species Girardinichthys multiradiatus. The sequence continues at coordinate 4,078,039 of NC_061810.1, read as the reverse complement.
GCAGGAAGCTCCTCTTGATTAGCCCTGATGATCTTTAGCTGTGTGGCTGCACCTGCCAGTCAAACACGCTGCAAGTGGAGGTGAGAGAGAAACCACACACACACATTACGCAAACCTGCACTCAGCACCCAGGCTTGTCAATTTGCTGCTGTATTTTGGTTTGTTGTCCTGGTATAAAAAGTGCAAACTCTTAAACCGAGTTGCAATCTGCTGGGTTTCCTTAGACAGAAAAACTTTTTCTCCAATTTGAATAAATAACTGAATCTGACTGCACTGTTCAATGATTAGAATTAATTGGAATGTATGTACCTGACTTTTGTGAAGTGCCTTGAGACGACATGTGTTGTGAATTGGCGCTATTTAAATAAACTGAATTGAATTGAATTGAATCCCTCCAGAAACACAAGACCTCGCCGTGAGATCTCCATCCATAATCACCGTCAGGATTTCCGTTTCCCCCAACCCCTTCTTTCAACTCTGGAACAGTAAGCCATTTAAATTCTCCTCACTTCTTAAGATTCATCTCCATTAACTCCATTATCTCTCGCTTCATGTAACTGCTTCTCTCTTCCTCCAGACGCTGCCAAATCACAGGACACTGGAACTACCTTTAGCTCTCCACATGTATCACTGTTATTGAAAATAAAAATCTTTATGGTTTCTATTGAGTCCTCTGAGTGGTTCTGCATGTGGGTCGGAAAACGAAAAGCAAACATGACAAAGATCATTAACAAACACTTGAACTTTAAATCCACCGCATTTCTTTTGTATTTTTTTCACCAGGAAAATATATGATTCAATCTGTAAAAACAGCGTGATGTGCGTCACGTTCCAGCTCCTCCCAAGGAATCCCAAGGTGTGCCCTGGCCAGAAGGAATAGTCTTTTCAGCAAGGTCTTTGCTCTTTGTGGGTCTCCAGAGTGAAGCACCCAAGGAGAATTGAAATCAGATGTTAGAGCCACGTCCACTGACTTTCAATAAAGAGGAGCAGACCAGTAAATTGAGTTCTTTGTCTTTTGGCACATCATCACCTTGACTGGCCAGATCATCACTCAAATTACTGCAGACAAGGTCAGATCAGCTGCACATTCCTGAAGGTCTGTTTGCAGGTCATACCTTTAAGACATTAACAAACACATCACCAACATAAAGCAAAGAACTTCCCAAACTTCACAACTCAAAAGCTGCTACATAAGTCATAAATGAACCTCACAAACAGGATCACGAGGCAGTCTAACCCAAACTGGACAGCAGAGAATGAAGACAAGCTCTTGTTTTGGTGATCCAGACCCAGGCATACCATGCTCTCCAGAACCATAAAATACATGTGAATCTCTTAAGGGTCGAGATCTGTTCCATGACCTCGGTAAAAGCTGCACTACCCATCCTCAATCCACTGGTTAATGATCCATCAAAGACTTATCTCAGTTAGGATAAGAACTGTGATCCCTATAATGTTATGTAACGAAAACTGAGGCCAAAATACACGACAGAACTTTTTAGAACAGCACCTACTGTCCTGATACATGGACCCTTTATCATACTTGTACCAGTGACCACAGTTAAATTGTTTCTCTGCAGTATATTGCATGTGGACACACTGAATGCCTCCTCGGTGTAGGTCTGTGAACATAACAAAATGGAATGGTTTTGTTACTTTGAGGAACCATTTATTTCTACCTAATGCTCAACTGTGTTTGGAAGCTGATGTCTGCAAAGGAATAGGAAGAAATCTTACAACTTGCAACATCTTCACAGAAGTCTTATTGGCCTGATGTTGGAGCTAATGGGTATTTGGAGGCACCTACTCAGGTCATCATGCACTGTGTGGGGCACTGTTCCCCACATGGCTGGGATCTCCTTGGTGGGTCATAAAGCATCCACCGTGTCTGCTGTTCTTCCACCATTGTTATAGAGAGTGTGCACAGGCTAAACACAGGTGGAAAAAACCTAAACAGACTTCTGACATTATCAATAAAGCACTTGTAATGCCTGAATCTTATTTACTATTGTTGAGAGGCTGGCAAACCCCTCACCACCTGACCCAGCTGAAGTCTATCCAACGAGTTTGCTGATTTTTTCAATTACAAAACGCTGAGAATAAGAGCAGTATGTTGCTTCACTTCTGGTAACGTGTCCTCTACCTCCAAAATTATTAATCTAGAAAAAATGTAACCATCGCATTGTACATGTTGGAACGGTATTGTTTGTGACCTGAAACCAACAACCTGCTGCTTTAAAATGGTTCCCACCAATTTAGTGTTTTAAGATTTTGTGGCACTAGTGGCCTTTATTCAAAGTAATCAGACAGGAAACAGCCAGAGAGAGACGAGGAAGGACATGCAGCAAGGGTGCGGAGCTCGGTGACCGATCCCTGAGAGGCTGCAAAGAGGAATAATAACCTTCATATATGGGGCATCCGGCCTGCTTTCGCAGTTCAAATTTGGCATTTCCTTTTATTTTACTTTATACCACATTCTACTGATCATTGTCAGCTTTTTGGAATTATTAATGCTTTCACATCATGCATATTTAAGGGTTAATATTTACAGCATTGACATTTTTCATTACTTCTGAGATTCTATCCGATTTATCAGTTTCTGGGCCGAGTCATGACCGCTGGTGACCCATTCTTGTATTATTAGTGCTTGGAGGTGATCAGTTTGTAGGTTTTCATTTCTTTGCCAGCTTTTTGAGAACTGATCTAAATGGGATAAAGATCTGGGGAAATTCTTGGGAATTTAAGTTAATTGTTTGTGGCTTATATTCATAAAGATTCTCAGAGTCCTCTCAGAGATTCCTATTTTAGTAAGGAGGAGTGGATGACCTGTTGCTAAGTGTGACGCTGTCTTCTAAGAGCTGTGATTGGTTGTTGCAAAAAGCCAAAAAAAACAAAAAAAAGCCAAAAAAACAACAAATGGTCTCCCGATAAACAGAGGAGATTACTAGCATTCTAAATGATATAATTTAGACTGGATTCAGAAATGTGTTAATCATGATGATAAAACTTAAATGAAATTAATTGTCACATAGCATCAACATATTTGAAGGTAGCTTATTTACATGCTCATTATTATTTTGATCATTATTATGTTTACTCGCCATGCTGGTCGTTTTCATACTGCATCTATTTCATATTAAGTTCATATTAATGTAAAATTTTACTGTCATTGCCTTCTTGTATAATGAGGTTTAGTTTAAAATGACCCAAAAAAACAAAATGGAGAAAAAAACGTGGAGAAAGCCGAACTGAACAGAGGAGCAGAGCCTGCTGGTGGAGGAGAAGAGAGGAAAGTTGAAAGGTAGGTTTGGTCCTGGGATCACGGTGGGAACAAACAGACATTCCCAGCAGATCAATGTGTCGTTTCCTCTGCTTTCAGCACCAGCCTGGAATGTGAGCAGCTCTGGTACCTGCTGCATTCAGAAGCTAGAGAGGAGATAGCAGAATACCAGAGAACTTCTCCACAGACGGGGAGCGTTGGAGATGACCATTTAGGCTTAGGCTGCTGACATCATCCTTAACAATACAGCAAATACTGATTCACCTTATTTCCTTCTATGTGTATAGAGCTTAGATTATTGGACTATTTTCTAGAGTTTGTATTTATGTATATTTACTAGGCAGGCAGGCCATGCATATATATATATACAATATATGTATGTATATATTTTCCAATTTTTTCAAAAATTTTTTGACAGCATTTTACAGTCTGTAAATATTTAAATAATTCTCTACTATATTGTTTGTAATTTTGTTCACTTTTTATTCACGGTTATTTATTATTGTTTCTATTATTTATTAATCCTTCCTAATATCACCTTACTAGAGGTGCACCTTTAAGGTGTCCTGCTGCTGCAACTATTTAATTTTCCCCCTAGGGGGATGATAAGGTTAATCTTATCTCTATATTAATAATTGTAACATTGTTATAGACGTTTATGTGCTCATTTATTCGACTCTTTAGGGGGTGGATCCCTGCATGATTGAGCCAGTGGCGTTTTATTAATTCACTGCTGTTCATTGTACAGAGAATATCTCTCCTTTCTCTCTGTCTTTCCTCCATCTTCTCTGCTTAAGACACAGTTAGGCTTACCAAAAGTCCTCCTCACTATTCTCAACATCTCAAGTTAGGAGCTCTCTTAATGACTAAGATGATTCATGAATAACTTTTATTTTAATGAGGGAAAATTCTAATTCTAATCTTAGAATTCTTCTTAGAATTACGTTACTAGGAGCTACTTTTAAGTGTAGGATTCTTTGTGAATACGGCCCTGATCTTTGAAGCTACAGGGGTTGGACAATGAAACTGAAACAGCTGGTTTTAGACCACAATAATTTATTAGTATGGTGTAGGGTCTCCTTTTGCGGCCAATACAGCGTCAATTCGTCTTGGGAATGACATATACAAGTCCTGCACAGTGGTCAGAGGGATTTTAAACCATTCTTCTTGCAGGATAGTGGCCAGGTCACTACGTGATACTGGTGGAGGAAAACGTTTCCTGACTCGCTCCTCCAAAACACCCCAAAGTGGCTCAATAATATTTAGATCTGGTGACTGTGCAGGCCATGGGAGATGTTCAACTTCACTTTCATGTTCATCAAACCAATCTTTCACCAGTCTTGCTGTGTGTATTGGTGCATTGTCATCCTGATACACGGCACCGCCTTCAGGATACAATGTTTGAACCATTGGATGCACATGGTCCTCAAGAATGGTTCGGTAGTCCTTGGCAGTGACACGCCCATCTACCACAAGTATTGGGCCAAGGGAATGCCATGATATGGCAGCCCAAACCATCACTGATCCACCCCCAGGCTTCACTCTGGGCATGCAACAGTCTGGGTGGTACGCTTCTTTGGGGATTCTCCACACCATAACTCTCCCGGATGTGGGGAAAACAGTAAAGTAAACTGTAAACTCATCAGAGAACAATACATGTTTCACATTGTCCACAGCCCAAGATTTGCGCTCCTTGCACCATTGAAACTGACGTTTGGCATTGGCATGAGTGACCAAAGGTTTGGCTATAGCAGGCCGGCCGTGTATATTGACCCTGTGGAGCTCCCGATGGACAGTTCTGGTGGAAACAGGAGAGTTGAGGTGCACATTTAATTCTGCCATGATTTAGGCAGCCGTGGTTTTATGTTTTTTTGGATACAATCCGGGTTGGCACCCGAACATCCCTTTCAGACAGCTTCCTCTTGCGTCCACAGTTAATCCTGTTGGATGTGGTTCGTCCTTCTTGGTGGTATGCTGACATTACCCTGGATACCGTGGCTCTTGATACATCACAAAGACTTGCTGTCTTGGTCACAGATGCGCCAGCAAGATGTGCACCAACAATTTGTCCTCTTTTGAACTCTGGTATGTCACCCATAATGTTGTGTGCATTTCATTATTTTGAGCAAAACTGTGCTCTTACCCTGCTAATTGAACCTTCACTCTCTGCTCTTACTGGTGCAATGTGCAATCAATGAAGACTGGCTACCAGGCTGGTCCAATTTAGCCATGAAACCTCCCACACTAAAATGACAGGTGTTTCAGTTTCATTGTCCAACCCCTGTACTTCATAATTTTGGGCTTCGCTCCGAAACTGGTTTTTATGTAGATAGCGTCTGCATGCTAACTCGGGTCACCAGTAGATGCTGACTTGGTGACCCCAAGATGCTACCTTTTGCTGCAGTTCTCAAGCAGTGATTTTTCTGAGGGTTCATTTATTTATTTATTTTTTTTACCCCGCTTACCATCTTTTTCATTATGCTGGGTGGCAAAATATATATGGGTCCTCAGTAGTGGCCAGTGGCCCATCAAGACAGGAGCTCAATGATTACTAATTATAGGTTCCCCAGAGACCCTGATCAACTTAAAGCATAATTTAAGATAATGCCTGAGTAGCATCTTAAAGGGATTGTTGGGGATACCAACAATTGTGGCACCAGTGATTTTATTAAAAATGATTTTATAACAATTTGTTTAGTTTAGTCTGCAATAAAACTAGAAGTTTTAGGGGGGTTCTTTTTACACACCTTTAAGTTGAGTGCTGTAAAAAGTGGAGTGGTTTATACACATCATTCACAAAAAAACAATTTGCAGAAAAACATCCAACGTCCAAGAACATACTGAAGGCAAAGCTCATTTTCTTCATTCATTAAGAAATAAATACACCAACACTTTAGTGTTTATTCAAGGCATAACTTTTTAGTAATGTTGCAGATATTGTCTACATTTGGTGGCTCGGCCTAAATTGTCCTGAATAAAAATCAGTTATTTCCCTACGCAGCTGCAGATGTCTTCATCATTGACTCTGCATTCAGTATCACCTCACTCACTTTCAGGATCAACTGAATCTAAAATAGATTTTCTTACACTTTAGGTGGAGCACAGATGGAGTTCATAAAAGGTATAGATGCTAGAATTTAGGACTTCCAAAACATACTCTTTAAAGTGTTGTACTGTACCTTTAAATGACAGATGTGGCGTGTGTGTCTGTTTTACAGAACAATTCAGTTTTTTTCTGTCAAGGCTTCAACATTTTCTAAAGTGGAACAAATACTCTCACTTTGATTTAAGTTGAGCAATAAATAAGAGTAATTTATAGTGGTTCTAATACACAGTTTAACCACCAGAGGGCAACAAAGAGGTGCAAATAAAAGTTATGTTCAATTGTTGGCACAATTTTGTACAGGCCAAATGCAAGAACCTCACATCTAGTTCAAAACCAGCATGTTCTCCTGTACAAATACAATATGACAGATCTAAAATTAAAAACATGAAAATAATCCTGCAATATAAAAACAGCTGGAGGACTGGTGAGGAGGGTCTCGTGTAATTTGACTGCAACCATCGCAGGTTGCCATTATATGACACTGAGGTTAAAGAAAATAAACATGCAATGTTTTAAGCCCGTTGTGTTTTCTGTGGGGTAATGTCATGAGCAGCTGTGGAAGACAGCTGAGAGTCTGGACAAAAACTGATGGAGGCTCAGTCTTCTTTAAAGGAAAAATAACTAACTACTGTGCAATGAGATGCTCAACAAAATGGAGTGATAGAAAGCCCTATACACACACTGACAGGCTGCCAACACTCACCCACACACAATGTTGGTCCCCTTTGTTGTGGCCTTAAAGGTGGAGCAGTTTACGAAGCACTTCTAAGTATGGCTCCACCTACAGACCGTTAACTGCAAGCTGGAGTATGGCTGGTTGTCTTCATTGGAGCATCTGGGCAACTAAGTTTGTTTTGTTTTTTTGTCAACACACCTATTTGTTTTTTTCTCTCTCTCTCACACACACACTCACTCACACACACACACACACACACAACCTTCTGAGCTTTTGTACATGAAATCGTCTCTCTTCCCACATTCCTTCCATGTCCCTTGTTAACATAGATGTGTTAAGAGTTCATGACTGTAACGAAGCAGAAACAAATGGCTACATAATCATACACTTTGCATACAAATGGTTGGTATTTTAATTAGACTATGTAATACTGAGTTGAGGAGGAAAAACAACAGAAAAACAGACACACGAAGCCTGTTGCATGTGTGAAAACATACGTGCTGGTTTAAACACATTCCACTGTTGGTTTTCCCACTCCAACAAGCACTTCAAAGCAGGGGTTTATTAATGTCCACTCCAATAAAAAAGTTACAAGAAGCCTTCAACTTAAAAGTACAGTGTACTAAATTATTTAACTGGATGGTTGCAAAAAATATCCAACTGTTTCTGTCTGTGATGATGGAAGTATTTCTTGCTGTCCACATACTGTCATGTACACTCTAAGAAACATGTTTTTTTTAAAATCACCCACACCAACCTAAACCCGCACCCCAAAAAGTCATCTGATTCTCAGCGTGAGAAGATAAAGGCGAGTGAGGCAGGAGAAGAGGTTGTCTGAAGGCTTCCTTTGTCCCTCCTTCAGTCACGTTTCCTCATCCTCTTAGAGAAATGCAGCACATTGCTCTGTGACGCAGCATGGTGGTGTTTGAGTGAACTGACAAGCTTTAATGGCGGTGTTTTTTCTACATCTTTTTGCTTTTTTATGACTAAATGTGTGTCTGTGTATGTACTGGCAGCTGCAGCAACAATCGTGTCAACCGACCAGCTGGTGATGGTTAAACTCACTCTATTTGACTAATTCACTGTGAGCAACTGAAGCGCCACATTAGGGCTCCTGTTTGTGGTCTCACCAGACTAAAGACTGGTTTTTCTTCTCCATATTGGAACAAACGGGGGGGAAAAAGTTAGCCGAGACAGGGGCGGGTGGGGCCAAGGCTCTGGGCCTGTAGGAAAGTCTGGACCACCTCCTGGGTCTGCTGGGGGGTTGTGTTGACGTCCTCCAGAGCATCTGCTACGGCAAACTGCCGGTCCCTCAGCCGGTTCCAGTTGGACAGTACATTGTGGTATTCAAACACCTTCTCATAGTTCCCCACAGAGTTGTAGAGTTTGATCAGGCCTCTGTAGTCGTACTCCAGCCCACTGTAACCTTCTCCAAACAGCTTCTTCCCTGTGAGGACAGAACACAGAATCAATCATGGGAAAAGTTCCTTTCCAATATTTCTAAGTAAAATTCCACACAGATTCAAATTTAAAAAGTCAAATTCCTTTTTAGCCTTTTTCTTAAAGTATATAAAGAAAAATTTAAAAGTGAGTCCTTTTCAGCTGATTCAGGGGTCGCCACAGCAAGTCATTACAACTTGTACATAGTCTTGGCAGAGTTTTTACGCCGGATGCCCTTCCTGACGCAACTGGGATTCAAACCCCGGCCCCTCATATTAAAGAGGCGGACTTAACCCTCCACACCACCACAAAGGGTGTGTAAAATAAAAATTTAAGGCAGATATTTATTTAGTGGTACAGCTTTTAAAATGGAACCTGCAAAAACAGGAACACAAAAGTAGGGAAAAACAGGAGGGCAGTTGGCACTAGAGGTCAGGGATTACAACACAAGAAACTCAAATGTAACATACATCTGTCCATGCTCACTTGCTTGATTTTTAGGTCTGGTCCAAACTCCTTTATCTGCTTTTTCCCTCCACCAAAAGCCTCATGAAAGAAGTATTTTGTAAATGAATGACTGCATTTTCTTTCGCTCCCACCATTGTCTCCTGCCGTTAGTAATGTTGTCTGACTCTTCCATTTGTGTCCGTATGTTTGAGAGTCATTCATGTTCCCAGGGCTGTGACACTGACTGACAGGTATCGGATTGGATGAAGAATGACATAGGAGCGCAGAGAGATGCGCCCAGAGGAGAACCTTTAAATAACCAATCAGAGACCAGCATGAAATCACATGGAAGCCAAAGGTTTAGGAACATACGTACATACTCATTTGGCTGGCGACCCTCGCCACTGAAACGTATGCATTTAGACCTACACAAAAAAAATATTACTGAAGCTAAAGTCAAATACATTTTATACACCTTTGAAGGCAATGTGGTCATTGCAGTATGCTTAGAGCTTAAAACAGTTCTCTTACATAAACTTCAAAAGTTAAATTTTTCACAACAAGCTCTTCAGTTTGGTCCCTTTTTGAAGAAGTGAGAACATGTTCATTTTCAGAGTATCCTTTTAAAGCTGTAAAATGGGTGTTCCACAAGGATCCACTTTGGGACCATTGCTATTTTGTTTATATATTAATTAATTACCTGAAAGCTGTAAAAATGTTCAGAACCAAATGTATGCTGATGATGCTGTCATATGGAACTGCAAAAACTCTACAGCAGGCTGCAGAGGAATCCAACAGGCATGTGATGGGAGCCTGACAGCAGTTTAGGGATCATTTCCTGCCCTTTATTGTACCAAAACTGCCTCAATGTGTTTCTGAATCAGACAAAAAGTCAACAATTTTACTGTGCTAATCTTGAAATAAATTCTGTTCTGGATTCCCAACTTAAATTAGGTCATAATAGGCAAGTTTGCCTATTATGAAAAAATGCCATGGCGGCCCCACTTACCAGGCACCCCGCCAACCCCACCCCCAAATCACAGGGCGCCCCAGCCCGCCGGCCACCCGCACAGCGCACCACGGCCATGCGGGGTGCCACCCGGACCCCCGCATGGCCACCAAGCAGTCCAGCCGGCCAGCCCCTCCATCAAAGCGGGCCACATCCCAATCAAAGCCGGCTAAGACGCTTCTACTTTTCTAACTGTAAAATTTAAACTGAGGCTTCAAATTCACTGAAATGTTTACAATTCAAAATGGAAACCCTAAGTGAAACAATCCTGTTTATTTTGTTTACTCACAGTGAAACTCTAAAGACATCTGCTTCTACTGGTGTTTATCCTATACTGACCAATAGCAATAGAGCGCAGGTAGAGCCTCTCTGCGTCCTCGTATTGGTTCATGTCGTAGTTGTAGAGGGAGGCCAGGTGACCCACAGACAGAGCCACTTCATAGTCCTCGTGGCCCAGTAGCTGCTCCTTGATCTGGATGGCTTTGATGTGCATCTCTTCTGCCTCCTGGTGGAAAATTCAAACACAAATACAGAGTTGATATGAAAGAAAAAGCATTTTGTTTCTTAGGTTTATCCAACCCATATACTAAGAGATCAACCGGGAAATGGGCTGTTGGCCGGAATCAGACAATTTTCAGATTTATAAACCCTGAAACGTGAAAATCCAATTTTCTCTGATATATGAACAGACCATATCTAGGAGTCAAAAGCTTGCTGTAACAACAATGTACTTTAGTGCTGAAGTTGTTACCGAGGACAGAAACATCAGACTTGGCTATTTTAAGTATTAGTGGGCCATTTTATAATGAAGACAGAAACTGTATTTCCCATTACATGGCTGCACTTTGTTCAGGGTGCATTTGAAAGACGTTCAGCAGATAACAGGAAGGCAAAACAGAGTACAGCACAGTTGCTTTGTTGGAATATTTTCAGCTTCAAGTCTCTGCCTGTCACAGACCATGCTGGTTTCGAAATGTTGGAAGCCTTTCAGAAAACAGTCAAGGTAAGGATCTACATTAGCTAGAATACACACAGCGAATGCCCTTTTAGTAGTGATAGCTTCACTAACTGTTAATATAAGATGCTAAAAACACTCATTTGTCTTTTTTTAAGCAGCCAAACCCTGTTTTACAGTTACTGCTCTCTCACACATGGTTTGACTTTACATCTACTCCTAATATCAATGACTTTCCACAGCAGGAACACTAGAAAAGGGCGCACCACGAACCAAGATGATAACAACAATGGCTACGTTCACACTGCAGGCAAAAACGGCCCATATCCACCCTTTTTATGGCAGTCTGAATGGCCCAATTCTTTCACCTGCAAAAAATTAAAACAAAATAATTTTAAATAATCTGAATTGTGCCACTTTCATACAGTGAGGAGAACAAGTATTTGACACACTGCCAGTTTTGCAGGTTTCCCCACTTGCAAAGCATGTAGAAGTCTTTAATTGTTATTATAGTAAAGTATATACTGTCCAACTGAGTGACAGAATCTACAACACAAATCCAGAAAATCGCATTGTGTGATTTTTAAGTAATTAATTTGCATTTTATTGCAGTATTTGATACATCTGAAAAACAAATTTTAATATTTGGTACAGAAACCTTTGTAATTCCAGATATCAGATATTTCCTGTAGTCCTTGACGAGGTTTCCAAACACAGCAGCAAGGATTTTGGACCACTCCTCCATACAGATCTTCTCCAGATCCTTCAGGTTTCAGGGCTGTCGCTGGGCAATACAGACTTTCAACTCCCTCCAAAGGTTTTTGATTGGGTTCAGGTCTGGAGACTGGTTAGGCCACTCCAGGACCTTGATATGATTCTTATGGAGCCACTCCTTAGTTGCCCTGGCTGTGTGCTTTGGGTCGTTGTCATGCTGGAAGACCCAGCCACGACCCATCTTTAATTCCCCTACTGAGGGAAGGAGGTTGTTGGCCAAGATCTCCTGATACATGGCCCCATCCATCCTCCCCTCAATCATCATGTCCCCTTTTACAGAAAAGCATCCCCAAAGAATGATGTTTCCATCTCCATGCTTCACAGTAAGGATGGTGTTCTTTGGGTTGTACTCATTCTTCTTCTTCGTCCAAACATGGCGAGTGGAGTTTAGACCAAAAAGCTCTATTTTTGACTCATCAGACCACATGACCTTCTCCTATTCCTCCTCTGGATCATCCAGATGGTCATTGGCAAACTTCAGATGGGCCTAGACATGCACTGGCTTGAGCAGGGGGACCTTGCATGCGCTGCAGGATTTTAATCCATGGCGACGTAGTGTGTTACTGATGGTCTTCTTTGAGTTGGTGGTCCCAGCTCTCTTCAGGTCATTGACTAGGTCCTGTAATTCTGGGATGGTCCCTCACTTTCCTCATGATCATTGATGCCCCACAAGCTGAGATCTTGCATGCTGCCCTACACCGAGGGAGATTGACAGTCATCTTAAACTTCTTCCGTGTTCTTATAATTGCTCCAACAGTTGTTCCCTTCTCACCAAGCTGCTTGGCTATTTTCCTGTAACCCATCCCAGCCTTGTGCAGGTCTGCTGTTTTATCCCTGATGTCCTCACACAGCTCTCTGGTCTTGGACATTGTGGAGAGGTTAGAGTTTGTTTGGCTGTGGACAGGTGTGTTTCATACAGATAACGAGTTCAAACAGGTGCAATTAATACAGGTAATGAGTGGAGAACATGAGGGCTTCTTTAAGAAGAACTAACAAGCCTGTGAGAGCTGGGATTCTCACTAGTTCTTAACTGATCAAATACTTATGTCATGCAATAAAATCCTAATTAGTTACTTAAAAATCAGACAATGTAATTTTCTGGATTTGTGTTGTAGATTCCATCTCCATCAGTTGAAGAGTGAAATGAAAGCATTCTACATGCTTTTTAAGTGGGAAAACCTGCAAAATCAGCAGAGATTCAAATACTTGTCCCCACTGTATGTGAAGGGAATTTGCTAGACTTTTTCGTTGTCTGTCATTTTAACTGACATGGTTAAAAAAACCTAGTTGTTTTTACCCATAGCTTTACTTTTTTAAAGTGATAATAATTAAACAATAAAAAATTTATTTTAATTAATTTCAAGTAATATTCAGTCCAAACTAGCTGAAAAGAGAATCCATATCAACCAGATGAATACATTTTACTTTTTGGGGTTAGGGTTACTGGGACCACTGAATGTGATCCCAGTAACTACATATAAACAATGAAATTAAACGATTGCACTTAAAACATGAACAGATCACCTGCTGTGGCCTGAAAGCACAGTCTCACAACCTCCTCCTGGTCCGCATGGACCTTAATTGCGCACCTGCTAGAGACTGGAATTACAAGCGCCACTTCAACCAAAGTTTTGAAAACAAGGAACATTTCTCCAACTGAGATTTTCAGAAATCAGCAAGACTCTCCTAATGAGGGGTTTCCTGATCAGGCAAGCACTCCACTTCACCACCCCCTCAGTAGCAAACAGCTAATTTATTTGCGAACTCAGGGGTGTGAATTGCAATCTGTCAAAATGATGAATGGCTTTCAGATTTTCCCATTACCATTGAAAAAAACTGATTAAAAACGAAAATATTCAGTTAATGCGACCCTTGCATATGTGGTTCTAAATCGGATATGTAGCTGCTGATTTTCAAAGCATCCGCAGCCTGAACAGTCATGCTGTATTTCATCTGACTTCAATCATTGTCCTGGCTCCAACTAGCATCCACACAGACTTTCTTACCTTTCTTCGTCTTGTTATGATGTGGTCATATTGTTGGCTCTTATTGCTCAACAACTTAATAATAACTATATAGAGATTCTGACATCCATTATTACTTCTGTAAACAGTATGCTGCTGTGTGACGTCTATATTCTTCTTCTGCGAATGCAGGTCGCTTTAGGGCCGCGAACTGTTTGGACTGAAGTCTGATGGCGGTTGCATTTAATTAGTAGCTAGAAAAACAATTAAAAAAATCTGAATAGAGCATCAAGACCTGCAGTGTGAACATACCCTAAGATAATTTTATATGAGCAATGTCTTATATTTTTGCATTGTGTAATGGAAATTCTTGCAGTAAGCATTTCACAGTGTATAACCTTTTTTACTCCTCAGAACATCTGTGTTAGAGGAAGAAGCTATAAAAGCCATTATCAGAAGTTTGATGGTTCAGACCCATCTTTAGGACAATGTCAGGAAGGGCAGTTAGGTCTGTTCCTAGATAACCTTGTCACTGTTGAACTGAAGAAGGGTTGGGGTCATGAACATGGACTCTTTGCAGTTGAGATAACATTGTCTTGTTCTGGAATAAATACTGTGTGAAAATAGCGTTCGGGGCTCTGTTCAACTGACTTGCTTGGTGACAGAGTCATTCAAACGCTGAATGCCTTTGAATAAAACTTATAAAGACAAAGTCCGGATTTTCTCTTGTTATGAGTCAACTTCTACCCACTTTGATAAGAAAATTCCACAACAATTTTGGCGTCACGAACAGGATCTAACGTGCCAGAGGAGACCGCGGGAGGGGGACACGGACGCCTGGCCAGCCTGGAGACGTTGTCCTCAGTCCACCTCCATATTACGGTAGAGGAGTCCGGGTGTCCGCCTGCGGCTTCTGGCTGATTAGATCCGAACAATTTGTCGTCAAATATATCTGGGTGAGAAGTTGCTCTGTATGATATAATGTATATTATTATTTTTTATTACACATTAACCATCATCTCCTAACTAATTAATTAGGTTCCAGAGTTGCGAGAGGGAGGACATCAGCTGAGGGTCCAGTTACCCTGCAAAAGGAATGGCAGGGAGGTTCTCATTGGTAACAATGGGATAAAGCAAAACACAGGGTTTTGCGGGTGGTTTTTAGCAATTTTCTACACCTCATAAAGGAGAAAAGCCAGTGGGCAGACGTGCCGCTGAACAGGTAAAAAAAAATGGTTTCGGAACCTTGAGGCATCAGGGGTGTCTCCTTCTTCATACTCTGATTTATAAAATAATGAAAGGAAAAAGTGGGGATGATTGTGTTAAATGTGCTTTAATTTGGAAGATAAGTTTGGTTTTTCACAGCGTGGAAGTTTGAGTGTAAATAAGTTAAATAGTTTAAATAGTTTCAAGTAAAACAGTTGATGGAAAAAATTTTAAAAAACATAAGGAAAAGATTAAAAAGCACAGAGTGCATCAATTAAGGGGTTAAAGAGTTAAAACTTTCCTGAAGGAAGTTTTGTTTGTCTTAAATATTGCGATCAGTCGGAAAAGAAGGTAAAAGTGAAAAGGGACATTAGAGATGCGAAAAGAAAGTTGTTTTAGAAAGGAGTATAGTTCATGTTATGAAAGGAAGTGACAGGCAGGGGGACAACTGACTGACTGACTGATAATATTTCTGTGTGGAAAATCTGAACCTATACTAAACTTTTCTTTTGCCTCTCTCACACACAAATACACACATACAGGTCCTTCTCAAAAAATTAGCATATTGTGATAAAGTTCATTATTTTCCATAATGTCATGATGAAAATTTTACATTCATATATTTTAGATTCATTGCACACTAACTGAAATATTTCAGGTCTTTTATTGTCTTAATACAGATGATTTTGGCATACAGCTCATGAAAACCCAAAATTCCTATCTCACAAAATTAGCATATCATTAAAAGGGTCTCTAAATGAGCTATGAACCTAATCACCTGAATCAACGAGTTAACTCTAAACACCTGCAAAAGATTCCTGAGGCCTTTAAAACTCCCAGCCTGGTTCATCACTCAAAACCCCAATCTTGGGTAAGACTGCCGACCTGACTGCTGTCCAGAAGGCCACTATTGACACCCTCAAGCAAGAAGGTAAGACACAGAAAGAAATTTCTGAATGAATAGGCTGTTCCCAGAGTGCTGTATCAAGGCACCTCAGTGGGAAGTCTGTGGGAAGGAAAAAGTGTGGCAGAAAACGCTGCACAACGAGAAGAGGTGACCGGACCCTGAGGAAGATTGTGGAGAAGGGCCGATTCCAGACCTTGGGGGACCTGCGGAAGCAGTGGACTGAGTCTGGAGTAGAAACATCCAGAGCCACCGTGCACAGGCGTGTGCAGGAAATGGGCTACAGGTGCCGCATTCCCCAGACCTGGGCTACAGAGAAGCAGCACTGGACTGTTGCTCAGTGGTCCAAAGTACTTTTTTCGGATGAAAGCAAATTCTGCATGTCATTCGGAAATCAAGGTGCCAGAGTCTGGAGGAAGACTGGGGAGAAGGAAATGCCAAAATTCCAGAAGTCCAGTGTCAAGTACCCACAATCAGTGATGGTCTGGGTGCCGTGTCAGCTGCTGGTGTTGGTCCTCTGTGTTTTATCAAGGGCAGGGTCAATGCAGCTAGCTATCAGGAGATTTTGGAGCACTTCATGCTTCCATCTGCTGAAAAGCTTTATGGAGATGAAGATTTCATTTTTCAGCACGACCTGGCACCTGCTCACAGTGCCAAAACCACTGGTAAATGGTTTACTGACCATGGTATCACTGTGCTCAATTGGCCTGCCATCTCTCCTGACCTGAACCCCATAGAGAATCTGTGGGATATTGTGAAGGGAACGTTGAGAGACTCAAGACCCAACACTCTGGATGAGCTAAAGGCCGCTATCGAAGCATCCTGGGCCTCCATAAGACCTCAGCAGTGCCACAGGCTGATTGCCTCCATGCCACGCCACATTGAAGCAGTCATTTCTGCAAAAGGATTCCCGACCAAGTATTGAGTGCATAACTGTACATGATTATTTGAAGGTTGACGTTTTTTGTATTAAAAACACTTTTCTTTTATTGGTCGGATGAAATATGCTAATTTTGTGAGATAGGAATTTTGGGTTTTCATGAGCTGTATGCCAAAATCATCCGTATTAAGACAATAAAAGACCTGAAATATTTCAGTTAGTGTGCAATGAATCTAAAATATATAAATATTAAATTTTCATCATTACATTATAGAAAATAATGAACTTTATCACAATATGCAAATTTTTTGAGAAGGACCTGTATATGGGATTTGAGTTCAACATCTGCGTTTTTGAGTCTGGATTTTAGAAACCTGCCCTTCTCCATGGCTACTCCGCCAGAGACGCTTCTCCAGCACGGCTTGAAAGAGAGAGATCTGCCTTCCTGCATGTTGAATATCGCAGTGTGACTTTCTACAAGAAAAAAAAAACGAAACTCAGAAGAAGTCTGGACCCTCTGAGATGGACAACGATCCATGCTGTTTGCAAGAGCCAGAAGAGCGATACACTGGATTTATATTGAAAGCATCTTATGCGGGCAGAAGTGAAACCGGAGCAAAGTTTCTTCTTTCTCCCTCCTGGAGAAGGGCCTGGTTGTTTTTTTTTTTTTTTTGGACTGATAGAGAACTGTGTGCCTGACAGTCTGACTCTGGAGCGATTAAGAAACTGAGGGGGGTAACGTACAAACACACACACATTTGCATAAATCTTTTCCTATTTTCTGCAATGAAGAACGCTTATTAACCGCTGCTCACGCTTGCTTGACGTGGACAGATATAGCGGGTTAAAATATTATTTTAGGGTTAGAAAAGTATCTTTAAAAGGGTGATAACTTAACTCATTTGATACTTTCCAGTTAATTCTTTTAGAGAAACAAGTTCGCTTTCGTCGTGGAATATTCAGGGTCAATTATTATAGTTATTAAAAGTTATTAAAAAGCAGAGAAAGTTACAACATCTCCGAAACTCAGCAGTAACCAAGTGTTTCTATGTTATTCTCAGGACAGATCTCACGAAGGAGTATTTTTAAAACCCAGCGCATGCGTAAAACCTGATGGGTTTCTCCTTCAGGTATAATTTTCTGTTGTCGGATTTTGTATTCCATAAATCTAATGGGTAGAGACCTCATTAAAACAGTCTTAGTTCTACTGCAGATGGTCTTCATACAGTCTCTGACACAGTACTTACAGTTTGGTGCAGTTTTTGTCCACAAGTGCTAACTGACGCTTATGGAAAGTACAAATTCATTGTTTTTCACAGCAGCTGCTGGGAAGAGGTTATATTAGGGTTTTTCTTCCCTCTTCTGATTCATGCAGCGTGTTGATTTACACTGTACCTTATATCAAGTCCTGACAAAAACTATGAAAGGTTTGGTTCTGCAGATTCTTTTTTCTCCCTTTGGAGAAGGAAAGGACACCTAATCAGTTCTGTGCTGCACAGAAATATTAAAACACTTGTTGTTTTCTAAGATATCACCAGCTAAAAACTTTTAAAACTTTTGAGAGTAATTGGTTTTGTTAAACACATTTCCCTTGGTAAAACAAACCTTTAAAATGAGAATGAAAAATGGGGTTATTTAGAAAGAATCTGATTGGACAGTGGTACCACACACAAAAATTAAACTAATCTCATGTTTCCTAAAAGACTCTGCATGAAAAGGCCTTCAGAACCGTGGAGTTATTTTCCACCACAGTACCAAGTTTTTTAAGCATGCTTTTTCTTTATTTTAAAACAGATCTGGTTTTTGTTTTGTTTTTGGCTTTTTAGCATAATGTTTGTCTGAAGCTTCTTATGAACTGTGTTAGGAGCAAATATGATCTGAGGTAAATTAGGAGCTGTGAACTAATAATTTTAAATCTGATTATTGTCCAAGCAGAAACAATATATTTAGCCAATCCTTCAATCTCTGCAGAAAGTTAACACCATTGTTCAATGCAGTAGTACTCAACTTGTGGTTCCTGGACTCCTGAAGCCCGTAGGCCATAGAGTTTGGGTCCATAAAATTATAATATTTAATTAAAGGTAGGCTGATTACTTATTAAAACAGATCTAAGCCAATGATGAGTTCCAGTCATTTGGTGGCTTTGAAATGCAATAATACTAAAAATTTCTACTTTGGGGAACACAGATTGGAGTTGAAGAGTTTAGTTTTGGAACCAAGGTTAGGATTTTTGTAACGGAATCAAGACAAGTAAAATCCTTTATTTTAGGAAAAGAAAAGAAATAAAGGCCCTCTTAACAGTAAGAGGATGGTCGGCTCAAACTCAAGTCTCCTTGTTTGATTTCTTAGGGTTTAAAGATTAAAGGAATACATATGAGTACAAAGATACACAAGGTGATTTCAGATGACTAAGAGATAAAATATTGGAACATTTATCAGCATTTGGATTGTAAAAGAGGGGTTCTAGTAATAAGTTCTCCCCAACTCTCAAAATTTAAATAGCCCAAATTAAAGAAAATGAGAAAAAGTCCAGTTTGGAGACAAGCTTCTTATCTTAATTTCTGATTAAGTCAAACACTGCAGTTTTGTTTAGTTTGGGTATAACATGAAAATGTCAACGCTGACTTTTCTAATTTCCCCTCGGGGATCAACAAAGTATCTTTGAATTTGAATTGAATTAAAAATACTTCTTTGCATTTAACTTGAAATCCTGCAATGCAGCTGCGATCAAATTGAGTCAAACAAAAAGTGAATTATAACAATAACTCTCAGGATTGTAGTTATTATTACAGAGTTACAGTACAAAGAATTAGCAAAAGGTTTCAGCATCAGTAAATTTGGATTCATATAAGAGAAAACTTGCTGTGCTTCTAAATACTTTGAGATATCTTTGGACTATGTGCACTCATTTTTAAAAAGGATCCTGACGATTGTCATAACAAAATTGATCAATTATAGCATTAAAAGATATGGTTGAGAAAACATATTCTGAAAAGAGATTGTTAAAAATGTCTTTTAATTCTTGAAGCTTCAAATTTGGCCATTTGTCTGTCTTTGATGTTTTGTCTTTGTTTTGTTGGAATGAATGTTTGTTTATTTGTTGCATGAAACAATAATCCATGTTTAGAATAATGTTTCTAAATCTCAGATTGATTAAAACTTTGAGTTTTCAGGAGAGTTAAGAAGCAGCTTGTTTCTGAGGCTGCCAATCAGAGGTTAGTTCTGCCTGACTCCGCCCACCTACCAGGTTGGTTCATGCCTTTGTTGTCATGGTGACGCACAGCACCTCCCTTCCTGAGTTTTAACACTGTTTAAGAGACAATAGAATCAAAATGCTTGTAGTGATTGTTGCCTTAAAAACATGTGGTTTTTTTTTTGTATAATAATTAAGGATGTAGCATGACTTTTGGATTTATGTGTTTTATTATTAAAAGGTTAATGAAATAGTTTAAACTAGTTTGAAGAATTAGTTTTGCATGCAGAATCATTGGTGATTTATTAGATTGAAAGTTTCCCTGGAACCATTAAGCTAGCTGACAGTTCAAGATATGCAAAAGTAAGGAATATATATTTTTGATAAAGAATCAGAGTCATGACTTTATACTTGGTGGGAATTATTTATTAAATTCAAATTTGTAGGGTTTATGCATCTGAATTACATTAGATGTCCATTAATCTAATATTCATCTTTGTACAAGACAAATCAGGATGATATGTGACTAATTTCTAAGTGAGACATTGATGAACTGAATAACTAAAGTTTGTGTTTTGTTGTTAATGGAACTGAATTGCAGGTAAAAACATCTGGATTTTCTTTATGTTGCTTTCGTTAAATTCATAGTGACACATAGTTATGTCAGAATTCATTTCTTTGGTTCTATGTAATGTGATCTTGGTTATTGGAACATTTTTGTACAAACTTTTGCTGGATTGTCGCATGGGTTGGACCCTGCGCCAGAAGAGGGGAATGTCAGAATAAAGTAACATGGGGTTCCAGACGTTGTATCACTCATGGGAAAAAGGGTAGCTCATACCTCCAGTGAGGACTTAGTGACAATGCGAGAGAGATGTTGTACTTTGTTTATATAAATGGGGCATAGCTCCCTGAGACCACATTCTGAAAACCTCTCTGAAATTATGGTGTTGATTATTTTGTGAAATTTTACATCTCCACAGATTAGACCATTTTTGAAATTCTTTTTGGGTATTCTGAAACTATGAAATATTGACCTGTAATCAGACCTTCCTCAAACATCATGTCACATTTTTGATATTCAGAATATTTAGCTGATGGTCACTGCTAGTTTATCAGGTGAAGTCAGAAGATCAATTCTTTTGATTTTGTTGGATGTTTTGATGAAGTTCATGTAGTTAAGGACTTTGAATTGAAAATTAGCCAAGTGTTGTGAAGGCTCTACCTATTGTTCTCACTTATATGAGATTGAGACAAAGGACAGGCAAATCTCAGTCCTTTTGAAGTGCTGTGTGGCAGGTCTCCTAATTTGGACATGGGGATATTGCCAGGATCTTTTTCTTCCACATCTTTGTGTGAAGATAGGATGTTGTTTTACTGTCAAAACCTGTCCACTGTGTTTTCTCAAGTTTCACAGATGGTGAAGGCTGCATTACCAGAAACAGCCACTTCCACCCTCCAGTCCTTTATTCCTGGAGACTGGATTCTGGTCAGAGAATTTAGGAGAAAACACAGGAAGTCCAGGGCCGGAATGGCCCATATCAGATCGTATTAGACACCCAGGAAAGCTGCAGGAAAGCTCCAGCTCCTCCAGCTTCATCTGGCTTCCAGGACAAGTCATCTTCCAACTGGATCATCCACGGCTGAAAGGTGTGAGGACAGCAGACCACCACAAGACAAAGAACTGTAAGCTGATCACTGGCGAGTGATTGAAGAGGTGGTTGAAGAACACTGTTCTTACAAGGGCACAATAATCCCTTGGGCAGTGCAACGTTATTTCAGAATCTACTTAAGGCCGTCGCATAGCCTGAAAGTTAGAAATCATAAGGTCATTTGCCTCACTGCACACACACCACAGTGAGAGATTCTTTCCTCCCACTTTGACAGCAAGACTGACTCTAAGGAGGAAATCTCGGATGCTTTTATCTAACTTTTATGTTTATTGCTTGATATTTATCATTATGGTATTATTACAAATTTGAATGTGTTCATTTCCACCATTGCTTAGTTGGACTATGGAAGCCTAACTTCCAGCAGGTTAGAGTTCCTGTTTCTAAATATATTTCTAGAGGAGCTTCCTATGACCGCCCACCTGTACCAGACTGGTGACAGGCAGCTTGAAGCGCAGAAGCCACTCAGGAGAGGCAGCAGGATTTTTGTTTTTTTTTAAGTTGTTTATAATTTGTTTTCTTTGAGAAAAAACTGTTTGCTTTCAGTACCAGAAGAAAGGACATTCCACTTCAAGGTCACGATGCAGTTAAATGGAAGATAGTCTGTTCTGATGCTAATGATTGGTATTGCAAGTATTTTTATAACTCTTGTGTTCATTTTGGGAAAGGTACAGCAAAGACAATGTGTGGTTAATCTGACTAATAATACTCATCAGCGGATTCGAAGAGAGATTCATCACTTTTCTGACTACTATGATCATACTGATAATGTTTGGTGGCAACTGATGCATCAAAACTGTGAGGAATTATACTGTACGGGAAAGCAGAAATGCTTGTAGATTTTCTAGTGAGATTAATTTAACGTGTGCGTCTACAGGAACTCTTTATAGAATTCGGGGTATTAGAAATCCGATTAAAGGTCCAGATATTTGTATTACACAGGAGGAAAGTACACCTTATTTCCTTGGGAAGACAGTAGGTTGCGAACCTATTATATCTGTTTTATGTGCTTTAATCAACAGACATAAATTTGAGTCATGTCCTCTCAGAACTGATCCTCATACTATTTCAGAATCTTTGGCTCCAGATCCTTTTGTGTTAACTTTTAATCTTACTGCTTTATCTGAGGAAGGTTTCACTGTTCTAACTACGGAGCAGCAGGCTATAAGAACTATGAGTTTACAAACTAGAATGGCTTTGGATTATCTGTTAGCTGAGAGGGGTGATGGTTTTGAAGACTTTTCCTTTAGTTGTGATTATCTGGTAATCAGAAGAAAGGAGTGTAATGGAAATTCTTGCAGTAAGCATTTCACAGTGTATAACCTTTTTTACTCCTCAGAACATCTGTGTTAGAGGAAGAAGCTATAAAAGCCATTATCAGAAGTTTGATGGTTCAGACCCATCTTTAGGACAATGTCAGGAAGGGCAGTTAGGTCTGTTCCTAGATAACCTTGTCACTGTTGAACTGAAGAAGGGTTGGGGTCATGAACATGGACTCTTTGCAGTTGAGATAACATTGTCTTGTTCTGGAATAAATACTGTGTGAAAATAGCGTTCGGGGCTCTGTTCAACTGACTTGGTTGGTGACAGAGTCATTCAAATGCTGAATGCCTTTGAATAAAACTTATAAAGACAAAGTCCGGATTTTCTCTTGTTATGAGTCAACTTCTACCCACTTTGATAAGAAAATTCCACAACAATTGTTACCCTTTGTATTTTAAAACTTGAAATTTTGAAATACCGATCAGTATTAGAAATGTGCTTCCTTCCACTCTCCAGCCCAGTACAGCAAAAATCCATACGAACACTTGAGGGGAGCAATAAGTCAATTGAGTGCGAGATAGTAAAACTATTCTCAGTTTAAATCAGGTGTATCTGTGGGTCAGGATGATCACAGACCGTGTCCACCGGTTACCTTAAACTTCCTCATGGACTGGTAGAGCCGTCCAAGGTTGCCGTAGTGTTTGGCTGTCTGAACATTGAACTCCCCAAAAGCCTTCTTGGCCAGCTGCAGTGAGGACAGGTGAAGGTCGTGAGCTTCCTGCAGGAGGCGCTCTTCTGTTTCTTTATTGTGGCAGTCGATGGCAATTTCCTCCAGAATTAGGGCTGTGGGAAACAAGTCAAGGGTCAATGTCTAAAGTGGTAACTACCTATAGTTTTACACAAACAGATCTGTCTTGTATGACAATGCTTCCTTAAATCTTGTCCTGGGATGGAAACTTCCTACATCAGAGCTGCCCAGCTCCAGTCCTGCAGAGCTACTATCCTGCAACTACTAGATGCAGCGCTTCTCCAACACACCTGAATCAAATGAATGGCTCCTTACCAGGCCTCTGCAGAGCTGAATGATTGAATGCTGATGAGGGAATTCAGCCATATGATTCAGGTGTGTTTGAGCAGGGATTTGTATTGAATTTTATTTATTTTTTAAAGCATCTAGTGTGTTTTTGGTAAACTGACAGCTGAATTTGTTACCACACGCAGCAACTGGCAACAACAGGTTGCCAAGCAGTTCTCACAGCACGGACTCACATCTGGCAATGAGCTGCAGATGTACAGCAAAATGCTCGCCACAGAAGAATGCATATAACTTTCTTTTTTGTTCATTCTGATGATGGTATAGCTATAAGTTTTATAAGACAAGAAAACAAAACGGAACAAAAACAGACGGGATACAGAAAAATAAAACAATAATTAAATATTTTGTGCAATAAACAAAAACAACTATTGAGCCAAAATTCACTTGGTGCTACAGGGTTGAAGCCTTTTAGAGGGAGATATAACGTTGGCAGCTTTAGGACAGTCTAACTTTATTTAGCCTTTGAGAAACAAAAACATAATATCTTACACTTGAGATCTTAGACTACAGCTTCGATGTGCCACCCTTCAATAATCTGTGCACCTACCTGGCCCTCCAAACAAACAAAAAAATGCCCCTGCAGGGATCCACGTAAAAGTTGTAGAAAAGTAGTTCTGCACTACCAGACGTAAGCGCCCCGTCCTACAGTGTCCCTCACACAGTGGGCAGCAGCCCATCTAATACCACAAACTTGCCTTACCTTTGAC
Organism: Girardinichthys multiradiatus; assembly: GCF_021462225.1. Lineage (NCBI taxonomy): Eukaryota > Metazoa > Chordata > Actinopteri > Cyprinodontiformes > Goodeidae > Girardinichthys > Girardinichthys multiradiatus. The sequence continues at coordinate 4,053,469 of NC_061810.1, read as the reverse complement.
TCTCTTGGAAGATGCCAGCAGAAGATGATCCTCAGGCAGAATATGAGTTATAATGTCTATGGCACGTTCCGCATGGAAACTGGGGGACAAAACACAGCATCTGATCCAAATGTGTCACATGACTCAGACTGTTAGAAAGTGTTTAAACTGGGATAAACACTTCCAAGAATAGCAAATGTCCTAACAAAAGTTGTTTACATGCTGAGAAGAAGCAAAAATGAGTGAGAGTGACAGAGGTCAGAGCAGGGCTCAGTTCAGAGCTGCTGTATGTAGGGAGGAGTACAACCCTCTGTGCTCCCTGTTGTTTCTAAGCAGGTCCTGGGCTCTAAACTACGAAGCTGCTTCAACATTCCTTGGATTTCCTTCCTTCCTTATCCTGGGAAGAGATGTGGCTGCTCCGGAGCGGGTTAGTTTTCTGCTTGAAGTTACCATGGTGACAGTCCCACCTAGGTACGCTTCATGATGGTGAACCTGAAGTTACCTCGATAAACGACCTATCCAGCTTCAGATTACAGGCCCCTGTTCTGGGAACTTAAGCAAACACTATGGTGGGTTTGGTCAAGGCAGATGTGCTGTACAAATAGGGGGCTATTCTTCCTGGTGCAGAACTGATTTTACTGAATCAAAGGCACAATATGCCCCAAACCAGACAGGCCATGCAAATTATAAAGTGATGAAGATTAAAGGAGAGAGGAGAAAGGGAAATGGGTGGGAGGAATGATTCAGCCAGTCTTTAGTGTAATTAAAGTTAGATCTGTTAGAAATCACAAAGAGCTGATAACTTTTTCCCCACTTTTCCAATTCCATCTATCCCTATTTCATAGCCTAAATTGGTTTGACATATGCAATGACACATTTCAAAGTGTCCTCATTAGAGTCAGAGTAACAGCATAGACCCTGTGAACGTGAGTCATCGTCTTCTGGGTCATCAAGAAAGAAGATGTGCAGAACTGAATCAGCAGCCTTGGAAGTTTCTCAGATTTATTGTACTCACAGAGCGTTGTCAAATTTCCCAGAGCTATACTGGTGAACATATGAGGAGTAAGCCAGGTCTTCATGGGCTGTGGCGACATGGATGTTCTTCCCCCCAAACACAGACTGTCGGATGTCCAGAGCTGTCTACAACAGCCACATGCAAAAATATGGCATAAATGAAATCAGTGAAAACCGAACAGCTTAGAAACCATGGACACTGATGGCCTATTAAACACTATGCTTACCTGGTAAATAGCAACCGACTGACATATGTTGTCCACATTTAACAAGTAAAAGCCATAATCTAGCAGCGTGTCAGAGTACTTGGGATGCTTGTGTCCAAAATGTTCTCTGGAAGGTAGAAAACAATGCATGATAAAGAACGCTGTTTTACTTAGCTGTAGTTGCTTTACCAGACACAGCAGGTTACCTTGCTAGAAACACAGCGTGTTTGATCAGCTGCTCTGCTTTTCTGAACTCCCTCTTCACCACACAAGCCTGCAGCAGGGAGACAGACCTGAGTTAACACTGTGTGGCAAAAGTATTCACTCCCATGGAACCTTTTCCACATTTTGTCATGCTACCACCACAAACGTCAGCGTACTTGTACCTGAATGTGGAGGTCTGTTGGTGCCACAGCTTTACCTGCCTCAGGTTTAGATTAATCTTGGCTGAGGAGCACCTAAAGCCGTGAGCTTTTTGGCAGCTTTGTTTATTTAAAGACAATTACACAGTCTTCTTTAAAATACATTCAGCCTTACAGTGTTAGTGAGAACAGGGCTTTCAATACCTCCTCCAACTTTCTAAATTAAGGCAATTGTTAAAAAACTTAAATCTGGAATTTGATGCTGGTAATCTGAAAACATAAATGACATAATGAGACAAATGTTTTTAATTCATAGCTAAAGGTTTGCCAAAGATGAAACTTTCAAGCCAAATGTGTCAAAGCACACCACTTTTCACTGATTACGACCAAGGATTCATCATTCGAACGAAGAAAAAAACCTTTAAACAGCAGCAACACAAAATATTTAGAAAGGAGTTTGAGGAGGACTCAGATGACGTGGCCAGAAATCCCTGCTGGGTGTGTAGGATCTTTAAACTGCCTGGTCTTTCACAGACAACATCATGAGAAGAAATGGGCAGAATCTGGCTCCCCTGCGCGGCCTTGATGGCTGGCTATCTTCAACTTCTCCTGGAAGTTATGTAAACATGACGCTCTGCTCCCTCTGCCCCCTCCCTTCCCTGAGGACATCTGTGGACCTGCTCAGAACTTTGTGGCTGGTTGATGAACATTCCAACGTACCATCAAGGACAATGCCTCTGGGACAGTGCTTCATGGACTTACTTGCACACTCACTTGCACACACACACATGCTCAAGATAAACATATGCACCCCTCACACCACCTTCAACGTTCCCGGCAGGATGTTGTTTTGTAAACTTGTTGCTTCTTTGTGCTGAGGTTTTTTGCAATCTCAAACTGTATCCTGCTAAGGTTAAAGTGTGAAATATGATTTTTTTTCCCTCTACTTACCTAATGTGGCCTCTTTTCTCATCTAACAAGGGCAGCGCCTGTGAGTGGGCAGCAAAGCCTCGGTGACCTGTCCCCCCTTGTCTTGTGTCATGATGTATGTTTGGATGGGTTGTACTGGAATTCTAATTTCCCCTCGAGGATCAATAAAGTATCTTTGAATTGAATTGAAGTGGACAGTGTGATTTCACAGAAGTTTGATTTACTTGGAGTTATATTGTGTTGTTTAAGTGTTCCCTTTCTTTTTTTGAGCATATATATATATATATATATATATATATATATATATATATATATATATATATATATATATACACACACACACACATACACGTATGACAGGTATATTAAAAACCTAGACGAGTATAGTGGACAGAGTGATTTGCAATCCAGACTATATATTCGTACTAGAATTGCTACATTTTGCCAGCTTTGCTCTTACGTAATTTATCTGAGGTTCCAGCAGATTTTGTGGTCCAAGATTACACCAAGACATTTTATTTCATTTAATTGTTCATCTTAAAGGGAAAGGTCTGTAGTTCGTAAAGTGATATCTGTCTCCGGTTTTAAATAATAATACCACTTTAGCAATTTTCATTTTTGTTAGGAAATGTAACTGATTGAAAAGGCAGATTGCAGATGTGAGTTGGTGGTTTAGCTATTTCCTCAATAACATTTTTTACAGTTATTATATCTATATCACCCCAGTCTGTAGGTTTTGTTTTTGTAATTTCTTACCATCTCCAGGATTTCATTTTCATCAGTTGCCTAAAAACATTTTACCTGGGTCTCTTCACCAAATCTTCTACACCTCTACATTCTGTTGTTTGCATTTTCTTTATTTTGATGCCAATGTTGGTCCCACATTCACAAAGTAAAATCATCAAAACCATTGACCACATCCTCCATGTGATCAATAATCCTGTCATTTTCAATGAAATATTCCAGCTAATTTGTATTTTTACATCCTGCCCTTAAAATGCCATTTCAAACATTCCATAAACCTTTAATATTAGTTTTGTTTTTTTCCAGTAATTTGTTATTCTTTTTTACACATCCTCATAATGTTAACTTGTTTTTATATGTCTTATACTTTTCTTCTGCATCAATAGTTCTGTATTTTATAAATTGTCTATATAATTTATTTTTCCTTTTACAGGCCTTTTGTTCCCCTTTGATGACCCATGAGCTATTTGTAAATTTGTGTATACATTTTGTATTGTTTTGTTGGGCAACTTTTATCATATAACAAGGTAAATATTTTTAGAAGCCCCTTATAAGCTTTGTCAATTTATAAATTATCTCCCATGATTGTATCATTAAATCATTTTTAATGCAGCTATTTTTTCCTCTAAATTTAATTCTTGACATTTGATGTAAGTCATAAACAAACCAAACTATGTGGTACTTGTTTACAATAGGAAGGCAGAACAAAAACACACTGATGTTTGTGGTTGTATAGTGACAAAATCTGAAAGAGTTAAACAGGTACAAATACCGAATACATGACACTGTATTTCTGTGTCAACCAAACCTTCTGAGTGTTACCTTGGATGCTTGTCGGAGAACATCTACTACTACTTTGACAGGAAGCCCTGGAGAAATTTCCTTCATAGCCTCTATACACCACCTATATGCCTAGGAAACCACAAAGAAACAGAAAAATTAGTTACAGAATTTTCAGTGCAACTAATGAAGGTGCCACAAGTGTCTTAAACATCCTTACCTCATCGTAGTGGCTTTTGGCGAAGAGCAAGGCACAGAGCTCGCCGTACAGCGCTGCCTTGTTGGCCTGATGGCCATGTTTGGCTAGCTTATCCATGTAAGACTGAGCAAGCTTGAATGTCTCCTCTCCAAGGTGGTACTTACAGTTACCGTTGCGGACATGAAGCAGCCTTAAACAAAAGGAGGACGCTTTAACAACAGTCAAGTCCTTCTAGTTCTGTCTTCATTTGCTGTTTTATTATCAGAAAGCTGCCATTTAAATGTAATTCAACATAAAATAAAACTGGTTCGGTTTGCTATTTCACTAAGATTTTAAGTCCTCAATATGATGAAGACAAAAACCTTTGAACACATTTATTCCTAACTATGCTTAGAGAATAAAGGAACAGGAATTATTGCAAACTGACAAGTGAAGTGCATGAGTTGTAGACATGTCATCATATAACACCACCAAATCTGATGGTTGTAGGGTAAAAAATAAAATGCAGTTCCCATAACTACATAAACAAGACATTAATGACTGCAGGAAAAAACCTACGTGTTTTAAACTCAGTTCCAAAAAAGTCCAACATTCAGGTGGAAATATCTGATCTGAATGTTATTTGGCACACATGCAGACCAGTGATGGTTAGGTAAATGGTTTATCCATGAAAGAGCTGGGTTGTGCAGAACAGGTACCAGAGGACATGTAAGCACTAATACTCCTTAAACAGAAGGCAACCAAACATAGTTCTCTCCTAGATGGTTCATGTGTCAGTCAAAGGTCTTCTTCAGTTTTGATCATGGGTTGGGAGTTCCCGGCTTATGAGTCGTTGACAGGAGAATTACACTATTAGTGGGTCACACTGGCCCACCCGTCCATCTTCCAATTGTTTGTGGGATTATTACAGCCACTATTCTTTCCAGGCAGTTTCACAACCTTGCACACCTTGCAGCATTTGATCAAGACACCTCACATACTGACAACAACTCAAAAGAAAACCCATAATCAGAAACTAACATAGCATTCAGGAGGAGAGGTGCACTAAATTCAAGAAACCATAAAATCCAGCTTCAATCTATTTAAGTACTCAGGATTGCTGTCAGACAGCTGCTGGATCATCTGACGGGTCTCCAGACAAAGGGGATTTCTCAGAGACAAGTTAGATGGGTGGAGTTTGATAGATTAAATTGAGACAAGCCAAACTCCATTTGGGTGTTTGGCTTTTTTGTCTGAGTGTCAATGAAAGCTAAAGTCTGGGCAACTTATTTAAAGCAATTCTAGGCGAACTACCTAACAGACCATTCTAGGACTCACCTGACGCAGCATTCCAAAGCTCGGTAACAGTGGAGAACCTCACTGTGGAGCGTGCACAGCTGTAGGCACGACAGAAACACTTTTTCTGCATCTCCGTACCAGCCAGCATCAGACAAAAAGCCACCTGGAATTAAAAAGACACCATAACACAGATAAGTGTCTACACAACATTCTGCAATCTCACATTGTCTAAGATATACCTGTTGAATTTGTCAACCCCTGACATTAGCAGTAGCAGCATAAAACGCATGATTCACACAGACTCTTATAAAATGGCAAGCCCAAGGATCTGACCAGGCCACGTTTCATCCTATCACTCTGTGTGTCTGTGTGGAAACCTAAATCTGTGAAAACTTTACCCAGCACAAAGCCAAACTGGATTGCCTTCTCCTTGACGTGCGCGTCCGACTCTGCGATGTAGGAGCAGCGGCGGCTGAAGGAGTTGGCGAGGACCGAGGCCACTTTCACCCCGTGGTCCATGAGGGCCTGGAAGCAGTGGTGCAGGAGGTGTCTGCCACGGGGACAAAGAGGGAAATCAGCATGTCACTTCAGACAGCAAGCAGGTCTTCACCAAAGCTTAAAACATTTTTTGTTTTGCAGTGGAACAGTAATTCTTGCTGAAATACAATAAAGAGATGTTTTACATTTGCTTAAAGAGTTCTTCATGAAAGCACCACCAGATCATAGATTCAGTGCTATTCTTCGTTTGTTTATTTTAAAGTAATCTTGCTTGACATTTCACCACGGTAAACCCACCTGCACACAGACCATATTCTTCAATTGTGAGCTGGAGATTGTTCTAAAATGAGTGAGAGTTTTCTGTCTGCTGTTAGTAAAGCATTGGAAAAAGTAAAGTTCAAGTGCTATAGCTAAAACACGGTCAAAACAGGTAAGATGTGAAGTCACAACATGGTCATTTAGATCTCAGGTGGAACACTGGACCAAACATCACGTCCATCCCTAGTAGCAAAAATTTAAAAACTCCAGTCTTTGATTCAAGTGTATAACATCCATTGGCTTAGAGGACTAAAATCTGATCAAATATAATGTTTTTGCTGTTTTCGTTAATTTTTTCCCCAAACAAAAAGCTGAAAGAAAACTGGTAGCATGTCACATGCTGACAGTGGAATATACATAAATAAATATATTTCCCATATATACCTGAGCAACCGCCTCCAGCAGTCAACACCAGAGTCTAATAGAAATCAGTTCCATCTATTTTGCTACTTTGTTAAATCACCAAGAAAGTATCATGGTCCACATCCACATTAAAGGGATAGTTTGGACTTTTTGAAATAAAAATGGGTGTCATTAGTTTAGACCAACCAAAATAGAGACTTTAGGACACATCGATTTTGATAACCTCTGGTCTTGTATAGCCAAAATGTTATATTTTCCCAAAGTTTAAGTCTTGACATCACCTGACTGAGTTGAGTACATCTGATTATGAGTTTAAACAAATTAATGTCATTAATGCCATAAAATGTATCAATCTCCATAAGGAAATAATCACTGTTAATAGAGTCCTCCTTTTGCACTTTCCTCAATGACTTCCTCTTTTCCCCTATACTTGGGCAGTCAGATCATTCCTGTTTACATCTGAATGAGCGTCTTCTTCTTAACCAAGATTTAAATGCTTACAAACCTAAACCCCCTTAATGTAACCATATTGTTTTAAAAACAGAACAATTCATATTAAAAGGCAACTGAAACATGTAGCGTTTAGTTAACAATTCATAACTAAAAGTTGCTTTTTTTTAAATGTTAGTCACAGCTTCATTGAAGAATTATTTATATAATCAATCCCCAAAACACATCAACATCCTTGGGCTTACAGCCTTGGGCTTTTGTTCACGGAACTAATCAATTGTTTCACTCTTTGGATTTCCTCCCAGGTCACAGGCAGTGTAGATAAAACACAAAGTTCACTCAAGTGTGAAATTACACTGCTTAGTTAGGAGTTAGGAAAGCTGTTCTGATCTAGCAAAGGCTTAAAAAAGCTATTGAACAGAGGGACAGCAGGAATAACAGCATCTTGGGGCCCGTTTACATGACAACAATCCATTGAAAACAGGCTTGTTTCTGTGTTTTATGTGTCTACACGACAACGTTTAAATTACAATCTCTGTTGACACGCCAACAGCAAATGTGAAGATTGTGCAACTCCCCCACCACAGCACTAGTAGGCGTTATGTTCTTTGAAGCGCAACAACATGCGCAAACAGTGCTTACAAAACGGGAAGTGTAATGAATATATAATAAAAATAATAAAATAAATAATAAAGAGAAAGAATTGAATATTGGCATGTACATTCTTTGCCATGAAGCCTCTAAAGTTCTCGTGCAACCAGTTACCTTTAAAACTCACCTAATTAATGTCACATGATCTGTCGGTATAACCACACTTTTCTGAAAGGCTCCAGAGGCTCCAACACCACTAAGCAAGAAGCATCACACTATGAAGACCAAGGAGCTCTCCAAACAAGTCGGGGACAAAGTTGTTAAGTACAAGTCAGGGTGGGGTTGTAAAAAATATCAAAAATCCTTGACGTTCCCACAGAGCACCATAACATCCATCTTCAAATCTAAAGCACGTGGTACCACAACAAACAAACCACTGAAAAAAACCTCACATACTGGTCAAGGAGGGCATTAATCAGAGAGGCAGCACAGAGACCCTAGATAACCTTGGAGGAGTTGTAGAGTTCCACAGCAGAGACTGGAGTATTTGTCCTTAGGACCACGATAAGTCATACAGTCAGCAAAAATAAGAAAGCCTGGTTTGAGTTTGCCCAAAGACATGTGGGCGACTCCACAAACATATGGAGGAAGGTGTTCTGGTCAGATGAGACTAAAATTGAACTTTTCGGCCACCACGAAAAACGCCATGTCTGGCGGAAACCCAACACATCCAATGACCCCAAGACTACCAGCCCCACAGTGAAACATGGTGGTGACAGCATCATGCTGTGGGGATGTTTTTCAACAGCAGGAACTGGGATAAGGGTATGTGTCAAGGGAAAGATGGATGGTGTTAAATATAAAGATGTTCTTGAGCAAAACCTGTTTCAGTCTGTGATTTGAGACTGGGATGGAGACACTGCTAAAGCAACACTTGAGTGGTTTAAGGGAAAACATTCAAATGTGTTGAAATGGCCTAATCAAAGTCCAGACCTCAATACAATTTAGAATCTGTGGTTAGACTTGAAGATAATGAAAACCATCCAACATGAAGGATCTAGACCAGTTTAGCCTTGAGGAATGGGAAAACTCTGAAAAACATCTATTTTAATTCCATGTTGTGAGGCAACAAAACATGAAAAACGCCAAGGGGGAAGAATACTTTTGCAAGTCTGGGAGTAGCATTAATGCCACATCTTCTTTGTACTAGGGTTAGCATACTTAGCGGAACAAAAATATGACTGCTTCAACAATGATACACACGGATAATCAGAAAATGCTCCTATGTTTTTAATATGGTTTCTTAAGAGTAGGTGTGGATGATTTCACTATGTTAGGTGGTGACTGATCATCACATGTTGGTGATCCTAAAAGTAAGGTCCAGGGATCTCTGTGTTGTAGGACATGCAGATGGACCTGTGTGATAAATTGGACCCACTGGAAAACACCGAATATTGATGAATGTGTTCATTTTTGGATGTAAAACAAAATTGTCTTTCACCAACAATCCAAGTGTTTTTCAGTCTTTATTAAACTGTTCACAATTTTTGGGTTTAATTTTTTCAATTAACATTTTACATTAACAGCAAGATTTGATACATTTTTGGTGATAGAGCCTGTTTGATTTTGTACACCATGGCATTCAGAACATTTAATGTTGAAAAATAGAACTTGGGAAAAAATAAAGTGGAATTTGAGGAATAAAAATAATTTTATATGTCTCTGCTCTATATAAGTTCAACCTATTAATGGCTAATAAATGCTCTTGTGCAAAAACGTTTCCTCCATGACCCGAGTGGTGTTACTGTGTAGCACCTTTTAAATTGAAATACAGTTTTTGAGTTGGCCTAATCAGTGTGAGGCTAAGTGTACTTCACGTTTCAACCAATTGAATATTCAGTTGTACTCGGCAAGTTGGGAAAATTGAACAAATCTGTTCACACGTGTTCTGTGGTCTGAATGTTCTGCTTTGTTGTTTATCGTTAAAGCTCATGTTTAAACACAAAGAAATGGTGATAGAATTTTGATCAGGATTTTGCTTCAAGAAAAAAAGAATTCATGATATATGATGCCATATCACTCCCCCCAGTCAAGAGTCTGTCTTAAATCAGAACATTTAGTTAAAAGGTTTCTGACTAATATTTAAAAATGCCATAAAGTAAAATACATGAGTATGCTAGCCAATTTAAATATAGTTAACCTGATCAACCTGAAATGCTGATGTGATTATGGGTTCATTCTGACCAGTTGAGATAGATCTACACTGGGATATAAGTTTTCTGTCTGCACATGTAAAGCTAAATGATCTGGGTCTGATCTATAAAGACAAATCTATGAATGCATCACACTAGAATACCATCAGCATGGCTTCACGACATGAAACTGGCCACTGCAATAAGATGTCAGCAATGTGCAGACACCAACAGACAAGAAATATGGAAAAGAACAGACCAATAACTGATTTGAGGATAACTGGAGGCGTAATGTTATGAAGCTCTCACCGTTTGTCTGAGGCTCGAAGCACTTTGGCAAACACCTCCAGCTCACAGAACTCTCCTCCGAGCTGACAGAGTCTGCCCTGCTGGTAAAGCTGAAACATAAAAATAAGGATGAACAGTAAGAACAGAAGCACAGCAGCTTATTATCATAAACTCATAATAACATGGGATACAACAGATGAACTAGAAAAATTTGCATTTCCTGCGAAATTGCAGTGTGAATGCTGTAAGCTGAATTTTTTATCTGAAAGCTGGCAGAAAGAAGCTGAAATTGACTGCAGAAAATCTGCTGAAATCTGATCAATTAGAAATAGCAGAAACAGCAAAGAAAAACTGTCATCTGATCTGTTTGAGCAGGAAGACTATTAGCTATAAAACAGCTTAACAATGTAAAGTTACCTCAAAACTACTTGTTGAAAGAGTTGTTGAAATGCAAGAAATGACAAAAACTTTAAAAAAGCAGGAAAGAGCTGCCATAGATGAGCTGAAAAAGCAGACTGAAGCAAAAATATAGCCTAATAAGTTGAAGTCAGTGCTAAAATACACAAAAAATTGCAGAAATTTCAGAAAAAAATTAACTAAACAACAAATACGCTGAAGAAACACAAAAACAAACAAGAAATTGCCAAAAAAAACACAAAAGTGTTCTTCAGCTAAGAGAGAAGAGAGGAGAAAGAGAAGCTAAAATGATAACATTAGCATATTGGCTATCACTAGCATGAAGGCTGATATTAATTTAACCCATCTACCATGCAAAAAGCAATATATAAGCTAAAATTAGCTAAAATTCTAATGCTTACTACAACGTATATTCAAAAGTCTATTAAATTGCCATTTAAAACTATTCACTCTTCAGCATTCACACAATAACAATAGTAATAAACTAGAAAATTTCTGAAGAAATTTAGACGGGGCCTGCCTCTTGGCGTGTGCTTCTTGGACCAGATCCAAATGTTGTGGGGCTGAGGTACAGAACCAAAGCAACAGAACGGTGTGCATCATGATTGAGGGTAGAAGGTTAAGATGTCTATCTAGACCTGTTCTTGTTTCACCAGTAATCATGCGTCCTTGCATTGCTTTGGCAGTCGCAAATAAATAAAAAGTCCAGTTTAGAGATGTGTAGTAATAGGTGTCACCAGGCAATGGCATGGGAGTCAGGCCACTCACTGTTCTCCCTTCATTGCTATGGCAGGCCCCAACTAAGGAATGTTGAGACTTTTATTTTGTAAATATCAGTGAGTTTATTTTAAAAGGATAAAGTAGATCCATTTCCATCACAGAGTCCCAGCAATAGTGTTAAGACCAATGCTGCAATTATTGCTGTGTGAAATATGAAGGCGTTTATTTTATAGGGTATGTCTAGGTGTTGTTTTGAAAGTCCAGCATGGTTGTCCTTTCAGGTCTGGCGTACTTCCACTAGATATAAAGAACCTGTTTGCTATTCTAAAATCATTGTGTATGCTATCATCAGCTTAAAAAAAATCAATACCAACTATGGAAGCTGAGGCTTTTATTTTGAAAGTTTCAGTAAGCCTTATTTCAAAGGAATAGCATAGTCCCATTTCCACCACTGTGTGAACTCCAACAGTAGTGTAATGCCCAGTCCTGCAATGATATATAGTTTAAAACGTAAAGGCTATTATTTTGTAGAGCAGGTTTTGTCTTGTTTTGAAAGTTGTTCTAAAATCCTTGTCTATGCTATTATCAGCTTAAAAAAGCATTAGTAACTATGGAAGGTTGAGGCTTTTATTTTGAAAATTTCAGTAAGCCTTATTTTAAAAGGACTGATCGGGTCAAAACTACTCGAAATAGTTGTTGAAATACAAGAACTGACAAAAACATTTAAAAAAAACTGTAAAGAGCTGCCCATAGATGAGCTGAAAAAGCATAGACTGAAGCAAAAATATAGCCTAAGAAGTTCAAGTCAGTGCTAAAATATATAAAAAATGGCAGAAAATTCAGAAAAAGAATGAACTAACAACAAATACGAAGATACACAAAAAATAAACAGGAAATTGCCTAAAAAGGCAAAAGTGTTCTTTAGCTAAGAGAGATGAGAAAGAGAAGCTAAAATGCTAACATTAGCATATTGGCTATCACTAGCATGAAGGCTGATATTAATTTACCCCATCTACTATTCAAAAATAATGTATAAGCTAAAATTAGCTAAAATGGGTTAGGGTTAAAATGTTAACTACAGCCTATATTCAAAAGTCTATGAAATTGCCCTTTAAAAATATTCACTCTTGTTCAGGTGTTGCTCAGTAGTAGAAGCTGTGTGAGTAGCTGACATCAAATGGTCGCTGTTTTGATGCTCCACTGGGATCTATGAAGATGGTCTTATCATCATAAGTCACAGAGCAGTGGTTTCATTCTGGTTCTGATAGAGTTAAGACTAGAGGGTGACACGGGAGTGGATTTTCTCTCCTGTACCATCCCGCTCCCACAGAAAAATGTCTTGTCCCATCCCAATCCCAGGCCAGCATAACGAAAAAAATCCTGTCCCGTCCCACTCCTGGTAAATTGACTCCCACTCCCATCCCGCTCCCATTCAGAACGACTCCCACTCCTGTGCCACTCCCATTTTTGTTTTCTTCATTTAGTCTTTTGGCAATTTCTTTGTTTGAAGGACAAGTTAGGTCCCTGTTTTTAGCTGTAGTAAAGGCCAGTTAAAGTAAAAAGTATAATAATGAAGAAATAATAAAATATCAAACAAGGAAACAGACCATGCCTATCTTAGTTGAATAAACAAAATGTACATAGTTGTATTTTACTTATTTATTAAGTGATCGTTTCCTTTGAACAATGACATCACTTTTGTTTCAAGTTGCTGGAACGAAAGAAAAATGCACCTAGTAAGAGAACTGTACTTGTTGAACAAAAGGACAAAAAGGCATTACTTTCATAATTTAGAAACTGTACCTCAATGGTTCACAGCCCTGTTCCTCAGGGACCCCTTCCCTGCAGGTTTTAGATGTGTGTTTCCTCCAGAACACCTGATTCAAATTCTGACATGACCTCCTATACAGGCATCAAGAATGGAGGGTCAAACTGGACAAAATTAATACAATAAAATCATCATTAAATAAATAAATGTTGTGAATGTCCCATAAGTGAAGTAAATGTAACATGAAAGAAATGTAACATTAAATGTGCCATTAAATTAAAGGTACCATTTATTTATTTAATACATCATTAGAAACAATAAATGTACCATTATATCATGAAATGGACTATTATGCAATTAAATGTGCCACTGAATAATTAAGTATAATTTAAAGATGACATGATGTAATTAGTGGTACACTTAATATTTAATGATGTATTAAATAAATTGTACATTTAATGGTACATTCAATTTTTTTCTATTTCACAACATATTTACTTTGTCACCGGTCCTGTTCATAACTTTTATGGACAGGATTTCTAGACGCAGCCAAGGGCCGGAGGGGGTCTGGTTTGGGGACCAGTGGATTTCGTCTCTTCTTTTTGCGGATGACGTGATCCTGCTGGCCCCCTCTAGCCAAGACCTACAGCATGCGCTGTGGCGGTTCGCAGCCGAGTGTGAAGCGGCTGGGATGAGGATCAGCTCCTCCAAGTCCGAGGCCATGGTACTCGACCGGAAAAGGGTGGCTTGTCCTCTTCAGGTTGGAAGGGAGTTCCTGCCTCAAGTGGAGGAGTTTAAGTATCTCGGGGTCTTGTTCACGAGTGAGGGAAGAATGGAGCGGGAGATCGACAGACGGATCGGTGCGGCTGCCACAGTAATGGGGGCGCTGTGCCGGTCCATTGTGGTGAAGAGAGAGCTGAGCCGAAAAGCAAAGCTCTCAATTTACTGGTCGGTCTACGTTCCTACCCTCACCTATGGCCATGAACTTTGGGTCATGACCGAAAGAACGAGATCACGGATACAAGCGGCTGAAATGAGCTTCCTCCGTAGGGTGGCCGGGCACTCCCTTAGAGATAGGGTGAGGAGCTCGGCCATCCGGGAGGGGCTCGGAGTAGTGCCGCTGCTCCTCCACATCGAGAGGAGCCAGTTGAGGTGGCTCGGGCATCTATACCGGATGCCTCCTGGACGCCTTCCTCGGGAGGTGTTCCAGGCACGTCCCACCGGGAGGAGGCCCAGGGGACGGCCCAGGACACGCTGGAGGGACTATGTCTCTCGGCTGGCCTGGGAACGCCTTGGGCTCCCCCTGGAAGAACTGGAGGAGGTGTCTGGAGAGAGGGACGTCTGGGCGTCTCTGCTGAGTCTGCTGCCCCCGCGACCCGGTCCCGGATAAAGCGGAAGACGACGAACGAACGAACATATTTATTTAATATCTTCCCTTGATGAAGCCTTTCTATACGGAGCCCACGAGGGGACAAGGGGGAATTTTTTTCTTTTTTGTGTCCCCACGCAATAGTCTTTGCATTATTTCGCAATACTTTGTGGGATAGTTTCTAAACCAGATAACTGCAAAAATGAAATAAACACTACACCCGTTTTGAGATTTATTGAGTTTTATTTTGAAATCAGCCTTAAATAAAATGATCTTCAAATCAGACTAAAAGACAGTTTTTATCCACAAGCTGTCAAACAAACTACTGAACAATAATACTGCACGAAACCACATCTGTGACACTTTATTTCCTTATTACTGCTGCATGATGTGTACTTTTTTTTGTACGCCGTGTTTTTATTTTTATTGTGATTTGAACGGTTCTTCTTATCCTAAGCATTGTTTACTGCGAGTTAACCTGCATGTGACAAATAAACCATATCAATGCCATATCAGTGCTGTTTGTTTTATGAGCAGTTTGTCATCTGTGCTGCTGTTCCAAAATGCCGAACGCAAAAGTATTGCGTGGGGACGCAAAAGAAATACATTTCCCCATGTCCCCTCACGGGCTTCCGTACCTTACCTCTTAAATCTTTAGAGCACATGCAGCAATTTTGTTGGTCAGATGAGACTTGACACATGTTGGTACTTTTGGTTTGATAAATGAAGAGATGCAGGGTTGATTTAATCCAGAATCTGTTTTACAAGTGTCCCTTAATCACTGGTGAACTTGATTACAACTAAACACGTTTTACAAGCAGCATACTGCGTATTAACACCGCTACATTCAACTCTCCTGAAGTTCGGTAGTATTTGCAACTTTCCTGTCAGTTCTATAAGTTTAATAGATAAGTCCTTATTTCTGACTTGACGTTACAAATCCAATTTTACCACGTCCAGTTCTCCACCTGCGTTTGCTCCCTCCATTTTGAACGCAGGTGGAAAACATCAAGCAGAAGCACTGTTGGCTTGTGGGTCGTGTAGTTCGTTTGACTCGCATTATAGTTTAGGCTTCTTGGAAAAAAACTACACAATGGCGGCGTCGATCCAAGTTTTTTTTTCTTAAAGTTTATAACAAAGTCTCAGTTTTACATTTCCAAGGACAATTGATACTAGTTTATTTTCCCTCCTATTGGTTAGCTCCCGCTCCCGTTCATTTTTTATCCTGTACCGTCCCAATCACTTACTGATGCTGTCTCCCGTCCCGCGGGATTCCCGTGGGATTCCCGAAAAAATGTCAGCCTCTAGTTCAGACCTGTATCTGATGGGGGTTTGTTCCTGATTCTGCTAAAGGGTTCCTCCTGGATATGATGAAGATTTGTACCTGGTTCTGACAGAGTTTGGACCTGTTTCTGATGGATGCTTGTACATGGTTCAGGTATAGAATTGTTAAAGGTTCTTATGGAGTTTTTTGCCAGGTTCTGGTGGAGTTGGGACCTGGTTCTGATGGCTGTTTCTTCCTGGTTCTGATAGATTATGGACCTAGATCTGATAGACGTTTGTACCTCGTTCTGATGAAGAATTGTACAAGGTTCTGATGGAGATTTTTTCCTGGTTCTGATGAAAATCTTTAGAAAGTTCTTAAACATATTTTTTTTTCTGGTTCTGATAGAGCTTTTGCCAGGTTCTGATGGAGTTTGGACCTGAGTTTGGACCTGGTTCTTATAGAGGTTTCTTCCTGGATCAGATGGAGTTTGGTTCTGGTTCTGATGGAGATCTGTATCTGGTTCTGGTGGAAGTCTGTGTCTGGTTCTGATGGATGTTTCTCCTTGGCTCTGATAGAGGTAGGATCTGGTTCTGATACAGGTTTGTACCTGGTTGTGATGGTGATTTTTTCCTTGTACTGATTGAGCTTTTTGCTAGGTTCTGACGGAGTTTGGACCGGGTTCTCATAGAAGGTTTCTCCTGGTTCTGAAGGCAATTTGGACCTGGTTCTTGTGGAGAGTCCCTAAATGATTCTGATGGAGATTTCCTCTTGGTTCTGATAGAGTTTGGGTCCAGGTCTGATGGAGATTTGTTCCAGGATCTGATGGATTTTGGAACTGGATCTGATAGATGTTTCGTTCTGGTTTCTGATTAAGTCTGGACGTGGTTCTGATGGAGATTTATTCCTGGTTATGATGGAGTTTGGAACTGGTTCTGATGAATGTTTCTCCTTGGCTCTAATAGAATTTGGACCTGGTTCTGATACAGGTTTGTACCTGGTTCTGATGGAGATTTTTTCCTGGTTCTGGTGGAGTTCGGGTCTGGTTCTGATGGAGGGTTCCTAACTGGTTCTAATGGAGTTTGGGTCTGGTTCTGATGGAGATTTTCTCCAGGTTCTGATGAAATTTGGAACTGGTTCTGATAGTGGGTGCCTAACTGGTCCTGATGGAGAATTCCTCCTGGTTCTGATGGAGTTTGGGTCTGGTTCTGATGTAGATTGTTTCCTGGTTCTGATGGAGTTTGGGTCTGGTCCTGATGGAGATTTTCTCCAGGTTCTGATGGATTTCTTAACTGGTTCTGATAGAGGTTTCTTTCTGATTCTGATTGAGTTTGGACCAGGTTCTGATAGTGGGTGTCTAACTGGTGCTGATGGAGAATTCCTCCTGGTTCTGATGGAGTTTGGGTCTGGTTTTGATCGAGATTTGTTCCTGGTTCTGATAGAGTTTGGGTCTGGTTCTGATGGAGGGTTCCTAGCTGGTTCTGATGAAGAATTCCTGCTGGTTCTGATTGAGTTTTGGTCTGGTTCTGAGGAATGTTGGACCATGGTTCTGATAGAAGGGATCTCCTGATTCTGAAGGAGATTTGGACCTGGCTCTGGCAAAGTTTTCTTCCTGGTTCTGATAGGTTTGACCTGGTTCTGATAGACTTTGACCTGGTTCAGATGGAGTTTTGTACATGGTTCTGATGAAGATTTGTACCAGGTTCTGATGGAGTTTGGACCTGGTTCTGATGAATGTTTCTCCTTGGCTCTTATAGAATTTGGACCCATTTCAGATGGAGGTTTGTACATGGTTCTGATGAAGATTTGTATCTTGTTCTGATAGTTTCCATCTGATTCTGATGGATTTTGGACAAGGTTCTGATGGAGTTTGGGTCTGATTCTGATGGAGATTTGTTCCAGGTTCTGATGCGCTAACAGCCTATATACAAAAGTCTATGAAATTGC
Source organism: Girardinichthys multiradiatus (assembly GCF_021462225.1). NCBI lineage: Eukaryota > Metazoa > Chordata > Actinopteri > Cyprinodontiformes > Goodeidae > Girardinichthys > Girardinichthys multiradiatus. The sequence goes on along the minus strand of NC_061810.1, from coordinate 4,035,792 downwards.
CTTTTAAATTTAATCACTGTTGTCCAGCAGTTAGAACAGCAGTACATGCTGTTTAAGTACTCAACACAAAATGGCCGCCAGTAGTTGACTCCTATGAAGATGGTCAAAGGGTTAGGGGGTAGGGTCAGGTTTAGGCCATAGAAACGAATGAAAATCAATGGAAATCAATGCAAAGTCCTCAAAAAGATAGTAATCGATGGATATGTGTGTGTGTGTGTGTGTGTGTGTGTCCCACTGGCAAAGAGTTAGCGGTAGGGTCAGGTTTAGGCCATAGAAATTAAGATAATGAAGGGAAGTCAATGGAAAGTCCTCACAAAGATAGTAATCCATGAATGTGTGTGTGGGTGTGTGTGAGTGTGTGCCCAAGTGTGAGACACGGAGAGAATAGAGGCAGAAACATAGACAGAATCATATACAGACATAGACAGTAGGAGATACACAGAGCTATAAATACAGAGCTATAAATAGAACAGTGAGGAGTGAATCAGCCAATCAGCAAAGAGTGTCAGTGTAACTTGAGACCTGCAGCTTTTCTAATGCAGCACCTCACTATCATCTCCCCCTGGCCTGGCTTTATAACATGGAGGCACATGCTCCTGAACTACCGCCCATAACTCGGAAAACCATAAGAGCTATCGACATCGTTCTTGGACCGTTTTTCTCAGAACGGACAGGGGCACGGGAATATTAACACTTTTTTCTTGAAAATATAATATTAAATGCACAACACTAGGTGAAAGAAAGGGAAAAATTGAGAAAAACAAAATTGTCTGAACATGCTCTCAAACATCTAATAACTCGGAAACTATGAGGGCTATCGATTTGATTCATCCACCGTATGAATCAGCAGGCCCTGCTGAACAATTATGGAGCTTCTCAAGTTTCTACAAAAATCTGTCTGAGAGGTGTGACCCTGTGAAAAAGTGGATTATTTTGACCATTTTTAACCCAAGTGAAGGTGAATTTTTCACTCTCAAACAAATATACTTCACGAGAAAACGATAAAGGTATCCAAATAATTTTTGGACCGTAGGTATCAGCCAGGATCGGTGAACAATCCTGGAGATTTTCGTGTGTCTACATAAATCCGTGTAGGAGATATGACAGTGTAGAAAAGTGGATAATTTTGAAATTTTTCAATTTTAAGCGATTTTGGGAAGGACAGATTTGTTACTCCTAAACAAACCTTTTTTATGACAAAACGATAAAAGGTATAAAATAAATTCCTCCACTGTGAGCGCTAGCAAGGTCTGAAGATAAATCTGCACAAGGCTCATGTCTCTACCTCGAACGGTTTATGAGAGGCGGCGATTCGAAAACATGTGACTTTAAGGATTTTTTGCTCTGATTTTTTCTGAAATTCCTATAGATTTCCTATACAAGGTGTGTTGACTTTGCGTTGCTTTGGGGCGTGTTGCCGGAAAACTGTTTGTCCCACATCAATGAGGGTGACATTTTCTGAATCGCAAAAGAGCAACCTACATTTTGATACATAATTTGTATAGGTAGAGTGAAAATTGAGCAAGTGAAGAGAGTTTGTTCATTCTTTTTCAGGTTATTCAAAAATCTACAGTGTACACTCTAGCAACAGAAGAATTCCGTCATTGGATTACATTATAAAACTAAAAATCTGAAAAAATTGTAATAAAGTTTGAATCCAAATTGTAGAAAAACTGTAAAAGATATCAAAAAGTTGAATTATACAATAATAGCAGAGGGCTGTGAAAGCACTTTAAAAGTTGAATGGTGTTTCTAGCTGAAAGTATGCGGAAGTAGTTAAATGGCAAAAACAGTGAATTTTTAGCAGAATTTTTGAGGTTTCCCATTCATTTCAATGGGAGCAAAAAAAACACAAAAAGCTGAATATTTTAAAAAGTATATAAGTTATAAATACAAAAAGTCATAGCCGGAATGTCCTGAAAGTGCTGAATATTGTGAAATGTGAACGGCTGAAATAGCACAAAGTATGCAGGAGGAGTAGCAAATCAAAAAGTGTACAGAAGCAACCAGAATAAGAAGAAGAAGAAGACGGAATAATAAAGAATAAAGAGAAACAGCATATTTGTGTGAATGCCTTCAGCATTCACACAAATATGCGGGGAAGCAACATGTGGCAACAGCAAATAATGAGCACAGTTTCTCCAATATTTTAGGTATGTTTTCATGATTATTTGGACAATGCTGTCTGCTGCTCATGAGTTGAAACAATACAAAGTTTGCTGATGTCTAGCCCGTCATCAGAATGCACTGGGGTGGAAATTGTTATACGCTCAACAGTAGAAAGCCTTCAGTTCACCACGAGTCAAAGCTGCCTCTTCCATGTCAGCTACTGGGTGAGGTCCAGCCTGGGAGCACTGGGCATACACTGATAATTAGTGACATAGTTTATTTGGGTTCTGTTTTAAACTTATGAAATATGGTCTTGGAAATTACACAGTGTTCACAAACCTCTAAATGATAGTGTAAATGGTTGTCCATCTATAAAAACTGGTGTGGGGCCGGGGTCAATTCTCTCCTTTACCAATTTATACTGCCATATCATACCTATGTGTTGTTATTTTTCTCCTTCCTATTTCCACTTTATACCTGTGAACAAATAAATAGTCAAACAAAATGATCAAATCTCATAATTTAACTGTATGATTGTCTGAAAACTTGTTCTGATCCCTATTTGTGAGAAATGATTCCTGAGAAATCTGACTAATCTTGTTCCCTGAACTAACCAGGATAACTCCACATGGGCTCCTGCTTGTAGTTATTCTTTATTGGAGCCATAAAGCCACATGTCCTTACAGTAAGGAAAATACAGAGAGTCATTTTAAATCATCTGTCATCAAAAAGGGTCTGAATCATCATAACTGCAGGTACAAACTGATGTACAAAACATCCAGTGACAGGTGGCTGCAAGAACTGCAGACAAAACCAAATATTAATTCATGCCAATATTTCTATGCTGAAAATTTTTAATGATTACCCAGATATTTGTTGACATCTTTTTACTCAGGGGCTCCATTTTTGTTTCCAGGTATTTTTACAATTACCATAAACATTACCAAAGAACATTTTATTTTCTTATTAGTAGCCATGCCTTTCCACTGCCCAGACTTTTTTTTAGGTACTGCAGGCTGCAATGCAGGAATTCATGTTTACTCACCAATTAAACATAGCTGACAAAAAAAACACATGAAATATCTTGGGAATATACCAACTTTAATTGAATACAAGTCAATGTCATTTTTTGCAATAATCTTTCCATTTGGGGGTTTTGAATATGTTGGTCAAGTAAGAACCTACTGATGCAACAATCCTGCAGAACAGGAGTGAAAGAGATCGTATTAGCTCCTAACAGAGACCCTGTCAACATGATAACGATCCTTTGAAATCCTTTTTTCCTGTTTCTGTTAACACGTCTACATGACGTTTTAACTACAATCTTTGTCCACATGGCAACAGCAGACGTGAAGATGGTGTATTTCCCCTGCCACGCCACTAGTTGGTGGTATGCTCTTTGAAACTCAACAACATGGACAAACCCTTCCTCCTTATAAAACGGGAGACAATAGGCACTGCGGCTGCAACCTTCGTTTGTTTTTCCTATTGACAGATTAACAATCCAGTAAAACACTTTCAGTTCCCATGGACATTGCGTTTTGGTACTGCTCCTTATTGGTTTGGTATCATGTTCTGTTAGAGCTAAAATATGAAGTAATTATTAACAGATGCCGTTAACATTTTAACATTTTTACCCACCACCAGCACAATAAGCACATTAGGAGCCCCCAATATAGCACTGTTGAGTTCATTAATAAATCTTGATTGACCATCATAGAGTTTATCAAACCAGGCACATACAGTAAATATTGGTTGCTACTGATCAGAAGCTGCCGGACTGCAATATCACTTTGATTAAAATGAAATCAAGCACAGTTTAATAAGTACAGTTTTATTTTCCTGTCACCAGCGAACTTAGAGGTGGTATGAAATGTCAGGGCGGTGCTGTGCTGATGATTTCACTTCATAGAAAGAACTTTTATACCAACTAGTTGGTTGCAACCAGTCAAAACCTGTCCTCTAGTGAGATGCGTCTGAAGAAAAATACAGAGGTCTTCAGGAGCTAAACAGTTAAATTTACGACATTGGCTTTTTAGTGACTAATGAAAATATTGAACTAAGAAAAAAGTGAGAACTGATAAGCAATGGTTTAAGTACATTGGGACACAATGGTTTGTTGATATTATGTAATAGAAGAAAGAAGGGGTAAAATGGCAACCTGTGGGTAAGAAAACAAAGGGCACAAATTGGTGAACTGACCCGAAGCTTAAAAAAACTCAGCTCTAGAACCAGTCCAGGTTTAACACTAGAACCCTTCTATTAGTCTGATGGGACCCTAGTTCCTGCGGCTGAGAAAACGCTTTAAAAAAATAAGAGAGCTTGGACCGTGGAAAAACGTCCTGCAGTTGAAAAGGGGGGTCCCCTCCTGAAAACAAGACATGTTAAAAATCTTTATAAACTTTATAAGAATGTTAAGTAATTCCTTTACAGAGGTTCTTCCAACAAGAGGGGATGTCTCTAAAGTCCTCGATTAAAATAACAGACAATATGCATATGTATAAACACCTTGCCAGACATGTTTAACTTATGATGCCATTAGTTTATTCATTACGCCTAATTTTGTCCCCCTTTTAGACCATTTTTTTCCTTTATATGTTAAACTGAACCTTTTACACTGAGCTATGGTTAGCAGCCCTAGCAGCAGCTGATCATAGAAACCCTGTGCTGCTTATGAGACACACCTGGGCGCCATGACTGCTACATCTTACCTTATAGTAGACATCGAACTGGATATTTTCCGGCAGCAAGCGTATGTCCCTTCTTGATCGGCTGTAGTTGTCCACCACAGCCGAGATAGCGGTGTTGTACAGGGTTTCTGGGATCCATTCGAGCTCCGCCGCAGCCATGTTGTTTCTCCAAAAAGCCCAGCAGCTACAGCCCTCCCCAACTCTCTCCTACATTCGCTACCTTGCTGCGAACAAACCCCTTTCTCTGTGAGTCCTCATATAACATTCGCTATGTAGGGAGGCCACACGCAGTCGTGATGTCGACAGGTTACTGCTGCAGCCTCTATTTCGCTGTGCCAAATCTATTCATTCCCTTCATCTCCGATGTTTATTCGTCAACCCTTCAGCAGTTCCGTGCCCCCGTCCCGACGCAGGCATTTTCAGCCGCTGACGCAGTGACGTAATAGTGCAGTCGATGAAAACAGTAAGCTCATTCCTAACAGTCAGCCGGCAAGTGAGCCGAGCAGAAGTAATGACTAACGTGGCGGACGTAAAGCATGAACCAGACAAGACACGACACAGCAATCACAGAGGAGATAAATGTACAAAAGATAAAACTAATCTATATCTAGCTGGTTAAAACTCGGCATCCAATACATTCTGCTCAGCAGATTCAAAGATTTTGTTCTGAGTGTCAAAACAACTTTGGGCCATCTGGTCGCTGTAGGTTGTAAACGCTGTAAATTTACTCCGCCTACGTGGTGCGCCCCTCAACTCATCGGCTGGTGAATGGTGCGGACCTTTGTTATTTCACTTGAAGAAATTCAATGAGATTTATGCATATTTCAGATTTAAATAGGAAAAGAAGATATGCAAACAATCGAAAACACCAAAACAAAACGGATTTTAAGAATCTAGGGAAAAGGCTAAGAAACTTGAATTGGCTTTCGAGCATGGTCGCCATTTTGTGTCTGAATACACACCAGTTTCTGTTTCAGGCTTGTAACACGTACGTTGGCACAGTTCCTTCAGTATGAAGCTAGTAATGTGTTTTTAAACAACTGCAGCACATCTACCAGAGAAAAGCAAAATCCATTAGATCTACATTCACAAATGCCACTTTATGTTGGAAAAAAGAACCATTCTAACCAAATGTGACAGGTTAGGGGGAACTGGGGAAGACCATCACAGTTTGGATATAAGGTCTGATATACAAGCTTTTTTGGAGGACTGGTGCTGTGTCATCCACATCGAATGCAATCAAGTCAGCAATAAAGTCAGCAGGGAAACTGGCAGTTGGAGAGACTGAACCAGAATAAGCTGGTCCAGATGGTGTCAGCCTGAGAGTCCTGAAGGCCTGTTCAGAGCAGCACATCTTCAACCTTAACCTGACCCAACAGAAGGTTCAGTGTTGTGGAAGACCTTCTGCCAAAGAAAACTCACCCATTAGTCCTCAATGACTGTAAACCTGTTGCCCTGACATTCCACATCACGAAGGTCCTTGAGAGACTCCTGTTGGCCCACCTGAGTAAGCAAACAATGAACTATTAGGACCTCCTTAAGTTTGCTTATCGCTGTGGAGTTGGAGTTGAAGATGCCATCATACACCTGCTTCAACAAACCCACTGTCATCTGGACAAAGCCAGCAGCACTGTGAGGATCATGTTCTTTGATTTCTCCAGTGCATTTAACACAATCCAACCTGATTTGCTTTGTCAGAAACTCCAGAAGACTCAGGTGGAGGCCTCAACAGTCTCCTGGGTCAAAGACTACCTGACAAACAGACCGCAGTTTGTGAGACTGAAGGGTTGTGTGTCTAACCAGGTGGTCAGCAGCACAGGAGCACCACAGGGGACTGTGCTCTCACCATTCCTTTTCACTCTGTACCCCTCAGAAAGACTCTTGTCACTTGCAGAAATACTCAGATGATTCTGCAGTTGTTGGGTGGATCAGAGATTAACAAGAAGCTGAGTACAGGGAGCTGGTGGACCGCTTTGTGTTATGGTGTAGAAACAATCATCTCATCTTGAACGTGACTAAAACAAAGGAGATGATTGTAGATTTTAAGAGAAACAGGAATAAGTCAAACACTACTTCCATCATGGGAGAAGAAGTGGAGGTGGTGGAGGAGTATAAATACCTTGGTGTTCACCTGGACAACAGACTGGAGTGGAGATGCAACTGTGAAGCCATCTACAAGAAGGGACAGAGCAGACTGTACTTCTTGAGAAAGCTTAGGTCCTCTAGCGTTTGCAGCAAGATGCTGCATATCTTCTATGTCTGTTGTGGAGAGTGTGATCTCTTCTGCCATCATCTTCCGTTGTAGCAGCACCATGGCCAGTGACTTGAAATTATTATTGTTATTTTTAAACCTTAATTTAAACAGGTAGTCTCACTGATACATGTGTCAATTCAAGTCCGTTAGAGTTTATTTATAGAACACTTTTAATGAGCTAGGAAGAACATAAAAAAGCAATACACATAATAAAACAGCGTTAAAACAATAAAGATTGAATACATAGAGAATGAAACAGCGTACAAATATCATAAAATCAAAGATAAAATAATTTAAAAAAAACATGATGGCTAAGGATTTCCAAAGCTAAAAACATAAGCCTAACTATAGGATTGAGAAAACAGATAAGTTTTAAATTTGCTTTTAAAACTGGACACTGTTGAAACTAAGCTGAGGTGTCGAGGAAGGGAATTCCAGAGAACAGGATCATAATTACGAAAGGAGCTAAAAAGCTGGTCTAGAATTGATTGACTGTAACGGCATGTCTGGGATATAATCAATCACCATCTTAGAAATATAAGAAAGGGCCAGGCCATTTAAAGCTTTGAAAATAATTTAAATCAATTCTCTATTTAACTTGTAACCAGTGTTATATGCTCAACCCTTTTGGTTTTAGTTAAAAGCCTAGCTGTGACATTTTGGATCAGTTAAAGTTTATTGAGGGACTGATTTGATGTTCCAGCAAGAAGTGCATTACAGTAGTCTAATCTGCTGGAGATAAAGGCATGAAACTGTTTCTCTAAGTCAGGTTGTGACAGGATAAATCTGATTTTGGAAATAATGCGAAGGTTGTGGAATGCAGACCGTGATATATTATGTATGTATTTCTGAAAATTGAGGTTGAGATCTAAGGTCACACTTTGGCTCTTAATGTGCTCATGTGGTTTAACCAACAAAGAATTCAAAACAGGACAAGTGATGGTTTTCAGATTGTCAGGGCCCACAAGAAGCATCTCATTTTTGCCCTCATTCAATTTTAAAAAGTTCCTGGACAACACATTTTTGGGTTCAGAGAGGCTTTATTAACAAGCTTATTAACAAGGCTCGTGCTATCAGCAGAGACAGAAATATACAGCTGTGTATCATTTATGTATGAATGAAAACAGATACCATGGTGTTTAATAATTGAACCAAAGGGAAACAAAATTGAACAAGAGAGGACCAAGAATGGATCCCCGTGGAACACCTTGATCAGCATTAACCCTATCAGATTCCAAGTTACCAATAGTAACAGAAAACATTCTACCACGAGATCTTATTTCAAGAGAGACCTTTTAGAACACGGATATGTAAAAACTCATACAGAACAACAATACAAGACTTACTAAAATATAATGTCACAATGTTTAAAATACTAAAAATAATAAAGATTTAAGAACAAAAGCAACAAGCAAACCAAGAAGGCTGGCTCTTTTCTTCAATTTATTTTTATTTAACCTTTATTTATATAGGCTGAGTGTTGGCTAAGAGAATCCTAACGGTTTGCCAAAATTTATTTTAATAATTTTAACATTTTGTAGTCTAAGACAAATAATCCCGTTTTGCTTTTTTTTAAATAGCAGCAGCTGTTCTGGGGACTCATCTACAACCTCTGGAGATGATTGTGCAAAGAAGGATTCTTCATAAAAAAAGATCATTACGGGCAACCCTCAGCATCTTCTTCATCAGACTGTCATACAACAACAGTGTCTTCAGTCAGAGGGTTCTTCAGATCTGCTGAAAGACAGATCGCTACAGGAGATCCTTCCTGCCCACAGCCCTCAACATCTACAACTCTTTGATAAAACCTGTATAATATGAGTTACAACAAAATTACATTTTCCTTTGAGATCAACATAGTTGTAGAATTTTGTGTATACACTTATTAACTTTCGTAATTCTAGGCCGCATCCTGATTTGGTCTCGTCTTCTTAGTGCTTGGAGTTGATCAAAATGATCCACTTTCTTTTGAGAATTGACCAAGGGTTCTTAAAGGAGTTAGGATCAGTTTAGTTTCCTGACCATGAGCTGAAAAAATTCAGTGTTCTGATTTCTGAGACTATTGGATGATATTTTTGCTTTGCTACATCTGCTCCAACATGAAAAATACTCTCTAAATTGTGTTTGGGGTGTTGGAAGAAATTGCACTGTAGGACCATTTTGATGTTTATCCTGGCAATGTTATTGGGCAGAACTGAAATAAGCAATCCGACACATTAATTGAGTCAGGATGCTTCAATGTTGGCGCAAAAGTGATTTGTAGGTTTTTCCTTTTCCTCTCTGGACAAATTATTTTCTAAAAGTCCCTAACAATAGCAAAGAAGACGTTATTTTCAGCCATCTTCTGCAGTTCATCCTTAAACGTCCTTCAGAATTTGAGTTTGTCCTTAATATCTTTTTTTCAGAGAAGTGTTTTCTTTGCTGCTGTTTTTGTCACAAGATCATTGTACAAAGGCCGTTGCCTACCTGCTGCCAATCTTGAACAAACGTTGCACTGGTGGCAATGCAAATGTGTCGTGGACTCCTTGGACAACCAGAAGCCTTCTTCAGTGTAACTGGACTTCACATCTTGAGGTTCTTGGCAGACTGAAAAAACTTTTCTTTTAGGTGCAGTAATTTCTTTTTATAGAAGACAGTTTAGCTGCAAAGGAATGGTGGTTGCACATGTTACTTGGAATTAATCACAGCATAATCAAGAAGAGTTCAGCATATCTGTCCCTCTTTTATAGTAATCAGTCCACTGTTTGTGAGTGAATTGAGTTGGACTCTTTAGTTTTACCTGGACTGGTAGAACAATTCTGAAATGTAGTTAGCTTATCATTTTTTTGCCTGTGCACAAATATAGTAAAAATAGGACTTTAATCCAGGGTGAACATTTTGAAACCCTCTTAAAACCAGGATTATATTAAGGCAACATGGAATAGTTTTCATTTATAAAGCCAAAAATGTAAAAAAAAAAAAAAGAAAAGAGTGCCTTGGCCCATTTTTTTTAAAGACAATTTAAATGTTATTGTGAGGTAATTATTCAGTGGTGCTGTGTGTTTTGTAATGCAAACAAACAGTTTAAAAGGGAAAAAAACAAAAACAAAACAACAAACATGCCAAAACCTAACATCTGCATTTGTGATAAATTGCGAGGCATCTGACAACTGTGCATTATAATAAAAAGACATCGGAACTTTTTCAGTATTTAACGACAAATTGTTTGCTAATTAACCCGGAATAGAGATTTTAGCTGTGCTCATGTGACATTTTAATCACTGCCGATGGTTTTAGACACGATTTTACAAGATCTTGCAGTTCAATAAGAAAAAGTTTGGATTGGCCTGCAGAGGGCAACAGTCGCAGCTGCGATGCAACGTGATTTAATCAGAAGAAGGCCATTTCTGACGTCAAGACGGTTTGAGCATGCTTACTACGCCCGAACATAAACAAAGGCAGGACGTTTCTCCGCATTCAAATCTGACCAAGCTCCAATTTTATATGCCAACAAATCCGAAATATTGGGGTGCTTCTTAGAACTGGAACCATGGAAGACGCGTTGCTGATGCGAGTTAGTGTCTTTACCGACCAAGGAGGCAGGAAATACATGGAAGATGTGACCGAGGTCATAGTGGAGCCCGAGCCGGGAGAAGATGAGCCGACGCCGGACGACCAAGAGGCGAGTCATGGAGGAGCTCTTCCCGTCAGCTCTCTGGCTGTGGATTCATATCCGGACCTTAAAGATGAAACCACTGAGATTGTGCAGTTTACAGAACCACCGAGTAAACGAGTTCGAACTGAAGACCTAATTATTTTGGAGGAAACGTTTTCACCGGGAAGTGTGTGCCCAACCGAAGATCAGCCGAGTACCTCCAGTCGCTCCCGCCGTTCCGTGGGGTTCTTTGCGGTCTTTGATGGCCACGGTGGTAGCGAGGCTGCACAGTTTGCACGAGACTGTTTATGGGAATACATAAAGAAGCAACGCGGGTTCTGGTCCGACTGTGACCGGGAGGTCTGCGCGGCTATTCGCAAAGGATTTGTAGCCTGTCACCAGGCTATGTGGAAGAAGCTGCGTAAGTTTACCAGCGCCTCATCAAATTCGAACTAATAACAGACGGTCTTAAATGTATGTGTGTCATATGTCTGTTTGAACATCAGTACCAAAAATCTGACTTTGTAGAACATACACGGACATGTCGACACCGAGCTATACTGAGTCGCTCTACTAGCTTACGCGAACTTTCTACGGCAACACTAATTTTCCACTGCCTTTCAAACGTTTTAATGGCTGAAGGCCACCACGAGTTGGCATTGTGTCATTTTAAAGAAATGACCGATTTGGGTTTAGGTATAAATAAAAAAAACTTTTGTGTTTCTTTTTGCTTTTGAACGTAACAGCTAACTTTGCTGAAGTTGGCATCTGATTCAGTGCTTGACTAAAGGCTCATTCTGTTTTTAATAGATTTGGACTCCATTTGTTCAGCTGTAGGACGATTAACATGTATTTTCTGGATCGGATTTAAACTAGATCAAACCCGATCATGCATTCAACAGGGAGCGTTTTAAAACGGTTTGTAATTTGTGAAATTTGCAATCTGTTAATGGAACTTTAGAAGTTCGGAGCTTATTGTCTTGATATCAAATTTGATCAGCAACATTTAGTGTGGACCAAAGGTGTCCAAATGCAGTCCTTTATGTCAGATACACATCTTGTTTCCCTTGGTCAAACAGCTGGATCTAATGAGTGGATCATTGTTGGCATGCTGTAGAACTTATGCCATGGTAAGGAGCTAATTGAGCCATTTAAATCAGCTGTGGTGGAGCAGAAAGGCATTTAAAAACACGGGAGGATAGCGGCTTTTGAGGACTGGAGTTGGACACCCCTGATGTTTAGCAGTTTTGACCCTTGATCCAGTCTAAGTTGGTCTACATTAAGGTTACAAGGTGTTAGGAAATCATACGTTCAGCTACTGTTATTGAATACAGCAGTGTCGGTATGATGTTATATTTACCTACATTCCTTTATCATCTGTCTGCTTCCATCCCCCTCTTGACATTAGTGTCAGTGTAGGAGCAAAATATTTGAAATTTAAATATATAATAAATGGGAAGATATTAGACAAGTCATTTTGCAATATGGATATTGCACACAGTTATGACAACATAAAGTTTATGTAATATATGCCAACAAATGTATTAATCAAAACTGAGCCTTTTATGTGGTTGGCACTCATGGGATGAATCGGATGCGAACTTCAGCCTCATCGGAGCTGTAGCCGTGTTAGCTGTAGCCAGCGGCTTTGAACAAAGCACATCACCGAGGTTACACACGGAGACAGAGCGGGTTCCGAACCATGAACAGCGTCGGACGTGTTCTACGGTCATACGTGACTTATTTAGTTTGTTTAAAGCTGCGTTGATTATGGACATGCATGTTGAGCTGAGGCTGGTTGTTCAGATGCTACTGTGTGTGGGTGTGTGTGTGTGTGTGTGTGTCAGACTGGACTTGCCGGGGCATGTCAGCGGTTCTTGAGCAGGTCACAGTTTTTACCACGGGGCTTCCACTGCGCATGTCTGTTGAAGTGAGCACTGTTTCTGGACAGATGGGGCCTGATTACTATCGGATAACTAAGCTTAGAAGTGAAAAAACAAACAAAACTACAAAATAACATAGAAGTGATATTATACACACATTTTCTGCATATATAATAATAATAATAATTGTTTTTACAGTGTATTGTTCTTTAGTGTTAGTCCAGTGCTGAACATTGAGCTCCTTAGACACATTACACAATCAAAAAACATATGTATTGTCTTTCATTATTCTTTACAGCTGAGTGGCCAAAAACCCTCACAGGCCTTCCTAGTACATCGGGCACCACTGCCAGTGTCGTTGTCCTCAGAGGAAACCGTATGTATGTGGCCCACGTAGGAGATTCAGCCATAGTTCTGGGTGTCCAGGATGATCCATCAGTCCCATTCATCAGAGCTGTCGAAGTCACACAAGACCATAAACCTGAATTACCCAAAGAGAGGGAGCGTATTGAAAGTCTTGGAGGGAGGTAAACTAACAATATTCTCTATTAAAGCACACATCGATGATGGCCTACTATAAGGAACATTTAGAAGTAGAAGCTCCTGTATTTCTGGAAATTGTGGATTAGTCAAACTGTAATGAAAAATGTCTAAACATGTTTCTGTACCGACAAACCATTAAAGCCCCAGAAGTCGGGCGTTTTCTTAATAAACTGGTCTGTCTTATTTCTTTCACACCTCTGTAATATGAAGTATGGATTAACCAGTATTTACCAAACCTGTGTTGTCAGTTCATTTTCTGAGATTAATCTCAAGATTGGATGTCCTAACATTTTACTTGAGGTAATTTGCAACACTAACACAGATGCACAAGGGGCTTACTTGAAAGCCACGGTTCTAAAATAAAGTAAAGGTTTCCTAACTTATAAATGCAGGGTTGCATATAGCAATCTGTGCAGTTGACATGAGTCGGTGTGTTTCAATGCTCAGTGGATTTAAAAAAAAAGAAGTAAATCAACCCCTCATTCTGGGCAAAAAATGACCGTTTAAGCATCATTCTGAATGCCCAAACCCAAATGTTATAGTTGTGATAACATAGATTATGCAGACATTTGGTGACACCATGCTGTTTTAAAATACGTGCTTTTGGCCTCAGAGTTACGTGGCCAGCTTTTTGCTTCCAGTTCTATGGAGCTTTTTAAGGGTCTCCATAGAGATCCTTAAGATGCTTATGTTAGGAGTTTAGATGTTTCTATTTTCTGTCACCAGAACTTGCTTCACTTGCTCTATGGGTCAGAGGAACATTCAGGTGCAGGTACATTTAGGACAATTTCTCAGCAATGGGGAAAAACCCCACAAATACTTACTGTAATTAAAGGATACAGATTAAGTCATCAATGATAAAAATGCTATTTAACATAGCCAGGGTATGTTGGCATGCTTCCTCAGTCAAATTAGAATTTTTCTACCAGGTTAAGTTAGTGAGGCATCTGCAAAATGCACAAGGTTTAAACTGGCGTGTTTATACAAACTCAGAGCAGTTTAAGGTTTAATGCTTATTTGATTTCAGTGTCAGTAGTTAAGATGTAATAAACCGAATTTTAATTATAGCTCTGCTCCCAGTGAAGGAACAGATGTCTCATACAGGCAGTTTTAACCTGTTTTACTGACTAAAGGAAACAAGCTACATTGTTCCTTTTCTCAGCTTCTTACTTTAAACTCATTTTTTGCAATCTGTGTGGACTTTGCTTCATGCAAATGTAAACTTCTCTCTTCTCTTTATCTCCTTCAGTGTGATCAAGAAGTCAGGAGTGAATCGGGTGGTCTGGAAGAGGCCCAGACTGAGTCACAATGGCCCAGTTCGTCGGAGCACCGTTATTGACCAGATACCTTTCTTGGCTGTCGCTCGAGCTTTAGGTCAGAAAAACAACCATTAAGGCAATTTCAGTAACTAGGCCCTGCTGTTGGTGCTGCCTGAACAGATGAATTCAGAAATGTAATAGACACGGGTGTGAGAGGCATAAGGAACATGTATGAAAATATTCAACACCATCCAGTTTATCTTTTTGAAATTCCCAAGTAAACATGAGGAACCTCCATTACTTTGATAGTGAGTTGCATGTCATTATATTTGTACATAGTCATGCTATCAGCCTATGGGAAGGTTCTATGGCAACAGTAATGTCTAGGTTGAAGCTGATATGGATTACTTTCAGGGTATAACTCCTATCTGGTAATCATAACTGATGGTATTGGTGTATGTTTTATTTGACCTAATTCAACCATTTCCCTGAAACATGAGGATCTTTTGTCATCACCTTGGCAGCTTGGAGGTTTCTCTGAGCTGATTCTAGTTTTTTCACTTCCACCCTACAGGTGATCTGTGGAGTTATGATTTCTACAGCGGAGAGTTTGTGGTTTCTCCTGAGCCAGACACCAGCGTTGTGATTCTTGATGCTCGAAAACATCGCTACATCATCCTGGGTAGTGATGGTCTGTGGAATATGGTGCCACCTCAGGAAGCCATCTCCATGTGTCAGAACAATGACGAGGAAACGGTAAGCCATTTGCGTTGATGGGATTCTGTGTTACTTTAGCTCTACTACTGTTTACAGATTAAAGGTTTAATAAGGAAACACGATCAAAAGACTGACTCATGTGTGATTGATTATCAGTAAGGTCTACCTTATTATGAAGCATTCATCCTTCCAGGAACCATGTGGGGTGTCAAGTGCCAGGCAGCTTGTAAACCATGCACTGCTGCGATGGCGCCAGCGGATGTTGCGTGCTGACAACACTAGCGCCATTGTGATTGCACTTCTGGAACCTGGAGGCTCCCAAGAAACATTTCACAATGAAGAGGTGCTAATTGACCTGGCCAAAGTGTCCCAGTGTTCTACATCTTTATCTCGTGCAGACACTCCCCTCCTTCAGGTAAGGATGCCCCAAAACCAATCCTTTCAGCCATCTATTGTATGATGGTAAATGGACTGAACTTATGTAGAGCCTTTCCAGTCATACCGACCACTCAAAGCACTTTACACTAAAGCCACATTCACCCAATCGCACTCACTAACGCTCACACATTCATACACTGATATGCAGATTGGTAGGCAACTTGACGTTAAGTGCCTTGCCCAGGGGCACATCGACAGATGGCAGGAGGAAGCTGGAATCGAACCCAAAACCTTCTGATTGCAAGACAACTCCTCTTCCTACTGAGCCATAGTCTATGATCTATTTAATCATTCTAGTGCTCATTTTATTGAATGAATCCTTTAATGAGAGACTGTATTTTGAAAAAGATTAAGACATTTCATTCTCACAAATAAGCATTCCATTTTTACCTTTCCTGCAGCAGCCTCTGGATGAAGACTCTACCTCCGCCATGTCTGAGCTCCTGCCTGCTCTGGAGCGACGGGATGGGCTATCGGGAAGCAAAAGTCTCTACCACATGACTGTGTCGGACCCCTTTGCTCTGAGTCCTCTGTGTTCAAACAGCAGCATGGACCTGCCCGGTCAGTCCAGTCTAACTGACAGGACAGTCACCGGGAGGACATCCAACAAAAGAACTCTGAAAGGATCCCTTTCATCGGGCCCTTTGGCAAAGAAAGCCAAACGCAGAACTTCTGACAGGCCACCGCTGGTCCAGCACAACACTGAGAAGAAACAGAAGGAGTCAAATAATGTCTCTCCCATTCTTCAGCAGCATAGCAAGACCACGGTGTGTGTTTGTTGAAAACACACACCAGCTGCTATTTCCTACTGTCACCTTTATCTCCCATGGCTTCCTGTTTGTGATTATTGCATCTTGGAACCACATTGTCACAAAGCAACCTTTGGTAAAGGTTGTTTTAAGACTTCTTTGTTTGCAATCTTTTCCTAAAATGCTGGTGAAGCAGCATCTAGGATGGCGTGACAGTTTGGATCAGAACCTTGGATTGCAACCAAACCATAAACTTAGCCTTCCTATGCTCTTCCAAGCCAGGAGAAGCTACGGTGGCTCCTGATGACATGAGCAATCCTGTCTATCTTCAGTGTCTGGGTTACTGCAGAAAACAGTTGGTGCCACATGTTTGTGCTCCAGACAGATCGTCACTATAAATTACATTGAGGAGACTTTAATTTACAGTGAAATACATCCAATGAAAACATACTAATGAAAACTGTATTTCTGCCCACTTCTAAATCCTGCATATTCCAACTTAAACTGTGGCTTACTCTACCACATGTGTGGTAATGCTTCTAAGAATTCGATATGAATAATGTTGCTGGTGTAAATATGAATTTTATAGCTGAGTATTTTAAGTATGTTTATGCAAAATGAATCTATTTTTATACATTCTTTTATTGTATGGTAGAACAGGACGTGCACCACCACAGCTTCCATGTTAAACTTCCTGTCAGACCCTGTGTTTTAACATGTGTATGTATTTTATTTAATCACTGAAAAGTTGTCTTGAATATAAACAGAAGGTGCTACTACAGTCACAAACCAGTAAGCTAGTTCTCTGTATATTTATATGAATTTTTGACGGTGTGTGGCAATATTTCATTTACTTACACACAGGAATTCCTCTAACATTAATGGGGAGGGGGTTCTTCCCCAATTGCATCATTGGGGAAACCAATTTCCTCATTTATTTGAATTTGTTGTATTTAGTACTAAAGTCTGCAGTAATTTGGTGTTCTTATTCCACCCATTTGTTCCTCTTAGTCTCTAAGACTGTCGCTCTGCATATGCAGATGTTGGCATTTCTGTCTTTTCAACAGATTTTTACAGCTTTTAGGAATTAAGTTTTGCTGTCTGACTTCCATGTTGTAGCTGCGCTACAAGGATGAATGATGTCATCTTCCAAGACACGAGGTTCTGAAGAAAGTTAGACGTGTCTGTTTAACAGTCCACCCTGGAAGCCTAGGTCAGGAACTGCTTGGTTTTACAGTGAGGCAGACACCAGATAGTGTATGCACTCTTCATGGGTTTTTTTGCAGTGTTGAAATGACAAAGAGGAAAATGAATTTCTTTGAGAAAAGAAACAGGATCTAGAAGATGCAACCTGAGTTTAAAGCAAAGGACTCATCAGGACATCGTTTGTGAAGAGCTGTGTGAAGTTCTATGGAAGCCTTTTGCCTTGACCATTTGTGTAGAATTCTTTTAAAACTAATCAACCTCAATGTAATAATGACCCTGATGCATCTCCCAACCTTTGTTTGATGTTACATGATTGTCCCCATTGAGCTAACTAGAATCTGTTGCCTTCAGAACAAAAAGGCACATGTTCTCAGATCTGTCACTTTCCCCAGTCATTCTGCAGACCTGTACATTCTGTGACCTTGCTTTGGGTTTTTGGGTCAAATTTTAATCATTTTATTCTTAAACAATGCTTATAAAACATTGTCAGTTGCCTCACAACCTTTGTTTTAAAAGCTGTACTAACAGCTGTTGTGCATGTGTACAGTATAAATGTGGAGAAAAAAGTTTATTTCAAAATGAACTTATTAAAATAATGTAATAAATTGTCTTAAAAAACCAGTTGTCTCTGCTGAGATTGTATCAGTGTGTTATGTTAGATTCTGTCGTGGTTTACACACAGTTGCATGTTAAATGCAGTTTAATACATTGCTATGCTTTTTTGGTTCTGTTTTCCACCATTCATTGTCCTCGCTGTCTCACACATGAGCCTTTGGCTGAGAGCAGAGATGCTCATGCAGGTGGGGTCAATTTAAATATTACTGATATATATTTATTTTAAAGGACCAAGTAGGAAATATGTTTTGGTCAGTAATACGTTTCAATGAAAACATATGCTGTATGTAGTCAATGCCCTGTGTTTTATTTCAGGAGATGACTACCATTTCTAAAGTGATCATTATTTGCTGTCTAACTTTGGAATCCTCTAGACATTGTTTACACTGTTCTCTCAAACCCCCAAAATTTTCGTTCTTTAATGTCGTCGTCAGTAGGCGTGGCCAAACCATTAGCCACGCCCCCAAACGTGAGATATAAGTCGTACAGATATGAAATGCGGCACAATGCTAGAACTCCTCAAACCAAGAAAAAAAGTCTCATGGGGTTATGCCCTAAAATGCACAGGAAGTCGGCCATTTTGGATTAAAGGCCAATTTTTGCCCGTTTTTCACATTTACTCACCTCGAACTTTAACAAACTCCTCCAAGGGATTTTGACCTATCGGGTTCATATTTGGTCAACATGCAGTTAAGGCATGGGGGATTAAAAGGTATCAAAATCGTGAGTTTTTGGGCATGTTTAGGGGGCGTGGCCGGGACTCGAACTTGGCGTTCGCGCCGAAAGTGAAAAATTGCAATAACTTTCCCAAAAAAATTCAAAATCACACCAAAGTTGGCATGAAGGAGGACATTCGGGTTCCCGACAATCCTATGGGGTCATATGCTGACATCATCAAAGCCACGCCCCCTCAGAACAGGAAGTCACTCTTTCCACTTGGAAAGGTGCCTCTCTGACCCTCTTGACCCAATCAACTTGAAAGTGTGTCAGAAGACAGATAACTACTGGGTCTAACTTCGTTTGAGGCACAATGACTTTTCATAAAAGGGCGTGGCCGTGGCGGCGCGGCAAATTCAGACGTCACGCCATGGCCATATGTTTGCCTCTAAATTCCACATATATCATCTGATCTGCACCAAATTCCATGTGATTGAACCTTGTCCAGTCCTCAACAGAGATCTGATGACATATTCGGTGGGCGTTGCCTAATTCGTCCACAGCGCCCCCTCGAACATTTAAAAAAAATCAGCCCCAACCCATGCTTTGACCGAGAATTCTGAAATTTGGTACACATATGTAACTTCTCAAGGCCTACAAAAAACTCTATTGGAGCATTGGTCCAAACACCACAGGAAGTTGGCCATTTTGGATTGAAGTTGCCATTTTTACCATTTTTTGGCCGATTCTAGCCCGAATATCTGAGCGAACTCCTCCTACAGCTTTTGACTTAGAAATTTGAAAATCACTCAGTATACTCTTAAGGCATTGGGGATCAAAAGTTATCAAAAGCTTTTTGATACATGAAAGCGTGTGGGCGTGGCCACGCATCAAAATATGACTTCTCGCCATAAAACACTACATTGATATAGCTCCTACAAGGAAAGTCACAGACAAATGAAACCTTCTGGGATTGATCTGCCTCTAGGCCTCAACAATATTCACTGATCAGATGCTGACATCATCGAAGCCCCGCCCCCTGAGAACAGGAAGTATCACGTTTTCCTTTACAAATTCAATGTTTGATGTTCTTCACCTAATCAATGTCAAACTGTCCCAAGTAACAGATAACATCATGGTCTTAGACAGTCGCCAGTACTTACTGCTGTAGCTGGAGGGTGTGGCTATGATGGCATGGCGAATTCTGATGTCACGCCACAGCCATACGTTTGGCTCTAAATTACACATGCATGGTCCGAATCACTCCAAACTGAATATGCTTGATCTTTGTCAGCCCCCAAACAGCTCTATTGGATTACATTTAAATCTGGATCAACAGCGCCCCCTAGGACACTTCAAGGGCTATATCTCCCTCATTCATCATCGGATCCACTTGTAATGTAGTATACATGATCATGAGTTAAAGATGTCCATTTTGACACAGTCAATTGATGATTTTGTTTTAGCCCCGCCCAAAACAAACAAGCGACTGCAGCGTCCTTCTGAAGGCCCTCGCACCCCTCAGCGCAACTCGGGCTGTTGAGCGACCGCAGGAGCCTGGCATCACCTCATACACGCCACCGACGATGACACCGCTTCACTTCAACACGTCGTCACTAAGTGGTACTGTGAGCAACATGTCATATGATCTTCGGTCATACAGAGTTTCGGTCTGGCAAAAAGCATTCAAAATTTCGAGTAAATCGGACCTTCCAGAAGGACGCTGCAGTCGCTTGTTTGTTTGTGGGTTGAGCAAAAACGACATCATCAATTGACTGTGTCAAACTGTCAATCATTAACTCATGATCATGTATACTACATTTTAAGTGGATCTGATGATGTATGAGGGAGATATAGCCCTTGAAGTGTCCTAGGGGGCGCTATTGATCCAATTTTAAATGTAATCCAATAGAGCTGTTTAGGGGCTGACAAAGATCAACCATATTCAGTTTGGAGTGAATCGGACCTTCCATATGGAAGCTACAGTCATGTGTTTATTAGTGGGCGGGGCTAGAGTGATGTAATGTATTGACTGTGTCAACATGTCCAGCATTGATACATGATGATGTACAGGAAGTTTGAAGTGGATCCGATCGGGCATGAGGGAGCTAGAGCACTTGAAGTGTCGTAGGGGGCGCCGTTGAGCCAAATTCATATGTAATCTAAGGCAAACGTATCGCCATGGCGTCACATCAGATTTCGCCACGCCACCACGGTCACACCCTCCAGCCAAACCTGTCAGTACTGGAGATGAAGTTAGACCATCGTGTTATCTGTCATTGGAGACAGTTTCATGTTGATTAGTTGAAGGAGATCAAATATGGCCCACACTAAGTGAAACATGACACTTCCTGTTCTGAGGGGGCGGGGCTTCGATTATGTCAGCATCTGATCAGTGAATATTGTTCAGGGCCAGGGGTAGATCAATCCCAGAAGGTTTAATTTGTCTGTGACTTTCCTTGTAGGAGCTATATCAATTTAGTGTTTTATGGCGAGAAGTCATATTTTGTGGCGTGGCCACGCCCACACGCTTTCATGTATCAAAAAGGTTTTGATAACTTTTGATCCCCACTGCCTTAAGAGTATACTGAGTGATTTTGAAATCTCTAAGTCAAAAGCTGTAGGAGGCGTCTGCTCAGATATGCGGGCTAAAAACGCCCAAAAGAGGGTCAAAATGGCAACTTCAATCCAAAATGGCCGACTTCCTGGTCTCTTAGACCAATGCTCCAAGAGACATTTTTGTAGGTCCAGAGAAGATACATAAGTGTACCAAATTTCAGATTCCTTGGTCAAAGCATTGCTTGGGGCTGTTTTTTTTAAATTGTCTAGGGGGTGCTGTGGACGAATTAGGCCACGCCCACCAAATAAGTCATCAGATCTCTGTTGGGGACTGGACAAGGATCAATCACATTGAATTTGGTGCAGATCAGATGATCTATGTGGAAATTAGAGCCAAACGTATGGCCATGGCGTGACATCTGACTTTGCCGCGCCACCACGGCCATGCCCTTTTCTAAAAAGTTACTGTGCTTCAAACGAAGTTAGACCCACTAGTTGTCTGTCTTCTGACACACTTTCAAGTTGATTGGGTCAAGAGGGTCAGAGAGGCACCTTTCCAAGTGAAAAAAGTGACTTCCGGTTTTCAGGGGGCGTGGCTTTGATGATGTCAGAATATGACCCCATAGGATCATCGGGAACCCAAAGGTCCTCCTTCATGCCAACTTTGGTTTGATTTGTCGTTTCTTTGGGAAAGTTATTGCATCTTTTCACTTTGAGCGCGAACGGCAAGTTCGTGCCCCGGCCACGCCCCCTAAACATGGCCGAAAACTCAAAATTTTGATAACTTTTAATCCCCCATGCCTTAACTGCATATTGACCAAATATGAAGCCGATAGGTCAAAATCCCTAGGAGGAGTTAGTTAAAGTTCGAGGTGAGTAAAAGTAAAAAATGGGCAAAAATCGGCCTTTGACCCAAAATGGCCGACTTCCTGTGCATTTTAGGGCATACCCCCAAGAGACTTTTTTTCTTGGTTTGAGGAGTTCTAGCATTGTGCCACATTTCAGATCTGTACGACTTACGGTTTGGCCTATCTCAGGTTTGGGGGCGTGGCTAAGTGGTTTGGCCACGCCCACTGACGACGACATTAAAGAACAGAAATTTCACGCGGGGGACAATTTTGGGTAAAATATGGTGAGTTTTGGGATATGGCAAAGTCCCCATATTGCCCCGCCAAAAGTCCCCGGAATAATAATAATAAGAATTCGAGCGATTACAATAGGCCCTTGCAGTTTTCCTTAACTCCTACGAGGAAAGTCACAGACACATCAAAGCTTCTGGGATTGATCTGCCTCTAGGCCTGAACAATATTCACTGGTCAGATGCTGACATCATCGAAACACCGCCCCCTGCGAACAGGACGTGTCCCGTTTTCCTTTACAGAGTCAATGTTTGATGTTTTTCACCTAATCAATGTGAAACTGTCCCAAGTAACAGATAACATGATGGTCTTAGACAGTCGCCAGTACTTACTGCTTTAGCTGGAGGGTGTGGCTATGATGGCGTGGCGAATTCTCATGTCACGCCACAGCCATACGTTTGGCTCTAAATTACACATGCATGGTCCGAATCACTCCAAACTGAATATGCTTGATCTTTGTCAGGCCCCAGACAGCTCTATTGGATTACATTTAAATTTGGATCAACAGCGCCCCCTAGGACACTTCAAGGGCTATATCTCCCTCATACATCATCGGATCCACTTGAAATGTAGTATACATGATCATGAGTTAATGATGGACATTTTGACACAGTCAATTGATAATGTCGTTTTAGCCCCACCCACAAACAAACAATCTTCTGGGAGATCCGATTTACTCCAAATTTTCAATGCTTTTTGCCAGACCGAAACTGCATGACCGAAGATCATATGACATGTTGCTCACGCTGCCACCTAGTGGCGACGTGTTGAAGTGAAGCGGTGTCATCTTATGTGGCGTGTAGGAGGCGATGCCAGGCTCCCGCGGTCGCTGTGCCGAGGTGCGAGGGCCTTCAACGCTGCTTGCAGCTTTAATTATAATTTGTATTTTAATCTTGTGCTTAATCATTCAATGTTCTACATTTCAGCAGAGCTATCACTTATTGGACTTAACTTTGGAGAGTTTGGTATGCTTATTAAATGGTGTTTTGTCTTCACAGGAGCTGTAAGGAAGAACCCCTCGTGTGCAAGTGCAGCAGATACTGACGTTGATTCTTTTGCTATCCGCTGGTTTTACGTAAAGCTGCTTCCAGCTTTACGTTTAGGCTGGAAGCAGCCATGTCTGTCATAATAAAAACTGTTTTTGTTACATGCAAAATAAAATTAATATTTCATCTTGTATTTGAGTTTATATAATAAATATTGTTAAACACTGATATATTTTGAAAATAAATTTCTCAGTTGAAATTATGTTCCATTATTCTTAAAATAGATTGAAAATGGCAAACCTTTTTCTCTGTTGTCCCCCATTTCACTGTTTTTTTTATCAGTAGTTTCTAAAAAGAATATGATCTGAAGAACATTTAAATATTTTGACAGTTAAAATGCAACTTCTGTTTTGTTATTTATATTGAAGGTTAAGGGGGCACTAATAGAATGTGTAAGGTACGTATCTGGCACTATTAGAAAGATGAGGTGTACATTTCGCCCAAATTTGTGCCAGATCAGGAAATGCAGACTCCACATATGGTACGGATCTGGTGCAGAATCAGCAGCTAAGGTGTACATTTGGCTCAAATTCTGGTTGGATCAGGAGACACAGACACCACATCTGGTATGGATCTGGTCCGCAGCTGGCTGACATCAGTTAAACATAACCGTATCGGTATTGGGCCGTTGTTCTGATCCGGCCCATAACTTAAGGTGGATGTGTGCCGGATCTGGGCCAAATTGTTATCTGGGGATGTAAGAAATTCTATCATCAGAATATCTATCTTGAAGAATAGTGAAAGAATGAAACAGTAAGAGACAAGTTTGTATTACAAGTAAATTAAATGGATATATACAAATACAGTTTATCCCTGCAAAACTTTGTGCATAAATAAGTTGTGCAACAGTCTTTATTATATCTGGCTCAGTCAAAATGTGCCCACTGAGACCACACAGGTCACTTCACCTTAAGTAAAATAAGACAGATACAGAATAATCAATACTCAAAAATGTATAAATGTAGAATAATTATTAGCACAAAATAGCCTGCAAAATAGACCGTGTTTGTCGTAATTCACGTGGTTGACGCTAAACAATGGGAGTAATTTGTGGTTTAATAATGAAATTACAGACATCAAACAAAAGTCGTTTACAGCGGTTGAACAAACTCCCCAATGTGCTACTCCGTTGACCATAGCATCCAAAGGACAGATGTTGGTGCAACAAATTGAAGTGTGCCACAGAAAGGTTCTCACAAAACCAGAAAAGATGCCTTCCCTCTTCCATATATTCAGGAATCTTTAGATGTGCTGAAGGGTGCAAGTTGGTTTTCGACTTTGGATTTAGCTAGTGGCCATAACCAGGTTCCAGTTGCTGAGGTAGATGGGCCAAAAACTGCTTTTTGTACCTCGTTTGGTTTGTTTGAATGGAACCGGATGCCTTTTGGGCTCTGCAATGCCTCTATCACTTTTCAGTGACTAATGCATAGAATCTTTGGCAACCAACAGTGTCAGTCGCTGCTCCTATATCTGGATGATATTGTGGTGTGCTCTTCTACTGTTGAGGAGCACCTGAAGAGGTTGGAGGCAGTGCTGGGGAGGCTGCAGAATGAAAACGCTAAGGTAAAGCTGGCCAAGTGTGCCTTCTTCCAGCAGGGGGTGCACTATTAGGGCATGTGATTTTAACAAGGGTGTCCCCACAGTTCCCACCAAGGTAGAAGTAGAAGTAGTGGCCAAATAGCCACACCCAATCACCATCTCAGAGCTCCAGTTGTTCCTGGATTTTGTCAGTTACTACTGTTGGTTTGTTGAGAGGCAGCATTCTCCTGGGGTGCAGGATTTGGAAGCTATGCTCCCAGGCACTTCGCTTTTTAAGCGTTTGCATCAAGCTTTATAAGATAAGAGGCCTGAAGCAATCTAGACTGCTGTTACAGCCTTCTCTCAGTTTACACTTCTGCTGTTCTTCAGGAAATCTTGATCTTCTGGAGACATAAAAGCAGTTCTAATTCTTTTTTCAGGGAGCCAGGTGTAGAGAGGACATGCAGCACATGAAGCTGATTCTGAATTCTGATTCCGAACTCTTGTGAACCTTTTAGGATTTTTTTTTTCCTACAGGTTGTGCAATCTGATTATAATGATAGTCACTAAGTCACGCCCATACAGGTCATGAGTGTTACCTGGTTGGAATGACACAGTGTCATAACAGAAAAAGCTCAGAGTGCTGTAAGGCTCAGAGGCAGGAACAATGTCTACTGTTCTCTTGGTCATTGGTGTTGTTATAGGAGTTGCTTACATTTACCGTCACTTTGTGGTGAAAGGGGAGAGATGCACTAGCCAAGCAAGGCTTCATGGAAAAACTGTGATTGTCACTGGTAAGTGAAGTTTTTTTGTTCTAGCAACAATGTCTTACTTTTGTTTGTGACTGTTGTTTTTCATCAATAGGAAGCAACACTGGCATAGGGAAGACTACAGCCATAGATCTGGCTCAAAGAGGAGCCCGAGTGATTCTGGCCTGCCGCTGTAAGAAGAGAGGAGAAGCTGCTCTTCAGGAGATCAAAAGGGTAAGAATGTGATGTTAATCTGTTTCTTTCTTAGTCCAAAAGTGGAAACATGTGACTGTACTAACAAATTAATAGTGATATTAATTTATAAATTGAGAAAAGCTGTTTTCCACTTTGTTAAAAATGTTTACCTATTCTAAACTGTGATGAAGAAGATATAGATGTTTGGGTCATTGACTGACTAGTTTGCATTTACTGTCTGTTGCAGGAGAGTGGGAGTAATCAGGTGGTGTTTATGCAGCTGGATCTGGGGAATCTGAAGTCTGTACGCAGTTTTACAGAGACCTTTCTGAAGTCTGAACCTAGACTGGACATACTGATCAATAATGCAGGTAGGACTGTTCAGTTAATCACCATCCATGCTGTCATCCTATGATATCATGGCTGATGATTCTTAGTATTGCTTTTAGAAGTAAATCCCCTGGATAACCAAACAAACACATTCAAATTTGTGTGAATGTTTTGTTGCAATTTTAATCACAAGAAAGTACCTGGTATTTTTGCCTGTGTGTGCTTTTTTTTTTTTATCTAGAATGTCAAAATGCTAGGAACACATTGATGTTCACAGAATATGAACTAGACCCCAGATTCAATGGCCATATGTTATGCTTGGGGAACCCAAGATGTAGACAAATATTTGAGTCAGCTTATTTTACAGGAATCCATGTTGGGTATGGGAAGTCGAGGTAATAGTGACTTGTTAATTTATCTGAATGTGTATGTGTATATAATGTATATAACCTCTCACAAAGATCAGATGTTTTAAGGTAAACTCATTTAACCTGACATCTTTACTGATAAATACTATAATTGTATTTTGTCCCAGGTATCTGCCTTCAGGGTCAAACAGAGGATGGATTTGGACTAATGTTTGGTGTCAACCATCTTGGTCACTTTCTGTTAACTAACCTGTTGCTGGGCCGACTGAAAGAGTGCGGAGCAAGTAGGATAATCAATGTATCATCCATGGCACACAACTTTGGAAAAGTTGATTTTGACTGCCTGAACACCAACAAAGCTCTGGGATTGGGAACATCTTTCTTACGTGTCCTCCAAATTTACTGTGACAGCAAACTGTGTAATGTTCTCTTCAACCATGAGCTGGCCAAAAGACTGCAGGGAACCAAGGTCACCTGCTACGCTCTCCACCCAGGTCAGTAACTGGTGCAAAGAAACATTTCTTGTACAGTTTATGATTTGATAGATTGAAGCCTAGTCAGATGAATCAAAATATTATCTGTAGAGAATAATGCAGTGGTGTACAAAAGTAGAATTGAATTACTGGTGTAATTTAGACTAATGGCTTTAAACTACATAGATTTTAAGTAAAATTGTTGAGAATATTGACACTAACATTTATGTCTGTCTTGGTCATTTTTAAGTAACTGATTTCTCCCAAACATCCAGTGTATATGATTCATATACTGTAGATGTTTAAGCGTTATCACTCATAAAGCTGAAGACAAGTTAAGATATGCAAAACTGCATGACTCAATAAATCCTATAATTTTGTATTAGGTTCAAATTAATCTTAGGTCAAACCACTTTTAGCATTATATATAGCATTATATAATGAAGCAGTCATCTTGTCTATGATCTGATCATTTCCTTATGTCTTCATGTATGAGCTATGACTCATCTGTCTTTACAGCGTTGGTTCAGTTGGTTCAGTTTTTGTGAATGTACAGCTCTTTAAAGGTTCCATTTCACCATTTAATTTGAGTTCCTGTCTAGACTTTGTATCACCTTATTCATTTTGTTTAATACATCCAGTTCTTCCTGGGATCTTGCTTGTATGATCTAAATTGAACCAAGCTTTCCCAATAAACCCAAATAATTTGCCCTTTACCAGTGTGCTTGAGAGTTTTCAAATGTATGTGCTGTTAGTTTTTTTTTCCCAAACTGAGAACTTTGCAGTTTAGCCAAACAGCTCCACTTTGCTCCTGTTTGAAATATGCTGTTCTAGCATTCCTAGATCTCCTCGGAAATTAAGCAACCTTTCAAAATATGCTTCTCTCTGATAAATAAGAATTAGGATTACAAATATGTGTGACAACCTCCAGGAGAAGATAAGCATTTGACTGCTAATACTAGCTAATACTATGTAATACTAGCTACAGACCAGTTAACCTGATCTACTTTCTGTTCTTGCAGGCGCCATCAGTTCAGAGCTAGGTAGGAACACAAGTTTATTCCTACAAATCATTCTTAAACCCATCACCACGTTCTTCTTCAAGAACACCATCCAGGGATGCCAGACCACCCTGCACTGTGCCCTGCAAGCGGGCATTGAACCTCTCAGTGGACGATACTTCTCCAACTGCACTGTTAGAGATCTCTATTCTAAAGCAAAGGATGATGCTGCTGCAAAGAAGCTGTGGGAGATGAGTGAGAGACTCTGTGCCCTTGTCTAAAAAAATAAAAGGAAAACCCTCAATTTAAACCATAACATGTACTTTTGGCTTACTTTAACTGTAAATTGGGGCAGGTATTCTTGATGGCCTGGTTTGATTGAACTGACTGAAAACACTGGTTCAAAACGAATCAAGTAATGGAACATGAAATGTTGACAGGTATTACAGTGCATAACCAAATGTATAATAATGGAACAACCTGAAAAGGTGGTCTTTCTAAGCCACCTGGATGCAGGAGTTTTCATCAGTGTTCAGATGTGTTTTAAATCTGACCTAACTGATTAAACTTTCTTTTAATGTAACTTTCAGTAAATATCTGTACACATTACACTTCCAACCAAGTCTAAAATGCTTGTGTTCATTACATTTTAAATGTTTACTGTCTGTTATAATAATAATTAATGAAATAATTTCTTAGTGAGTTGAAAACATTCTTAAAGAAGGAAAACAAAATGAATGGAAAATAACCAGTTAGGAGACTTCTCTCCAATGGTTTCTGGTTTCACAGGTTTGGTGAGGTAACAGGATGGGTGGGGTGGCAGTAATACAACCGTCAGCTTTTAACATGAATGATGGAAGAGAAAATGCCTAAGTAGACATTTCAAGTTCCATTAAAATAAGACTCATTAATGAGGAATTTGATTTATACTGCAGTGGTACCTGTTTTTTCAATACCTGCAGAGAAATACTAACTTTAAATCTTCAACTCAGCTTATTCTTGTTTTGATGTGTTTTGATCCTACTTTGAAGGGCAATATCATATAAAATGCTTTGGTGCTAATCATTGTCTTGCCAAAATTTCACAGTATCATTATCTGAAATTAATCTTAATTTTTAAATATATATTGTACACAAACTCCAAGACAAGCCACCATGTGGATTTAACCTCTCACTGGAAAAGTACAGCAGTCATGCTGATGTCAAGTTATTTAACCCAAACTAAAGCTTCTCATTCCTTGAAATGATTGTTTCGTATGGCAGGACAACATATAGGGTTCACAGTAGGAGGGAATGCTTTAAAGCAGATAAGAACTTATTTTTATTTTTACTGGGAAAAGTAACTTTTTTCCAGAGGCTTTGTTTAGCTGCTTTAGTATCAAGTCAACCAGCAGGTGGATTTTACCCATTTTATGAATGATTTTCAAAGCATGGCTTTTACAGAAAGGATAAATAATGTGTATGTTTAAAAGGAGTCACCATCTTTATATGGCTGACAGTGTTTTCCTGGTTAATGTTTTGTTGTTTGGCTAAAAAGTTCATTGGGATGGTCAAAGACCTTTCAGAAAGAGAAATGGCTCCACACAGAGTTGCCATTAGATCAGTTAAAAAACTGATTACACAACACAGATCCAGATAGTTTTCTAGGTTACCAATTCATTAACTCCACCAAATATTGAAACAGCTGGAAAAACGGCATCGGACACATTTGCTTGAAAAAAGTAGACTTTGGATTTGTATAATAAATGACAAGATGAAAGAGAGTAATGTGTAAAAAGTATATGGTCTGAAGAATATCCCTCACCTTCATTTCATTCTCAATGGCAACTATAATTAAAATATCATACATATATACAGTTAGGCTAAAGAATATCCATACTGCTGCAAAAGTCCAGACTTGAATCTGTGGAGGGAGCTAAAGAGATTATATTATTTTTTAACTTAAAGTTTTGTTAATATCTAAATTAAACCAGAAAAATTATGTTGGTCAAAATTACAACTTCTTAATACATACTACAACGTATTGATTTGCTCAAAAATCATTTTATATCTAAATCTGCAAGGAGCATGAATAACTTAGGACCTGACTGTAGATATCATAGGTATATTTATTGGAATCTTTTCAAACCACACTCACTCACAAAAAACAGTTAAGGCCCTAATTTAAGGACCCAGAGGGTATGCTCTGACTTTGATGTAACTTTGGTGCACATGCAAACCAGAGATGGGTATAATCATAGATGGGAGTGATAGTGTTACAGGTAATTAACCATATGAACAAAATTGTATTTTGTTTGGAACTCTGTATAGACTAACAAGAGCAGATATGTGATTTTCCCCACATTAGGAAAAGACTGCAGTCGGATCCTGCCTTTTCTCTGCTCCTCTTTTCAACTAACAACAGACCAGTCAAACCTGAACGCTTGGTTATGATGACTAAGATTTTATGACCTGTAGGAATTTGTTTGTAAGCCCAAAAAACGAGGTTGTTTGTTGCGTTCAGGGGCACAAACTCCACGTATAAAAGACATACAACAATGTTGTGCAATGTTTAGTGTGAGAATCAATCAGCGTTGTGCATGGAGGCAGTGGAATCTATAGAATGGGTCTTTCAGAGTTCTCAAGTATCTCGTTTTGTAAAGAGGTTTAAAGGCAAGTATTGTAAAATAAGCTCTTCTCTCTTACAATGGCCCCTCCCTTGAGTTTTTATATTCAGTCATTTCAGTATCTGTCTGTAAGAATTTTTTTCCAAAACCTTTTTCCACTTAGTATGAATGACCACTTTTTTGACTGACTGTCATTGTTTGTATACATACCTTACATGACCATTAATTCCACTCTAATAATAATGGGTCCTTGTTAAACAGCTTTTTGATTATTGTAGATTTCTGGTGAGGTCTTACGCTCAAACTGCGTTAAATGAAAACATCAGTCAAGGGCTGAAATATTTCAAGCCTTTATTTCCTGTAATTTTAATGATTATGGCATGCAGACAATAAAAACCCCAAATTCTGTTTCCCACATTTATAATATTACATAGGATCAATAAAAAGGATATTTGAAACAGAAATGTCAGGCTTCTGAAAGTATGTTTATTTCTATCAGTGTTTGGTAGGCGCTCTTTTTGCATAAATTAATGCATAAATGTGGCATGGTCTTGAGAAAACTCTCAATGGTGGTCAAAATTCCTGATTTTCAGGGAGTAAAGTTTGCATTTTATTTGGAAATCAAGGTCCCAGTCTCAAGAAAGAGAGGAAATGCACAGAAGCCTCATTGCTTAAAATCTAGTGTAAAGTTTCCACAGTCAGCGGTTCTTTCTGCAGCCATATCATCTTCTGGTGTTGGTCCACTGTTTTCTGAAGTCAACATTCAATACAGCCAACTAAATGGAAATTTTAGAGTACTTCATGCTTCCTTCTGCTGACAAGCTGTATTGAGATGCAGATTTAATTTTCCAACAGGACCTGGCACCGACCCACAAAGGTATCAAGGACTGGTTCATTGACCATGTTGTTATTACACTTGATAGGCCAACAAAAGGAGGATGAGGGACACTGAACCCCATAGATGACTTGAAAGTTGCTATCAAATCAACCTGGGCTTTATAACTCCGATGCAGAACATTAGGCTGATTGCTTCCATGGTATGCCACATTGATGCAGTAATTAATACAAAAGGAGGCCCAACAAAGTATTTAGGGCTTGGAAATGACATTTCTGTATCCTCATGTAATATTCAAATTTTCTGAGAAATGGAATTTTGGGTTTTCATTTCTGTAAGGCATAATAATCAAAATTAAAAGAAATCTGTAGTGTACCTACTGCGTATAATATGAGTTTTAATGTCAGAAAAGAGTGACAAAAAATTTTCAACGTTTTCAGGATATAACATTTTTTTAGCTGTACCTGTATGCAAAGTGCATAACAATAAAAAAATTGTGTACATACATTTTCATGTGTTTCTGAATAGGCCATGGCTAGTATGCTCCACAAATAAAACAATAAAAATACTATTTAGCAGGTACAATAAATTGTGGTTGTAACACAGTTCCTTGTAAAAGTATCAACACATGTTCTATGTTATGAATTTATTATCGCTGGTACGTTACATCTATACATTTCCTTAAATTTAATTGTAATTGAATGGAATAGACCAACGCAAAGCAGCACTAAATTGTAAAGGTAAATAGGTTGATTTATTTACCTTTTTTATGAATAAAAATTGGACACTTTTTTCTTCATTTGCATGAAAGCTCCTTAATAGTTCTCTAAAACTCTGATAACCCAGGGTTCAGACCAGGAAGCAGGGACGTAATTTAACACTCCTCTCTGCAGCTTCTGTACTGTTACTTACTCATTACCTTATTAAGACAGTGTCTTGCCCATGGCCAAAATTTAATAGATTAAAAAATTATATAAAAGGAGGAAACTATTTGTCAAAATAAGGTGAGATCTTTCCATGTAATCCATGCAACATTTATTAACTGCTCACAGTTAAATCCATAAAAATTACAATAAATATCCTTTTGTGTAATCCATGCAATAATTATTAAAATACACAGTTGAGGCAGTGAAATAAGCATATTTTCATGTTCTGAGACTGAAGGATTGGAGAGGCCTGTGTAGAGCTACATATTATTTGTCTTATCTTTTGCAGAAATATAAACAAGTGTATCCAAAAGAAATGATGTATGATGATTTTCCATTCTTTTACAAGTATTAAATTAAATTAGTAATCTTTGATTATCAAGTTAAAAGATGTATGATTGAAATATGATTAAGAATGGAAAATTAAAGTAAAAAATCAGCTATATATGAAAGAGATATAATGTTGATCAGTTGTGATGTATGAATAAAAAGAATGAAGTGATGGTTTTAAAACTGTGTTTTAAAGTAAATGCAGAAAGCTGAGAATGGAAGGTGTAATACTGTGTAAAGTTTAAGACTGAGCAGATTAGGGAGAGAACTGTAGGATGACTAGTGGTGACGAGAGCCAGCTGCATGCTGACAGCGAATCTTTTGAAGACCAGCGCAAGGAAGGGAGGATGAGTCTAAAGCCAGCTGTGTGGCTATTCCCGGCATCTCCAAGTCCGAAAAACAGCACCAGAAAGTCACGATGACCAGGACTAAGTATTGAGAAATAACGTACTGGGCAAAAGTATGTTGCGCAACAACTGAGAAGACTAACAAAGGGCTGACCAGTGAGAGCATCTGCACTATAAAAGCAATGCTAAAAAAGGGAACTGCAGTTGTTTCCTCGCAGAAGACCAGCGAACAATATCGGATGGAGAAAATAAGCTCAGATGGAAAAGGAACAGAGACACAGTCCAGCTGATCGACTGCATTAAAAAGAGAATCAACCCGTGTGCCCAGAAAGGACTGTGCCTCAAGATTAAGAATCTGATTTCATCTAAAGCCTTTTTATCCAGACAACAGAAGTGAACTTGATCGGTGAACAGCTGATTGCTCTACGTTTCAGGCTTCTGGAAGTCCTGAATCAACCTCATTTATGTCTCTGGGGTTTCCTTCAACTCTTCAGCCTCTGGAAGTTACTGTCTTCTGAGACATATGTCAACAAAGTTCCTGTTTAACCATCGAAGCCTGGAGCATCAGTGCCTGCCACTTAAAGGAAGAAAACTGAAGATTAAGTTGTATTTCCTTCAAGAAATCACTCGTCGTTACCAGAAGAATCTTCTCCATCAGGTGCATGGATGAGCCTCCATCTTCAAAGCCTCTCCAAACTCACTAGTTTCAGCATCAGGGAAAGACAGGTTGAATTGAATGATTCATTTATATTATTGAAATTATTATGTGTTGCAGAATTTAAGCTGTTGCTGACCCCTGCTAAAACGTTACTAATTTTAAAAAAGCATTTAAAATTCTAGTTAAATCGTGGACATTCAATTATTTGAGTCACCATATTTTTGGTTTTTCAATAGAGGTAAAAAGTCTTGTTGCCTGGTTCTAAGATATTGCAGGAGGTTTTTATAGATTGCCTTAGCCAAGTTTATTAAAACAGTGCCCTTGGGGCTCGTGCTGAGCCACTAAAATTAACCTAGCCCATATACCAAGAGCCACTTGTAATATTAGTGAATGAGCAGCCGTTAACAGAAGTGACTGTTGAAATGTGAATGACCTGCTGTGGGCTACTCAGTCGTCGAGAACTCCAGTTGAAGAAGGGTGAGACTTTTGTATGAAGGCTAGGTGAGTCATTTCCCAACGCCAGCTTAAACAGAACTTTCAGTAAACCTGCTTCGTAAGATCTTTCAGGTTTAGGAAAGTCCGGACCCATTGGATGGAGAGCTGGATTGAGCAATCCCTTTAGACATAGGGAAGTAGGAGGGAGGGGTTAGCTCATTGGACAACGAAAGGTGGCACCCAAACAGGGACCCTGATAAAGATAAAGGGGCCCCAGAAGAAGGATGCTCAGCTGAAGGACGTCTCTGCCTGAGCGCCCCGAACAGACAGCCTGAAAGGGAGTAAGGTTTTCTGTGACTGATAGGGCCATCAGTCACAACCCTCGCAGTAACTGCACAGCGTGCAGGTGAGGATAGGACTTTATTGAGGGTAGACTGACCAGACCCAGACAGTAAAGCTAGTAGCCAAATAGTCTGAACCCATCCCTACTTGAAGGTACCTCGAGAGAGTTTGGAGACGGACAACTCGAGACGACAAAGACATAGCGATGGACGAAGAGATTGAAACGCAGGAACTGACGGAGCGGGGAGCTGAAGGACCACTCCTGTCAACAGAACAACCGACATTAACCCAGTTAGAGCTACACCGCTTCCCTACTGAAGTGCTGCTAGGTGGGGACGGATATTCAAAATGGACTTCATCAGTAAAGAAAATGTTCCTCAGTTTCAACCAAGAGCAACCAGAAGAAACACTGGTGAGTAAGCTAACTAACCACCTCCAAAGGCGTGACACATACTACTGTTCAGAGATAAAGCATGGATTCAGACTGGTCGTGATGCCATGCCATGGTGGATAGGGTTCCTTGAACAGTGGGGACAGGGGTAGCTGATCTCACTGTACAGCCCATCTGAAAAATATGACCCGATTGTAAAGATAGTTTCCAATGAGACTGGATTGAATGGGTACCTCACAAACCCCACTGCCAGAGCCACTGCAAGACTGAGAGATTATGAACAAAAGATCAGAAAAATGACCCTGTTCAAAGAAAAGATGCGAGCCATCCAAGATGACGACAAAGAGAGTCTGCCAACGGGACCATAGAAGAGATGCCATATGAAACTTGGCAAGGAATCATTTGGGTGAAGGGTCCATACAACCTCATCACCATCACAGACTTGAAAGAACTCAACAAACCATGGGGAGAGCGTCATTCTCTATCTCAAAGGCTGAGCCAGCTATGGTCAAGGTTAGTAAAAGTAGGATCGACTCAGAGTGGAACTGGGGCTCAAGAGTGGTACAAAGTAGAGGCTGACATTTTTTCGGGAGTCCCACGGGTCACGGGATTCCCACGGGAAACCCGCGGGACGGGAGACAGCATCAGTAAAGATCCCGTGATTGGGATGGTACAGGATAAAAAATGAACGGGAGCAGACGGGAGCGGGAGCTAACCAATAGGAGGGAAAATAAACTAGGATCAATTGTCCTTGGAAATGTAAACTGAGACTTTGTTATAAACTTTAAGAAAAAAAAACTTGGATCGACATTGTGTAGTTTTTTTCCAAGAAGCCTATACTATAATGTGAGTCAAACGAACTACACGACCCACAAGCCAACAGTGCTTCTGCTCGATGTTTTCCACCTGCGTTCAGCATGGAGGGAACAAACGCAGGTGGAGAACTGGACGTGGTAAAATTGGATTTGTAACGTAAAGTCAGAAATAAGGACTTATCTATTAAACTCATAGAGCTGACAGGAAAGTCGCAAATATGACCGAACTTCAGGAGAGTTGAATGTAGCGGTGTTAACACGCAGTCTGCTGCTTGTAAAACGTGTTTAGTTGTAATCAAGTTCACCAGTGATTAAGGGACACTTGTAAAACAGATTCTGGATTAAATCAGCCCTGCATCTCTTCATTCATCAAACCAAAAGTACCAACATGTGTCAAGTCTCATCTGACCAACAAAATTGCTGCATGTGCTCTAAAGATTTAAGAGGTAAGGTACGGAAGCCCGTGAGGGGACATGGGGAAATTTATTTATTTTGCATCCCCACGCAATACTTTTGCGTTCGGCATTTTGGAGCAGCAGCACAGATGACAAACTGCTCATAAAACAAACAGCACTGATATGTCATTGATATGGTTTATTTGTCATATGCAAGTTAACACGCAGTAAACAATGCGATAAAATGCTTAGGATAAGAAGAACCATTCAAATCACGATAAAAACAAAAACACTAATGGCGTACAAAAAAAAAGTACACATCATGCAGCAGTAATAAGGAAATAAAGTGTCACAGATGTGGTTTCGTGCAGTTTTATGGTCCAGAGTTCAGTAGTTTGTTTGACAGCTTGTGGATAAAAACTGTCTTTTAGTCTGATTGAAGATAATTTTATTTAATGCTGATTTCAAAATAAAACTCAATAAATCTCAAAACGGGTGTAGTGTTTGTTTCAATTTTGCAGTTATCTGGTTTGGAAACTATCCCACAAAGTATTGCGAAATAATGCAAAGACTATTGCGTGGGGACACAAAAGAGAAAAAATTCCCCATGTCCCATCGCGGACCTCGTAGAAAGGCTTCATCAAGGGAAGATATTAAATAAATATGTTGTGAAATAGAAAAAAATTAAATGTACAATTTATTTAATACATCATTAAATATTAAGTGTACCACTAATTACGTCATGTCATCTTTAAAATTATACTTAATTATTCAGTGGCATATTTAATTGCATTATAGTCCATTTCATGATATAATGGTACATTTATTGTTTCTAATGATGTATTAAATAAATAAATGGTACCTTTAATTTAATAGCACATTTAATGTTACATTTCTTTCATGTTACATTTACTTCACTTATGGGACATTCACAACATTTATTTATTTAATGATGATTTTATTGTATTAATTTTGTCCAGTTTGACCCTCCATTCTTGATGCCTGTATAGGAGGTCATGTCAGAATTTAAATCAGGTGTTCTGGAGCAGACACACATCTAAAACTTGCAGGGAAGGGGTCCCTGAGGACCAGGGCTGTGAACCATTGAGGTACAGTTTCTAAATTGTGAAGGTAATGCCTTTTTGGCCTTTTGTTCAACAAGTACAGTTCTCTTACTAGGTGCATTTTTCTTTCGTTTCAGCAACTTGAAACATAAAAGTAATGTCATTGTTCAAAGGAAACAGTCACTTAATAAATAAGTAAAATACAACTATGTACATTTTGTTTATTCAACTAAGATAGGCATGGTCTGTTTCCTTGTTTAATATTTTATTATTTCTTCATTATTATTCTTTTTACTTTAACTGGCCTTTACTACAGCTAAAAACAGGGACCTAACTGGTCCTTCAAAGAAAGAAATTGCCAAAAGACTAAATGAAGAAAACAAAAATGGGAGTGGCACAGGAGTGGGAGTCGTTCTGAATGGGAGCGGGATGGGAGTGGGAGTCAATTTACCAGGAGTGGGACAGGACAGGATTTTTTTCGTTATGCTGGCCTGGGATTGGGATGGGACAAGACATTTTTCTGTGGGAGCGGGATGGGACAGGAGAGAAAATCCACTCCCGTGTCACCCTCTAGTACAAAGCAGTAAATGTGCCAGAAGTAACTGAACAGAACCTGAAAGAAAGCGACTTCTCCCCGGCTGGGAAAGAGACGTTACGGAAGATCATCACCTCAGCAAATGTGGCCCGGTTCAAGAACGACTGTGGAGACCTGGGACCGAAGTATGTGCACCACATTGAAGGGGGAGTGCATCCACCTGTTCGACAGTACCCCCTGAATCCGGGTGCCGTTGAAGAAATGGATAAAATAGTAAAAGAATTGAGCGCTCTAGGAATCATCAGAGAAGAGCTAAATCCCATCACTAACAGTCCCATTCAAGCGGTAAAGAAACCAGAGTCAGCAAGAGGAGGTTGGAGACCAGTAATCAACTTAAGGCCCTCAATTGAAGAACCATAGCAAACCAAGCCAGCCTAATCAATCCCCAAGGAGCACTGAAGACACTAAGAGTCAAGAAATATAAATCCTGCATTGACTTAGCAATTGGATTTTTCTCCGTCAGACTCGCAAAGCAATCATAAGGCAAGACAGCGTTTACACACAAAGGCAAGAGTTATGTGTGGCAAAGGTTACCTTTGGGGTACAAGAACT
Organism: Girardinichthys multiradiatus; assembly: GCF_021462225.1. Lineage (NCBI taxonomy): Eukaryota > Metazoa > Chordata > Actinopteri > Cyprinodontiformes > Goodeidae > Girardinichthys > Girardinichthys multiradiatus. The sequence continues at coordinate 3,997,370 of NC_061810.1, read as the reverse complement.
CCCCAAAGGGGTTCCAGTCAGCTGTAATGGAAGTTTTGGGTGACCTAGGAACAACAGTGTACATAGATGATGTGTTCATCACAGACGACACCGAAGAGGAGCACCTAGAGAGACTACAAACAGTGGTGGAGAGAATCATGGCAGCAGCTTTGAAGCTGAATCTCAAGAAATGCCAGTTTGGACAGTTTCAGGTGAACTACCTAGGATTCCAAGTGACAACAGATTTGGGATTCTCAGAAGGGTATCGAGAGAAGCTGGCACAAATCCAGCCACCTGAATCCGAAAATGATCTACAAAAGATTTTGGGACTCTGCAACTATGTGAGAGTAATTATCAAAGATATGCTAAGCCGTTATATGCCTGCCTAAAGAAGCGAGAAGGAGGAGAAAAAATTGCAAAGAAAAACTGGACATGGACTGCATCAAACCAGAATGACCTGGATAAGCTCAAAAGGACAATTCAAGAAGCTGTGAGGTTGGAACCGAGGAGATTGACTGAAAAGTTGGTGGCTGAGATCAGCTGTGAAGATGAGGACTCCATACCGAAAGTGAGCAATAAAAATGGGGGGTTAATAACTTTGTGGAGTTACACTTTGTCATCTGTAGAGAAGAAATTCCCCCAAGAAGAAAAAGAGTTAGCAGTGCTTGCTAGATACTGGAGCACCTTAAAAGACCTAGCACAGGGACAGCAGATTAAAGTAATCACTCAGAGCCAAGTCCACAAGTATCTCAGAAAAGGAACGGTGGAAGCCCAAAAGCGACCAACACAAGGTGGGGAAGATGGGACCCCAACCTTGAGATTGGCCCAGCACAACCAGTCAGCAAGAAGACACCCTCAGAACTGTCTGTGAAAGAAAGGCCGCAAGAGTGGGTCCTATACACTGATGGGTCGAAGAAAGGACTGGATCAGATGGCCTACTGCGGGTTTATTCTCAAACAGCACGGTCAAGAGAGGTGCCGCCAGAAAGGTAAAACTCCTGGTAGTGCACAGGCGGGAGAAGTGACAACAGTGCTGGAGGGAATGTTGGAGTTGATGAAGAGAAGAATCAAAAGAGCAAAGATAATCACAGACAGCCACTATTGTGCACAAGCCTTGAACGAAGACTTATCCATTTGGGAAAAGAATGGATTTGAAAGCGCCAAAGGAAAGTTAGTGGCCCATCATGATCTGTGGAAGAAGTTAGCCGAGTTGAGGATGAGCCTGGAGCTTGAAGTGGAGCACCAGAAGGCTCATACCCAAGAAGGAGCTCACTGGCGTGGAAACGATGAGGTGGATCGTTATGTTCAACAGAGAAAAGTTGTCTTTGTTGGGATCGAGAAGTGGGATAGAACGCCACAAGGATGGGTGGTCCCTGAAGAGTACGTGGATGAAGTGGTACGGAGCATGCATGAGGCCTTAGGACATGCAGGCATGCTGCCTACCCATAAGGAATTGGAAGAGCAGGAGCTATGGATCCCTATGAACACATCCGGCGCGTACTACGTGACTGTGAAGTATGTGGTCAATACAACGCAGGGCGCCGTGTACCGCGGCTGAAAGGTCTGACCATCAAGAGCACCATCTCCTGGGGTTCAGTGTGCATGGATGTCACGGGCCCCATGGGGATAACAGGGAAGAAAGGTGAGAAATACCTCCTAGTGCTAGTAGACTCAATGTCAGGGTATGTAACTGTAAGAGCAGCAAGGAGAGCCAATGGCAGCAGTGTTGTTGCCATGCTGGAGCAAGTCTGTAGTTCCCTTGGGGTGCCTAAGGAACTGCGAACAGACAATGGGACTCATTTTTGCAACACACAGGTTGATCACTGGTGCCAGAGATTTGGGGTAATGAGAATTTACTCTCCACCATACACTCCCCAAGCGAACGGAGTTGTGGAATGCAGCATAGGTCTGGTGAAAAACTGGAGAGCAAACAATGCTAATTCTCGTGACTGGAGCACCAAAGCTGTAGAAATAGGACTGAATGACAGACATCGAGTCAGTAGACCCTCCCCTGCAGCAAAACTCAAACAACGACCATTCTCTTCACAAGAAGTGGGGCGGAGCTCCAATGAGAAAACAGGGAATCCAGAGCCTAAGGTGTCATTCCGTGAGGGATAACGAGTGTGGGTGAGAGCACGAGATCACCCTGTGTCGACAGCAGTGAAACCCAAGTTCGATACCACTGACATTTTGAAGCAAGTATTAGATCGTAACACAGTGCTGTTACAGAAGAGAGGGATCCAAGGAGTTGAACAGGTCAAGCCAATTC